>NW_024070213.1:115316964-115934217 GCF_014754425.2 Oryx dammah
ATGCAGAGATGCTCCTCCACTCACTTCAGACGTGGACAGCACTGCCCAAGACTTTCCTGCACTGAACCTCCAGTGTCCCTCTCCAGCAAGAATCTTCTAGAAACAAATCCAGAGATGTTTCTAATGCTCTATCCAGTCACTTAGACGTAGACGACACGTCCACACACGGGACAGTCCTGAAGGGACCTACACCAACACTTGCAGATACAGTCTCAGAGCGTCTCTTCTTTATGTCACATTTAAGCCGTTCATAGAGAACTCAGAAGACTTCACAGACTGACACTGTTTGTTAAAGGAGGGCAGTGAGCTTTCCTGCCTTTAAGGTGAAACTACATTCGGGGTTTTTTTTACCCAAAGGGGGAAATATCTTCTTAGCACCATGTGACATGCAGTTGGGTCTCCTTTCTCTTTCTCTCTCTCTATCCCATTTTCATGAAGGGGAGATGGGTACAACATTCACGTTTCCTTTACCTCCACTCCTTCAGCTTCACAGTGAACAACCAGCTTTGTCATTTGAAACAATGTACATTCTCAAAGCAAAACCGCAAAACCAATGAACAGAACAGGCTGCCCATCCGTGAACAGAACAAGCTGCCCGTTTTGGGTGTGATTTAGAGAGAAGACTCTTCCAAATGGTCCAAATGGGCTACCTTCAAAGCTTCAAGGGATGTCTAAAACTCCCCCATTAACGGTTCATGAGTTTACCTGAAGACACTGACTATATAAAAATGACTTATTGAGGGAGGGGAGTCCAGCTACATTTCCTGAAATCAGAGGGAAGCTGCGGGAGGGGGTGGAGGACCTGCAGCCTTGCAGGGGGAGGCACTCTCAGCACATGGGGCACGGCCAGGCCTGCCCGGGGCCCCTCTCTCCACAGATCTTGGGCGGAGCCTGGCACTCTGCATATGTCTCCCTAATCGGGCACCTCCTGTAGCAGCGGCACTCACGGCTCCAGCCCCCTTTGGCCTCAGTTCTCACTCTCTATGCCAGGTTTGGGGATCCACTCCAAACTCAGTCTGGATCTTCTTGCTCCTCTGTTCCTTTGCCAGCTGGCCTTGAGTTAATTACAGTCTGATGAAGGAGACTGATACATGAACAAATAATTCCCATGTAGTGCTGTAAGTGCTAAAACAGAAGTAAGGCAAAACGCTACAGAAATATCCAGCACTGCCTGGGAAAGTCTTCACAGAGAAGCGTGCAGTCGAGGCTTAATCCTGAGACTTTAAATGATCTCACAAGAATCATTCCAGGGCTAATGAACCACCTGTGCAAAGAGATGGAGGCAAGAGCCAGCAGGGCCCCAGAATGGTGAGATGTCTAGTGTGGCTGGAGCATAAGGTTTTAGAAGGGACAGAAAGAGAGACTTAAGATGTGATTTGATGATCTCAGACATTTCCCCCCCCGAATGTAACAGGGAACCAACAGAGGTTAAACATGAGAATGCTATACTCACATTGGCGTTTTAGAAAGGGAACAAAGCCTACAGTAATTGTCAGACAGAGTAGCCATGTTAACGTGACCTGTCAAATATCTCCTTCTCAAACAGTGGCTCCCACTGGGGAAGATGTTGCCCCCTGGAGACATTTGGCAATGTCTAGAGACAACTTCGGTTGTCACATCTGGCAGGGGTGGGAGCCTACGCTTGACATTCAGCAGGTAGAGGCAAGGGATGTTGCTAAACATTCTACAGTACACAGGACAGCCACCCACAACAAAGCATTATTCAGCTCAAAATATCAATACTGCCAAGGTTAAGAAACCCTGTTCTAAAAGATGAGATGGCCAGAGGGTGCAAGGTGACACAGCCCACAGGGACTCCTCAGAGAGGCAAAGAGGAGGCCAGGTGATTGTGGAGCTTCTCACATTTTGTCCTGCCACCACCCGCAGGTGTGATGCTCACACACCCATGCAACTTGGAGCTGGGCTTCTTTCCCTCATTCCATGGAGTGAGAAGGGCACTTTTACTGCAATAACCTTGAATTTGACCCAACTGATTTTTTTTTTTTTTTTAAGGAAATCGTTTGTAAACTTCAATACTAGATTAGTGACAAAGGTGCTTACTGATCAAAGTAGGCTGATCAACAAGGTGCAGAATCCCTGCCTGGGGCAGTGCTCCAAGGGAGAAAAAGCCAGAACACCGCCTCCCTTCGGGCAGAAACAGTGGCCTTGCAGTCCAAGTAGAAATGCATGGAAAAGCAGCTTCTCCAGGCCTCTCTCCTCTACTGTCCTCCAGGCCAGAACACTCCCCAGGGGACAAACCCAAATTGCTGTTGCCATTTTAAATTCAAGTCCCAGTTCCTGGTGGGCTTAGAGCCACTGGAGTTTTAAAATGTAAAATGGTAAAACAAGCCATGCTTGAAGCCCAATAATGTAATGGGAGTGGGGATATCAAAGTACATTCTACCCAGACCAAAAAGGGAAATAAAGCTTTTTTTCAGATACCGTATTTTTGCTGCTTTCTTTCTCTTTGCTAGCTGTGTCTTCCAGGCTCACCTTCGTCTCATTAGCGCTGCCTCCACTACAATAGTTCAGCAGCTAGAAGCAGTTATTTGGAAGCAGGTCACAAGCACCAAACACAGGAGTCACGTTGAACTCCGCAAATTGGAGAAACTGCCCTCTTCTTGGTTCTCAATTGAGGAAATGAGATTGCATTTAAAAGACAATGCCTGTAAAAGTACTTGGGCAGTGTTAGGTAGTTAGAATAAGAAACTGGAGTCCAAAATGGTGGTGGCTAAAAGACAAGGAAGGGAAAAGCTTGGGAAAATAGAACAAAGGAAGGTCAAAGGAAGGTCCGAGAACCAGAGTGAGGACTTCAGGTAGAACAAACAGCACTCCTGGCTAAGCCCAATTTGCATAGGGCAGGCCCAGGGGAAGGGAACAACATATAAAAAGAGGAGCCAAAGGGCTCTCTCTCCCTCTCCCTCCCTCCCACCTCCCCCAAAACCCCAAACCCCCCCACCCACGTGCTGGCACGCCCCCCCCCCAACTCTCTTCTCTTTGCATCTTTGAGACGGCATGCCCTCACACCTCGAGGATGGATTCTCTTGCTATTATCCAAATAAAATAGAGCTGTAACACTGATTTGTCTAAGAGCTGGAACACAGTCTGTCCAAGACCCGAGAACTGTGACACGCCGAGGGCTTTAATGTCCATCACTCCAAATCTTTGTTGTGACAAGACAGAACCGAGGAACATACATTCGCTTGACAGGCAGAAAACAGAATTTCATAGATTCACACTACAGCATGTGGCTGGGAAGAGATCTGGGACTCTGCAAGACGTGAGGATTGAAGGGATCTTTACAGAGCACTGTGTCTGCACAGTGTATTCCTGGAAGGATGCAGTGGAAAGAGGCAGCAATGGCTGCTGCTGGGGAGGACGCAGCGGGTGTCAGGGAGCAGAGGAAGGGAAACAGCCACTGTTCACAGTGGGCCCTTCTGTAAGCTCTGAAGGCTGGATCGTGGACGTGCATCACCCACACATAAGTCATCATCATCATTTAGAAGACAAATGAATGATCTAAAACCCACGAAACAGGGGACTTCCTTGGTGGGACAGTGGTTAAGACCGCGAGTTTCCAATGCATGTGTGCAGGTTCGATCCCTGCTCAGGGAACTAAGATCCACATGCTATGTGGCTTGGCAAAAAAAAAAAAAAAAATTTAAAAATATGAGTAACTTTAAAAATAAATAAAACTCACCATAATGAGCCTGTACAAACAATCCCAAGTTAGCGAATCTCGAGTTTCCATGCTTTCATTTAGCAGTTGCGAAAGAAGAGAACACCAAGATCAACCAGCAGGAACTAAAATTCACTTCTGAGCTCTCAGCTCTGACTCCCAACCACCAGGAGCTCCCCTGTCTGGAGGTCCCTTCCAAGGGCCTCTCCAAGGCAGGATCCTCCGAATTCAAATCCCCTTCTTGTTTCCCTCTTTCCTCCAAGCCTCAGCTCCTTCTGGTATTTTCCAGTATTATTAGAAACAACTACCCACCCAGCTTCCCAATCTAAAAGCCTGAGCACTGCCTTAGGGACCGTCTCACCCTCATTACAGTTGCAAATATTGTAAATTCCATCTTAACGATGCGTTTCACACAGGTGTCCTCTCCTGCTGTCCTACTGAAGCCTTACCCACCATACTCCTTCCCTGCAACGGGACCTCCCACCAGTCTCCCAGCGAGTTCATGCTCCACGTGTCCCAGCCCTCACCCCCGTCAGCTTCTTTAAACACGATGACTTCATCATGCTGAGGAGCCTTGGATAGCTCCCTGCTGCCTACAGAATTAAGTCCAAATGCCCTATTTTGACAGATGACTGTTTACATTGTGGACCAGTCGATCCTATCCATCCTAAAGGAAAGCAACCCTGAATATTGATTGGAAGGACTGATGTTGACGCTGAAACTCCAACACTTTGGCCACCTGATGTGAAGAGCCGATTCACTGGAAAAGACCCTGATGCTGGGAAAGACTGAAGGTAAAAGGAGAAGAGGGTGGCAGAGGATGAGATGGTTGGATGGCATCATCCAATAAGAGGACATGAGTTTGAGGAAACCCTGGGAGATGGTGAAGTACAGGGAAGCCTGGCGTGCTGCAGTCCATGGGGTCACAAAGAAACATGGGGCCACCCTGGTGCACCGTTCTGCGGGGATCAGCCGCTCCGCCACGCTCTGTATTGCGTACCTGATGAAATTTCACAACGTGTACCTGCTGGAGGCCTACAACTGGGTGAAAGCCCAGAGGCCTGTCATGAGGCCCAGCATCGGCTTCTGGAGGCAGCTGATAGACTACAAGTGCCAGCTTTTGGGGAAGTCGACAGTTACAATGGTACAGACACCATACCGGCATAGTGCCAGACGTTTACGAGTCCCAGTGATGCCTTACTGGGGGGTCTGAGCCACCAGAGCCCGCAGCAGCAGCCCCTCGAGTAGTACCAGCATCTGCTACACGCTGTCTGCTCCCCTCCTCGCCTTTCTTTCCAAATGGTGGACAAATGCTCCTCCCTGAAGAGTTTTGTTTTTTTTTTTTTCACACTGGGTGTTCATGTTTTATTTTGAGAGAGAGGGAGGGGAGGGGAGGAAGATACGGGGAACGCTCACATTGCTACTAACATTTTAGGTAGCCGCTTCAGGACTGAGCGACTGAACAACAAAATTATGAACCGAAGAATAATTTCACCCCTAACACATGCCTGCGCTCTGACCACTCTGAACTAATCAGCCTTGCTCATTTCTGCCTCTCCCTGCCTCCACATCTTTGCACTGGTTGTTTCCTTGACTTGAAAGCTTCCCCCTCACCCCGCTTTGCTTATCCAAAGAGAAATTCCTGTCCACTCTTCTGGACCCCTACTTATCTCACATTTCCTCTGAAAAGCCTCTCAGGACTGCTCCCTCCTCTTTGCTCCTCTGACACTCTGCACATATACCCCCTCACCACACTCCTTCATAATTGTTTATGTTTCTATCTCTCCTGCCAGAAAAGTCAGAGGCTTTAACAACAACAACAAAAAAGCAGCTGTTATATTTCATTCATCTTTGAATCTGCTGCACCTCCCTGCTAGCATTGCACATAAATGTTTGCTGAATGAATTGGCAGCAAGTACTTTGGTAAAAATATAACACATTATTCCCCCAATTCTATAGACCTCTGTGGCTAAAATCTCATTTCTTTGGCCTCTCTCTGCATACCTATTGGCACGCTACCACAGGTCTCAGGAGAGCCGGTTATTCAAACAGAGCTAACAAAGTGCCTGCTATTTGTAAACAGGGCCATTTGTAAACCCTCTGGGCTAGATTTAGAGATTGCCTATCCAACTCTAACAGCAATTCTCTGAGCACTTATCCACTCTAACAAGTGTTTTTTTCCCAAATGTCTGGAGTCCTATAAGTAACCTTTGTTTACCCTGAAAACACTTTCAGGGAAGCTGAAAGGAGCTAAAAATAAAACATAAAAATAAACACCATGTAGTGACCCTCGAGGGACCCACCTGTCAGTGAGCGTTAGGTCCCCTGGGGGGCGGGGCGCTTCAGAGACTCAGCTCTGATCCCTGTCACCAGCTACTTTAGTGCCTGAGCCTCCGAGGCTCTCTGCTCCCTAGCGAAGACCTTGACAGTCCATTAGTCACAAGACTATTCAGGTAAAACAGCATCAAAAGCAAAGTGATAAGCTTGATGGCCCGAGGAACAGTGGTCTTTAGGGTTCCTGGACCCGATCCTCTCAAATAGAGTGGGCGCTGATCGCCGACCCAGTGCGGTGGTCTCCGCCCCACCCAGGCTTCCAGCGCGAGTACTCACGGCTCCGGGGTGTAGAGGGGGTCCGAGCCGTGGCGGACATACTGAGTGCAGTGGAACACTCTGTAGGCCAGTCCTGCCAGGAAGTCCCGAGGACTCAGGTATCCGGCCACTGGCCTCACCGTGAAGCCAGATCTTTCTAAAGAGGTAACAGAAAGAGTCAACTAAGTATTAAGGCGACAGGACTCGACGGCCCAAGCAGGGCTTCCTTTTATTTTTAAGGACGTTCCAGAAACAATGTAATCAAGGTTCTAAAACTCTTGACAATTGAATGACATACACTGTTAACAGCTACCACACTTGTGGCTTTTGATAACTAAAATATACTCACGAATGATGGTTTCCAGGGGAACAAGACATTCATTAAAATGGAAAGAACGGTGAAAAAAATTTAAGGATTTAAATTCAGAGCCCAAATTAGGATAAGAAGGCTCAAATGCACAGAAGACTACAATGTAAACTTTTGGTGGTGAGCACACTAGACTGCACACAGAAATAGAAATGTAAGGCTGTACACAACAAAACTTATCTAATATTCCAAACCAATGTGGCTTTGATAAGAAATAAACTCTTTTAAAAGACCTCAGATTGTGAAAGACTGTTACACATTTTGTACTTCTATTTATGTGAAGCCCAAAGAAGGAAAACCTATATACGGAAAGCGAATCAGTGGTTTCCCAGGGCTAAGGATAGGAACAAGGATTGATTATAAAGGAGCAAAAGAAAGCTTTCTGTAGTGATAGAAATGTTGTAAAACTGAGTTGTTGTGATGGTTACACAATTCTATAAATTTACTAACATCACTGACTTGTACAGTTACAAAGGGTAAATTTTATTTTATGTAAACTATACCTCAATGAAGCTGCTAAAAAATATAAATAAAATATAGTGATGCTTACTATGTATCACTTGATATCTTTCTAAAGACACACCTAGATAAGAATACTTTCTGTGTGTATGCGGTCAGTGAACATACTGCCAATTTAGCCCGTTGACTAGCATTATGGAATTGGTTCATACTACAGCTTCTTATTGATAGTCAAACCTATGGTTTTTCCAGAAGTTGTGTACAGATGTGAGAGCCAGACTATAAAGAAGGCTGAGTATCTATGTGTCTAAAATTGATGCTTTTGAACTGTGGTGCTGGAGAACTCTTGACAGTCCTTTGGACTGCAAGGAGATCAAGCTAAAGTCAATCCTAAAGGAAATCAACCCTGAATACTCATTGGAAGGACTGATGCTGAAACTGAATCCCCAAAACTTTGGCCGCCTGATGTGAAGAACTGACTCTGGAAAAGACCCTGATGCTGGAAAAGATTGAAGGCAGGAAGAAAAGGGGGCGACAGAGGATGAGATGGTTGGATGGCAGCAATGACTCAATAGACATGAGTTTGGACAGGCTCCGGGAGATGGTGATGGACAGGGAAGCCTGGCATGCTGCAGTCCATGGGGTCACAAAGAGCTGGACACGGTCAAGCTACTGAACAACAACAACCCCCTAGCCCCTTCATTCTACATTGCCATATCCCATTTCTTTGATATTATGAAAACAATTATATTAATTATGACAATTTGAAAGATACACTAAAGCTTTCCATGCTCTATTGGTTTGCGGTAAGAGGACAGAAACAAAACAAGCAGAATACAATAAAATCTATGAAAATCACACTAGATGGCTAACCCAGTTAAAGACGGCCTCGTGCTTCCTGCTCATCAGGGTGCACAAAAAAACGACAGGAGGGCTCTCCTCTCTGATACCAGCACTGTGAAGGCTCCCATTTTGAAAACCTCAGTTCATTCGGAAAGCACCTCTGAATGGTTAGAAATAGTTTTTAAAGATAAAAACCAATTAAGTGTATAAAGCAAGTCCACCCTGGGATCCTGGGTACCTACAGGGAAATAGCCCTATTCTCAGATATCCTCATGCCTATGATTCTAACAGTATTAAGGTCATTCCAAAAGTTTCCAGGCAGATTCATTATTCTCCACTGAAAATCAAAAAGATGTGTCTATTTTCTTCTTTTTGTATGCTATGCCAGTATCCCACATGTGGGGTACAAGGGTACATTCTTTAATAGCTGTATATTTTATTTTCTTATAAATTTTAAAATGTGTATCTATCACATCAAGAACTTTGACTTTGTGAATACCATTGCTTAAGAAGTTGCTTTTTAAAATAAAGTTGGTATTTTAAAAGTGAGTCAACTGAAAGAAATAAAAATACACGCAACTTATATTGTGCTTGCTGTTTATCAATGAATGATGCAAACTGAGTACCCAGGACACCCAGTTCACCAAGGGTGGTGAAAACAACAGCAAGAATAGTAGTGATCATAACTGACCCTCTGGTACGCTTAAAGTGTGCCCAGCAAACTTTTAGGCACACATTGGTAGTTTCCCCTCCCAACCTTGTAAAGTAGATAAAATTATGATCTCTGTTTGCAGAGAGGAAATGGAGGCAAAGAGAAGGCAATTCATCCATCTAAGGTCACACAGGCAGGAACTGGTGCAGCCGGGCCTCAACCCCAGGCATTCTGCATGCAGAATCTGTTCTGTACCATACTGCCCCTCATAAAAATATTAAACTGGGTGACAGATATGGAAAATATTGAGATGGCAATGTAATTACTGGGGTTTGAGAAACAAAGCAGTAAAAGCAATCCTCATATAGGAGTAATCAAGCCCATGGTAAATATATAATACATAACTCTATGGAAAAGCAAGAGAGGCAAGCCAGAGGCGGGGCCCTCAGGGAGCATAGAATCTAGTCAAAACTAGGGGCTAATTGAGTGATACTGATCAGCGGTTCTTAATCTCTTTCAGTAACAAATGCCACGGATGGCAACCATCCACAGGGCCCTCCCGTCACGCTAAGGGTGGTTCTCAGGGGACCCGCTGTCAGGCCCTGCCTGCCTTTCCCCTGATACACACGTGATCTGGGATGAAATCGGGAAAGGGAGAGGTCACGGTGGCTGTTACAATCAGGATTCAGAGAGAATCCAGGGCTTGCTCCAAGTCCTGAGGAACACAAAGAATTTGAGTAGGTGGAGGGATGACTGTGGTGCTGGAGAAGACTCTTGAGGGTCCCTGGAACAGCAAGGAGGTCAAACAGTCCACCCTAAAGGCAAGCAACCCTGAATACTCATTGGAAGGACTGATTCTGAAGCGCCAATACTTTGGTCACATGATGCGAAGAGCTGACTCATTGGAACAGACCTTGATGCTGGGAAGGCAGAAGAAGAGGGTGACAGAGGATGAGACGGTGGGATGGCACCACTGATTCAACGGACATGAACTGAGGCATGCTCCAGGAGATGGTGACAGCCAGGGAAGCGTGGCGCACCACAGTCCACGGGGCTGCAGAGTCAGATACAACTTGGCAACTGAAGAACAAGGGGTGACTATGCTAGCAAGTCACAGAGCCTAAGTAATGACGTGAAGACCCACAGCTAGAACAAGACCCACAGCTGTGACCATTGTGCAGAACGGTCACAGCAGGAGACACCCTGGGAAAACTGGGTCAGGGCTGTGAGCGGAGGATGAGCAGCTAAGAGCTTGCCTCTGTTATAAAGCAGAGGCCAGCAAACTCTGGTCTGTAGTCCAAACCCAGGTTGCGGCCTGTTCGTGTACACCTGTGAGCTAAGAATAGTTTCTGCATTTTCAAATGTTCACGTTTAAACAATGATATAAGTATGTACTAATAGCCTCAATTTTGGCTCTTGGCCCACACGACCTAAAATATTTACTGTCCATCTGGACTTTTACCAAAAAAAATTAAAGTTTGCCAACCTCAGTAAAATCAAGGGGAAGCCACTGATAGCTTCTGAGCACAGATGCCAGGAACAAAGGAACTCTCTAGGGAGCTTCATCTGGGAGCTATGGACAGGAGAGGAGAGGGGAGGAGAGACTGCTGTCAAGCATGCAACGATGAGGCCTCAGTGTGAGTGTGGCACTGGATGGAAGGAAAAGGACAGGCTCACTATGGGGCGTGAAGCTAGAAGTGGCAGACCCGCAGACTGGGGTAAGCTCAGCTCCAGTTAGGCTCTTCCAATAAGCCCCTGCTCCGATGCCCTGGGCCTGGGAATACTTTCCCTTAGATGGCAACATGAACTTTACTCATGTAATTAAGGTAAGGGTCTTGCACTGGGGCCATCAGCCCAGATTATCCCCATGGGGCCACTCACAAGCACCCTTCTGAGAGGCAGGCAGGAGGCTCAGAGAAGGAGGCAGGTGATGGAATCAAAGGTCAGAGTGGGGCGAGGAAGGGGCTCTGTGGGAAGGTATGCGGATAGACTCTAGCAGCTGAAAAGGAAAGTCTCCAGAGGGATCCAGCCTTGCCAAGACCTTGATTTTAGACTTCTAACCTTCAGAACTTTAATATAATACATTCGTGTTAAGTCACTAAGCCTGTGGTAATTTGGTACAGCTGAATAAGAAGCTTCTACAAAGGCTGATGAAGTGTGGCGGGAAGAGGGTGAGTAGGGCTTCAGAGAGTGTTACTGAGCAGGACTCTCTGAGGCCTTCTCAGAATAGACCCCGTCCGTGTCCTCTGCCTGCCTTTTGTCTGTGGAAAACTCTCTGCCAATGAATAAATTTAATCAGAGAAGTGAGAAGAGAAAGGAAAACAGTCAAGCAAGCCAAAATAATAATACTACAGCCATTAAACAAAGTCAAGGACCTTTCCTTCTTCCGCAAGGAATATGGACAATATTGTGAGCCGTGTTCTTTGAGCTGTTTTGCAGAAACGGAAACCTCCACCAGGTGGAAGAAGTTAACTGTGTGCTGCCCACAAGCATGTACACCCCAGACTACTCTCAATTACCTCTGCACCAACCACCTAGAAAAACGTCCGCGAGCGGCTCACAGCCTGCTCCTGGAACACTCCCAGACTCCTCAGGAGGCCCCCAGGGCGGGACACATAGTTTGGAGGGCATTGACCGGCTCTGGCCCCCTTTGCCTGGAGCAATAAAGCTACTCTTCAGGCGGCAGGAGTCCTCAGTACCTGAGCCTAAACATTCGATCACCCACGATAGAAACGGGGAAGGCAGGCGAGGAAGCTCCAGGAAGGGAAGCAGGCAGCCAAGATTTCAGCTTTTAGAGCCCGCGTGCTTGAAACAGGGGGAAGAGAGACACGAGCAGAACCCGAGGACTCAGCCACAGTGAAGGACAGGGCAAGCAGCAGGACCACGCTGAAGCTTCACCTCCACCTCCAGCCCTGCGAGAGCCCAGGGTTTTCCCGGTCGCATCCCAGCAGGGCCAGCGAGGAGAGCGGCCACACAGAGAACGTGCACCGGGTGACTCCGCTTCCCCGCGTTCACTGCCACCACCTGGGCCGTGACTTAGCCAGCACTTTAGACTAGTGATCTGACTCCCTGCCAGAGGAAAGTCACTGTGCTCAACATTATCCATGATATTTCTTCATCCAGTACAAAACTTTTTTGTTTCACTAGTGAGCACTAGGGTAATAAATTGTTCAGCTGTTCACCTGCTTCCCACAGGTGGCCCAGGTACTGCGGAGCAGCCCTCTCTTTTTAAACCAGGGGGAGTCCTACCTTGTTTGGGAAAAAGGCAGTCGCTACCCGCTGTGTCCCTGGCAGGCCCACGAGGACGCTTAGCCTGAAAGAGCCCGTGTGGAGCGCACCTTTCAGAAACGCCGCGACGTCTTCCAGCTGGGGCACGTTGTCCTCCCTGTAGCCGCAGTGTTTCGTCAGCAGAGGGAAGTTTTTCAAATACTCCCGGCAAGCGTGCGTGGGATAGAGTTTGGAGAGCTCCCGGAACACGACGCCCCACGTCTTGGTCTCTTCCTCCGTGTACTCCACCCTGGGGATGGGCTGACCGCTAGGCAGCAGAGAGGAGAAAAGCGTGACTCTAGCTCTGCGCCGCTGTGCGCGTGTCCCCGCCCTCGCACCCACACAAGTCAGCTTGCTGCAGAGTGCGATGCCTGAGCATCTCAAACGGTCCCACTAAGGGTTCTTTCCTTGAAGCAAATGCTAACACTCTAAGTTTGCGTTATGTGTTTAAACTTTCACATAAGTGATTTGTTATGTCTTCACACATCCTTCTGGACACTTGAAATTTTTGTTCTGATGCTAGGATCAGTAATAAGGTAAGAGTTCTGGGTTGAAGGAACTGGTTTACGTATAAAACTGTGCTCTGCGGACTTTGTCTGCAGTCCCCTGACAACAGTAAAACATGGATATTGCCTTTTGAAAATAAAATTGCCCATAGATCCTCTGTCCTTTGGGGGAGCTCGCCCCAATCTCCAAGGATAATTTTGAGGTTATTTGTTCAGTTTGCAATACCCTGGGAAACACTAAAGGACTGTGGAATTTAAGAGTTTTGCAAACTGCAAAATGGGAGCATTTATTAGACATCATGTCAGGAGGTGCACACATTAGCCCTGTCTGTTAGGAGAAAGGACAGCAAACTTTTTTCTGTAAAAACCAAAAAAGTAAGTATTTTAGGCTTATATGCCATACAGTCTCTATCAAAACTGCTCAGTTCTGCCATCATATCTTGAAGACAGCCACAGATAAGATGTAAGCTATGAAAAGAATGTAGCTATGTTCTAATAGAGCTTGGGTTACAAAAACAGGCAATGGTCTGGATTTAGCCCATAAGTCACAGGGAGCTGTTGTCTGGTTTGGAATACTGAGAGGCAGCCCTGGACTGGGGTAGTCAGGGAGAGCTTCCTGGAGGAAGCACAGCTTAAGCTGAGACTGTTGGCCAAGCAGGATGTGCAGGTTCCCTGACAGAAAGAAAGCTGAGTTTAAAAATGCTCTTCTAATAACAGACAGAAGGAGAAGGGGCAGCAGAGGACGAGATGGGTTAGATAGCATCACTGACTCAATGGACATAAATCTGAGCAAACTCCAGGAAACGGTGGAGGACAGAGGAGCCTGGCGTGCTGCAGTCCATGAGGTCGCAAGGAGTCGGACTCGACTTCTCGAATGAAACAACAAGAAAAACAGCAGATGGCAGCCACGAGCAGAGACCAGAGCTCCTGAGGCCACACAAGCCAGGGGGAAGTAGAGAAAATGGACGTGTACTTTCGAAAACTATTGCTTGAGGAAGCAGAATCTGAATTTAGCCTCTGATTATGAAACCTATTCCGAAAGCGAAGTTGGGCTTGGAGAAAACTCCTCATGACATGTTCAACAGCTATCAGCCGCGTTCCCCGACTGCCATCTCCAGCAGGTTCTACCCCGCAGTCAGCAAAGACACACGCAGCGTGTGGAAGTCCAGCACACACACACACAAGGCTAGGGAGTCTCTCTCTGTGAGCTCATAAACCAGCCTGCACAGCAGCCCCCCAGGAGCCCAGGCACAGGCAGCCACTGCCCCTCAAGCTGTTCCAGCCTCAGGCACCATCAACATGCTGTGGCCACTCAGAAGGACCCCTGGGGCAGGGGAAAGGGGTGGCGAACAGTAATCAGAGCAGGCTCACAGCAGATCCCAGCTCCCACTCTAGAGACTTCAGAAGTTCTTACCAAAATGCTTTCTAAGGTTCAGGTTCAAATGTGGTTCCCATCATCCCAAATTATTTTTATTTTTAAAAAACTAATGGCAGTACATGAAGGATGAATGAATAATACATACTGAAGAAAAACCCAGAAATTAACATTTATTTTCTCTAAGTACCAGGTCAAGGGCTTATGACAAATCAAATTAGAACAAGATTAGCCTTGTTTGAATTTGATTGTTGATAATAAATAAAAAATTACAACCTGACAAATATTTGCTGTGAACAGTAAGACTGCTAAAAATTAGCATCGTGATAAATTAGAAGAAAGCTTGAAATGAAGAGTAAAAATAGAAAGGATGTAGGAAATAAAAATATAAGCGATATTCTTTGGTACTAGAAAATTCAACACAATCAATCTAAGGCAGGGAAGATGATAAAGCTACTAAGGGCTAGGCAAATCAGAAGGTAGAAAGCAATGAGGCTGAAACAACCCATGAAATATTGAGAAGCCATTTGAAAAGAATCGTGAGGTCAAACTTTTCCCTTCAACATCAATCTGCAAACATGCAGCGTTTCAAAGGGGAACTGACTGTAACCAACAGGAAGTAGAAGAAAGACAAGTGTGAGCTGGGGTAGAGAGAAAGGGTGATACAGACCCTCCTCCACTTACAGTGGGTTAATCATGATAAATCGAAAATATCGCTGTCAAAAACCCCTTTAAGACACCTAACCTACCCCACGTGATGGCTGAGCCTAGCCTATGTTAAATGTGCTCAGAACACTTACATTGGCCTACAGGTGGGCAAAATCATCTAACACAAAATCTGATTTATAATAAAGTGGTGAGTATCTCATGTAATTTATGGAATATGGTACTGAAAGCGAAAAACAGAATGGTACCTGGCTTCGGAATCGGGTGGCTGACTGTGGCTCCCTGCCACAGCCCAACATCATGAGAACTTCTCTGCATACCGCACTGAGAAAAAAGATCAAAATTCAAAGGACAGTTTCTCCTGAATGCATTTCACTTTCATACCATATTGAGGTGGAATCATTATTAAGTTGAGGACTGTCTGTATGACTATCTGTTACTTACTAATGAATTTCCAGCATCACAGTCTTGGGGGTACAGACGGTCACACAGAGTCTCATTTGTCCCCACTTGTCTGTCCCGCCTGGGTAACTGATGAGGCTGCCCTCTGAGTGAATGGCTGGTGGAGTGCTCTGCTGCTTCCCCGAACAGGCAATTCTGACTGATCGTAGAGAGAAATTTCTTACCCTGCTCTGACCCCCTCATCCTGGGTAGCTATTTAAGGTGAATGTTTAAATATCAGCTTCACACCAAGTAAAGGTTAGTTTTACCCACTTATTTTTTGTTAAAAATATCCCTAAAACAGACAAAATAAGACATTTCCCATTTTTCTATGTAGTTAATACAGGTAGATAATAATAGCTCATTTTTGAGAGCTTCCTATGGCCAGACAGTTTTTTTAAGTTCAGCCTTTTTATTTAACTTAGTCCATTTAATTCTCACAACTTCACTGAAGTAGACCCCCTCACACACACTTTACAGATAAGGATACTAAGGCTCAGAGAAACTAAGTCATTTGACTAAAATCATGGCACCAAGCTTAAAACTCAGTCTGGCAGGTTCAAGACTGGCTGTGGTCTTAACCGATTAGCATACATCTATGAAATAAAGAATTTATTCCAGGTACCAGATTATTTCCACATACCAAATTAAAATAAGGCTTATAGGTATCCATACTTAAATACAGAAAGTCTCATGTATAATATGTTATCACAATAGCAGCATGTGTCTGTAGATTCCACAAAGCCCTGTCTTATTTATTCACTCATTAACCTTCTCAGGGAGGCTGCCAGCTAGTGCTGGGGGCACCAGGAATGCAGGAGCACCCACACATTTTTTTTTAACTTTGAGATTTGACATTTAGAAAAATAAAAATTGTAGTCATGAAAAAAATCTGAATGTGCTACACTTCTCTGAACTTGTCATGGGATTGTAGGCCTTTTGTGAATCATTTATGAGAATGACAGAGTCATGTCCCGATCTTTCTGGGGCCTAGGACATATACCCACATATCATTATGCATCTATCCTTGGGTACATGTCATAACACACATGTAATAGGCATCACATCCCAGCGTCCTAAAACTCTGCTCTCCCACAGCTGAAGTCCTGAAGCAGTCCACATTCTAGAGAAAGCTCCCAGCAACTGGCGCCTACCACCTCCCTGCAGGGCTTGGTAGGAGGAGCGGAAATGGCTCTCCCACCAGCAAACCCCTCTCATACCAACCTTCCCGCCTCACCAAACCTCACCCACCAGTCTAACAGGGAGTCAGACATGCAGGACCGCAAAAGAGGCCAGTGTTGGAGGGGAAATCCCTGCTCTTTCTCCTTCCCTTAGGGGAGAGGGCAGCCTGGGCCACAGAATCATTTATAAGGCCTGCAGAGCCCTCGAGAGGTAGGGTCTGGCCTCTCTTTTCCCATCTGGACACTTGCAGAGCAGAATATCCGTGCCCCCCTGGTGCTATCACCAGAATGGAACAGTAGAGGGCTTCCCTGGTGGCCAGTGGTTAAGAACCCAACTCGCAGTGCAGGACACACTGGTTTGATCCTTGGTCTGGGAATATCCCACATGCCATAGAATAACAAGCCCCACGCGCCACAACGAGGGAACCCATGAGCCGCGACGACTAAAGCCAGGGTGCCCCAGAGCCCAGGCTCTGCGACAGAAGACGCCTCTGCAGAGAGAAGCCTGTGCGACTGGAGAGGAGCTCCCGCCGGCCACAGCTGGAGAAGGCCCGTGTGCAGCAGGAAGACCAGCACAGCCAAAACGATAAATAGTGACATTTTAAAACAGAAGAAACAAAAGGACGGAGCGGTAGAGATGGCCCCGGAGAGTGTCTGGAGGCCCCGGAATGTGGTGTGCTCCGGGGAGGATGAGCGCATCCTGGACAAGTGTCCTCTAAACCTGAGGTTCACGGGAACGTGGGCGTGATGCCCGGTGATGGCTAGAAGCCTCCACAGGACCCACGTGCTGTGCCTGCCAGGAAGATGGCCCCACTCCAGCAGTGCTGCTTAGCTCTCAGGGGACAGAGGAGGGCTCCAGGGGCTCCCCTCAGACCTGACGAGGAGGCACTAACAGCCAGGTGCGTGCAGGAGGGGTGCCCAACCTCGGACGCAGTAGAGACCACCTCATCAGAAAGAACCTTTCCAAACCAGGGTGCAAGAGGCCTGCGGCCTGCCCACCTCAACATTCAAACAACCCTACAAAACACCCTCAGCCTCCTCCCTCCCTCCTCCCAGTGCCCAACGCCAGAGGAACCAAGTCCTGGAAGAGAGAAGAGAAGGAAAAATATCTCCAAACCACGCACACACACACACACTCCAAAGAACTGAGGAGGAGAATACACTTTGAACCAAATTTGAGATTAAGCTCTTTTTAAATGAATGGGCCTAGGTCTTAAATACCCTGCTGAGACTATTCTAATAATTGAAAATGACAGGAAATTAGATGTTGCTAAGGAACTTGCTTCCCAGTAGGAAAGTAGGATTCAACACGATACAGTTGAAAGCAGTGAGTGGGGAAAATAAAATCATTTTACATTTACATCGGTACAAACCCCAACAAGATGAGACACCTCAACAAACTAATTACAAGTGAATATTATAATTAGATCTCTAGGGAGTCTCCTCCACTTCTATGGAATTAGTTGCGATTCCAGAATCCTAAACAACCACCAAAATTATTGCTCATAGATTCCTAAGTCACTGGAGAAACACAGATGTGACTTTCAGTAATTACCACTCACCACGGATTCTGCCCTCTGCCAAAGAATGTCCAACTAAGATGTTACAAACACGATAGGGAACCATCGCTCAGCCAGGACAGTGCGAGGAAAGGGACCAGAACCTTCACCATCAGGATTTAGCTTGACAACAGGAAAAACTTCCTGGTACCATATGTGACTCAGAGATGACTGAGAACTTCCTTGGGAAATACTGAAGCCTGTGGGAGGCATCCCTCTGCCTGGACAGTAAAATCCCACTTTTTCTAGAGGCAGGGTGATGATTCTGAAAAATCTGTTCCTTACAGAGAGGAGAGGGTGGCAAGTACAAAGACAAACCTAACTGGAGGCAGGTACAGATAGAGCTAGGGTTTCCCAGGTGGCGTTAATGGTAGAGAACCACCTGCCAGTGCAGAAGGCATAAGAAACGTAGGTTCGATGCCTGGGTCAGGAAGATCCCCTGGAGGCAGGCACGACAACCTCCAGTATCCTTGCCTGGAGAATCCCATGGACAGCGGGGCCTGAACTCCAGCCCATAGGGTTACAGAGTCAGACACAACTGAAGCGACTTAGCACATACGCACAGGGTTATTCTCTGTAAGTCCTGAGCTTGTTAAAACAATGCTGCTTAACAACCACACTTTTACACTGAAATCCAGGAACATCGACCCCCACTGAGGCTGAAGTTACGGAAGTTCTCCCTACAGCCAGATGAATAAGCTTTTGTTTTAACTATTTGTCTGATCTCCTCTACCAGGTCCAACAGCAAGCTCCTTTTCTTATACATATGTATATTTTGGGGGGGGGGGATTGGAAAACATTTGATTATGGTGGTCCAGCCTGGCTACCTCCTGGAGTCCCTGCTGCTAAAATTCCCAATAGGAGATGCAGTTCCTCTGGCAGAGAGAAACTGTGTTATCTTTAGAGGAACTCTGGGGTCAAGAAGCAGTTCCCCTACTCAGTGGAGGAAGATGTGACAGGCTGCAACTGAGAGTCTTCACATCAAGATGGCAAGGTTGGCTGAATCATGATGCAGGCTGTATTCTTGGGAAACAGATGGATTTCCTCTGTGGCAAGGACTAACAGAGCAGAAGAGAAACTGAGAATTGTTTACGGGGGGATGGGTGAATCTGGTATTAACAGAAACAGAGATGGACTCATTTTCTATTTTATTTCATTACACATTCCTCGTGGCAGGGGATGCCTCACTTGCTCAAGCACCACCCCTTTCATCTCTGCCTCATCTTTCCTCTCATTTCCCATCTTAGGCATTTCTCTTGTGACGGACACTTCCACCTGGGACTGCTGAAGGGGAATGAGAAGAGGTGACATGTCAAAATCCATAAATTTTGCAACTCATTAGCAATTAACAGCTCCTCTGAGGGGTTGGTCAAAGCCTTTGGAGAAAGATTATCGGAACAGGAAGGCATGAGGTTTCTGCGCCTCCTCGAATCAAGACGTGTGTGCTGAGCTTCTCACTAGGCATACCCTGAATTCTGCCTCATTCCCAGGGAGCTATCTGTAATTCACCTTCTCTCCTTCTCATCCAGAGCATGTAAGAATATGGCAAAGTGAGACTGACATGATTCCAACATTATTCTAAGAATAATCTTGATTTTGATCTAATGTAATTTTAAAAAGCAGAGATCACTTTTCTGACAAATGTCCATATATTCAAAGCTATGGTTTTTCCAGTAGTCATGTACGGATGTGAGAGTTGGATCATAAAGAAGGCTGAGGACCAAAGAACTGATGCTTTTGAACTGTGGTGCTAGAGAAGTCCCTTCAGAATCCCTTGGACAGCAAGGAGATCAAACCAGTCCATCCTAAAGGAAATCAACTCTGAATATTCATTGAAAGGACTGATGCTGAAGCTCCAACACTTTGGCCATGTGATGCAAAGAGCCGACTGAGTGAGTGGAAAAGACCCTGATGCTAGGAAAGATTGAGGGCGGGAGGAGAAGGGGACAACAGAGAGGCAGGTGACAGAGGATGAGATGATTGGACGGCATCATCGACTCAATGGACGTGAGTTTGAACAAACTCTGGGAGAGAGTGAAGGATCCAGTGAGAGTGGAGATAGTGAAAGGAGAAATTGAAAGAGATAGTGAAGGGCAGAGAAGACTGGAGTCCATGGGGTCACAGAGAGCTGGACACAGCGTACAATATTTAAAAAGGGAAATACTCATTATTTTCAACACTTGTTAATATTGCCCGGCATTTGTCATACTGCTACAACTAGGTGACACACCAACATGTAGAAATCAGCGCTGGATGACTCTCCCCCGCAGCCAGGGGCAGTCACGGCACCTAATACTATGCTGGCTGACACCACCTTCACGAACAGCATCACCCGCAGCCCGGTGTCACCAGAGTACAACCGTATAGTCTATAAATGTTCCACAAGAGGATGGCTCATGTCTTTGAGACTGGGAAAAAAAAAATGTTGCTATAAATAAGAAAAAAAAGAAAGAAATTCTCAGTAAAGTAGATAAAGTCCATTAAAGTTTAACCAGAAGGCAAATGCCATTTTTATCTACTGATTTTTAAGAGTCAGTGAGAAAAGTCTATGGCTCTTGAATTTGATAAAATCATCCTTCAAAAGACACTCAATAACTTTATGATAAATTACTATCAGTAGTACTCAGGGGGAAAACAAGTAAAATATCCAAATTATTTACAAACAAGTAAAATATCCAAATTATTATCCTGCTCAATCTATGCCCCATTACCATGGGTATTCCTTGAAGATAGGGACTTTTGTTTGCTTTGTTCATTTTTATAGCCTTGTCCACCCCCAGAACAAAGCCTGGAACAGACTGGTGTTCAATAAATAATATTTGTTAATAGGTAAATCAATCAATCAGAATAAAACAAGCCACACATTTAACGGTTGAAAAAAAGTAGAGTTTTTATCCAAAAGTCTGGCAGACAAATCTTTGTCTTACCTCATCCCTGTCTCATGTATTTTAATTGCTATGGAAAAAGCAGCTCCAAAGACTTTGAGATTTCTATGCATTTTCTGGAAACTTCCGATTAATTTTATGTCCTGCTTACTTTACAGGCAGAGGTTTCACTTTTCTAGTTTTCTCACGTGGGTTTCCTAGGCATTGTCACCCCTCACACTTGTAGCCAAAATCTTCACCGGGAAAGAAAGCAGCCTGTGCAAACCCAAAGTGAAGTGAAGTCGTTCAGTCATGTCTGACTCTTTGCAACCCCATGAACTGTAGCCTACTGGGCTCCTCAGTTCTTGGGATTCTCCAGGCAAGAGTACTAGAGTGGGTTGCCATTGCCTTCTCCAGGGGATCTTCCTGACCCAGGGATCGAACCCAGGTCTCCTGCATTGCAGGCAGACGCTTTACCACCTGAGCCCCCAGGGAAGCCCAAAGGGACATAACTAAATACAGAGATGTTTCCGTGGCTAGACATCTTTTTTTAAAATCTATTTTTAATTGCTTTACAATATTGTGTTGGTTTCTGCCACACATCAGTATGAATCAGCCACAGGTATATACATGTCCCCTCCCTCGTGAATTTCCCTCCCATCTCCTACCCCATCCCCACCCCCCAGGTTGTCAAAGTTGGCTAGGTATCTTAATGAATGAACTTCCAAAGATATTTTCAATGCCACAGGCATGATGATTAAATTATATTTTTCAAAAAGGAAACTCACAGATCAGTATAGTGACTTAAATCTTGAGTTATACCAAGATTTGCAACCATTCAAGTCATCTGACCTTAAGTGGCTCGATGAGGGGTTCATTTGATGAGGAGGTGGGCGGGTGGGGACTGCTAAACTACACCAGAGAGAAAACTGTAAAGGCACAAACTCATTTTCAGCAAGTCCCCTAGGCCAGTCAGGTAAAGAGCATTTATGATCACATATTTTATTTGCTTTTGCAAATGAGTTTTGCACACATAAATTTTCGTAAATGAGTCTATAGGCCCTAAGGAACTTTCAGATGGTAGCAAACAAAAACGTTAGTGTGTTTTGCTCACATTGTTAATACTGGTGCTGCCTGTACAAGAGACATAATGAAAATAAACTACCACACCTAGGGAGCCTCAAGGAGAGAGATTTAACTCCTGGAAATTATGTTTTTATTTGTCCCGTGCACCCCAGGATAGGGTTTCCCACCATTTTCTTACCTTGCAGAAAGCCCTCACCACATTCTAGAGGAGTGATTTTCTTCTGTCAAAACTACCATGAAATTAAATATCAACAGCCTCAACAGTGGGTCTAACATCCACTGATACAGGATCAACATACACAGGGAAGGGGGAACTCAGAGAATGTAGTCCAGAAAAGAGCTAAAAGTTAAGAGCAGCCAACAATCTCAGGTCAATTTTAGGATGAAGAGACTCAGGCTAGGGTCTCCCAGAACCGCAAGTTCAATCCCCTGTATCCTGCATCTTGATCAACAGGGACCAAATGTTGCTGACTGCTGGGCCCCAACCTGCCTCTTTCAGGAGGAGATGACGGAATGCAGTCACCCTACTGCTCATAGGCCCAATAGCAGCATCCATTTGTCCAACGTCCACTTAACTGTAATAATAACAATAATCTCATAGCACATGACATGGATTTTCTTCTGTACCACTGCCCTTATACAGTGATTAAATGACTGTTTATAGTTAAGGAGGTTAAGGCTCACAGACATAGTAATCTAGCCAAGATCAAACAGTAAGTGGCATAGCAGATGCTGGGATTCAGAAGCAGCAGCTCTGGAGACCCCACTCTAAACCAACATGCCTCAGTGCAAAGTCTAGACTACCTAGCACTGAGCCTGGCCTCTGTTTCCTCTTTTGAAACTGAGGGAAGAAATACAACCACACAACACAGAGTATGAAATGGGACATCTTTGCAAAGCTCCAGGGCCAACGCCTAGTATCTAAAGGTACTCAATATAGTTGATTCACTTCCTCCGGGTATATAGAAATGGAAAAGATTTCATCACTTCCCTGCAGGGTTGGAAATAGGTCTGGAGATGAAAAACCACGTTCTTCCTTATAAATCCATTCACCTCTCAGACAGCACTTGAGGAAGTAATTTTAATCCTTCATGTTTGTGGAAATCATTTCAAAGTAAAAGCACTCACACCTCACTCCCCATGAACGATGTTAGAGTTTGGTGCAGAGGTCCTCTCAGTAAGTCACCCTGGTGGCACTGTGTTCCTCTTCCCCAGCTGTGGGAGCCGTGCTATAACCAGACAGCATCCTACTAAAGCATTGACACACACCTGAAAAACCCACCAAGCCCCAAAACTGGAACAGAGAAAACTTTTCCAAATCAATTTTCCCTTTTGTCTTTCTTAGGAATCCTCAGGCTCCCTTCCTTTCAGCCATTGATTTGAACTTCAGGTAGAGAGAAACATTTGGCATGAAAATGATTCTCCATAAAGCCTGATGTCTTTTAAATACATACAAGAGTTGTGCATTTAAAATATACTGAGAACTCTATACAGAGTATAACTTTTTAAAAACCCATGTTATTTAATTCTGTTGCTTTTGTTTTCAACTTGTGTGTGATACCACCCATGTCAAATAGAAGCGGCTATGCAGATATTTTTTAAGACAACAAAAAGCATTGCCTCTTCGGCAGAAATAAAAAAAATATTTAGATTCTCCAAGACAGAGAGACTCTTGAAATCTGTTATGTGACCTTCCTCAGAAACTATTCAAGTCATCTGGGAAATGACCCCATTACGACAAATATTTGGTTTTGTTCTACTTTTCAATTTACCGCTCCATTTCAAAGAAATTAAAGCATCAACAACTGGTGTTTATGCAGGAGTCACAAAGTACCCAAACAGCCACATACATCTCAGTTTCATTCAAAAGCTGGGAAAGCAAATCAATGGAGGATAATGGAATGGGATAAAATTAGCTCAGTCAGGGAGAAAACATATTTGCCTTCTCAGGTGCCTCTTCTCAAACGGGCAGAGAGGGGGAAAAATTAAAACCCGGTCCCCCATCACCATAGACCCCATAATTCATCCAGGTGGCCATCTGCCAATGAAACTGATGAGAAAAATGTTGTGAAGGAAAAAAAGTTGCAACCCCCGTTAAGTTTTTTTTCTGTTAAGAAAGCATAACTTTTCTCTTTCCTTCTTGCTCCACCTTCTATTTGTTACATTTCCAATTAAGATTTGGCTATCTAAAAATAGGTAACTTGGCACTCACGAGTCCTGTTAGTAATGCAATCCTTTAAGCTGTATTCTGAAACCATGCAGGGTCCATAAATCATGGCTCTTCTCACATGAAATGAGAAATGCTAAGGTCAACTGAAATTTCTAGAAAGGTGGAAAGGTGGAGCCACCCCAGTTATTTTTCTGCAAGTTGCAATAATTGCAAATGCCTCCTAGGAACAACTGAGCATCAGCAATTCTCCAGCTCAAACATAAGCTGAATCATCGAAGCTACCTATGACCAGGTAAACCCCAAAATGCACAGTACTGGGTAAGAGACCGGGAAGAGCTTTTGTCTCTGATCAAGCCTTTGGCTGACTCCTGATGAATCATCTGGCAAAGGGAAAACTAAGACCTCCTAAGAGGTGAGATGCTGGCTTGGAAATCCAACATGTTTATTCCAAGGAAAACCCAGTCCACAATTATGTATCTATTCACCATCTTTAGAAACATGCGTTCTATCCCTAGGTTGGGAAGATCACCTGGAGGAGGAAATGGCAGCCCACTCCAATATTCTTGCCTAGAGAATCCCGTGGACAGAGGAGCCAGTAGGCTACAGTCCAGGGGGCTGCAGAGTCAGAAACAACTGAGCCACTGAGCACAACAGCTTGGAATGCACACTGCATCGCTGAACCTTAGTCCCAGGGTGCTTTATCTTGACGACTCGTGGTATTTGGGGCTGTGGGTGGGAGGAAGGAAGGTGGTAAGAAAATGCCCGTCTCTATTTTGATAGGAAGAGGAGCTTAGAGTCATCATAGTTCCATGTTGAATGAAAGCATTCTCTTTCTCCCTCTGGTGGTGCCGAATAGAATATTCACAAGCTCACCCAAATTTAATGAGCCTGCTGGGCTGGGTGATTGCACTTTTCAAATATGCTAGTTCCCATTTGGGGCTATTTTGTTTTAGGATCTCTGTTTAGCTGTGTACTTACACTTTGAGCAGATGAATCACAAAAGGTGCAAATCTGTAAATCAAAAAAATCAAGAAATAGTCTAGCAACTAGAAAAAGCCAGAGAGGGACAAATCCCTGGCAATTGTTTTTCAAGCCTCAACCCAGCCATGTTTATTTCCAGCCGTTATATATACCCCAAGGGTCAGGCTCCGGGCAGGAGGAGAGGAGCTCAGGGCCTGAGAGAGAGTGAAGTCACTGCTCGGGGGGCAAGGATATGGCTCTGCCATGCCAGAGCCAGATAGATGTCCCAGGCACCCAGGAGAGACAGCATGGCCTTGCAGTCAGACAGGGCCGGTCAAAGTCCTGGCTTCATAAAGTCTGAAGTGTATTAAGTACACACAAGAACTGTGCATTTCAAACATCTGAGAATTCTGTAAAGAGAAGAATGACTTTTCAAAAGGCCAAGTCGCTTACTTCTGTCACTATTATATTCAACTTATCTCAAGGGAAATGCTACAGCCACTTCCAGACCAAAGAGAAGGAGAAGATGTGCCTTCTTGAAAGAAAGACATTTAGATTCTATAAGAGAGGCACACTTGAAAGTGGTCTTTTTCAGAAACTATTCTGGTCATCTGGGAAACAAACCTAGGATTACAAATATTTGTTTTCATTCTACTTTCCCATTTACTACTCAACTTCAGAGAAATTAAAGCATCAACCATGGGTGCTTATCCAGGTGATACTATCAGCTCTGTCACCTCCAGTACGTTTCCTGATGTCTCTGAGCTTCAGTTTCCTTATCTTCAAAATGAGATCGCATACCTATCTCAAAGGCTCATTGAGAGTTTACTGGAAGACCATAAGCAACATGTTTAATTAATACCATGTCCAGCAGATGGCAGGAATTTAACAAAAGGAAGCTAAAACCCCCTGTGCATTACAGCTGAGAAGTCCAACTTTGGTGAACATTTCTATCACCATCAGTTATTCAGAAATGAGTCCAACATAGCCTAGCCCCTATCTGCTCCCTCTGACCTTAGCTGAGACCCACTGGCCTGCAAAGGTATTGCAGAGAGTCAATTTTTCAGACTGAAGAAGCAAGCTGTGTGCATGAGTTACAGGACACTATAGTGTACACACACACAGATATATACACACCACACACATTTTCTTTTTAAGCTTCTTTAACCCAGTCTATTATGGGGCCTGAAATTCCCTAACCCTAATTCATTCATTCTTTAAGGTACTTTGTTCAGTTTAAGGCTTAACAGATGATTACATGGAATCAAGGAACCATCAGCTACGCAGCACATGATAATAATAATCATATCTATCATAGAATCAACCCCCAGCTTGTACCAGTCAGCATCTGAGCCCTGAAGCACTGACAATCCTCCCAAAGATACAAGGCGGACACTGCGCCCATTTTGAGACATGGGCTCTGAGACTAGAATAGGTCAGTGCTCATGGCCACAGAGCTTATAAGTGATGGAACAGGAATTCAAACCCAGTTCTGTTTAGCACCAAAGCCTGTGCATTTGGTCACGTGCTTCGCCACACCATGCTGCCTCTGCTCTCACAACAATTAGTTCTGCAGATAATACAGTCACACTCACTGAGCCACAGTTAGGGAGGGTCTGGAAGAAATGAAGGTAAACACTAGTTACATGTATTTGGTAGCCAACCTCCAAGACAGTAGCCAATGAGCCCCCCCCCCCTGGCACCATGAGTCTGTAGTCCCCTCTCACAGTGTATCAAAGTTGGGCTCTGAAGCCAATAGAATGCATTAGGAGTACTGGTGAGTCACTTCCGAGGCCGAGTTATTAAAAGCATGGTAGATTCTGCCTCGGTCTCCTTTGGAAACTTGACTTGGACAAAGCCAGCTACCATATCCGGAGGACTCTCAGGCAGCGCGTTGAAGAGGCCCATGTTGCAAGAAACTGTGGCCTCCGGCCAACAGCCATGTGAGCGACCATACTGGGAGCAAGGCCTCTCAGCCCCGGTCCAGCCTTCAGGTGACTGCCTCCCTGATCAACCAGAGCATCACGAGACGTCCTACTCCAGATCCACCCAAGCGAGCTGCTCTTAACCCTTGTTCCTCAGAAACTTCGTGAGATAATAACTTTGCTGTTTAAAGCTGTCCAAGTTGGGGGTTGTTACTCAGCAATGAATAAAACTGTATAAAAATCTGACAGAAGTCAGGGCTTGAAGTAAGTGTTGGCCAAGGGGAATGAAGAACGGTGTTCACCAAAGTGTAATAAAAAGATTTAGGTCATGAGGGCAGACAAAAGAGAGAGATGGACTGAAGTGAGAAAAACACCGTACCAATATCAGCAAATACGTATATCGCAGTTCCTGTGCAACTCTCAGAGTGCTGCTGACGTATTAGCTCATTTCCTCCTTACAGCAATCCCACAGAGCAGAGGTAGCGTTATCTCCATTTCACAGATACAGAAACTGAGGCCCAGAAAACAAACAGTTTGCAGGGGTCACTCAGCTGGTAAGTGGCAAAGCTGGAATTCACCCAGGCAGTCCAGCTCCAATTCCTGCACCCTTAGCCAACCCCACACACTGCCTCTCAGATCAACAGAGAAACTGAAGAAAGCAACCAAGGCCCTGCCAGAGGTCAGGGGTCAAAGCGAGTCCCAGAGCTTTCTGGCCTAGACTCTTTCACTGTTGTTTGCTAAAGGTAATAGTAAAGTTCAAAGTGCAGCAGTGCTCCATTGATTTCATTTAATCTTTGAAACACTCCTGGGGGAGAGATAGAAGAAATACTATCATCTTCATTTTACAGGTGAGAAAATGGAGGCTGAGTGACGTAAGGGGGTCACTTGGACTCCTGTATTTAAAATCAGAGTTTTCTTGGCAAATTATGGAATTTTCAACTTTAAGCAAATTCTGATATGTTGAAACTCTATTGTTTACCTTATCTATTGACATTTGCATTTGCCTGTTTACATTTCAGTTTCCATGGACTTAAAAAAGAGAAAAGAAAATCAAAGAGGAAACAGCCCCATGAGAAGAACATGAGATTCCTCAGTTCAGTTCAGTTCAGTCGCTCAGTCGTGTCCGACTCTTTGCGACCCCATGAATTGCAGCACGCCAGGCCTCCCTGTCATCACCAACTCCCGGAGTTCACCCAGACTCACGTCCATCGAGTCAGTGATGCCATCCAGACATCTCATCCTCTGTCGTCCCCTTCTCCTCTTGCCCCCAATCCCTCCCAGCATCAGAGTCTTTTCCAATGAGTCAGCTCTTCGCATGAGGTGGCCAAAGTACTGGAGTTTCAGCTTTAGCATCATTCCTTCCAAAGAACACCCAGGACTGATCTCCTGTAGGATGGACTGGTTGGATCTCCTTGCAGTCCAAGGGACTCTCAAGAGTCTTCTCCAACACCACAGTTCAAAAGCATCAATTCTTCGACACTCAGCTTTCTTCACAGTCCAACTTTCACATCCATACATGACCACTGGAAAAACCATAGCCTTGACTAGTCAGACTTTTGTAGGCAAAGTAATGTCTCTGCTTTTGAATATGCCATCTAGGTTGGTCATAACTTTCCTTCCAGGGAGTAAGCATCTTTTAATTTCATGGCTGCAGTCACCATCTGCAGTGATTTTGGAGCCCAAAAAAATCATATACCTCCTCAATTTCAACCAAAAGAAAGTACATTCACAACAAAGCACAATCACAGTCATATTAAATTAAAGCAAACAGGAGTGGCATGATTAAAGTCAGAGCTCAGGGCCTCTTTTCCAAGAGAATAAGATGGATTGAAAAAAGCACAGCTCCCCCCCACCAAAATTATAATTAAATAGACATGCCTATTGTTGAGGAATAATCATTAAAATAGCTTCCAAAGAAAGATGTGTTTATATCTAGTCAATTAAATACATATATTACTGACTTCTCTTCCCCACAGTGTAACAGTCCGAAAGCCTACAGACACGTAGCAGCTAAACACCAGGGTTAAACATGAAGGTGCCGATGACACAAACTGAACTGAAGAGTTTCAGACCTGACAGCCCCAGCACCAAAGTCAAAATTTTCTCTTCCTCCACATACCATCTGCCACCCCCCACCCCGCGCCCCCTCGCCGCCCCGCCACGCACTTCCATTTCCTCTGAAATGCATGTCCATGTAATGTGAACATTATCTCAGCAGGAGGTTTCTTTTTCCGTTTATGCCAGGGTTTTTTTATTTGGGTGGGAGAGATCAGGGTTTGGGGGACAGGGTGTCTCACAGATGATTTCAGAAACAGTGTATTCCTTCACCATCCACCGCCTGCCATCTCAGGTCGGCTATGGAGAGTGACATTTGCACTGATGAAGGCTTCCTCTGCTGTTACTGGCCAGGCAATCAGGCCCTCCAGACCCTCGCGGCCTACCGTTCAGGCATGTCTGCAGCAGACCTCCAGGTAATCAGTACTGTTGCCCGGCAGCTCTGCCGATCAGAAACCCCCTGAGTGGCCCCTTTGCACAGCTCTCAGCATGCCGCGCGGCCACACTCCCTTTCCGCCTTACGTCTCATGGCAACACAGACTTTGAGCCTGCTGTTTTTCCATCATCGGGTGGAATTTTTTCATTTCTCTCTGCTTGTGTTGATTCTTTCCCCCTGCTTTATCCTTTCAGGACTATCATAGAAAATATGGTATTCAACACAGATTCCCCAGAGGGCTTCTTGGCTGTGGCTTCAATATACCTTATTCTGTATTTCGCTTCTTCTCCTTCTCTTCATCTTTTGACACCTCAGACTCCATCCTGCCAATTGCTACGACACCATAAAATATCTGTGCTCCATCTCCATCTATATTTCTGACCTTCTCAGTGTCTATAAAGCCTGAACGAACTATCGACAGGGAACGGAATTATTTTCCCCATGTTCAAATAGTCCCTAATTTTATTATTACCAAATTATATTTGCAGAAACCTCACTTGCTGAATTTTTTCAGGACCACCCCAATTTCAAATAATCTGGCTCCTCAGGCTAGTGGTTCCAAGCTTCGGTTTGGAAAAATGCAGTCACAGCATGCTGCCGGAAGCCACTCAAGCCAACTTAAGTAATTATTGTATTGACATCTTTCCCCTTTGCTCACTTGGAAAGCCAAACTAGAAAATACATATTGCAATTAGAAATTGCGTCTTTTTTTTTTTTTTTTTTTCTGTTAAAGCAAAAGGAAACCTTCCTTACCGCATGGCACACTGGAGACCATGGCTCAGGCCCTCTTGGGAATTGTAAGAACTTGTACCCCAACCCACCAGCAGCAGCGCATGAGCTTGCACAATGCACGCACGTGCATAACAGCTAGCCCATAGCCATCCTCAAAGTCACAGTCAGAGAAGCCACATGATGGCAACAGGAAGGGCATTAAGCAACGACCTTTTCTCTCCACCTCCCTCAAGTCCTAGGCTTGCGCTTCCCACCACTCCCAGCAGGCACTCCCCTCACACGATCCACGTACAAGAAGCACCTGAGGCAACGGGTGGTCTTTCTCAGCATCTTGGCAGCTTCCCCCACATACCCAAATGGGAATATGACTGTTTTCTATGAAATTTCTCCATAAAGAGGGAGGCTGTTCAGCATGAAGTGTTATCAGGCTGGGAGCAGCCTTTTAAATGAGAAACTGGAGAGATTTTCTTTCAAGCATTGCTTCTCAGGATGTTCAAGCTATACTATTTCCTAAGATGGTGCATAAATGGTGCTATTAAGATGGCTAAAGAATGAGCCAGTAGATCAAAGGAAGCAGAAGCCAGCCTGAGGAAAGGGAGGGGGTGGATGTAAAAGCAGTGACTGACACCGATGATCACAAACCGCGTGCCACCTTCGTGCTCAGCACAGCGTACACACTCTCTCGTAGCCCTTACAGCCCCGAGACGGGGCCTCCTGTCAGACACACTTCCCAGAAGGAGGGCCTGAGGCGCTCACCAGCTAGGGAGCAGGGAGCCTAGAACTCCAACTCCACCGTGTCTGACTCCAAAACTCCAGCTTTGAACCACTTTCTTATTCTTTGTGGTCAGCAGTGTCCAGGGGGAGAGGGTTACGAGGCCCCTGCATTCCAAACTCTCATCCAAACACCCTTTGCTTTGACGCTGTATCCACTGACTAGTGTAATCTGACCTCCCTGGCATCAGGACCGCAGGAAGAGTGGTTTCTGTCTAGCTAATGATGAAGAGGCAGTGCCCTGCCTATCTCAGCCTCCTGAACATTCGGTTACTAGGAGTCAGTCCCCTCCAAACAGGAACCAGGTCCTGGACTGCTCTACCTGCATGCAGCCCTCCTTTGTATAAAACCTCCACCACGTCCAACCTCCAGTTTTTATTTTCATTTTCTGGAGACACCAGGCCTCAATTTCATGCTTTAGCTAATGGGAAATGGCAACTGCAAGCTCTTGTTAACACTTTGAGGGCCTCACCCTTCATCATTATAACTATATGCTCTTTTCCACTCCTCTCCAGACAAATATGCTTTCTTTAAAACCATATAACTACCCATCATCAGTGCTCCTTGAAACGGGTGGACTCATGTATACCAGTTTCAACTAGTGTCTCTATATTATAAGCCTGTCTTGGTCCAATTTCTGGGCTCCACAAGAAGAAACAACTAATATTTAAGGTAGTCCCTTGATCATAACTACAGGGTTCCTTGGTGGCTCAGTGGTAAAGAACCCACCTGCCAGTGCAGGAGACGCTGCAGGAGCTGTGGGTTCAATCCCTGGGTTGAGAATATCCCCTGGAGAAGGAAATGGTAACCCACTCCAGAGACAGAAGAGCCTGGTGGGCTGCAATCCATGGGGCCACAAAGAGTCAGACATGACTCAGTACGCACACACACACTTGATCCCTATGCTGACAAAATCCTTTATATATATACATATACACACACACACATACATACATACATACATATTGTTCTTATATATATAATACATTCCATTGAGCATCTGTGTATTAAATACATTTTTGTCTATCTGCTTTATCTAAAGAAAAAGTCTCTGCCAAGAACTGAGCTTTTACCATGTCCTGGGCAGCTCGCGCCCAAAGGCCTGTCCTGCCTACCCTCTGTCTATGCAGACATGACCAGATTTCACAGGGAGGGTCTGTGAACCAAGGGGGCCAATATTAAGGTCGTGGCCATCTACCGGGGCCTGATGTGAAAAGGTACACGTGGCCCGTCAGAGTCCTCACTGGGCACCCTGACTGGGCACCCTGGGAGATGGAGCTCACAGTGACGGCGCTGAGGGTGCAAGGGCCGTGGGGCCAGGCCCGGGCCGGGGTAAGCCGCGAGCATGCTGCCGCTGTGAGGTGACAGAAAGTCACCGTTGTCTAAAGAGGGTCAAGAACGCTTGAAACAGAGGAGTCAGGACGAGAGGAGACACACACGGAAAAGCGTGCCGAAGAGTCCCCGTTTTTCATGCTTATAAGACAGAGTGAGGGGTGCCAGGGCTTGGGAGGAGGGAGGGAAGAGCATGCAAAGCATCAGAGGAGGTTAGAAACGAGCACAGGCCCGCCCGCCACAGGTGAGGGGGAATCAGCTCACTTCGCTCTAAGGACCTGTGAGTCAGATGCCTTTAAATAAAAAAAAAGGAAACACGGGTGCCCTCTAGAACACACGGAATGTCAACACAACGGTCAAGCCTCTCACCAGTCTCAATGAGAGGAAGAAAGACACTTTCCTACCAGGTATGGATTTACAGTGTGTTCTCTTCAGAAGATTCATGTAGCTGATCGAACAGCAAAGGAAAGCAGCGACAGCGCTGTGATGGTCTGTGCGAGATCTGTGTTAGTGTGAGCGGAAGAGAGAGAGGCCTGGCGTCCGCTCCGTCTTTCCAGGCGTGGCCTGCGGCCGCGGCCACTCACCGTTGCCAGTCACAAACCGCCTGCCACCACCACTTGGCCCAGTCCCGAGGCTCTCCAGTTTTACCTCAAGCCTAATCCCCGACTGGGGAAGAAACTCTTCCAGTTTAGGGACTTCCCTGGTGCTCCAGTGACTAAGACTCTGTGATCCCACAGCAGAGAGCCTGGGTTTGATCCCTGGTCAGGGAAGTAGATCCCACATACCACAACTAAAGAGCCCCGGTCCGCACACCGCTGCCAAGAAGGAAGATCCTGAGTGCCGCAACTAGGACCTCGTGCAGCCAAAGAATAAATAATTTTTTTTAAAGCCTCCAGTTTATAGGAAGTTTCCTTTTCCTACAAAACAACCACATCTCTCCTGGGATGGCTGCTTACATGAGCCTTTTCGTCATTCTTGTAGGATCCTCTTTCACTGAGGAAGCTGAACATGGAAGGGAGTTACTAAAAAGTCAAGTCAAGAGTAAAATTAAAACACATTTCCCAGGCCCTGCAGAGTGTACAGAAATGGCTCCTTGCCTTAGCTGAGCTCTGAGTACCATGGTGAAAATGTAGCACTTGGCTTTTGGCCCACAGCACACATTATTTTGCAATTATATCTGCATGTCAAACATCTGTGTTGGCATCTAAAGCCTACAGAGTTGGTGAGTGTATAAAATGGTTGATGTCCGCTTTCTGCAAAAGTTAAAACGGACAAGAAGACAGATCTTCTGTTTAGCCCAGCGTGTGTTTTACCTAACCCGCCAGCAACAAGTCACAGGAAAGGGTCACACAGGTACTTACTATTTGTAACCCATGGCTACATCCACAAAATACTTCCTTCTCTGTCGATAGACATTGTCTTTAAATCCCTTAAACAGAAAAGAGATGAGGTTATTTAACAGACTGCCAAAAAAGTTAGTTGCAGAAGGCCTAAAAGAAAATTGCTGTGATGTTTATTGAATGTCCAATTCAAATGTAATTTTTCCCCTTGGATGACCACCTTAATGACACAGGCAGAAGCAAACTGTACTTACAGTAAAACCTCATTAAATTTGGGCTATCCTAATTTGGGACGCGTGGGAATTCAGACTAAAGTTAACCTTGCTGTAAGTCGGCAGAATGGCTTAGTTAAGCAAATTGATATTGTGAACAATATCCTTTGGTTTTTAAGTATCATTTACATGTAACTGATCTTAATTACAAATTAATCTTATCTGTTCAATAAAACAGATCCCTTTAACATGGCTATTCAGTGAGTTAACCTAAATTTAATTGCTTTGTGCAAATAACCAGTAAATGTTCATGCATTAAAATTCTATCGCTCAGAATAATCATCAAAATCCCAAATTAGGATGAATTAAAGAGGTTTTGCTGTAGGTTATGAGTATAGCCACATAATGCAAAATCGATTACAAGGGATCCAGACACAGGATAGCAAGCTAGCTCCATTTCCTTCTGAGTTCCTATAATTCTGACTAGTTTTCAGCCAAGTTCAAGATTTCACCCATCATCATGCTCTTGGGAAATTAACCATCCTGTCTGTCATTCTCCTATCAAGCGGAATCCTTCTAAGAGGACTTCCTGGTTTACTCAAGAGTCTCTCCTCTTGTCAACAGACTTTCAATTTCCCTTTCTTTCAGGTACTTTCAGACAATCGCTTCTTCCCAGGGGTGTTTCTTCAAACAGCTGGAAGCCCAGATGGTATGGTTTCAATTCAACTTCTTACCTCTGCAAGCCCTGGAACCCTGAAGGAAGCCCAAGATGCGAGGGCCCCCCTGGGAAAGAAGGTCGGGCAAGAAGAGCTCCGGGAGGAGAACCAGGACAGGCCCACAAAGGCCTGAGCCACCTCTGCCCAATCGGCATCCACTCAGACACGTTCAAGGCGAACCTTAGCTCATTTTGCTCTCTCTTCCGGCTGAAGGAGAACTGGCCTTGAGGTCAGAAATCTTCACAGGACTGAATGCCAAACGGAAACAAAGAAGGTCCACTCCCAAGAGCCTTTCTCTCAGCAATGACAAAAGGTCAGTAACAGAGGGAGACAGTGAGTGCCCTGAGGTCACCCGAAGGCCCTGCAGGAGGGAAGTGCGCCCACCCTCAAGGCTAGCACTCTCTTTTTTGCTGTGAATTAGAGGTCTTTAAACTGGAGTTCAAAAGCAGGCTGAAGGAGCCTTCAAATGTCTATATACAAAATTTGTGATTACAGTTACAAAATTTGTGACCACCTTTACAAATGGGTCTGTGACCTAAGAAAAAGGTCTTATGCCACAGAGGTAGAAAGTGCGGATTTCAACACTCACTAGTCACCCCCAGCAACCTGGGATGGTGAAACTGAAGAATTTCAAGCACCCTTAATGCTCAAAGAGAAAACAGGCCGCAACGAAAGGAAAAGAGTTTTGTGAAAATCTGAGCATCTGTTCCCTGATTCCTGCCAAACCAGATACCATGGTAACAGCATCGTAATCTGCTGGGCTTCCCAAAGAATCTTGACTATCTCCTTGGCAAACACCTGCACCTTTACCAGGCACAGAAGAGAGTGATTTACTACTCATCAAGGCTCATCAGCATAGCGTGGTAGTAATTACACAAGTGTTATGGGCTAACCAGAAATTTCAGCATTGAAATGTGCATGGACTGGCAAAATAGAACAGAGATGCTAGCTACACTAGCGATTACAGAGATACAGAATTCCTTGGCCATCCATTCCAAACTGATGCCAGAGATAAGGTTACCAGATAAAATATAAGACACTCAGGCAATATTTGGGACATTACTTATACTAAAAAAATGTTATTGTTTATATGAAATCGCTAGGTAGGTAGAATAGGGTAAAGGAGTCCAAAATGGCGGTGGCTAAAAGACAAGGAAGGGAAAAGCCTGCAAAAATAGAACAAAAGAAGGTCCGAGGACTGGAGTGAGGACCTCAGGTAAAACAAACAACACTCCTGGCTGGCCCAATTTACATAGGACAGGCCCAGGGAGAGAGAAACATATAAATAGAGGAGCCAAAGTTAGCTCTCTTTCTCTCCTGCACGCTGGGGTGCTCTTCTCCTCGTGTCTTTAGATCGACGTGCCCTCACGCCTCGAAGATGGGTTTTCCTGCTATCTTCTAAATAAAATAGAGCTGTAACACTGGGCTGTAACACTGATTTGTCTAAGAGCTATAACATGGTCCATTCGAGACCTGAGAGCTATAACATGGTCTACCCAAGACCTGAGAGCTGTGACACCCCGAGGGGGCTTTAATGTCCGTCACTCCAAATCTTTGTTGTGACGAGACAAAGAACCGAGGAACATATGCTCGCGTGACAAAATGAAAATGTAACCAGGCATCCTATACTTGTATTTGCTAAATCTGGCAACACAAGCACTTAGAGAGTACCTGCTAGACATGACCCTTCCTCTCTCAATTTAAATCAAGGGGAACTGAAGACCCAACCAGCACCCAAAAGTGCTCAGCTGAATGTACACTGGCAAGCATAGCTATCCCAAATCGGTCAGCCCTGGCAGAATACTGGAATAATTTGCCAAGGCTTAAATAATACTCCAAACCTTGACACATTCCCAGAGGTTTTGATGTAAGCACATTGAGACGCGATGCTGGCATTAGTATATTTTCTAATTTCCCAGAGATTATCTAAACGGAAAGCTCGAGAATCGCCAAGCTAGGACACTAGTTCTCAAACTGTAGAGCTCACTGGACTCTCTGGGAAATCCACTTAAAGGCAGATTCCAGGGCCCATCCCTGGAAGCTCTGATTCAGTAGGCTTCAGATGAGCCCCCAGGTACTGCATGGTTAATGAGAGCCTTATGCAGGGGACCTTGAATCCCACTGTGAAAGACCCTCGCAGGCTAGATCCTTGCTATTCAAAGTGTGGTCCCCAGACCTCCAGTGTACGCCTCAACTGGGAGCTCCCTAGAAAGGCAGAATCTCAGGACCTCCACTTGCATTTTGAAAAGATCTATGTGATGTGTATGTCCTTAAATGTTTGAGATGGACTCACCTACATATTTAACCCTTTCTTGAGAACCTCAGCAGCATGACTCATATTCCAAGCCCCTTGTGAGCCATCTCAGCACAAGAACGTGATCCTAACATAATAATCCCTGCCTTGGGACTGAAATTATTCCCAGGCACAAAAATTCCTTAGAAACTTTTATCTATCTTCATCAAATAATAATTTTAAAAACACCAAGTTACCAATATTAAATTTTGCATAATGAACATTTGGTGTGCTTATATAAAAGAAATATATGTGGTAAAAACTGATGAGTCAGGTAGGAGATTGCTAAGTACTTGCAATTATTTCAAGTGGCTGCATAGAAAATAAGAGAAGGTATCTTAAGATGGGTGCAATTAGGAATGATGGAACAAAATTAAGCATATAAAAATTTATGCTGGGTATTAGAATAAATTTTTTCACAGCAAGGTCAGTGGTTCCTGTGGTTGTTCTGACCCCCTTTCTCTAGCTTGAGTAATTTCCAAACTAGACTAAGGGGAGCATTTGGAAATAATAGGTTAGCAAAAAAACCCTTTACTGTCCAGGCATTGATCTGCATGATTTAATACAGCATTTCCTTTCCCAGAATTAAGCATTTACTCTTGCCAAAATGCTTTCCAGTTGTTTTATTAACTAGGCCTTTCAAACGCCCCTTTGAGCTCAATAAGCATTTTATGTCCACTTTTTATGTAAAGAATTTGAGTTGCAGAAGTAGAGGGACTTGCCCAAGGTCATCCTGCAAATTAACAGCTGGTGTCTAAGCTGTCCTGTTACTGCTAAGATCTTAAATCAGGCTTCTGTGCTAATTCTGACTCCTCTGAAGTAGAGAAGGGGAAGATAAACAAATGGATAATTATTAAAGACACTTTTGAGTATTTCTCTAAAGTTCAGGAGCCTTTCATGTGAACTACTGTGAATTATTCTGAATTTTTAAGCTATACTGGCAAATGTAACAGAATGTGTCTTTGAGCAAACTCAGTTTTTTGAATCATGGAATTGAATTAGGTTTGTTTGACCACTAAATGGCATGCTATGAATTGGTTTGAATTTGTATTTTATGCCAAAAGACTGATTTGACTGAATAGCTTGCTCTTGCTGAAGTTGTCCTGGTTTCCTTTAAAGCAGGGGTTCTCACACACGAGTGTGGGCTTAGTGAGACAAGCTCCTGGGTGATACCGAGGCAGCTGGTCCCAGGACCACACTTAGAGAACCACTGCGCAGTCCGTCAGATTTCCAGACTTCCCCCATTTAAATAGAATGGATATCTGAAAACCATTACCCTCAGTCCACAAAAGGCTCCTATAAGCATGACCAATCTGCTCGGGCTTCACCCTTTAACCCACCACTTTTAGACACAGGGCACTGGGGGGAAATTGTTTGTAATGAAGTACATTGCTTGCTTCTCCCAGACTACTAACTGTACTTCATTCTGACCATAAAGAAGTTTCAGGCCTCTTGCGTTAAATAAAAACTGATGTAAAGGGGAAGAGAGGGAATAATGGAAAATGCTTACTACATATCATATTTCTTTAAAGGTGGTCATTTTTACAGCTGTAGAGCTGAGATGGCGGTAAATAGATTCAGGAAGGAGAGATGTGTCTTCCATTATAGTCTGATTCTATCACCTTCTGCCTTTCCATTGAGACTGAAGTCCACCACATTGCTCTGCTCCTAACTACTTCAGTCGAGGAAAATAACAAGGAGAATTTTACTCTCTCACTGAGTCCCATAACACCAAGTCCTCCCTAGTTTCCCAAAGAGGTGATCAATTTCAGTTCCTCCTTTCTTCCCAGGGCCACCATCTGCAAGTACATTTCAGGCTGTCTAATTCTACAGAAATGTTTTCCAAGGTTTATACTCTCCTCCTCTTTTATCCAACCCTTTTAAAAATAAAAGCAAGATGGAACTACCATCCTTCTAACCTGCTTCCAGCCAACGCACACGTACAGAGAAGCTTTATCATTTAAGAGCCTGCTCTCAGTTACAGGGAATAAATAATAAATTGCTCTATGATAAAGCATCATGGCACAGAATATGGCACACTGCCATATGCTGGAAGAGCACATGTGGGATGGATTTGACTGGGCACTTACTGGGTGGTCGGCATCCAGCTCTGAACCGTACATGAGAACTCGGTGAGAACACCTGTCTAACTCCGAGATCTTCCGGGGAAACCAGGGCACGTCCTCCAACTCTGTTGGAAACACAGTGCAGGTTCAAAAATATTAGCTTCCCCTTTGGCACACGTGTCAACTTGCAAAATCACCCAACCCACAAAAGCTGGCCTTGCCTTCTTCCTCCGTCCAAATGTTCTCTGGTGGATTCAGCGTCACAATCGTGGTTTGAAATTTCAGTGACTGAATGAGCTCATTGAATTCCGTTTTGCCACATTCACAGTCCACAAAGATTTCAACTTCCGAACTTCGCCGCCGGGATTTCCGGGACTCAATATGAATCATGTTGACGTGTTTTTCCTGTGAAAGTATAAACAACATATCTAAATCACCTTCAGGGCACAACAAAAGAGATGCCATGGACTGTGCTTGTTTAACATGTAAGCAGAAAGGTGCCAAGTGCCCACAAGGGAGGAGAAGACAATTATCTTGTTCTGAAATGTTTTCCAACCATTGGAAATACTGTTCTATGACTAAGAACAGTAACTGTGTGTAGGTTTTCCCGTCTCTTTTTCAACAAGGAGGGACATTATGGTATATACAGGGCCCCATAAAATGTATAATAATGTTCTCTTTCAGCAACCTCCAGGCTAACTAACTTCATCCAAGAATGTGTTGCTGCAACAATCATGATGGATTTCATGAGTAAAATCTCCTTACAATAAGATGTTCAAAGCAGGGCTGCAATTTCATCCTTAAGTCTCAGGTTTAAATTTCCCCAGTGATGTAGTCTTCCTTCGTCCTCAGTTAACTGAAGACTAAGTTCTCTCCATCCTAACAACCCCCAGACAAGCAGACCCCTCCCCATCATCAGTCCACTATCCTCTGATTAGCAGCATAACTCCTAGTATAGTCCGGGAGGCCTCAGACCTCTCAGCACAGCAGCAGGACAGGCAATTTCCAGTGCCAGACCAGGATGAAATCATAGCATCCTTCTCTGTATAAAGAAACTCATCCTGTGACCAGGCTGCTAATTGCTCTACTTACGTTTTTAATAAGTTTTGCAATAATGCCATCTTTTCTAAATTGGGAAGTAATAAAGGTAAGATTAACATTAGGTTCAAAGTTCAAGCGTCTTCACACAACTGGGTCACTGCGTGGACTGTGATTGAAGCAGAGTGGATATTTTTAGATAAGAAAACTGGGGTCCAGATGGGTTAAGTGATGTAACTAAGACCCCAGCACCAGCTGATGGCCAAGTAAAAACTCAGAGCTAAGGACCCTGTCTCCAGGGGTTTTTCCACTGCACCCAGCTTGGAATTGAATTGGCCTGCCTTTGGGGACTGTATGGAGACAGCACTGGATGATATCATTATGTATAAAATATTTCCCCAAACTTCCATTACCGCTCTTTATGGTACCTGATCCTTTCTTCAGGGTCAGAAGGGAACAAGGAAATATTTGCCAAATCAGGCTGCTAATTCCCCCTCTACGGTCATCAAAGAGGCATCACAATAATGCCTAATGTCTGCACACTTTACAAAGCACTTACACTCCTGTTATTTCAGCAGAACAACCTTGTTAGGCAGGAATTATTACTGCTATTTTACAAATGAAGCTATTGAATCTAGGAAGCAGCTAGGGATTAGCTGAGCCAAGAGAACACAGGTCTGAAACCTCTGCCTGCAATTCAGTCTCTCCGTGGCACCAGCTGCCCAAGGCACCAAACGGTGCTAGGCCCCCCTGTTACAGCTCTAACCATGGCCAGCGCCCCCAGACAAAACCCATTGGTAAAAGGCATGTCCTGAAGGAGAGGGAAACCATCAGGTGTACCCTGGCAAGAAGTCAAGAGTTTTTCTGAGTTTTTATAACAGTCCCCTCAACTACGCTCTTTCTTGAGGTTTCAACCCACCCATTTGGATGACTATATTTCTATAAGAGAAAGCTAGCCCAAGCTCCCAGGCTTCCCAGGAGGCGTTAGTGGTAAAGAACCCGCCTGCCAATGCAGGAGAAGAAGAGAAGTGGGTTCAATCCCCGGGTTGGGAAGATCCCCTGGAGGAGGGCATGGGAACCAACTCCAGTATCCTTGCCTGGAGAATCCCATGGTCAGAGGAGCCTGGTGGGCTACAGTCCATGGGGTTGCAAAGAGTTGGACGCAACTGAGGCGACTTAGCACACACACTGTCCTAGGAGAATGTCCTATATAAGGAGAATGACTCATCTTTACAAAAGACACGTTAGGTTCTTGAAACAATGAGGCTTAGGGGAATAACAAGTGCCTATACTAACAGATGGAGAAGGCAATGGCACCCCACTCCAGAACTCTTGCCTGGAAAATCCCATGGATGGGGGAGCCTGGAAGGCTGCAGTCCATGGGGTCGCTAAGAGTCAGACACGACTGAGCGACTTCACTTTCACTTTTCACTTTCATGCATCGGAGAAGGAAATGGCAACCCACTCCAGTGTTCTTGCCTGGAGAATCCCAGGGACGGGGGAGCCTGGTGAGCTGCCGTCTATGGGGTCGCACAGAGTCGGACACGACTGAGGCGACTTAGCAGCAGCAGCGGCAGCATACTAACATATCGCATCTTATGCCATCAGTGTGCTCTGGGACGTATGCATGATTCAAATGGAAACACACTGAATCAGGCTGCAAGCTCTTAATATTTAAAGATACCTTCCTTGGCTCCTTTTGTGTTTGCCTTTCCAGGTGTGAGGCTCACACTTTTAAAGTACCGACTCCCTCATCTGACAGCAGTATGCAGAATTGCTCGTCGGCTGACTCTGAGTTAACAGACCATGATTTCCACGAATGTTTATTTTATTGTTTGACAGACCAACCCCTCTTACAGAGCTTCATGAAGTGTGGTCTCTGTGAAGCTTTCAACACATTATCTAGAAATGGATTCAGTGATACTTCGTAACAGATGACAGGCTTGTAAACAGCACCCAGACACTTTTAAAGTTAGACAATGATATTTCACGTTCACCTGGAAGAGCTTCAGCGCTTTGACCAATCCACCGACTTCATTTTTCAAGGAGAATACCACTGCCGTCTTGCCACTCTCGGTAGTGGGGACATTTTTGCTGCTTCCCTTGTTGCCTTTTTTATCATCATTTTTGCCAGAGTTAGTTTTATTTCGCTTCAAGAAGGTAGAAACACACACCAAAGTATTAGTTAGGATTCCAGAGTTCTCTGTAACCAGATTCTTTTTCAGATATTCCATTCATATGCTGGAATCCTTAGCAAGCATACAAACTCAAGGAGAAGTTCCAAGTCACTTAGAACTGTCGATCATAAGTACCGGTCTAATTTACTCATGGGTACTATCTTGCAGTGCTCAAATATATCATCCAGTGGTTGAAATGAAAGGGAAATCATATTTGCTTCATTTTAATAGCAACAAAAATCTGACCATCATAAAGTCTCTTGTGTGAACAACTCCTTTCTTTCTAATAGATTTTATAGCATGAAGTTTGATCTGTTAGCCTAGTTGAATTATATCAAAGCTATATTAATTACTAAACATAAAATTAAGCTATATTACTAAATATATTTTTCACAATAATTTTTTCAATTAATCTTAAAAACAAAATATTAATTTTCTTCTGAGATATGTCAGATTAAGAACCGAAACTGATCACCTTACATTCTGCAATTAGATCCACATGGTCAATGTGAGTCTATCTGCAAAAGTACAGCACATAGGAGTGTATTCAATGAAGACTGCCTGTGTCAGCAGATGACATCTGAAAGGTGGCCATAAAAATTCAGCTACATGACAAAACTGAAGAAAAGAAAGAAAGATGAAGGAGGGAAGGGAGGGAGAGAGAGAGAAAGGAAGGCAGGAAGGAAGAGGAGGGTAAAAAGAAATCAAGAAACAAAGAGGCTAGCTCATTAGTAGGAGCCAAGAGAAGAATCTGAGAAATCAAAAAATATTAGCACTTCATTGGCCAACCAAGATACCGTAATAATACACAACTAGGTAATGACTACTAGTCCTATTGGCTAAAGACAAAAATGACAGATTCCAGAAACTTGGATTACATTGTCAGAAATACACAGTTATAAAGCTGGAAAGTTATTCAGCAGAATGCAAACTGGAGTGTACCTTTCCATGTTCTTTATACACAGATGAAGAATTGGGCAAATAGAACTTTCTCCCTGGCAGACAGTGATATAGTACAGTCATATCAATCTATTACTTACTCATGAAACTGAGAAATGCACATTTGATATGGAACCCAGTGAACAGTTCTTTGTTATTTAATTCCTCTGATTTCTCTACTGGCTTTATTTTCACATGTTACTATTGCCTCACTCACTAGGTATATATATATCACAGAAATAAATATTTTATAATTTATGACTTGAGGGACAAAAGAAGTTTATGCAGGCATTGGCATTTGACAGTATGTTCCATCATTAAAGGCTCAAATGTTGTAGTGCTCTCAACATCTGCCACAGATCTTATATATTTAAGTAGTATTTTCTATATGAAAGGGTTATTATACATTAACCATAACTCTGAGTTTTCCTTGTTTTCCTCCCAGAAGATCACTATGGCTTCTGAATTCTTCATTGTAATATCTCATTCAAATATTCATTTCTAACATTTAAATGCTACAAAACTTATTTATGTTTTAGCCTCATTTTTGCAAATTGATTTAAACAGTTCTTCAAAACTTGCCCTGATTATTTTTCAACATTTTTAGGAGTAATAATATACTAGCACAATACAACCCTCTGGCACACAGTCAGAGCTACAATACTGAAACAGATTTTTCTATGATATACACTGAATTGTAATTGGCTGATTAACTCTGGTAGTATGGTAATGAAATATCATTTAATATTTTTAATAACTAGAAATCTGAATACATTTTTCATGCACTGTCTTCTTTATTAAATCCTATGATTATTACCCCATATTAGGATCTAAATCCTGCAAGATGTTACTTTTTTATTCTGTTACTGTTTTTTTAATAAAACTGCCTTAAATATTGAAACAACTGGTATATTGCTTTCATTACCCCATCAATTAAACTGAAAAATAATAGAATAATGAGGAACACAGGAAAACTTCTGAAAGGAATCTGATCTTTCTCTTATTCCAATAAACAGCATCTATAGACAAAAACAGAAAATATTACTTTGTGTTTAAAGACCAGGTTTTGTAGATGGAAGAGGGTACAGAAGACACAATAATCTTGCAGGAACCATAGAAATCCATTTAATTTCTTCTCCCTGTTCCAACTCATAATAAACGGTCCTTTCAAAAATTCTGCACACTTATTTTGGTTGTTGATATAAGACATTGTTTCACAGAACTCCTCATTCTTAATGTTCGGGAACTTCTTTACTTTCAACTCAAAAACTTTGAGGAAAGAAAGTTTTGCCCCATAGAAATCAGGACATCTGCTTTACTTTATGGAGAGAGAAGGAAAGGTGGCGAGAGGCAGGAGGGAGGCAGGTTAGACAGATGATAGAGGAAGGAATTAAGGGTGTGTGTTTAGAGTACGTGTCCCAGTGGCGAGAATAAGACTATCCCAAGCCTGGAAAACACTCCTCTAGAGAGTGCCAGCTGCTCAGTACTCACTGTTAAGCTGGCGAGCAGCTGATGCTCTTCGGGCACTGCTGAATCCAGGGAAAGCCCTCTCCTTGCCCAGTATTTACTGGAAAACATCATCATTGCTGGCTGCATGGGTCCCGATGCAATTTGCTTCCTCTGCAGCAGAGGGACTAGCAGGGCAGCAGCCGCGGTGAGGTGAGAGGGGCTGGCAGGCAGCGGACCTCTCGGGGCGCTGACCAGAACCCTGCTGCTGAAGAAAACGCAATGCGAATCTTCCCCTTCCAGGCCCCTTTATATGAGTGACTGGGGACTGATGGAAGGCTGATTAGAAAGAAACTCATTTCTGGCTGCCGATGGCCACAGTCAGATTACAAACCTGAAGCCTGGGGTTATCTGTGTTCCTCTGCTATTTGTTTGTTTCATAGGTCGAGTAGCTGCTTGGGCATGGGTGGTGGAGAACAATACATAATGGAGTGTTATTTGTAAAAGAAAATATCTCTCCCTTGACCTTAGCTCTCATCTCTCAAACCAGCTACTGGCAAGTTTCAATGTTTTCCAAAAGAAGGAAAATAATTTGAGAAAGATCAGTATTGCAGAGTCCCTAAGCCATTTTACTTTATGTTAATAAATTTTTTCTGGTCTGATGTGTAATGACTGTGTGAGTGGAATTGTGTGTGTGATGGCGTTCATAAACTGCACTGCTTCCCGGTCGTGTGTTACCACTATGCAGGGATGTTTAGGCAATCGTAAAGGAAATGTGAGGCTGTGATTTAGCCACATATATGCATAGTTGGAAAAGACTCTGATGCTGGGAGGGATTGGGGGCAGGAGGAGAAGGGGACGACAGAGGATGAGATGGCTGGATGGCATCACTGACTCAATGAACGTGAGTCTGAATGAACTCTGGGAGCTGGTGATGGACAGGGAGGCCTGGCGGGCTGCAATTCATGGGGCCGCAAAGAGGTGGACATGACTGAGTGACTGAACTGAACTGAACTGATGCATGGTTGAGAGACTAACCCTAGAATCTTCCTCACTACATAGGAATGAAAAGGACACGAAATGTCCATATAATCATTCCTTTGATGACTTCAAACTAGAACAAGTCCCACAATTTGAAATGCATAGATCAACTGATAACTTACTATTCAAACTTTAGTAAGTCATAAAATTACCAAGGAAAATATTAATAGCCTCCTGAAGGATTGAAGACTCTTGATCAAACGGACAGGTTTATAGAGAAACAGACATAGAGAATAGATTTATGGCCATGGGGAGGGGGAGGAGAGGGTGAAATGTATGGAAAGAGTAACATGGAAACTCACATTACCATATGTAAAATGGATAACCAATGGGAATTTGCTGTATGGCTCAGGAAACTCAAACAGGGGCTCTGTATCAACCTAGAGGGGTGACATGGGGACAGAGATGAGAGGGAGGTTCAACAGGGAGGGGATATGTGTATACTTATGGCTGATTCATGTTGAGGTTTGACAGAAAACAGCAGAATTCTGTAAAGCAATTATCCTTCAATAAAAATAATTTCTTTTTTTTTAATGGACGTGCTTGACTGCCTGGTGGCTCAGAGGTTAAAGCGTCTGCCCGCAATGCGGGAGACCCGGCTTCGATCCCTGGATCGGGAAGATCCCCTGGAGAAGGAAATGGCAACCCACTCCAGTATTCTTGCCTGGAGAATCCCATGGACGGAGGAGCCTGGTAGGCTACAGTCCATGGGGTCGCAAACAGCTGGACACGACTGAGCGACTTCACTTCACTTCTCGACTGCAAAACTAACCAAGGACTGGCACTGCTTGTCTATATAGAAAACAAGATGCAAATTTTTCTAAACAGGAATGGATGAGCAAAAATTAACTGGATTTTATTGATAATTGTTTCTGGAGTCTTGAGGGGTCATAATTATTATTTGATCTAGTTTTTGAAATATTATTTGGCTTGAATTTACTCTAAAAATCAGCTCTGATAACCTAATAGGAAAGTGAAGTTTAAATATACTGATAGAATAATAATAACAAAAACAACAAGAATAATAGTAATAGTTAATATCACTGAGTACTTAGTATTTGCCAATTCCTATTCTTCCAATCCCAAAGAAAGGCAATGCCAAAGAATGTTCAAACTACTGCACAATTGCACTCATCTCACACGCTAGTAAAGTAATGCTCAAAATTCTCCAAGCCAGGTTTCAGCAATACGTGAACCGTAAACTTCCAGATGTACAAGCTGATTTTAGAAAAGGCAGAGGAACCAGAGATCAAATTGCCAACATCTGCTGGATCATCGAAAAAGCAAGAGAGTTCCAGAAAAACATCTATTTCTGTTTTATTGACTATGCCAAAGCCTTGACTGTGTGGATCACAATAAACTGTGGAAAATTCTTCAAGAGATGGGAATACCAGACCACCTAACCTGCCTCTTGAGAAATCTGTATGCAGGTCAGGAAGCAACAGTTAGAACTGGACATGGGACAACAGACCAGTTCCAAATAGGAAAAGGAGTACATCAAGGCTGTATATTGTCACCCTGCTTATTTAACTTATATGCAGAGTACATCATGAGAAATACTGGGCTGGAAGAAGCACAAGCTGGAATTAAGATTGCCGGGAGAAATATCAATAACCTCAGATATGCAGATGACACCACCGTTATGGCAGACAGTGAAGAGGAACCAAAAAGCCTCTTGATGAAAGTGAAAGTGGAGAGTGAACAAGTTGGCTTCTGAAGAAAACGAAGATCATGGCATCTGGTCCCATCACTTCATGGGAAATAGATGGGGAAACAGTGGAAACAGTGTCAGACTTAATTTTGGGGGGCTCCAAAATCACTGCAGATGGTGACTGCAGCCATGAAATTAAAAGACACTTACTCCTTGGAAGAAAAGTTATGACCAACCTAGACAGCATATTCAAAACCAGAGACATTACTTTGCCAACAAAGGTCCATCTAGTCAAGGCTATGGTTTTTCCAGTGGTCATGTATGGATGTGAGAGTTGGACTCTCACATGGATGTGAAGAAGGCTGAGCGCCAAAGAATTGATGCTTTTGAACTGTGATGTTGGAGAATACTCTTGAGAGTCCCTTGGACTGCCAGGAGATCCAACCAGTCCATTCTGAAGGAGATCAGCCCTGAGATTTCTTTGGAGCGAATGATGCTGAAGCTGAAACTCCAGTACTTTGGCCACCTCATGTGAAGAGTTGACTCATTGGAAGAGACTCTGATGCTGGGAGGGATTGGGGGCAGGAGGAGAAGGGGACAACAGAGGATGAGATGGCTGGATGGCATCCCTGACTCGATGGATGTGAGTCTGAGTCACCTCTGGGAGTTGGTGATGGACAGGGAGGCCTGGCGGGCTGTGATTCATGGGGTCGCAAAGTCAGACACGACTGAGCGACTGAAGTGAACTGAACTGATTCTAAACACTTTTTAAGATAAAATGTGATTCATCCTCACAACATTTACAATGCAGTAACTATTATTTCCGTTTTATGTATGGAGAAACTGAGGCACAAAGAATTTAGGTAACTTGCCAAATGTTTGGTTTTCCCTGGTGGCTCAGCAGTAAAGAATCTGCCTGCAATGCAGGAGCCTCAGGAGACGTGGGTTCGATCCCTGGGTGGGGAAGGTCCCCTGGGGGAGAGCATGACAACCCACTCCAGTATGGTTGCCTAGAGAATCCAGTGGACAGGGGAACCTGGCAGGCTGCAGTCCACGGGCTTGCAAAGAGTCGGGCATGGCTGAAGTGACTCAGCACACATGCATGCCAAAGGCTTCCACAGTTAAAAGGTGGCTGAGGCAGGATCTGAATGCAGGCAGTTTGGCTCCAAAATCCACGGTCTCGACTATTACATTATACCTTCGAGTATTCCGAACAAAGAAACAAAATGAAGCTCAAGAAAACATACGTAGATTATTTCATCTAGAAGAGGATTTGGAAAGATGTGTAATTCAACAAAGATTTGTTAAGGACTCACTCTGTTAGGACGTCCCTGGTGGCTCAGACAGTAAAGCGTCTGCCTACAATGTGGGAGACCCAGGTTCAATCCCTGGGTCAGGAAGATCCCCTGGAGAAGGAAATGGCAACCCACGCCAGTATTCTTGCCTGGAGAATCCCATGGATGGAGGATCCTGGTAGGCTACAGTCCATGGGGTTGCAAACAGTTGAACACGACTGAGTGCCTTCACTTCACTCTGTTAGGCACTGAAACTGAGTCCTGGGGATGCAAAGACAAGGAGATATGTTGCTACCCTCAGAAAGCACAGACTAGCCGAAAGAAACATACGTGCAAATAAATAAGTGAAACAAGACACACTGAATTCTCTACAGAAGACAGTAAAGGCACGAGGGACAGAGTGCTCAGAGTTACCGTAGGGGAGTTAAGTGGGCCTTTCTAGAAGCTGAATAACTAAAAGTGAGTTTGTGTTTATTAACTGGAATGGAATAAGAGATAGAGAGGAGGGGATTCCATGTACAGAGAACTATATAGGAAATATATCAACAAATGATGTTGCTCAACAAGAATGGAGTGAGGGTCCACAGCAAAGGTGCCATGAAGGATAAGGCCAAAGGGGAAAACGGGATCCAAATCCTGATAAATCTTGAAAGGCGTTCAGTGGGCTTTTCACTTTATCACCTTATCTTGTAGGGGAAAGAGATCACTTGGAAGGGCATTAGGTAAGGCAACAGTGTAACCATCTTGGTATTTCAGAAAAGTAGCAGCTTGGAGGAGGACCTCAAGACTAAAGGCATAAACCACTTAGGACGTGAAATAGTCCAACCAGGAGAGGGAGTATGCAATGAAGAGAACAAGAGATGTTAAGGAGTAAAATACATAGGACAACATGTCTACTTGGATGTGGGAGCAGATAAAAAGCTTTCAGAATAACTCTCAAGTTTCTGATTGGGTGGACTGCATAAATTACAGTCTCATTCATTGAACTAGACCACACATAAATAATTGCAAGTTAAGAAAAAAAAGAAACTCTTAAAAGTTAGATCTTATATATATCACATGTGAGTGACCAAGTGAAACTGTCCAATAAGCATTTGAGTATATGGGTTTAAAATTTGAAAAGAGACCTAAGCTGGATATAGAGATTTGGCTATTGTCAAGTACTGAAAAGGTGTAATACAGCTTCACTCACAAAGTATATGTTGTTTGAAAAGAGAGTCACGAACAGAAAACCCTGGGAATATCAAATTTAAGAAACAATTTAAAACAAAATAAAACCAGGAACATAAAAAGGAAAATAAGAAAGGAAAAATTTCAGAGAGGTAGGAAAAGCAAAGCCAAGAGAAGGTAAGTTTTTGGAAGACAAATATTAAACTTGAAAAACAGAATGAAGGACTGATTATTTGTAAATTTGATGCCAGGATTGTTGCTGTTGTTCAATTGCTAAGTCGTTATTTGACTCTCTTGCGACTCTATGGACCGAGGCCCTCCAGGCTCCTCTGTCCATGGGATTTCCCAGGCAAGAATACTGGAGTGTGCTTGCCATTTCCTTCAACAGGGGTCCTCCGGACCCAGGGATCAAACCTACTCCTATGCTCTTGCATTGACAGGCGAGTTCTTTACAGCACACTGGAGGAAACTACTTTGCCCTCAAAGGCCCTGTCTTTGCTGGGTTCGGGGCAGCTGCAGCTCTCATAGGCAAGTAGGGAGAGACCCACAGCCGCAGTGCACAGGCCCAAAGCTCCCTGCCATTTCTAACCTCAGCCACTGGCCAGAAAATCTGTCCACATTCAGACAAGAGGCCACATGCGCCTGGATCTTGGACGGGAGGAAACTGCTAGGGCAGCACGGTGAGAAGTCTCTGGGCTGTCGATTGGCCGCTGGAGCTCCAGGGTCAGGTGGCGCGACACACCCCACACATCTTCGGTTTCAGACATTCCTGCAGCATACAAACCAAAGGACGTGGCCACTCGGCACCTAAACTGGCTTCTAGGCACACAGGACACCGGAAGTGGTCAAGGGGCTCAGCCTCTGTCCCAGACCCTGCTAGCAGCGCACGATTCAAAGGGTCCTGCAGCAGCCTAGCCATCGTGCATCTCCAGGTCGGGTCGCAGCAGAAAGGGGCGGTGGGGGGGAAGGGAGTGGGGAGAGGATGAGGGAGCGGGGAGGGGATGAAGGCGCGGTGGTGGGAGGGGAGGGGAGGGGAAGGGAGGGGGTGTTGGGGGGGAGGGGCGGTGGGGGGCAAGAGTCAACAGGGTGGATCTCCTGGCCAGCAGGCGCGGAGTGAGGGCCTTGAATATTGCTTCTGAAATAGAAGGTGAAGTCCAAAATAGGAAAAAGACTAAACTCTCAAGCTTCCATGGCTGTAAATGGTGGTATTTTTGCTATTTCCAAAGAAGGAATAAGTTTTGGGGAAAAAAGTTTTGGAAAAAGAGGAGTGAATTTGAATTGACTGCAGTTACTATCAAGAACTGTAAATAGCATGCAATTATAAATGTTAGATTGGAATTTGGGAAGTAGATTAGAGCTAGGGATAGAAATCAGAGTAATTCAGTGATGTTAGCTGGCGCAGGACAGGGACTACCCAAATAAAAGTATAGAGAAAAATCCTCTCTAGAGAGACTGGAATCCTTTTGAATTATTGAGGGAAATATAAAATGGTACAGCCAGCCTCTGGGAAAACAGTAAAAGGATTCCTCAAAAAAGTAAAATAATTATGGTATGATTTAGCAATCCTATTTCTGGGTGTGTGTGTATATATACATATATATACATTAGTCACTCAGCCATGTCCAACTGTTTGCAGCTCCATGGATTGTAGCCCACCAGGTTCCTCTGTCCATTAAATTCTGCAGGCAAGAATTCTGGAGTGGGTTGCCATTCCTTTCTCCAGGGGGTCTTCCCCACCCAGGGATTGAAATTGGGTCTCCTTCATTACAGGCAGATTCTTTATCATCTGAGCCAACAGGAAAGCCTCTGTGTGTGTGTGTGTGTGTGTGTGTTTGTGTGTGTGTGTGTGTGCGTGTGTGTGTGTGTCCAAAAGAATTGAAAGCAGGGACTCAAAGAGATATTTTTGCACCCATGTTGAGTTGACTTTGGTCATTAAGTCTTGTCTGACTCTTGTCACCCCATGGACTGCAGCCCGCCAGGCTCCTCTGTCCATGGAATTCTCCAGGCAAGAATACTGGAGTGGGGTGCCATTTCCTTCTCCAGGGGATCTTCCTGACCCAGGGATCAAACCCAGGTGTCCTGCACTGCAGGCAGATTCTCTACCATTCGAGCCACCAGGGAAGCCCGGCACCCATGTTAATAGCATTGTTATTCACTAGAGCCAAAAGGCTGAGCAACACAGGTGTCTATCAGTGAACAAAGTGGTAAACAAAACATGGTATATACAAACAACGGAAGGCTATTCAGCCGTAAAAAGGAAATCCTGACAAATGCGATAACTTGGATGAAGTTCGAGGACGTTACGCTAAGTGAAATGTCAGTCACAAAAAGACAAAAACATATGATTCCATTTACATGGGGTATGTCGCGTAGCTGAACTCACAAGCAAAACAGAGTTTGTCAGGGGCTGGGGAGAGGAGAAAATGGGGCACAGAGTTTCAACTTAATAAGATAAAAAGTTCTGGAGATTGGTTGCACAGTGACATAACTGTACTGAACATCACTGAGCTTAAGAATGGTGAGAGGCAGACTTTATGTTACACGCATTTTACCACAGCTTTAAAAGTTTTTAATAATAAATAACCAAGAGAACCCAGGAACTAAACCACAAAAGATGCTCATAATTAAAGGTCGAATGAAAAAGAGAAGTCATCCAAGTGAAAAAGATTAAAGGAGGTGAAACATAGAAAGGAGATAAAACTTATGGTCAGTGGTTTTAAATACTACAGAGAAGTGGAATGAGAACTAGAGAAAGACCACTAGATTTGGCTATCACAGCTGTCACTGGTGACTTCAGAGAGTGCGGTTTTAGCAAGAGAGGAAATAAACGTAGATTACAGGAGTTAAAGATAACGTGGGTTCCAAAGTGTAGGCAGGAAGTCCAGATCATCTATAGAAGAATTTAAAGTACTCTTTCTAATTAAGAGTGTAGATTTAATTATTTTTGCTCCCTCCTGAAATCCTACTAAAGAAAAAGTAAAGGACTGCCTTTCCTTTTTAAGGCACAAAAGAATAGCATAAATTGGAGAAACAGCAGCAACAAAAAAATTGGAAGCTAAAAAGAAGATGAAAAAATGATCAAAGATTTTGTAAACGTGAGAAAGCTGAATCCTAAGCTATCAATGAAGAACACTGAGAAGCAACTCAGCTAACATTATTGAATCTCAATCACTGCAGATGGTGACTGCAGCCATGAAATTAAAAGACGCTTACTCCTTGGAAGAAAGGTTATGACCAACCTAGACAGCATATTCAAAAGCAGAGACATTACTTTGCCGACTAAGGTCCGTCTAGTCAAGGCTATGGTTTTTCCTGTGGTCATGTATGGATGTGAGAGTTGGACTGTGAAGAAAGCTGAGTGCCGAAGAATTGATGCTTTTGAACTGTGGTGTTGGAGGAGACTCTTGAGAGTCCCTTGGACTGCAAGGAGATCCAACCAGTCCTTTCTGAAGGAGATCAGCCCTGGGTGTTCTTTGAATGGAATGATGCTAAAGCTGAAACTCCAGTACTTTGGCCACCTCATGCGAAGAGTTGACTCATTGGAAAAAGACTCTGATATTGGGAGGGATTGGGGGCAGGAGGAGAAGGGGATGACAGAAGATGAGATGGCTGGATGGCATCACCCACTCGATGGACATGAGCTTGGGTGAACTCCGGGAGTTGGTGATGGACAGGGAGGCCTGGCGTGCTGCGATTCATGGGGTCACAAAGAGTCGGACACGACTGAGCGACTGAACTGAACTGAAAAGCTCAAATACCTCTAGAAGAGGGGGTAAATGGAGAAGACTGAAAAAGAATTGTTCAAAGACTGTTTAAGAAGTCGTTAAACAATTTCAAAATTTAACAAAGTAACCAAACCAGTGTGGCACTATAAGACAAACGTGTTAAGTCATTTCAGTTGTGTGAGACTCTTTGCAACCCTCTGGACTATAGCCCACCAGGCTCCTCTGTCCACAGGGATTCTCCAGGCAAGAACACTGGAGTGGGCCGCCACGGTCTCCCCCAGCGTGTCTTCCCCATGCAAGTCCCTTTCGTCTCCCGTTGGCGGGCTGGTCCTTTACCACTAGCGCCACCTGGGAAGCCCATAAGACAACAGACATACAAATGGAATAGAATTCAAAACAAGTAGAAAAGAGTTCAAAACAAGTGGAACAGAGTTCAAAACAAGTGGAACAGAGTTCAAAACAAGTGGAACAGAGTTCAAAACAAGTGGAACAGAGTTCAAAACAAGTGGAACAGAATTCAAAACAAGTGGAACAGAGTTCAAAACAAGTGGAAGAGAGTTCAAAACAAGTTTTGACCATTTATGGTCAACTGATTTTCAACAAGTGTGCTAAAACTGTTCGACAGCAAAGAATAACTGTGGATAGCCATGTGGAAAACAATGAACACGGACTCCTACCTTACTTCAGACACAAAAATTAACTCAAAATGAATCACTGACTTAAAAGCTAAAACTATAACAGTCAGCAGAAAACATAGGATTATATCTTCATGACCTTGGATTAGGCAATTTTTTTCTTAGATATAACAAAACCATAAGCAATCAAAGAAAATATAAATATGATCTCATCAAAATTAAAAACTTTGTGCCTCAAAGGACATCATCAAGAAAATGAAAAGACAACCCACAGCATGGGAGAAAGTATTTATAAATCATGCATCTCATAGAAGGCAGTAACCAGGATATATAAGGGTCTTTTACAAGTTGACATTGAAAAAACAAGTAAACCAATTTTGAAATGGACAAAGGATTTGAACTGACATTTGTCCAAAGAATATATGACCAATGAGTATATGAAAAGATGCTCAACATTAGTCATTAGAGAAATACAAACCAAAACACACAAAAAGATACTACTTTATAAACCACTAAAAAAGCTAAAATAAAGACAGACATATTGGAAGAAAGCGGAAAAATAGCAAGTCTCATACATTGTTGATAGGATTGAAAAATGATGATCACTTCAGAAAAGTTTGGTAGTCTTTCAAAATATTAACTACAAAGTTACCATGTGACCCAACAATTTCACCTCTAGGTATATATTACAATGCAGTAGTCATTTTGGAAAAATGTTTGGCAGTTCCTCAAAAAGTTAACCCTAGAGTTACCATATAACACAGCAGTTCCACACTTTGGTATACACCTAAGAAAAATGAAAATGTATGCCACATAAAAACTTGTACATGAATGTTTATAGCAGCCTTAGACATAATAACAACAACAAAAAAAAAAACCCAAATTCATAACGCAGATATCAACTAATGAAAAGACAAAACAAAATATGGTGTGTCCATAAACAGTAACATAAAGGAAGAAAGTAACCTTGAAAACATCATACTGAGTGAAAGAAGCCAACCACTAAAGATCACACGGTGCATGATTCCATTTATATGAAATGTGGTGAAGAGGTGAAAACAAACAAGAAAAGGGATTGGGGAGAGGAGAGGGATGGACAGACAGAAAGTAGATTCATGGTTGTCGGGGGCTGGGGGGAGTGGAGAGGCAGGAATGACTACTACTGAGTGCCGAGTTTCTTCTGACAGTTATGAAAACACTCTAAGATTAAATATTAGAGTACTCGCACAGCTCTGTGAATATATTAAAAATCAGTGACCTGCAGACTTTAAAAGAGTGCATTTTATGGCACATGAATTATATCCTAATAAAACTGTTATTTTTTTAAAGGCAGTTAAAACTCTATATTCCCCTCTTCTATTCTACATAGCCAAGCCACTTCCCTTCCTGCCCCCAGGAGTATGAATGGAGCTTATTTTCTGGAAACTGTAAAACAGAGGACCTCTGGACAGAAGGGCACTAGACATGCTTGAGAACAGTATTACCCTGAAAGTAACGTGATTAAAGGAATGTGTGCACTGAATACCGAGACTCAGACCACAGGAGGCTGAGAGCCAGGCATTTACCCTGCAGCCAGGTCATGGGGAAATGGTTGAAGACTGACCAGGAAAGAAAGAAAAACCTGAAAAAGACAGAGAGCTCTGAACAAAATAGAGTAATCAGATTACCCTATGGCAAAGCCCCCATCATTGGCAAGCGCTGATTTAAACATATGGTAGATTGGATTAGTGATAATTATGTAAAAAATAAAGAAACAAAAAAACACCTTTAGTAAGAATTGACTCCCAAAGAAAAATTAAAGGGTCAAAGAAAGACATGTCTCAGCTAAGAACTGCATTGCCCTAACCAATATAATGAGTTTCCCTGGTGGCTCAGTGGTAAAGAATCTCCCTGCCAATGCAGGAGATTCAGGAGACACAGGTTTGATCCCTGGGTCAGGAAGATCTCATGGAGAAGGAAATGGCAACCCATTCCAGCATTTGTTGCCTGGGAAATCCCATGGACAAAGAAGTCCAGTGGGTTGCAGTCCATGGGGGTCACAAGACAGTCGGACACAACTTAGCAACTAAACAACAAGAACAAACTGATATTATATCAACTATATTGGAAGATGGAGCAATAAAGAAGGGTGCATGTATACAGTGGGAACTGAGAGGAGAGGGAATAAACAATTCCTAGTTGGAGAACTAAGATCCCACAAGCCACATGGCATGGCCAAAAATAAATAAATAAATAAATCCAACTGAGATTACAATGCCATCAAAGTGAATTTTCAGAGATGTAAAGAAATCTGTTCGGGGGAAGGATAAAAGGAAATATGCTGACGATAACAAAAAATTTTCCTGTCCTTCCCCAAGATGAATGGAGAAGGCAAGTGCAGTTATTAAAGGACAGACATGGGCTGTCAGAGTACGGAGTTACCTGAAAAATAATCAATAGTGGTAATTTTGAGATTGGGAATCAACAGAAAGTCTGATCTCTTTCCCTTAAGCAAGTCTTTCTGGTTGCAAGCCGTTGTTCCAGACTATCCAGTCTGTGTCACAAGATGATATGATATGTATGCTTTCTATGCTTAACCCACATTGAATAAGGCAAGAGAAAGGGTTTAACTTCATAGCACAAAACCAGCCACCCTAATGACCACTTTGGTTGGATTTTTTTTTTTCCATTGACATCTGACTCCTAGGGTTTACAGGGTACATTTTTGGTTCTGCGACAGGAATTGTTCATTATTATATCATCCATTCTCAATTCCTTCAGCCTAACCACATGAATACCATACCAAAATAAACTTATGCCGTAGCTAAAGCATTTCCTTAACTTAGTAGTATAGTAATTTACCAGTAAAGAAATGGAACACGCCTGCCATGACTAACATTTAAGAAACTCAAGCAGGTATTTACATAACACTATTTTCTTTTCAACATATTCACAAACCAACTGTCATATACATAGTTAATGAAGATGTCCTCTATTCTAGTACTGTGCATGTATGCTAAGTTGCATCAGTCATCTCTGATTCTGTGTGACCCTATGGACAAGACCCTGCCAGGCTCCCCTGTCCATAGGATTCTCCAGACAAGAGTACTGGAGTGGGTTACCACGTCCTCCTCCGGGGATCTTCCCGACCCAGGAATCAAACCTTCGTCCCTTGATCTCCTGCATTGGCAGGCAGATTCTTTACCACTAGAACCATATCCTGGTACTTTAAGTATCTACGAATAGATTAAAAAAAAAAAAAAGCAGCAGTATGGGAAAAAAAGTCTTAGGCTCACATGAGATCTTAGGAGATCCCACTCTTTGAATAAGTCTTCATAAAGCTGATTTGCCGTGATCGTCGGTATGGGGCTTCCCAGGCGGCGCTAGTGGTAAAGAATCCGGCTGCCAATGCAGGAGACACAAGAGAGGCAGGTTCGATCCCTGGGTTGGGAAGATTGCCTGGAGTAGGAAATGGTGACCTGCTCCAGTATTTCTTGCCTGGAAAATTCCATGCACAGAGGAACCTGGAGGGCTACAGCTTATGGGGCCACAGAGTTGGACATGACTGAACACCACTCATAGTCAGTATGAGGTATGCACTTGTGCTCACAGGAAGAAAATCCCCAAACAATACCAACTCAAGTGGCCTCCACTACGTCCACTCATACTATAATACACGAAAGTGTGCAGACACAATGGAAATGATTTCCTCCTGTGGAACATACCCAAAGACTAGAGAAACAATCATTTTGAGGAAAACATTTCAACAAAGATGGATTTAAATTTTGTAAGGACGGTCTATCAACCAGTCAGACATCCAGACAATATAATCTGAATTAAGTCATGAAGGATAAGGGTGATTTGGTATTAAGAGTCTGACGGAACTGACCTAATGTTGAATCATAACCAAAACCAGCTGCTACAGCCTTAGGAATCCATTGTTTTCCTGATAATATGTTCACATGACTATCAGTTCAGTTCAGTAGCTCAGTCATGTCTGACTCTGCAACCCCATGGACTGCAGCACGCCAGGCTTCCCTGTCCATCAACAACTCCCAAAGCTTGCTCAGACTCATGTCCATGGAGTCGGTGATGCTGTCCAACCACCTCATCCTCTGTCGTCCCCTTCTCCTCCTGCCTTCAATCTTTCCCAGCATCAGAGTCTTTTCCAATGAGTCAGTTCTTCCCATCAAGTGGCCACAGTATTGGAGTTTCAGCTTCAACATCAGTCCTTCCAGTGAATTTTCAGCACTAATTTCCTTTAGGATAGATTGGTTGGATCTCCTTGCAGTCCAAGGGACTCTCGAGTCTTCTCCAACACCACTAAAAGCATCAAATCTTTGGCGCTCAGCTTTCTTTATAGTCCAACTCTCACATCCATATACGACTACTGGAAAAACCATAGCTTTGACTAGATGGACCTTTGACTATCAAGTAGACACTATAATTTCCCATACCACTAAAATACTGAGTGCAGACAAGCCTGGTGATTTTTATTTTTTATAATTTTCTATATTGGCCAAGATGGTTGACTATAGAGACTTCTCTCTTTAATAAGCAAAATATGCAATCTTTCTTACATTTGTGTTCTCATTATCATGTTTTTATGACAACTTTCATAAAGGAAGACTCATAAAAGGCAAGCACATTTGAACCAATTTGAAAAGGATAAAACTAATGCCGAAAAGGAATAGTGATTTATTCTGGGGTCAGTGAGGCAATGGCCCAGATGAAACCAGAACACAGTTCAGATTTAAAATCAAAATGACCTCAATGAAAACAGATCAAATGGTGCCCCCAGGCCATACTTGTTGGATATTATGTTTTGGCTGGAAAAGCAGACCACGTAGCTTTAAGAATAAAAAACGATGGCCTGCTGAGGTATCTATTTGGTTGTCATCAAATAACAATAGCATTTATTTATCATGCCAGGCACTGTACTAAACGTTTTATATATACTCCATTTACTGGGAACCACTATGGTCACAGTATTAAGAAGCGATGGAGCCAGGTCTCAAATCCATGACTACCTGACTCTAAAACGTGTGCTCCTATGCAAATAGTTTAACCCTTCTGTTTGGCATTCGTTACGAAAATGTTTTGCATTTTCTAGTACGAACAATTCAGTGTGAATAAATTTTTTTCTGACACCTGATAAACTCCATGGCTGTGGCAAGAACACAAAGCACTTTATGATCCAAGCATCTACACCCCACCCTAAGCCACCTTGAACTGAGAAAACAAACACCTCCAACTAGTTGTACCATTTGTCCATTAGTGCCGCCAATCAATCAAAAGAACTCATATTTGTGCTGATACATAGTCATGCTATTCTAAATTGTGGCCAAGAAATTAAGTCAGTGATAGCAAATAAGTAAGAAACCAAGAAGAAAAATAAGGTATACAAAACTTCAAGGTTTTTAAAAGCAAGTTTAACAAAGAAGCTCCTGTATTTAAAAAAAAAAAAAAAAAAAGCCACAGTGAAGCTCTCAATATGAGTCCTTAAGAATAACTTAGGAAACTATGGAACAAGATTAAAGAAGGACCCCCTGGACTGAGGCCAGGACTCTCATGGACTCACTCCACACTGTAAAGCTAACAAATAAAATGCTCACGATTATTCAAGTCTTCTTGCAGAATAAACTTGGGGTGGGGGGAGCAGTGCTCAGCTGCTCAGTCATGTCCAACTCTTCGTAACCCCACGGGCTATAGCCCACCAGGCTTCTCCGGGCAGGGATCCTGGAGGGCGTTGCCATCTCCTCCTCTAGGGAGTGGGCCCAGCCCAGGGATGGAACCTGTCTCCTGAGTCTCCTACATTGGCAGGTGGATTCTTTACCATTCTGAGCCACTCTTCTAAACATATCTTCTAATTCTAAAGGGTTGAAAATATGGAATATTCAGCAGCCCAGGCATGTGAGAAGCACCATAAAATCAAATTTAGAGTGACCAAAAGAAAATGGGAATTTCTGTGGTAATGGATTTCCTTTCCACAAGTGTTCAAAAAAAAAAAAAGGAGTGGGGCGGGGTATGGATTCTCATGGCTGGAATGATTCACTTATAGTCCCGTCAGAAATAAGGGAATAGGTTAGGAAAAAATGATTCTGCTGAGGTAGATGGCTCCAGGATTCTGCCACTTGAATTCAACTCACTGGACTACAGTTGAAACATTCCTATTCCTTAAATTCCTTCCCTGTATATATATGGCTGAGTCCCTTTGCTGTTCACCTGAAATTGTCACAACATTGTTAATCGGCTATACCCCAATACAGAATAAAAAATTTAAAGATATATATATATATATAAAGAATAACCCCATCCATTCTGTAAGTTGTAGTTTAAGCAGCAAGGGTTTTTTTGTTGTATGAAATATCAATGAAACTGATTCTTTTCCCCTCGATCTTCACCAATCAATAAAATTTTGGGATGTCATATTAAACAAAAAGTTAAAAGGCTGAAGGAAGCTAGAAACATCGGACTGGGTTTCCCCTCATTAGCCTACATACAGAATCCTTAAAAGCTCTGTAAACCAGAAGAGAATAAAATATTTGTCCAAAATTTATTTAGAAATTGCATTTAAATTGAATTTAACAAAACTGTTTTCTGGGTTAACGTCTTTACACCCTGATGTGTATGAGAGAACTTATTGTGAATTTTGGAAGGCAGAAATAGGAGTATGTGTGTTTTGAATAGCATTACTTCTATTAAGAGTATAAAAAAATAAACAATTTCACTCAGAAAACAATTTAAGTCTTTACATTATCTATTTTAGTTAGATGCCATTCATTGTTAATGACTTCCTGGTCAGCAAATACTCCTTTTGGCCTACTTAACATTTGATTCCGTTAACAAAAAGGACGTGACTCAGATTTTCTCTGGATGTATCTTGCATTCCATGCTTGCCAGGCGCAGTGGCATGCAGTGTTAATATTAAGCATCAATAAGTACTTATACTAAGCATCAACAAGTACCTTGATGGCTTCTCCGCTGGAGAATTTGCCTTACAAAGTGATCCTGTGACACTCATGAAAAAACGCGAGGTACAATCGGGCCATAAAACTTCTAAAGCAATCTTAAAAACAGCGTTCGTTGTGTTTTTAAAGCAGTAGGCTAACTCATGGGGTCTGGTGCCTCCAGACTAGTGTGGTATCAAAAGTATGTATTATTGACTGTCACAGCATAAGCCCATTTCTGAAGTTAATACATCTTCTTAATTAAAAAAACCTGAAAGGAACTGTTCATTGATCACAGTGAAGCTTACTGGAATTTATTCTTTTCATTCTACTTTTTTTTTTTAAATTTTATTATTTATTTGGCTGCTCTGGGTCTTATTTGTAGCATGTGGGATCTAGCTCCCTGACCAGGGATCGAACCTGGGCCCCCTGCACTGGGAGCTCAGAGTCTTAGCCACTGGACCACCAGGGAAGTCCCTCATTCTACTTTAGTACAGAGATGTGAAGAGCAATATACCAGAGAGATATCTGAGGAAAAGTATATTTAACAGCTCACCTATTTATTCTAGTGTTTCCCAGGTGGCTCAGCGGTAAAGAAACCGCCTGCCAATGCAGGAGACAGCGGACACAAATTTGATCCCTCTGGGGAAGATTCTCTAGAAAATGGCAACCTACTCCAGTATTCTTGCCTGGAAAATCCCAGAGGAGCCTGGTGGGCTAAAGTCCATGGAATCCCGGAGTCAGACATGACTGAGGAAACATTCATTCTATTATTCAAGTATTCCAATTCTAACTCTAGGGATTGAACTGTATACATTAGGTAAATACAGCATTTCTGATCCCTGATGGTTCTTAGAAAGAGATTTGGATTATGATGTTTTTCTTTACAGTGAGTGTTTTAACAATGCAATTTCCCATGGGCCAAGAGTGCTTTGGATACCCCAGAACTTATAGAAGTATGTCCAATCACACTGCCCCACCCCCACCCCCTCTGCATCTAAGGATGACACACTCTTTTTCCCTAAGTCACGACAGCCTGAAAAGTAGGAGTCTACTTATAAGACCTAAAGATAAAAATGTTTGTAATCAGAGCAATTCTCAAATTAACTTAAAAAAATCCAACAACTTAAAAAACTCCCATATTATAAGGACCCAAAGGGAGGACAGGCCAAATACTGTTATCATTTAAATGGCAGTATTCATCTTGAAAGTATGGAGTGGACCAAAAAGTTCTCTCAGGTTTTTCCCTAAGATTTTTTTTTTTTTTTTTTTTTACCAGAAAACCCTAACGAACGTTTTGGCCAACTCAGTATAGTAAGTACAGAAGTTTACTGTCAGATAATGACATTAGATCCTGATTAAAACAACTTTCAGATTCATCTCAAATTTAACCCTGTTTCATGTTAAGAAATAAAATGACACTGAAAGTTTCTCTTCAAAATGTAAGAACAGAGGAAGAACCTACATAAAACAGTCAAAGTTGACTGTCATCACTTTTTACTAAAAATGATGACCAGAACTAGGGCAAATCCACCTTAGGAAATCAAGGAACTACTTAAAAAAAAAAAAAAAACAACTTAAGGACGTGTCTACCTAACTGTAAGTCAAAATTTAAGCCAAGCAATACAATATACAATGGCAATTCTCTCAATCTCCAATACAAAAACATTGCCCATAGACTCCTATCAGAATTGAAAACACTTTTTACAGCACATAATATAGCTCAGCTGGTTAAGAATCCACCTGCAATGCAGGAAACCCTGATTTGATTCCTGGGTCAGGAAGATCTGCTGGAGAAGGGACAGGCTACCCACTCCATTATTCTTGGGCTTCCCTCGTGGCTCAGCTGGTAAAGAATCCGCTTGCAACTCGGATAGACCTGCATTCAATTCCTGGATTGAGAAAATCCCCTGAAGTGAAAGGCTACCCATTCCAGTATTATGGCCTGGAGAATTCCATGGAATGTCCACGGGGTTGCAAAGAGTTGGACACGACTGAGTGACTTGCATTTTCACTTTCAATATTTTGTGTGTTATTGGCAAGGACAGAGCCCCTTGTGAAAATTAAAACAAACAATTCTTTTAAAAGTCAGACTAAGACCCTTACCTGAACTGTATGTATCTTAGCAATATCAACAGTTCAAGTTTACATGGTTATTTGCTAGCTGGTTCTGAGCAGTAGGATTAAATCAGACTTTACTTAGCACTGTATTATTTACATATAAAAAATGGACCAAAGAGAAATATTATATGTTTAGTAAAAATGTTTTAACAAGCAGTTTTAAAAATAAAACTTCACAAAAGTTAAACTTACTAAATGTCTTAAGATTTTTTAAAACTCAAAAGTAGACGTATTACACAGTTGGGGCAGGCGGGGGAAATCTCCCCAAAAGTCCCTGTCCAGGAAGAACAAGAGGGACATCAAGATGTTCTCAGCAATTTCCTGAACAGCAGGAAATGAAAGGCTGGAGATACCGAGCTTTGATCAGTTTACTTTTTTTTTCTGAATAGCCTTACTCATTATTAACTGATGAAAGATAACACACATATAATATTAAAAACTACAATCTAATGGTTCTACTGTCATGATTTGTCAGTTAAAGCTCAAGTAAGAAAAAGTTCATTTGGTTCCCTAGTGCCCCCGCGGGGAGGCAGGGTGCTGGGAATCTATCTAGTGGACCATTTCAGAACTATGTAACTTTTATTTTACATTATTAACTTCACTTGTAGGAAGTTGCTTTACTGATTCAGATAATTATATCCTCCAAGGTAATACTATACTCAATTTCATGCTAATAGAAAGTTTCTTTATAAAAGAGTCATGTTTCTCACTTCTTTCCACAACTCATTCAAATGACTGTTTCAATCATATAAAGATACAAGATGCACTAGGGTCTATCTCAGGGTTTTCTTCTTTTGATAAAGAACTAGCAGATTATTTCCAAGTGCAATTTAACTGAAAACACCATTTCAACTTCAAATTTATTTTAATGATATGTACAGAAGTAAACAAATTACAATTAAAATGGAATCGGTTATGTTCATTACACATAATTTAAAATCATGCAACACTGCATGGTAAAAACAACAGCTTCATTCATATACAAAAGAGCATTATTTTGAGACTCATGATAGTATAATGAAATTTTTGACGTAAGCTTTTGGTAAAGAGTATTTCATAAAAATTTAAAGACCTGATTAACCAGTTAATGCATTATTAGGAAAGATAGTAAACATTATTAGTAAAATGAGACTATAAGCAATTAACTTGAAAATTACACCAGATATGGGGTTGAATGTAGTCTCCTGAAATAAATGTTTGGTTAAGAAAATAGCTTTGAAAAAGATCTCATACTGAAGCTATGTATTTACTTTGTGAAATCAGGTTATATAAATCAATAGTCAAGTTTATTCAGTTAAAGAAAATATGCCTATCCTTTCTTATACTCATAAATAAGTACTTATACAGTCTTTATATACAAGTGAAGAAAAGTTCAATGTAAAAAATATACTGCCAATCCACTTATTATGGTTGAAATAGCTCTTAATCTACACATTAAATTGCATTGATGAAAATGTCCAATTTAAATCACATTCAACCAGTGTAAATATTTAAGCTAAGTATTTTTGTAAACAAGAGAGAAAAATAAATTCTTTCATTTCATCACTGGGCCACAACCTACTTCTCGGCTTAGAAAGCTATAGAAAGGCTCAGCATTTAATCAAATCCAAACCTGCTAAACTTGGAGTAAACAAAGTGAATGTTTTCAAAGTGCATAATTTCCAACTCATCCACTTGTACTGGTTTTCCAATTCCAGTTCATCAGCAAGAAAATAAAATGTACTTAGCTATAAAAAATACTAAGGAATGTTATTGAAAAGGAAAGGCTATTTGGTAGAAGTAACTACAAAAATAATTAGTTTAAATTTTTGTAAAGCTTTAATGCAAGAACATCAGTACACATTCTTTCCATTAACCTTAAAGCACGATCAATACCAAGATTTCAAATTTCCACCTTTCAAGTACTTGAAAAAAAGTTGTAACAAAGTGTCTCTTCAAAGAATGATCACGCAGGTGTCAATCTGCTGACATTTGGGGGCATGGCTATCTCTGTTGGGCTGTCATCTCTGCCTCCACCGGCAGTAAGGACAGGCAACGAGTTACTCTGAAATGCAGATGCAGGACAAATAGTCATGCCAACGTTTTCATCTTCCCCATTGTCTGAATCTGGTGTTGTAACTTCACTATCCTGAAGCCCCAGGATCTCACAAACTGCTGGTGGCAACTCCTGAATAAGAAGAACCAAATATAAAATCATCATTCACCATAGAGGAAAAGTAATCACAAATTAACACTTACTATTTAAGATAACATCGAACATTTGTTCTAACAGTGCAATTGTTATGCACCTTCTCAGACCTTCCTTCTCCACTCAAAATGAAATCCAAACCACTCTTTTTAATAAGTGGTTTTCTGATCTTCTATTCTGAATTAGCCACTCCCCACCCTACCCCTCCCCACCACTCCCACAAACACACTGTTTTCTAACATTCTGCATTTATTTCATTTTAACATTTTGTATTTATTTCATTCTCTTTCATTCTTTTCCCTCAATACACAAACGTTCCTGAGACTTGAAAAGTATCACTGACAAGTTTTGAACAGAACAGCTATCAAATAAATATTTATAAAAGTGAACTAAAACAGGGCTTCCCTGCTGGTTCAGTGGTAAATAATCCACCTGCCAATGCAGAAGACACAGATTCGATCCCTGATCCGGATGCCGTGGAGCAACTAAGCCTGTGCGCCTCGAGTACTGAGCCTGGGAGCCTCAATTAGAGAGCCTGGGTGCTGCAGCCACAGAAGTCCATAAGCCTCAGCTCCCCAAGCAGAGGAGCCCCTGCAGGGAGGAGCCCCTGCAGGGAGGAGCCCCTGCAGGGAGGAGCCTGCGAGCTGCAAGGAAGAGCAGTTCCCACTGTCCTCAACCAGAAAAGCCCAGGCAGCAATCAAGTCCCGGTACAGCCGTCAGTATATAAATACATACAATTGTAAAGAAAAAAACTGAGCCAAAATAAATATTTGGAACCAAGAACAAATGACACAAAGACTAAATAAGAATTCTCTTAAAAATCTGAAAACCAAAATACACCAAAAGTATAATAGTTTGGTTTAAATTCAGGATATAACACCTCAAACTTGCCTTATTTTTAGAGACAATTAAGAGCTTGACTGATATAAATGTAATGACACTGACCAAATAATATTCATTTAACTATTTCTGATTAGTATCTGTCTTTACTTGAAGACACTATATATTTAATATGAGGTCCTATTCTGTGTTCACTAATTTGATAATATATCAATGCTTCTACAGCCTCTCTTGTTGTTGCCAAAGTGTTTTCATCACTTTTATCATTCTGTCTTATTACTGTTTGTCTCCTAGCATAATTATTCATTGTTTTCAATTAAGTGCTGTAAATCTATAATGGTAAACAACTGTTAGCTAATGCTTTGTGTCTGCCATCAACTTACTAATTTAACTTCTAAAAAGGAAAATTTTGTGACCTCAATCCACCAAAATCATACAGACAAAAAATCTTTTGATTACTTAAAACAGTGTATACCTTGCATTTTACCATCTGTAGTGAAATTGCTTCTGCCTTGCATAGTACATCTTCCACATCAATTTTCATGGACAATTCATTGATATGCTAGAATAAATCAATAAAATAATTGAAACTGAAACACTATTATACTCTATTACACAATTTATTACTAGTTATATTCAGTCAGTTCAGTTCAGTCGCTCAGTCATGTCCGACTCTTTGTGACCCCATGGACTACAGCATGCCAGGCTTCCCTGTCCATCACCAACTCCTTCTGGAGTTTACTCAAACTCATGTCCATTGAGTCGGTGATGCCATCCAACCACTTCATCCTCTGTCGTCCCCTTCTCCTCCTGCCTTCAATCTTTCCCAGCATTAGGGTCTTTTCTAATGAGTCAGTACTTCGCGTCAGGTGGCCAAAGTATTGGAGTTTCAACTTCAACATCAGTCCTTCCAATGAATATTCAGGACTGATCTCTTTTAGAATGGACTGGTTGGATCTCCTTGCTGTCCAAGAGACTCTCAAGAGTCTTCTCCAACACCACAGTTCAAAAGCATCAATTTTTCGGTGCTCAGCTTTCTTTATAGTCCAACTCTCACATCCATACATGACTACTGGAAAAACCATAGCTTTGACTAGATGGACCTTTGTTAGCAAAGTAATGTCTCTGCTTTTTAATAAGCTGTCTAGGTTGGTCATAACTTTTCTTCCAAGGAGCAAGCATCTTTTAATTTCATGGCTGCAGTCACCATTTGCAGTGATTTTCGAGCCCCCAAAAACAAAGTCAGCCACTGTTTCCCTATCTATTTGCTATGAAGTGATAGGACCAGATGCCATGATGTTAGTTTTCTGAATGTTGAATTTTAGCCAACTTTTTCACTCTCCTCTTTTACTTTCATCAAGAGGCTCTTTAGTTCTTCTTAGCTTTCTTCCATAAGGGTGGTGTCATAGTAGTTATATTACACTGTAGAAAAAATCCTCAAAACAAAATACCCTCAGACTACAAGTACACGGGAAATTTAATATATCCCTCATTAGAGCATTTCAAAGTTTTAAAGCTAAGGAACAGCTATTAATAATAAGCTTATGGAACATAAATCCAGCAGCTGTCCCAAGTCTACTATCTCAAAGTTATAAGCAAAAGTATTACTTTGTTTAGAAAAGTTAACAACATAAAAGAGCATTTGTTGAATTTGTTTCTCTTTCTAATTAGCAAGGAAAAAAATAATTGGCCAACATGTTCAACTTGCTGAACTGTCATTCTCAGAAAACTGGTCCTAGTATTGACTACTACTGATAAAATTTTAAGTCACTCAGGAGATTCAATAACACTCCAAGGAAATGTTTGTTTTCCAACAAAAAGAGGAAAGAGTCAAAATATTAAAATCTAAATTAAAAGAATAACTACCTTAAGTATTTCATTAAAGCCATAATGTTTTTCCATTATTTGTTGTTTTTCTGACTCCAGAATAGCACAACAGAGAAGAAGATGAAAATTTTTACATGGTAGTTCAGTCCACATTACCTATAGAAAATAGAACACAGTTAGTAAACTCTATCAATTCTAAAATATTTTCTTCATAGATAACGATTCTCAATTCTGAATGACTTCTATGCAAAGCAGAACTTGCCTAGATGGAGTAGTTCATTCTTTTTCTAGTTAAGAAATGAGGTGTGGGGAATGAAAGTCTTACCTTTACCCACAAACAATAAATGCATTATGATGAATTCCAAACATGTCTCTTTAGGTGACTACAGTTAGCACTGAGCCTAATCAATACTATATGGGTAAGGTGTAAGGGTTAGAGGTATTTTCAATATTTTTCTGAACCATCAGTTTTTAATTTTTAAATCATCTTCAGTTTCTGGAGGTGGGGGAAAAAGCTACATCATAGGAGTAAAAATGCAGTTATACACTGCATGGAATCAAAAACACCCAGAGGTAGCTCTACATTCTAAACAACAAATTATATAATAAATCAGAATATCTCTAGTTGTGACAAAAACTGAATCAACCACTCAAAATTTATACCCAAATGTGTACAACATTTGACCATTTCTTCCTAATCAATGTCCTAAAACTTAAAGTCTTAATTTCCTCTGGTTAATGTACTTAATATCTTTTTAGAAAGATCAAAGACTCATGTAAACAATATTATTAAAGCATACCAGAAGTATTTTTACTTCTTTTACTAAAAATAAACCAAGTAGAATCATTTTAAGACTAAATCCATTTTTGAAAGTTTAATTATAATGCAATTAACCTCAAAGATTTCATTAAAAGTCCTAATTTATTTGGTAAACACAGATTAAGGAGTTATTACAATTATTGAAAACTTTTCAAAAGAAGCTGATACTAATTTAATGAAATTGATAAACTTTAAAGTACAATTCTAGGTCAAGAACATGTAAGTTTTCCTTCTAATTTCAAACAAAGAAGTGCTCCTCCAGAAAGTGGGCATCCTTCAGTTAGTGGCTCACCTTCTCTAATGGGAGCATAGCCTCCAGAAGTATAGGAATCAACCTCCAGGTGTAAAAGCCTCAGGATACTCACTGCATATTAAGTTTACTTATTATTCAAATAGAGTATTTCCCCCATTCTTTCCTTGGCAAAGTTTCTGTCACCTTTACTTTTATAAAGATAAGGTAGTGGACGGTCATTATACCAATAGTCTATTTCGAAAGCACTACCATCTGTTAACAATTAACAGACATATGAGAAGAAAATATATCTTGCTTTTCATCATGAGTTGCCCTGGGTACAAGATGGAATAAAAAGATATAAACCAAAAACATGATGATGAATACTCTCCAGAGTGAGGAAAAGGGTAATGGGGCTTGGGGTGGTGATTAAAGATCTGAGCTATATCTTTCAATATTTTTTGCCTTGGAAAGAAAGAGAAAAGACTATTGGATTGGCCAAAAAGTTCGTTCGAACAAAGTTTTTGGCCAACTTGATAGAAGTAAATAAGGCAAAATTATTACATACGAATGCATACTTGTTACATTATTCTTAGTATTTTGCTCTAACTTAAATTTCTTTAAAAAGCAGAACAAAAGTCAGTTCCCTCCCAATACTCCAGATTACAAATAAAGTACCATCTCAACTGATTGGCCTGCCAAAACTTAACTATATTTAAATCTACACCCAAATTCAGCACAGTCTCACATAAAGTATCCCAAGGTGAAATGGTCTACACAACTGGTTCTGGGAAACCTCCTGGCCCCTAGTCTCACAAGGATGTGATGATCTACAGAAAAAAGCTCCCAAGACCACATATTCAGTTCAACATAGTTTTTAAGGAGAGACCAAAAACATCAGAATTTCAGAACTGCTTTAGAAATTTCAGCCAGGATACTATAGTCTCTTTATAGAAACAAAATGGTTATTTCCATAAAAAGTGTTACATTTGTACAATAATTTAAGAACTTACCTCCCATAATCGAAGAATATCTAGAAAACTAAATTCCCTTTTAAATCTGATTAAAAGCCACCTGAAGCAAAAATAAAGGTATCCAGAGTCCTGGGATTCTACAAAAAAAGAAAAAAAAAACCACCTTACTTCCTCTTACACTAATTATCTCAGAATAGGGTACCTATTTCAAACTCAAATTTTTCTGTTCATCTTAGGCTTAAAAGTCCTGTAAGTTTAATTGTCTTCTACTAACTCAAGGAAACGATTCAGAATTGCAGGCTAACTTCTTTAAAAGCAAACCACCAAATAACAGCTGACTCTGTCTGTGGAGTCAACCAATCGTGAATGGAAAATATTTGGGGGGAAAAAAAAATTCCAGGAAGTCCCAAAAGCAAAGCTTGAATTTGCTGTACTTGGCAACTATTTAGAAAGGATTTACACCGTATTTACAACTATTTGTGAGGTATAATAAATAATCTAGAGATGATATAAGGTATACAGGAGGATGTGCACAGGTTATATGCCAATACTATGCCACTTTATGTAAGAGACTTGGGTCTCCTGGGATTTTGATATGGGGGTGAGAGTATGTGTGTTCAGTTACTCAGTCATGTCCAACTCTTTTCAACTCTGGACCGTAGCCCGTCAGGCTCCTATCTATAGAATTTTTCAGTTAAGAATACTGTAGTGGGTTGCCATTTCTTCCTCCAAAAGATCTTCCCAACCCAGGGGCAGTCCTCACAAATGAGAGATGACTCGTATTTCATAGTATGAATAAACAGTTTTATGGCCGAACTGTACAAGGCAGACAGTTTGGTCCCACAGTTTTACTCCTCAGAGGAACCCAGGCAATGCTGGTGGATTACACAGTCTACGTTTTTTCTCTCTGCATATTACCCTGCAATTTGCTGAGTATAGCTTTGTTTCACTCAACTCACCTAAGTAACTGCAAAATCCACTGTCCAACAAGCGAAGTAAGGTACTTAGCTGAATAAGCTGGGTCTTCATGCCTTGCATCTGCTCTTCGAAATTTTGATGCTTTAAAAAGAAATATTAAGTAATACTTAATAAATATTTTACAGTACATAACCACTGATAACTGTGCCATTAAAGTAAGGACAAATGTTGGACTTACACCATATTGGTTATATTTTAAAATCACAACTAATTGAAATGCTAAAAGATTATTTTTTCCCACTATTCAATTTTTTAAGGTAAAGAATAATGCAGACAACAGCAGCTGTAGACTGACTGATATACTATTCTTATATCAAATAAGAAACCTGGGTGAAAGGAACATACACTTGGGATACAGACTTTTATCAAATCACTTTACTGCTAAATATTTCTTTAAATTAACACAGAATATAAAATTAATTTTAGCTTTAATATGTGTCCAGTGTTAAAGAATTAGCAATTATTTCTTATGATTTGATGGCATTAAGGAATCTATGAAGTCAAAACCATTTTCATGACAACAGCAATACTAAAACAATCTATGCATTGTGCACTTTAAATTCTCCCATAATTGTAAAGGCTATAAAAAGGCTATATATTGCAATAGACTGCATACAGGAACAGATGTGAAAGTCAGCTGTCTCCTATTAAACTAAATACTACACATTAAAAGAAAATTAAAACTGGAAAATAATCCCTCTTTTCAGTAAATTCTGTTTTGGAAGTTATTTTTCATTTTTTAAAATGTATGTAAAATTTCAGAAGGTTTACTGTTATCTTTAAATGAATAAATAAATAAGTATCTGGGCTTCCCAGGTAGCTCAGTGGTAAAGAATCCAACTGCCAATGTAGAAGATACAGGTTCCATCCCTGGGTTGGAAATATCTTCTGGTGAAGGAAATGGCAACCCACTCCAGTATTCTTGCCTGGACAGATGAGCCTGGTGGGCTATAGTCCATGGGGTTGCAAGAGTTGGATACAACTTAGCAACTAAACAACAAGATATTTATAAATTTCCTAGAACTTTTCATAACAAACACCAACAGATATAACCCACACAAACAAAAGCTCTTAGAATCTGCAATAATATTTAAGAGTGTGACGAGGTCCTGAGATCATAAAGTTTGAGAACTACTGTGGTTTAAATGTTTTAATCTCTGAAAGTGAGTAGATTCGCTACCAAAAGTTCAGTCAAGGTTTGGGGATGGGGTGGACACCAAAATAAATGAAAGGTTTCTTATGATTATGATCCCTTTAATCCTCATGTTCTAACCCCTTTATGGTGAACTACTGCCCTAATCTTTGTGAAAAGCCTAAGAATAACATCCTTTCCCCCTCACATTTCTTTTAGTTTTTGAGACAATAATAGTGCTTTATTAGAAGTATCTATCAGATTAGTTGGCTACTAATTCTCAATAAACTGGTTTCTCTTTAGTGATCTGAACAGTTTAATTAGTGAATGAAATGCTATAATAGACAAACGCAAGTTTTGGGGATATAGTTTCTTCACATTTCCCACAGGAAAATAAAAGGGAAAGGCAGGACTAACTCTTTGATTATCAGTATAATTTCTGCTGTGACATGGCCAAAAGCTTCCATTGTTTTGGAAGTAACAACGTGGCGTGGCCACTACTACCCACTCTGCTATAAAAAGTAGTACTCCCAAAATGACAGAAGCCAACTTCAGAGAAGTAGCTATTCCTGCAGAAAGGAAAAGGAGGTCAACAATGGATACACAGAGGGCTTCATGTCTAACTATAAATAAATGCGTATGTACATTACACATGTATGTACATGGTGCATATATACATATATGTATATGTACATATACACAGGTATGGGTATGTGTATATACACACAAACATGTATATCAAAGTGGGTAAGAAGGAAGGGCAAGTTAAAACTATATGGCAAAATGAATGCTGGCTATAAGGAAGTTCATTAGATCATTTTGCAGTTGTTTCTATAATATGGTGGTAACAGACAGAAGTCTATGCCTAGACAACACTAGATGTGAGTAAATACCAACAAAAGTGAATCTACAGACATTGGATTCAGCCTCCATAAAGTAGTGAAAACTTACATGAAATAAAGCTGTAAAACAAAAAGAAGGAATCAAACAGCAGAACAGATTCAAGGACACAAAAACAATAACAATGCAGTGGGAATAACTGTGCAGACTATTTTGATTGTGACTTACTGCCCTTTCATATTATGGAATGTTTCATGTTATGTTTCATATTATGAAACAAAAGATGTTAGTAGACATTAAGAAATCTTTTTAGAATAAAGACTAGAAATATCCCCAGACCGTTGTCAATGGAAAAGGCAGAGAACATCTACTGTGAAAAAGACAGAACAAAGAACTTGAACCTCCATACACAAAAATGACAAATAGACTGTGAAATGTGTATTAAAAATGTTCAGAAAGTGGTCTTTACATCTGAGGCCTAAGTACATGCACACATATGCATGTATATACATATCTGGCACACAAGATAATATATTTGAACATGCCAGTATTAGCTCTTATGAAAACTACTACTGTAATGAGATGGTTAGATAGCATCACTGACTCAATAGACATGAATCTGAGCAAACTCCAGGAATCTGGAGTGCTACAGTCCATGGGGTCACAGAGTCAGACACGACTTAGCGACTGAACAACGACAGAAAAAGTAAATGCCATACGTTTGTACTAATTCTTAGAAAACCTACTATAAGCTGAGATCTAAACTAAGCACTGGGGAAATTCTCATGTTATTTATTTTACAAAACTCTGTTGAACAAACACCTCATGTCAAGCATCAGGAAAATTCTGAAAGCATATCACAGAACGAGTTAAACAAAGACAGGACCTCTTTATCATACTAGCTCTAGTGAAAAGAGAATAAACAACAAAAACACAAGGAAAACAAACAGCAGTTTTTATACAATTTTTATCAGTTGTACAGACCTTTATAACAAATGCATCAGGTTTCTAGAGCACTTATGGAACTAAGTATATGGAACAAAGAAGGCAGGTAAAAATCAACCAATCAAAAAGGTAAAGAAAACAAACCATGATATTACCAGATTACTGCAATTAATAATCTTTCTAAATAATCCAAAAATATTAATTCATGGTAAAGGACTATATAATTTGACTACTTATTACTTTAATAGTAAAAAAAATATTTTAAAACTATCAAATCTTATTAAGAATGGAAATGAACTAGGTGAAGTAACGATGAGTTGGAACCATGGAGGAGAGACTTGAGAAAACAGATAAAACTGAGACAAAGAAAAACAGGCAAGCAAGAGAGGCAGAAGAGAAGTCATCAAAAAACAGAAGCAATCAAAAAGTTTCACATCTGTATCCCAGATTCTATATTACAAGCAATCACTGCGTATGATTACATATTTGAAATCTTTATCCCCTTACAGCCATTTCAATATCCGACCATCAAGGGCCAGCATTAAGTATATTAATTTTATTTTGAAACAAGTACAGAGACCTATGTAGTCAGGTCTTTGGATTTCATATGCTTTTATCTGCTCTTAGCCCCTTTGCTTTTTTTTCCCCTTCCACTTTCTAAAGATTACTTGAGAAGACCGTTCTATTTTATTTTTCTGTTAATACTCTCTCTGTACTATTGTCCTAGAACTCTGTCTCTAAGATATATCAATGATAATAGATAAAATGTTCTTTGTAATAATATGTATATAGATAGTTCAACTCTAATAATCACATGCTTATGAAAAAACTAAGAAAGTGTCAATGTTACAAATAGTTCAAAAACATCTGGAGACAAATCAGTCACTATAATGATAAAATCTAAAATGTTCACAAAAGGTAAGGATATTACTTGGCATGACTAAGCTTTATCTCGGAAACAGATGAAATGAAACTACCTCACAAGAACTGAATCATCTACTTCATCAATATTCTATGACTCATTACCCTTCTGCAGATCATAAGCATTTACCAATATTAAATCCTGATTATTCCTATTCTATAGGCACTTACTATCTACTTTTTATATTAAAAATATTACCAGCATTTCCAAGCCTCTTGAAAAGAAACAAACAACTGAGCAATTTTTTTAAAGTTCTACCATGACTGGCTAAATATAAACATCCATTTTATATAATAAGATTATTATATAACTAAAATATTCAAAATTAGCTTGATTAAAAGAAGGAATCTCTCTTCTTACCATTTGGTCCATGTAGGAGGCAAAGCACCAAAAGGCATCCACTTCATTTTCCATCACATATAACAAAGGTGAAAGTAAGTCACTCATTCCTTGCACATAGCCTTAAAATAAATAAGAGAAACTAATCATACCTCTAAAAACCTAAACTTTCTGTATCCATCTATGCATATCTCCACCAACTCACTTAAAATTACATCTTTTTCGGGTTTCACAAACTTGTGTATGCTGATGTTCTTAAACAACGAGGAGGAAATCTAGCAACCAGGTGAGAAATGGGAGGTGCTCGAGAGGTCAAAGCAGATATGTAACTGCTGTGTCTCAGTGTAGGTATCACTATCAGGAGAGGATAATACTAAAAAATTATGTGCAAAAGCATTATGATAAAGAGGGATGATGGGAAACACAGAGAAACATCAAACTGAAAAGAATATAGTCAAAGAAGATTTGCGAAAGAACAGTTAAGAGGAAAGAGAGGGAAAGCACGGGAGAAGAATGTTGGAAAAGGTCAAGGGGAAGGAAGCTGCAAGGTCAGAGTAGAGAACACCACTAAACTGCCATGAATAAGCCAAGTGAAATAAGAACTAAAAAGGATCCAACTGATTTAGCAACCAGACATTGGTAACCCACACAAAAATAACCACAACAAAATTACCTCTTTTAATTTCTCTTTTTTTTCCTTTTGCTGTTACTCTAACCCAATCAATGCTAGCAAACGGACTTAAATCCAATCAATATTTTGTATCTAAAACTACCATTTCAACCATCTTTCTCTTGATGCTCTAACAATTTCTCAATCATGACACTAATTTAAAGCCCTGATTAAAAGAAAAATTGGAAAGTTAAAGAATCAGGCCCCTCCCTTAAAAAACAGAAAGTCTTAGTTTTGCTTTTCACCAGACCATGTCAAAAGTCTTAAAAATCCTCAATTTTCTTAACTATTTTACAATTAGATTTCAAACTTAAAATATAGAGACCTGAATGAACCAAGGGATAAGAGCTCTTACAAAGGCTTTTCACATACATATTATCATTCAACTTTGGTAACTTGTGTATTTGTTAAAGTTACACAGAGAAGTTTTTCCCCCAATGACAGTCTGAGGAAAACAGGCTTTCATTTGCAGAACCAAAACTTACATTCTTATCATTCCCCAAAATCTATGTGCACTGAAGTCATTTAAAACAGTATGCATATTTTTAAAGGAGAGGGGATATTTCTGAAGAAATTATACATAATTTTACATCATTCCTCCTATTTTGGAAGAAAGCTTTAAAAATGACCCCAGGAAGCAGGTAAGCCAAAGTCTCTTAAGAAAACTTGGGTTAAAAGTGTAATAAAGACACCCGTTCACTTCAGGATCTCCTTACAAACAGAAGTCTAGTTCTATCTGCTATTAGCCTCTCCCTGTCACCTGCTGCTACGCCTAATCCCCATCAACCTATGTCTGCACTACACCCCGTGGGAAAGTATGGCTCCATGCACATTAGTGTGCACACACACACACACACACACACACAAACTTGGGGTCCCTTATTACAGTGCCAAACAATGGAGTAGCCAAGACATTTAGAGCAAAGAGCTAGAAAAAAACAGCATATGACGTGATACCTAAATGTAAGCATTTATACAAGTTCGTTGCGGACGCTTTTTAAAAACATGAGACACACTCGTGGTGATGAGTCTTGTGTGCCGACCTGAGTGAGCCACAGGATGCCCACATGTCTGGTTAGACATTATTTCTGGGAGTATCTGCAAAGGCTTTTCTAGAGGAGATTAGCACTTGAATTGGTGAACTGATTAAAGCAGATGGCTTTCAGAGATGTGAGTGGGCATCATCCAATTCACTGAGGGCCTGAACAGAACAAAAAACGGAGGAAGACTGAATTGGTGGCCTGACCTGAGACATCTGCCCTCAGTGCTCCTGGTTCTCATACCTTCAGACTCAGGAATGAGACCTATCCCACGGCTGTCCTGCTCTCTGAAGGCTTTAAACTACACCACTAGCTTTCCTGGGTCTCCAGCTTATAGATGGCAGACTGCGGACCTTTCAGTCTTCATAATTACATAAGCCAATATCTTATAAGCAATCTTCCTTTCTTTCCCTGGCTAATACAACATTTTCCTTAAGAAAAGAAGTGTGTTAGAAGGAAGACTAGACTGTTATTAGCAAAACTTTCCTACATGGCAAGGGCACCATGAAAGCGATGACAAACATAAAGGCTAAACCGATCAGAGCATGAAGGAGATTTATCTGAATTCAACAAAGTGCAAAAGAGTGCCACTCTACTGGGTTAGACTACCTACAGTCTATAACAGAACTATTTCAAAGTGTGCTAGTCAAAAGATTTACAAAGCACCTTTCTTCTGGGGGAAAACGAGTTTTATTATACAGTTATAATGAATAAAAACGTCTAAGAAGCTAATTTAATCCTTTAAGTCTTCAGCTTTCATACCAGATCAGTACTGTATTTCTTCTGTAAGTTTTAGTTAAGTCAATTAGTCAAATTATTCTTCATACTCTTGTTGCTTTAAATCTATTTTATTGTATACATGATGTTCTTTGGGGTATGTCATGAGTTGTGGGGGTGGAATTAACGTACAAATTCCTTTTAATTAAAGAAAGATTAAAGCTGTTTAAATTAGCATTCAGTGATGTTCAGATTCTGCACTAGTGCTGACTGATGTACATCTTAATCAGTACTACTACAATGTCTGAAGAAGTTCCCCTAAATTATTTTCATAACAAAGTTGTTTCAGTTGGGAGGTGTTAGAAATGAACTCATCATCCTAATGTACACATTCTTAAAGAGAAAAGAAAGATTTCATCTTCACATAGGTCAATTTTCCAGGTTAACTGAAGCTTATTCAGTTATTAGAGACTAAAATTTAAAAAAAAAAATCTTAAGCATTGGAAATCATTTTTTTTCTACTGGACACACTCCTGCCTTCTTACATACAGTATTCTGAGTATAATTTAACCTTCTGTTGTTTATTCAGGATCATGATTATAAACATACGTTGTAGAAAAAAAATAGGTACCTCCCACAGAAACACCTTAGGTGTACAGTCTACACCAAGTAAAAGTTACCCCTCCTTGAGTAACTGCTATTGGTAATGTTTGTCTTCTGTCTGCTTTTGATGGTTTTTGCCTTCCTCCTCACTACTAATGAGACTGTATTAAATGCAAACACACCGATACCTCATCTGTGGGCTAAGAAGCCAAACAACTCAATAAGACAAAATCAACTACAAGAGTAAATTTACAGCCCAGGTTACTTTACTATGAATAAACAGCAAGAAGGTGGGGGAGCTAGTAAAAAATCCACCTGCCCAATGCATGAGACGCAAGAGATGCAAGTTAAATTCCTGGGTCAGGAAGACCCCTCCATGAGGAAATGACAACCTTCTCTAGTATTCCTGCCTAGAAAATTCCATGGACAGAGGAATATGGCAGGCTACAATCCACGGAGTTGCAAAGAGTCAAACGTGACTGTCTGCTACTTCAAATCCATGTCAAACAGCAAGCAATTTGGTCCAGGGCTTCACGAAAACTACCCTGGCTTCTTTCAATGCCAGAGTTCTTAATAAAATCCCTGGGTATGTTTCAGATAACTTAAGAACGTGGGGTTAATATAGACAAATGGAAACAGCAATTTATCCAAATAGCTTGTCTGGGACTCAACGCCTGGAAAAACTGAGCATATTCAGGAACAACTTCTGAAAATATACATTAATCCCTACCTCACAATTACCTTTGGAGAGGATGCCTCTTGTTCTCCACGATAAAAGCCCAATTTCCAACAGTGGTTGACAGAAACTGAAATGGCAATGGGTCGGGGTGCTGAACGTGTGGAGGTAAGAATGTCAGCCTGGAAAACGCCCTGGTGGTCCAGTGGCTAAAACTCTGTGCTCCCAAAGCAGGGGGGGGCCTGGGTTCAATCCATGGTCAGCTAAGTAGATCCCATATGCCACAACAGCCAAATAAATAAATAAAAATATTTTTTTAAATGCCAGCCTGAAATAAAGAGCTGGGCCTCTACCCCCAGTCCAGTATTTACTACTTATGCAGCCCTGAGTCACTCTCTAAATCAATATAACTTTATTCCTACAACTGGAATTATTAATCCACTTCTTAAAAGAGGCTGCTAATACAATCAAAATTGAGCAGGACAACACTCAGTCACCTGAGAAGCATTCCAGTCCCTAGTATTTTCAGTGATCCAATTTGGGGTTCATTATAGGTGTGACCCGACAGGACTGGGCACATTTCACATTTTAAAGAGAAATCTGTGATATTTACTTACTGTCACAGAGCCTGATGTTGCAAGATCCTCAAGAGTTTACATCTTTCCCTAACCCACATATAAGAAGCCAAGAAGAATTCTTGGTTCATAGATACAAACAGTGAAGAAAATATACTCGCAGTTCAAGATTCATTTGGGTTTAATACGACAAATACCCAACTGCCTTCTCCAAAACAAAGTCTTAAGTTCTATTAAGGTAATCTGGAAACATCTACCCTCAGTATCCTCTACTTGGGAGTCACTAACATCAGTAGGTAACTGAGAAACTTGTCCACTCTTTACACTCACTTAAAGGTGGATGCTTAGGGAGTTTGTTGGTCCCTTAAAGAAACAGCTCAAGTCGTCTCGTCCCTTAAAATACTGTTTCCTCAGGTTTTCTAGCCCTTAGCATCACTCTCCCCATGCAATGCCCCAATCCAACCTCCAGCCCCAGTCTTGCCAGCCCATTCCTGGTAGAAAGCAGACTAACCAAGAACAGAGAGTAGAGCTTTACATGCCCTAGGTAATCATCTGCACCTCTTATCTGTGCTACCAAATCAGCACTCTTCTTCACAAGGGAGAACCCTGTCAAAAAAAGGTTCCCAAACTTTCTCACGTCACCGTACGCCTCAGGAATTTTTTTCCAAGGCATCCCAGGTTCAAAAATATTAATAATATTTCCATTTATTAAACATATCCAAACAACTAAATAAATACTTATATCCTATGAACTTTAGGACCTGTTGGGCACCACACTACATCCCAAACTTTGGAATCCAATTGGATGCCACCATCCTCATCTATTTTCTCACAGTACTTGCTTATCACAGCAAAGTCAAAAACTCTCCTTTGTAAACACAACTTCATCAGAAGGAAGGAATGTGGTGATCTAGCGCTGAAACCCTGAACAACTCCAGCTAGGAGTTAGGGCAGTGTCCTACAGATGTCCCTCTGTCTCCCTCAAACGTGTGAAATACCCAACACTGGTCCTGTCAGTTTGCTGCAGCGGCCTGGTGCTCTCTGCTGCACGGTCTGGGAACCACAGCCTTTTAAGTTTCCAGCACCCAGTAGAACAACCCCTATAAAAACTAGGTCACAGAGCTTTTTACATATGTCTAGCAGCTAAAGAAATTTAAATTCTAAATTAAACATACATCTTTAAATGAGGGTATCAGAGGAGAACTTACCTAAATCAAAATCATACATACAGTAGGTCATCAAAATGTCATGAAGCAAAATCAACCCTGGATTATCTTGGCCTTCATAAAACTTGTTTGTTCGATCTGTTCTGTTAACATCTTTTTCTGAGAAAGAAAATCACATATTTGAAAACTTTTAGAATAACAGATTTTTATGAAGCTCGTATCATACAAGTAGTTATTTTTCTTGTTATTAATTTTACTCTCTTACTAAGCTTTTACTTAATGAAAAAGTTCATCAAATTCCATTTCAGATAAGCAATAAAGCTAACATTTTGAAATTTTTTTCCAAAGTCAGTCCACTTCCTCTTGGGTATATTTTAAAACATTTTTCAATTTTTATCTAAACACAAACCTTTCAATTGAATAGTAGGAAATATTTCTAATTAATTAAAACCAACAACAAGTAATAACAGTTCACATTAGTTAGCAATAAAAATGCCAATCATGAATACGTGATAGGCAGTAGAATTTGAGAACAGTAATGAAAAAAGTTAATATGCAGCCAAGTGTAATCAAAGAGATTTGTTTTCATAATTGTTTCATTCATTGTAAGAAGTATTATCAATTTCTTTGTCATGTTCCATAATCATCTTTAGGACAAATTACTTCCGTATTCTCATATATACATTATTCAGCTTATATAAGCAATCTATTTTAATTCTGAAAAAATGAAAATCCACATTTTTCTGGAAATGATTTTAAGACACTAAAAAAAGATCTGGAAACATCACCAGGAGTGTATCTCAACTGGTACCTCCTAGATACTTATTGCTGTGAAACACCTTACAATTAAAAAGGCATTCCTCAAACTTGAACCCCTCAGTAAATTAAGAAAAAATAATGTAAAGAAATTTAAAGTGATTAACCTACTCTATAATCAGTTTTGTTTAAAAGTTATAACTGTTCTCTTCCCCATCCCTGCCCCAGTAAATGGAATAATCTGAAAACATTCTCAATTAACTGTTGTGAAGAGATAGAATCTAACATAGCATGAATTTAGATTCTGTAAGAGTGTTTAAAAAATGATAAGGACGATAGTCTAGCTTTCTGCTAAAAGATACTACACTTGATTCAATAAATATAAGCACCTATCTATAGAACACTGTGAATACATGTTCAAACAAGGAAAAGCGACAGCAAACAAATCATGCTATAAATGTCAAATTTCATTTAAAAACAGCTTTCATTCTCATATCATGGTTGATAAAGAGGTACATGGTAAGTTATTTTTATTAACTCAAGCACAATTTACCTAGTCATAATGCCAACATAGAAATTCTTCCCTTACAGGTTTTTAAACACAGTAAAAAATTATTTGTGCCCTCAAGAACTATCTGTATTTCTTTCCTCTTGTGTATTTAGTAGACATGCCAGGCAGAAAACAAAAAGGTATCAAAAATGATACAAGGAAAGTGTTTCTAGAAAGAAAATGAGCACTGAATTTTTTTTTAAGCCCTCATTAAATGCAGCTCTCTAACTTGACGCAGCGAACACTGACGAAAAGCACAGCTGTGCTGCCTGCTCCGTTTCACCTTCACCACTCCTAACGTCAAGGGGGTCCTGCCTGGCAATCATGCTCTGTTTCTCTCATGCGTTTCCGTTCTTTTTGTATTATTTTACATCTTCTCCTCTCCCAAGCCTCCAGTACGTTATCCTCCCCCAACACCTTACCTCTGAGGATCCTGCTTCCTATCTCTGAGAAAATGGAAGTTATCTGAAGAGAACTCCATAGATTCCTACTACTTTAACCACACAGCAGCCTCTGTACCCCTAGTCTTCCTCCTCTATCATATTGCTACAAAGCTTCCGTGATTGTAGCTACAACCAAATGCCTCCTCTTGTGCATAAAAGCCATGCCCTATTGGCTACTCAAAGATAGGGTCCCAGTTAATTCTTGCCTCGTTCTCTAGTTTCATCCAGCATTCAACCATACAATTGCTTCTATCATCATAAAAATCTTTCTTAACCTCACTCTTCCCTCTAATTGCAGCCCCATTTTTTCTGGTTACAGCAAAACTTCTAAAAGAACTGTATATACTGTCTCCATGTCCTCTTCCCATTTCCTCTCGAACTCACTCCAATCAGGTTGTCACATCCACCACTCCACCAAAACTCCTTTTCCATCAAAATTTTTAGTGATCTCTTTATCGCTCTGCTCAACAGTCAATCCAAGTTTTCATCTTACTTAACATCCCAGTCACTCCTTGAAACGCTTTCAGCTAACGTCAGGACAAATTCTCACGTCTCCTCTCCTTTTTCTCTGGTTGTTTTCTCACCCTCCTTTGCTGATTTCTCCTAATTGTTCCCTGGTGGCTCTGCTGGTAAAGAACCTGCCTGCAATGTGGGAGAACTGGGTTCAATCTCTGGGTTGAGAAGGTCCCCTGGAGAAGGGAATGGCTACCCACTCCATTACTCTGGGCTGGAGAATTTCATGGAGAGAGGAGCCTGGGGGCTACAGTCCATGGGATGGCAGACAGTCAGTCACAACTGAGCAACTAACTCTCTCGCTTTTCTTCAATCATGTACTTAACAAGAGGCAGTCTTGGTAAGACTCTACATAACTGTGCAGTCCATGCGGTCGCAAACAGACATGACTGAGCGACCTTCTCTACAAGTTCAAGTGCCTCAGGGCTGTTATCAGACCCCTTCTTCTCTAAATGCAGCCATACCCTTGATAATTTCATCTGTCTCCTACCATCAGTACGTTGCTGCTGCTGCTGCTAAGTCGATTCAGTCGTGTCCGACTCTGTGCGACCCCATAGACAGCAGCCCACCAGGCGCCCCCGTCCCTGGGATTCTCCAGGCAAGAACACTGGAGTGGGTTGCCATGTCCTTTTCCAGTACATGAAAGTGAAAAGTGAAAGTGAAATTGCTCAGTCGTGTCTGACTCTTCGCAACCCCATGGACTGCAGCCTACCAGGCTCTTCCGCCCATGGGATTTTCCAGGCAAGAGTACTGGAGTGGGTTGCCACTGCCTTCTCTGATCGATATGTTGATGATCTCTTAAATTTCTATCCCCAGCCCCTAGCTCTCCTCTGAATTCCACACATAATATATCCACTTCCTACTCTTAAGGAAATCCAATAGGCACTGTCAAACTTAATGTGTCCAACACTAAATTTTAAATATTCCCCTTCCAACTTGAGTCTCCCACAGTTATCCCTGTTTTAATAATAAAAAAAGAAAACAGCAACTCTATACTTCCAGTCATTCACCTTAAAAACCTGTTGTCATTCTTAAGTCTGTGCTCTTGTCTGACACTGATGTATCTGTGAAACCTCCAAAATACATGTAAAAATCAACACTGAGACCATCCACTCACTCCCTCCACCCCTCACCTAACGCCCTCCCCTCGAGCCACACTGCTCTCCTTGCCATTTTCCAAACACAAGGAGGTCACGTGGCAGAAACAAGTCTAGGTCATGCTGCTACCCTCTGTGCAGGATGCCCTCCACTCTGACAGCTGCACAGCACACGCCCTCGGCTTCCTTCAGTCTCTATTCCAGCCACACTCAAACACTGGGCACCATTCTCCCTCACCCAAATTACAGCCACAGCCTCAAATGGCCTTTCTACTTGCACCCTGTCCCCCAGAGCTATTCTCCAGATAGGAGCCAGAGTGATTTGTTAAAACAAGTCAAATCACGTTACTCTTTGGCTCAAAATCTTCCACTGCCTTTCCATTTCCCTCAAAGCAAAACTTCAAGTCTTTACAAAGCACTACGAGGCTCTATGTGATCTGTACCAACACCTCCACCATTTCTACTGTAACCTCAACTCACTCTGACCACATCTGCCAGCTGTACTTCACACATGCAGAGATCCTGGATATAAACAAGTCTAACACAAGCTATCCCTTTCCGCGTGGGATGCCCGTTACCTAGATATGTGCATGGCCCACTCATTCCCACTTTCAAGTTTCTATTCAAATAGAACATCCTCAGTAAAACCCTTCTCTGGTTTAACTTGGTCACCCAAGTTATATATTACTTACTTATCTTGTTTACTGTCTGCTCTTTCCCATAGGAATTTTGCCTGTTTTTTCATTGCTGAATTCCCAGAGCCCAGAGGAAAGCCTCATATATGTAACAGGCACTCAGTTCAGTTCAGTCGTGTCTGACTCTGCGACCCCATGAACTGCAGCATACCAGGCCTCCCTGTCCATCACCAACACTTGGAGTCCACCCAAACACATGTCCATTGAGTCAGTGATGCCATCCAACCATCTCATCCTCTGTCGTCCACTTCTCCTCCTGCCCCAATCCTTCCCAGCATCATGAGTCAGCTCTTCACGTGAGGTGGCCAAAGTATTGGCATTTCAGCTTCAACATCAGTCCTTCCAATGAACACGCAAGACTGATCTCCTTTAGGATGGACTGGTTGGATCTCCTTGCAGTCCAACGGACTCTCAAGAGTTTTTTCCAACACCACAGGTCAAAAGCTTCAATTCTTCGGCGCTCAGCTTTCTTCACAGTCCAACTCTCACATCCATACATGACCACTGAAAAAACCACAGCCTTGACTAGACGGACCTTTGTTAGCAAAGTAAAGTCTCTGCTTTTTAATATTCTGTCTAGGTTGGTCATAACTTTCCTTCCAAAGGAGTAAGCGTCTTTTAATTTCATGGCTGCAATCACCATCTGCAGTGATTTTGTCGCCCAAAAACATAAAGTCAGCCACTGTTTCCCCATCTATTTGCCATGAAGTGATGGGACCAGATGCCACGATCTTCGTTTTCTGAATGTTGAGCTTTAAGCCAACTTTTTCACTCTCCTCTTTCACTTTCATCAAGAGGCTCTTTAGTTCTTCACTTTCTGCCATTAACTCTACACATGGACATCAGCAGATGGCCAACACCAAAATCAGATTGATTACATTCTTTGTAGTCAAAGATGGAGAAGCTCTATACAGTCAGCAAAAACAAGACCGGGAGCTGACTGTGGCTCAGATCATGAACTCCTTATTGGCAAATTCAGACTGAAATTGAAGAAAGTGGAGAAAAGTGATTTAGGTCAGGTATGACCTAAATCAAATCCCTTATGACTATACAGTGGAAGTGAGAAATAGATTTAAGGGACTAGATCTCATAGACAGTGTGCCTGATGAACTATAGACAGAGGTTCGTGACACTATACAGGAGACAGGGATCAAAACCATCCCCAAGGAAAAGAAATGCAAAAAGGCAAAATGGCTGTCTGAGGAAGAAAAGAAGAGAAGCAAAAAGCAAAGGAGAAAAGGAAAGATATACCCATATGAATGCAGAGTTCCAAAGAATAGCAAGGAGAGATAAGAAAGCCTTCGTCAGCATCAATGTAAAGAAACAGAGGAAAACAACAGAATGGGAAAGACTAGAGATCACTTCAAGAAAATTAGAGATACCAAGGGAACATTTCATGCAAAGATAGGTTCAATAAAGGACAGAAATTGTATGGACCTAACAGAAGCAGAAGATATTAAGAAGAGGTGCTGTACAAAAAAGATCTTCACAACCCAAATAATCACGATGGTGTGATCACTCACCTACAGCCAGACATCCTGGAATGTGAAGTCAAGTGGGCCTTAGGAAGCATCACTACAAACAAAGCTAGTGGAGGTGATGGAGTTTCAGTTGAGCTATTTCAAATCATAAATGATGATGCTGTGAAAGTGCTGCACTGAATACGCGAGCAAATGTGGAAAAGTCAGCAGTGGCCACAGGACTGGAAATGGTCAGTTTTCATTCCAGTCCCAAATAAAGGCAAAGCCAAAGAGTGCTCAAACTACCCCATAATTGCACTCATCTCACACGCTAGTAATAAGGACTAAGTGGATATTTATTAAATGAATATATGATTGTCTAAAATAATATGATTTCTAAAAAGACCCCTGGTAATTCTAACATGCAGTCAAAGTTAGGAAACAATGCTCTAAAGACTCGTATTCCTGCCTCTCTTTTTTCCCTAGGTGATATCATCTATTACCATGAATATTTACATTAATAATAACCAAATTTATATAACCTACCCAGACTACTGCAGATTACTGCCACCTGACATTCCATTTGTATGTCCTACCTTAAGATATATACGTAACATCTAATTCAATTTCACTATACTTCATGCCAACAACAACTCCATGCCAACAAAGGTCCGTCTAGTCAAAGCTATGGTTTTTCAGTAGTCATGTATGGATGTGAGGGTTGGATTCTAAAGAAAGCTGCATGCCAAAGAACTGTGGTGTTGGAGAAGCCTCTTGAGAGTCCCTTGGACTGCAAGGAGATCCAACCAGTCCATCTTAAAGGAGATCAGTCCTGGGTGTTTATTGGAAGGACTGATGTTGAAGCTGAAACTCCAATACTTTGGCCACCTGATGTGAAGAGGTGACTCATTGGAAAAGATCCTGATGCTGGGGAAGACTGAAGGTGGGAGGAGAAGGGGATGACAAAGGATGAGATGGTTGGATGGCATCACTGCCTCAATGGACATGAGTTTGAGTAAGCTCTGGGAGTTGGTGATGGACAGGGAAGCCTGACGTGCTGCAGTCCATGGGATCACAGAGTCAGACACAACTGAGCGACTGAACTGAACTGATACTCCAGGCATCTCAGTAAGTAGCACCACCAAATGATCAATTTCTCAAGCCAAGAAACATAGTCCCATCCCTAATTTCTCACAAAGTCTTACCAATTCTATCACAAAATATAACCTGTATCAATCTACCTCTCTACTTCTCCACCACCACCATCTCTTGTTTTGGAGTCATTCCTACTAAGTGGTCTCCTTGTTCCTACTCTTATCTTGATTCAATCCAATTTACATACAGCAGAAAAAATGACTTTAAAATATAAATAGGATTTTACTTCAAATACTTCAACAGTTCCTCTTCATATTTAAAATAAAAGTCACCTTCTTGGCATGATCCACAAGCCCTCAGCTTATCTGCATTTTTTTTTTTAAATACAGAGAATTCAGGGTTTCCCTGGTGGTCAAGTGGTTATGAGTCCGCTTTCCAATTCAGGAACACAGGTTCGCAGGAATCCAGCTTCGCTCTGTGGCCCAGGAGGATTCCACATGCCGCAGAGCCGCTGAGCCCTGTGCCACATCTACCGAGTTCACGCTCTAAAGCCCAAGAGCAGCAACTACTGAGGCCTGTCCAGCTAGAGCCTGTACTCAGCGACCAGACAAGCCACCACCGTGAGAAGCCCGCACACTGCAGCAAGGAAGAGCCCCACGCTGCACAGCTAGAGAGGGCCCACACGCAGCACTGAAGACCCGTGTGACAAAAATAAATGTATTTAAAAAAAAATAACTACAGAAAATTTATACCTAACAACAACAAAGAGCTTTTGGTAATTTTTTCTAAAGTCCTAAGGAATATTTTTGGGAAAAAGTATAACAGGAAAAAAAATGCTTTTAAACGAATGCATTATATACTTGTATTTGTAAAAAGCACAGTATAGTTGAAAGATCTGATTATGAAAGAGTCTATGCTATGGAACGATCCAGATAGATGACTTAAGATAATTTACTAACCTTTTCTGAACTTCAATTTCATTATCTGCTAGAAATGAGAAAATTACACTAAACTTTGCCTCAATTCAAATTACATAACAGGCATTTAAAACATCTAAATTTTTCTTTCAATTTCATTGAAACTGAAAACAGGACACAGGAAAGAGTGAGAAGATCAGTCATCACTGCTACTGCTTGATAAAGGGAAGAAAGGACGGCCTGCGGAAGGAAAGGGCTTAAAACACTGGGTTCGTTTTTCTCTAAGATCCCTTTCACTCCCAACGTTTCTAAGCAGGAAGGAACAGTACATTATCGTTTTCCCTACTGAAACAGAAAATAGCAGGAGGCTTCAGGCGGAAACTTCAGATAACCCCATTCCTCAAGATCTCCAAACTTTTGCCTTAACCAGAGGAAGGATGTGGTTTCCTCCAGTCTAATTTATTTTTCAGGAAAATAAAGATTTTTTTCAATCAAATAAAGATCTCAGCATTTGTCTTTATGTCTACAAAAGCGGCCCAATCAGTCTGTTATGCTGGGATTCCTAACTATGATTTAGAGAAATTTTTCTTTCATGGGATGATAGTAATGATCATGGTGGTCAAAAGCATACCTCAAATCTTTATTTATAAAGCTACAGGTACACAAAACCAAATGTAAGAATTTTACAAGTGGGTTTCACTACTATCAAAAACTATCCTAAAATTACGTAGAGGCCATGCAAGAAACAGTAAGCATTAAAACTGGGTACTGTTCTTATTAACTATATGACTTTGGACAAGCCATTTATGCTCTCAATGCTTCAGTTTTCTTATCTGTAAAATGGAAGTTATGAACGGCACTTGTCAGGTAAACATGTACAGCAGTAACTATGCACACCTTCAGTAACGTATACCAACCTGGCTTCATCATAAGAGCCAGACAACTCGTAACTATTTGGTAAAGGTTAATTCTTTTAATGTAAAATTCTATCAAGTATCTCTTCTTCAGAGAATAAATATTTCCACATGAAGTTATTCAGTTCTTCAATACTGATAAAGATTTACTATCTGGAGTCATTTATTTGAATAAAAAATAAAATATATGTATATTTAAAGAAGGTCTTGAAGGATATAAGCCAAAGCCTCTTAACCATTGCTGTTTTCTTTGAACGACAGAAACAAAGATTTTTATTTCATTCTCTTAGGCTCATCTATAGTTTCTAATTTTTCTACAATAAACAAGGTATTTCTGTAAGGAGGAATATGATCATTTTTTAATGAAATTAACAAGCAAATAAAGTTAAACATTTCTTTAATTGATGTTTTGGAACTCGAAATATATTAGTACTTATACTGGCTGCACTCATATTCCTATTGGAAGAGACAACCAAGAATATTAAACACACATTTTAATATATTTTCCATTATGATTTCTCTTTTTTTAAACTATAATTGACTTACAGTATTATATTAGTTTCAGGTATGTAACACAGTGATAATATTTTTATATATTACACTCCATTTAAAGTTACTACAGAATAACAGCTACCTTTCTCTGTACTGTACAATATATCCCTTTGCGTAACTATCTTATACATAGTAGTGTGTATCTCTTATCACCCTACCCCTACCTTGGCCCATCCCGCTTCCCACTGATAACCACGAGTTTGTTTTCTACATCTATTATTCTGTTTCTGTTTTCTCATATATATTTGGTTCACTGTATTTTTTTAATATTTCATATATAACTGGTAATAGATTATTCATCTTTCATCTCTCTCCCGCACACCGCAAGGAGATTATTCATCTTTCACCTCTCTCTTATTTCACCATACATAATACTCTCTAGGTCCAGCCACACCGTTGCAAATGAGAGAATTTCATTCTTTTTTTATGAGTAAGGTCAGTTTTCATTCCAATCCCAAAGAAAGGCAATGCCAAAGAATGCTCAAACTATTGAACAATTGCATTCATCTCACACGCTAGTAACGTAACGCTCAAAATTCTCCAAGCCAGGGCTCAGCAACACGTGAACCGTGACCTTCCAGATGTTCAAGCTGGTTTTAGAAAAGGCAGAGGATCCAGAGATCAGATTGCCAACATCTGCTGGATCATCGAAAAAGCAAGAGAGTTCCAGAAAAACATCTATTTCTGCTTTATTGACTATGCCAAAGCCTTTCAGTGTGTGGATCACAATAAACTGTGGAAAATTCTTCAACAGATGGGAATACCAAATCACCTGACCTGCTCTTGAGAAACCTATATGCAGGTCAGGAAGCAACAGTTAGAACTGGACATGGAACAACAGACTGGTTCCAAACAGGAAAAGGACTACATCAAGGCTGTATACTGTCACCCTGCTTATTTAACTTATATGCAGAATATATCATGAGAAACACTGGGCTGGAAGAAGCACAAGCTGGAATCAAGATTGCCGAAAGAAATATCAATAACCTCAGATATGCAGCTTTCATCCCCCTTATGGCAGAAAGTGAAGAGGAACTAAAAAGCCTCTTGATGAAAGTGAAAGAGGAGAGTGAAAAAGTTGGCTTAAAGCTCAACATTCAGAAAACAAAGATCATGGCATCTGGTCCCAACACTTCATGGCAAATAGATGGGCAAAAAGTGGAAACAGTGGCTGACTTTATCTTTTTGGGCTCCAAAATCACTGCAGATGGTGATTGCAGCCATGAAATTAAAAGACGCTTACTCCTTGGAAGGAAAGTTATGACCAACCTAGATGGCATATTGAAAAGCAGAGACATTATTTTGCCAACAAAGGTCTGTCTAGTCAAGGCTATGGTTTTTCCAGTAGTCATGTATGGATGTGAGAGTTGGACTGTGAAGAAAGCTGAGCACCGAAGAATTGATGCTTTTGAACTGTGGTGTAGAAGACTCTTGAGAGTCCGTTGGACTGCAAGGGGATACAACCAGTCCATTCTGAAGGAGATCAGTCTTGGCTGTTCATTGGAAGGACTGATGCTGAAGCTGAAACTCCAATAGTTTGGCCACCTCATGTGAAGAGCTGACTCATTGGAAAAAGACTCTGATGCTGGGAGGGATTGGGGGCAGGAGGAGAAGGGGATGACAGAGGATAAGATGGCTGGATGGCATCACCAACTCAATGGACATGAGTTTGGGTAACTCCGGGAGTTGGTGATGGACAGGTAGGCCTGGCGTGCTACAATCCATAGGGTCGCAAAGAGTCGGACACGACTGAGCGACTGAACTGTAGTACTATTTTTACTATTTTGAAGGCCCTCCATACTGTTTTTTATAGTGGCTGCACCAACTTACATTTCCCATCAAGAGTGTACAAGGATTCCTTTTTAATCATATCACCAACACTAGTTATCTGTTGTCTTTCTAAATGACAGCCTTCTGTCAATATTAGGTAGTACCTGTGGTTTTGATTTGATTTCTCTACTGGTTAGCACTGTTGAGCATCTTCTCATGTGGCTGTTGGCCATCTAGATGTCTTCGTTGGAAAGTATCTATTCAGGTCTGCTGTCCATTTTTTAATTGCTTTTTTGAGCCATTTATGTATTTTTGGGTGCTAACCACTTAAAGGTCCTATCATTTACAAATATTTTCTCCCATCCAGCAAGCAGGCTGTCTTTCATTTTGTCAATGGTTTATTTTGCCATGAAATAGCTTTTACGATTTTATTAGTTCTATTTGGTTACTTTTGCTTTAGTTTCCTTTGCCTTAGGAGACAAATCCAAAAAAAACAATGCTATGATTTACATCAAAGAGTATTCTGCCTATGTTCTCTGCTAGGAATTTTATGGTTTCACACCTCACATTTAGGTATTTAATCCATTTTTAGTTTACAATTTTATATTCAGTGTGAGGAAATGTTCTAATCTGTTTTATACACAGCTCTCTGTTTTCCCAGCACCATTTAATGAAGAGGTTATTTTTTCTGCATTATATATTCTTTCCTCCTTTGTTGTAGATTAAATAACCATAGTATGTGAGTTTGTTTCTGGACTCTCTATTCTGTCCCATTGGGACCTATGTATGTTTTTGTTTCAGTACCATGCTGTTTCCGTAACTGTAGCTTTGTAGTATAGTCTGAAGTCAAGAAAGCATAATACCTCCAGCTTTTTTTTTTTTGTCTCAAGATTACTTTTGCATTTTGGGGGTCTTCTGCAGTTACATTATTAATTTTAGGATTATCTGTTCTAGTTTTGTGGAAAATGTCATACATTTTTCAACACCCCCCCCCCCTCCTTCTGGGACTCCCATAATGCAAATGTTGGTATAGTTCATGTTGTCCCAGTGGTCCCTTACACTGTTCATTTTTCTTTTTGCTGTTCTGGTTAGACGATTTCCATCAGTCTATCTTCCAGACCATTTATGTGCTCTGTATCATACAGTCTACTATTAATTCCTTATAGTGTGTTTTTCATTTCAGTCTGTATTTTTCAGTTCTTTTTTCTATTTTCTATGTTATTACTCATAAAAACGCTTTGACTTTTTTATCTGGTAAACTGCTTATTTCTGTTTCATTAGCTGTTTTTTCAGAGGTTTTCTCCTACTCTTTCAATTGAAACAAATTCCTCTGTCTTCTTGTTTTGTTTAACTTTTACCTAATTTCATAGAGGAACAGCTTATGGGTGTCATTACGTGGGGAAATCCCTATACAGTCAGCATGTGCCCATGGCTTTGGAGGGAAAGCTGGATTCATCCTGAACACAGCTCATGTCTTCCCTGAGAGCATGATGGTAGCTATCACCTTGGTAGGAGGTGTGGCTCAAGATGGAGGGGCTAGGGCCAGAGCCGGGTATGAGCTGGCAGTCTGACCCTCTGCTGTCATCTCCCTTTCAGGGACACGGTCAGGACTCATTCCTGGAGCATCTTCTCATGTGTCCCAGGGGTCAGTCTGAGCGGGTCCTCTTCCCTCTAAGTGTGCACCCTATACACCTCTGCCAGTGGGAACAGTGCTAGAACAAGATGGGCTAGTGTGGGCACTCCAAGTGTTGGGGCATGGGCTATGGGTCCTGCAAAGGTCACTGATCCAGACTGCTTCTCATATTCTGCCTGTAATGGGTGCCCCCACCCTGCTCATATGCTGCTTCAGGCCTGAGTTGCTTCTGTATCTCACAGCCTGTCTCCCAAGCAGGACTACAGAGTGTCTGTTTAGCTCAAGCCAGGACGTGCAAGGGTGGTTATGGGAAGCCCACCAGCTACTCCCGCAGCTTTCGATTCACCCTCTCTACTCTGCCTCGGGTAAGTATGTGCACTCTCCTCAAGAGCAGAGTTCAGGCTTCCTACAGGCCTCCTGTTAGGCCCACTCGCCCTCCAACCAGCCAAGGGGGCTCATTTCATGTGCTGGACCCCATGACTGTGGTACCCAGTATGTGGCTCAACCCACTCATTCCCCAAGGAGGACCTCTACCCATGTAATTTCCCGAGTCCTCTCCCAGCGACACAAGTCCCAACCTCGTCACTTGTCTTCCTTTCCTATTCAATATCATGTATATCTTTCTCTCAGCTTTGACTGTGCAGGAGTCTCTTCGCCAGTCTTCAGATAATTTTCAGTGAAAATTGTCCCACGTGTAGATTTTTGATGTGTTTAGGGGGAAAGTTAAGTTTTGCATCCTCTACTCCATCTTGTCTCTCTGAGACACAGCTTTATGACCTTATTATATGGCCCAAATTCACAACAATGTTAGTTTCCTCAGAGGGCTAGAGAGCCAGAAAGAGGCTTGCAGCTAAAAAGAGCACCTAAATCATACTCTACTCCGAAGGCTGTCCTAGGAGGTTTGAGGTATTTTCATGGCAAGAGTCTTTGCCACAAGCCTCTGATTTTTTATTTGGGCCCTAACTCTTACTATATACCTTCATTTCTTAAATCTCATCAAAACTTCCATGCAACCCTTTCAAACATTTCCAAAATTAAGAAAAAATTACCGATAAGACTTCTATAATCTCTTAACCTCGAATTTCTTTTCTCTTGTTCCTCGCTGACAGATTTCCACTGCAGTTTCATTCTGAAGTATTCATCACTATAAAAAACAATTTTACACCAAAAAAAAGTTACTTGAACACCTAAAAAAATTTTTTAATGTATTAAAGCATTTATGATGCTGCTGCTGCTGCTGCTAAGTTGCTTCAGTCGTGTCTGACTCTGTGCGACCCCATAGACGCCAGCCCACCAGGCTCCCCCGTCCCTGGGATTCTCCAGGCAAGAACACTGGAGTGGGCTGCCATTTCCTTCTTCAATGCATAAAAGTGAAAAGTGAAAGTGAAGTCCCTCAGTCGTGTCCGACTCCTAGTGACCCCATGGACTACAGCCTACCAGGCTCCTCCGTCCATGGGATTTGCCAGGCAAAAGTACTGGACTGGGTTGCCATGCTAGTGAGATATAAATTTACAAATGACAGTGAAATGTTTAAAGTTATGATAAATTAGTAAAAACAAAGGAAAAATAAAATAACCTTATGTCATAAGCTTTGTTTAAACTACATGAATAGTTTACATGAGATTTTAAGGAAACATTATTTAAATCCTTAAATCAGACCTAAACTTATTCCGGTCATTAAATACTTTATAACCACTAGAGTTTCTGAATAATGACAAATATTCGGTTGGCCAAAAAGTTTGTTTGGCCAACCCAATATAACTTTTTGGCCAACCCAATATAAACCTAAGAAAAAAAAAATTTCTTTTTTCTTTAATGTAACATAAAAGCACCATTTTCCAACCAGTTTACTGCAGAAATTTGTTGATGTGAAAATGTCTAAGAAGTTCTGGCAAACATATTGAGATGAGAAAGGACTGTGAGTTTGAATATATACATGACTGAAAATGAGCTTTAAATTAAAGGTTAGACTGACGAACTGGGTATAAGTAAAACTGGACAGTTGGTCTGTGTTCTTTTTAAGTCTAACTAATTGCTTAAAAACAGAAACACACTTCCCCCCAAAAAGAACCAAAAACCAGTTTATAAGAGCACCAGGAAAATAATTTAAAGGTAATTAACCTAAATAGCAAATACTCTTATGAACCATTTTTATAATTTCATAACAAACTATAAAAATGAATCAAGATAAATAAGATATATTTAAAAATCTTTAAGTATTTTTTTAATGTAGATACAAAGGAACTAGAATTTTTTTAACCATCTTTCAATATATTCACCAATGTAATTGCAATAAAATCTCTTTAATAAGCATTTCTGGTTTGAAATTAACTACTGCACTCATAACAGAGAAGGCAATGGCAACCCACTCCAGTACTCTTGCCTGGAAAATCCCATGGATTGGGGAGCCTGGTAGGCTGCAGTCCATGGGGTCGCTAAGCGTCATACATGACTCTGAGACTTCACTTTCACGCACTGGAGAAGGAAATGGCAACCCATTCCAGTGTTCTTGCCTGGAGAATCCCAAGGACGGGGGAGCCTGGTGGGCTGCTGTCTATGGGGTCACCCAGAGTCGGACACGACTGAATCGACTTAGCAGCAGCAGCAGCACTGCACTCATAATGTTTAAATTAAAAAAATGAAAATAAGAACATACTCCCATATCCCAGTATATTACACTTTATATGGTTAAGTTACTTGGGTTTCTTTAGTAAGCATACAAAAGACCATTACTTACGTCTTTTGTTTTTGTAATTGAGTTCTTTCCTCTTTGGTACTGTCCCAAGGAAAATAACCCAGAAGAAATTTCCATGCTTGTTTTCTCAATGCATGACTAAGTCCCTGAAGAAAATATGCATATTAAACACACTTGTAAAAAATGAATGCAATATTTTATCTTACAAAACTTTCATATAAACAGAAAAACTAATGATTAAGAGATAGTTTTATTCAGACATATCTCATTTTACTGCACTTTGTTTCACTGCATTTCTCAAATATTGCATTTTTAAATTCCATTAAAAATCTGTGACAAGCCTGTGTCAAACAAATCTATCTTTGCAATAATTTTTTAACAGCGTTTGTCATTTCATGTCTCTAAGTTGCAATTTGGTAGTTCTTGCAATATTTCAAGTTGTTTCATTATTATTTGTTATGGTGATTTGTGATCAGTGATCTCTGATGTTATTGTTATTAAATCTTTTTGTTTTGTATTTTTTAATTAAAATATGTACATTTTTCCTTAGACATGACACTGCTGAACAATCAATCAACTAAATACAGTACACAGCACAAGTGTAATTTTTATATGCATTGAGAAATCAAAAAATTTGAGTGACTTGCTTATCTACAATATTCACTTTACTGCAGCAGTCTAGAACCAAACCCACAATATCTCCAAGGTACATATATATATGAAAATAGCTCAATTCAGTGAATACCACCTTGTTTTTGACTTTGAGATTCTGAAGATGTAAGCAGCTGCCAGAAAACATAAACAATGAAGAGTATACAGAAGACTAAATAGCTGACAGTGGAACTGATTAGACTTCCTAAACCCGAATGTTCCTGGAAAAGGCAACTACCACAGAGAAACACACCACCTCCTTCATACCACCCACAGAGCTTCCAAGTAAGAAAGAGTGCCTTTTCACAGGCTTAACAGTATATCCCTCCAACCCAACCCTCAAGGACATCACAAGCACCTCACTCTGTCCTACAGGAATTTGAAGATAGCATTCATCAAAATGGAGTTCATCTCCCCAACATTTCAAAGAAAAAAGAAAACTCAAATACCAACAATTTAAAATACTGAAGTAATTACCCCTCTAAATATCATCTGCTTCATATTATCTACATTTAGAATTCTTCCTTCAGAATCAACGTTCTTAGTCCATTCTTCCAATGATACTGGCTCTCTCCTTTGAACAACAGGTCTTTCACCCAAATCAATCTAAAATAAGATAAGCAAAAAGTACACCTTTAACAAGTGAAATGAAATCAAAGTATATAGCAACTAAAACTAAAATACTATTACTCACACGTAAGTTCTAACATTTCTAATATTTTCCCTTAGTTTCCAACCTTTAGTTTAGAAACTGCAATAACACTACATACATTTTTCCCTCCTACTAAACACACAAATAACTGAGTGATAAATTCAGAAACAGAAAAACATTTGCTACTTTGGGTTTCAATTACCTAAGTATACAACATTCAACATATAAATTCTAAAACAGACCCTTCAAACTAAATGGTACGCTATATTATTTAAAAAAGAGAGTACTATTCCATTCATATTCTGAAATTAACTTTTCTTCCAAACTAAAATTGGTACTCTCAGAATTGATTCCTGATTCATTAGCTTCAGGTTGCATTTTATACAGTTTTTTATTCAATTAAATGTTGGTAATTTTTAAATGCCATTTGTAAGATAAGTTCTTTAAGAGTGTGTGTGTGTTAGTTGCTTAGTCGTATCCAAGTCTTTGCAACCCCATAGATTGTAGCCCACCAGGCTCCTCTGTCCATGAGATTCTCCACACAAGAGTACTGGAGTGGGTTGCCATTTCCTTCTCCATTAAGTACTATAATTTAGATATTTCATAATGTTCTGTGTGGAGCCTAGAATTGTAACAAATTCAGAAGTCTTGTGGAGCAAATGTAAAGATCTGACACAATTCAAAGCCAAAATTCATCTTACTTAAAACAAAAATATTCACATAAAAATGAAAGCCCAAGAGTAGTGTCCTGATTAGCTGCCTGTGTAGAGTACCTGGGAAACACAAATCTGGAACAGAACTACGGGCAACATACAAGGCTTACTATTTACTCACTCCTATGCACTCAGTGGACTTTCCTGGTGGCTCAGATGGTAAAGTGTCTGCCTACAACACAGGAGACCTGTGTTCAATCCCTACGTTGGAAAGATCCCCTGGAGAAGGAAATGGCAACCCACTCCAGTATTCTTGCTTGGAAAATCCCATGGATGAAGGAGCCGATAGGCTACAGTCCACGGGGTCAGAGAGAGTCAGACACAACTGAGCAACTTCACTATGCACTCAATGAAAAGAACGACCTATTCATTATTATCAAAAAGTAATCAAAGAAAAGAGATCCAACACTGATGAATAGAAAAGGAAAGCAGTAGAGTTGGTGAAGAAACAACCAAGAATCTGGTGGCAGGACAAGCCTGAATTGTTATCTGTTAGCAAAAAGTTATAAGAAAGGACTGTGAGAAAGAAGCCAGATATGACCAAAACTGAGTTTCTATTTATCATTTAATTTCTGTATTTCTATAGAAATGCATTTCTGTACCATTAAAAAGCATTTCTCCTGCTAAAATACAAGAGCTATATTAACATAAACTCCACTCACCTTTGTGATGACTTCAAATCCTGGTTCTTCTTGTTGATTTATCTTTAAACCTGGAATAGCATCACTAAGAAAATCTGCCATCTCTGAAGGTGGTCGCTGATGTACGGAAGAATCACTGCCTCTTAAACTATCAAAAATGTAGTTTGTGACTTTGGAAAATCCTACCATAGTTGCTGTATAAGGATCCTTTTTAATTTTCTATGTAGTAAGAAAAAAAATATTGGCACAATTAATTCAAATAAACAATAAAAATATCTCATGATAAGATTAGCATAAGGGCAAAGTTTTTTTAAAAGAGGGAGGGAAATCAGAACTAAAACAGTATTCTAAGATTATTTTAAAATTTTCTTTCTTTCTGGGAAGAAAAATTTAAATTTTCTAAGCCAATTTTTTCATTTGGTTAAAATAGTGTATTAAATGACAAGCTAACGCTACTGATTGAATTGCAGATAAACAAATGATTTGCAGGCTTCATTCAATCTGCATACACCAGAAATATATGCAGTGCTTACTTTCCACTGATGAATGGCCCACAACAGCTTTCTTCTGTCTAGCAGTCCTGCCTTCACAAAAGAAAAATACTTCTTAAAGTGTGCACTACCACACTAATGTAATACAAAATATCTGACAGCTAAGTTTAAACACTCACAATATTTAAATATTAGCTGACATAATTTATATACGGGTAACTTATGCCAGTGACAGTAATTTGTTCTGGACAGTGCTGTCCTAGAAAACAGTAAAAAAAACGTTTTTCTACTGCTAAAGTTATTTCTAAATCCCAAACTGCTGCTTATTCATATTTAGCAAAAACAGCTACTTCTTAAAGGTCTATCTTTAAAATGATTATTTTTCATAATAAGAAAAACTGTTCCTCAGTTTTTATTTTAATCATCGTTCAAGAGCTCTCCTGTCCTCCTTCCTAAAAAATCCCCACTTTATCATCAGAACCAAGAAAAGAACATCTAGGACAAAGTAAGCACTCAAACATTTGCTGAATGAATAAATGAATAAACAAATGAGTCAACAAAAATGCCATTAAGTTTACATAGAAATCTGAGTGAAAAATTATCTTTAGTTCTGCCTGTGTTTTTTAGCCAAATTCAAGGATATACTCAAATACCTGAAGAGGAATTAGACTAACCTGACCTCAAATGAACCTACTTAAATGTAAAATAAAAATTAAACCAGATGATACATACTATCTCTACAGTATGATACATCTCTATAGTATGATACACACTGTCTCTATAAAATTACAGAGAATAGTTCCATAAAGTTTGCACACAAACAGACATGTGCCTCATTCTGTATAATCTCTAAGAAAGTAAGAGGTAGCATGTATATAAAATAATGGGGTCAGACTAACAGATTAATACAAAATAGACAGAGGATGAGATGGCTGGATGCCATCACCGACTCGGTAGATATGAGTTTGGGTAAACTCGGGGAATTGGTGATGGACAGGGAGGTCTGGCATGCTACGATTCATGGGGTTGCAAAGAGTTGGACATGACTGAGCGAGTGAACTGAACTGAACTGAGACTTAAGAAACATACCTGTATTATACCATATGCTGGTTCATCAAGAAGATTTTCAAAAGACTGTGAAAGACTCTTATTCTGACAATTCACAAGAAGTGTTCTTTTGTCCTGTGGAGATCTGTAATAAAAAAATAAAGGGCTTTGTAGAAAACAGTAGCACACTGTATCAGTGATACCTGAATAATTACTAATGCATAGTTATTGTTCCTTAACAACAACAACAAAACCTTAAATGTCCAGTTCCAGGACAGTTTCCCATCAAAAAAGTATTAGCAAGTATTTAGTAACTATCTTAAGTGAGTTCCAAAACTACATGAAACTACTAAATTAACAAATAAAAAAGGATGAAGTGTATTTCTATTTTATTCCAAGAGAACTAAATTATAATAAACCCAAACCCAAACCCAAACTCTTGTTTAGAATATAATAGAAAATCCTTACAAATATATCTTCCCTTATTATAAGAATATATTTTCTCTTATAAAGAAAGGTGAAGCACACTTCAGGATTCATTGGTATATGTAATATATACACTATAGGAAAACGTCATATTTTGAAATGGACACTTCACAGCTTGGGAGTATTTCAATATAAGACGTTAAAAATACAAGATACAAAAGATTATCTGTTAAAGATCATTAATTATGCAAATCATCATAACACACATGGATTAATGTACAGTTCACATAACAGTATATTTTTAGTTCTTGCTCATTAACCTCTGGACACAAGTTTTTCTTCACATTTCCTAGTAACTACAGAATAAACAAAATGCTTTCCAAAAAGAGACCTAATTTGAAGTAAACAAATGAATTAGCCAGTCTTTTTTCTATTCAAAAGTTTCATAAGTTAGTAAGCCAGCTGTAATAAATCCACAACTTTTGTGTTTAAAACCAAAAGTTAAATGCATTGTTTTGCTGCTATCTACTTCTAGTTTATTATAAAAACTTGAGATAAGAACCTCAGTGTCAGTTATCTCTTCTCAATTCTTCCGTAAGAGGATGCAACAGCAATGATGGGGGGACATGAAATCCAAAACAGATTTTACTCTTGGTCAGAACTCACGCCTCAGAGACAGTAACAGCTTAATAAGCCCCTTGGCTTTTTAAAAGAGTTAAGGTTGAGTCATTCGAAGTAGGGAAAAAAACCACTTTTAAATGTTCGATTTTCATTAATCACTTTTCTGAATATCTCCTGAGGGGTGGCTCATGCTTAACATGAAGACCTACGAATTCTCACAAGGCATTTCTAAGTGATAGGTCAACTTGTAAATGTAGCATCAGAAAAAGAAAATAATTACTACAGGAATGTATTTTTTCCTAACACAGTGGTGCTGGCGCTATGGTTATTTGTCTCTAAAAATAGTTTAAATCAATTTTTTTCTTTAACTACAAATTAAGTGATCATGAAAGTCAAAACACTGGCTTATGCATGTTGAAGGGGAATACATATGCAACCTTCAGTTATCTGTGCCCAGCCAACTATTTGGCTCCAGATATAAAACTATGGTCACAAGACCGGAGATGCGAAGAAGAAATGACTGCTCAACCAACAACCAACCACATACTTTTATAAAAGGAAGAATTTCTTTTATTTTTTTAATAAGTAATGCTCTGTGGTGAGGAGCTAGAGGAAGTCACATTATACTTGTTTGCCCCTAAAGAAATCAACAAAGCATTTTTTTCAAGCACATCAGTAAGAGGACAGTGATATGCTGTTAAGCGACTGCAGAGCTCACCAGAAGGAGGCCTGGCATTCCAAAATACTGTCACATTTCCACCTGCCATATTACCATATTGATTGAATCTGGGGAGATTAATTATTATATTTACATATTCTGGGGTATTATAGATTCTTGGAAGTTGCTCACTCATAACAACGTTATTCAAGACTTTCAAAACCTCACTGCAGCAGTAAGATAGAACTTTTAATGATGCTAACATCAGCAATTCTATAAGATCCTACTAAAGGGCTTAAAGAAAACCACTGTCTAACATCATAACTATAGATGTATAATTACTGAAAATTCCGAAGTATTTTGGAGTGAGCCTCTCTCAAAGACTTGAGAATTCAGAAATTACAACAGCTGAAAAATGTTTGCACACTGAGATGAAACAGTAACTATTTTATATTGCTACTAAGATCAATATGGAAAGCTAAATAAATAATAATATTGCAAAAGATACAAAGCAGAAAAGGTTAATAAAAAGGTACAGAATATTTACAGCAAAACAGTATAGTTTAATCCTATTTATATAATTTATATATAGGCTTCTCTGAGGGCTCAGTGGTAAAGAATATGCCTGCTAATGCAGAAGGCGCAGTTCATCCTTGGGTGAGGAAGATCCCCTGGAGAAGGAAATGGCAACCCACGACAGTATTCTTCCCTGAGAAATCCCATGAATAGAGGAGACTGATGGGCTACAGTCCATGGAGTCACAAAAGAGTCAGACACAACAGCAACTAAACAAATGTGTACATATGTCTGTATGAATACACACACACACAAATGTATCTCACAAAGAGAATATGTAAGGGTCAAGAACCTAATCTCGTAAATGGCTGGTGTTATGATACAACCAATTTGGCTTTTTAAGGAAATATTTCACTGCTTGGATATTTATGTATTAATTTTTAAACGGCCCAATATATAAAATAATTTTAACAGAACCAATAACCTTCACTGACATCCTAGCAACCAACTTGGTTCCAGAAAAATAACAAAAATGTTTCTATGGCTCATTCTTTGATCCCACTAAATACAATGTTTTAAATGCTGGTAAGTCAAACAGTAAAGAACATCAACGAATAGGACAATTTGTTTATCCCAGTAGTTAAGAAACCTAGTTGAGAAGCTAGTTAAGTCTGAAGAAGCTGGCCTATTGTGTGCTGACTGATCCACTTGATAAAACTGAAAGAAGGCAATGTGCATAGCTGCCCCAGCCTTTATCTCACTAGCAAATTTGCAATTTCCTTTCACCTGTATGGTTAGGGCCGTTAATTCATTACAGGGAGTATTAGGAAGACATCACGGCCAAAGATATAGGCCACATTCCTTAATTTAGGTTAATCAGAGAAAAAGGATAACGTAGTCTGATTCTACCTCGACTGATGTTTTGAACTCAGAAGACAAGAAGGATGACCTGGGAACACAGCGGCCAGGATCTCGGTAAAGCTGCTGAAACCAAGCTTTTCCTGACCTACTCTCCTTCTTCTGGTCTCTACAACAATTTGTGACCATAGGAACATGACTCTGAAAACACCATTTTGCTTAGGATAACTGCTCCAGAGACAGGAAATGAAACCTAATAAAGCAAAAAATAGGGGATAGTTGGGAATTTTCATTTCTTTGGACTTAGTTGGAAATTCCATTTATTTGGATCTTAAATTATGAACATAAAAAACAAGAACCTTTAGTATCTCCCTAAGAATCTGATAATAAGAGATAGCTTATACAAATTTGTGACATTTTTATACTGGTGACTGTTTGTCTGGAATTTCTAATATCCTACCACCTAGACTTGGCATACCATCTCTGGTAACCTACATGACACAATGTAATTGGGCACAATTTATGATGGGAAAGAGATTAGGGGGTGCTTATTTTCTGCCTGGGGTACAGAGGGACCTTGGGGATAAAATTTTTGATGTACATTTCAGGCTATCCAGGGGCAAAGAATAAACTGGCCGCCAGTGTCACAGGAGAATACACAATAGAGAAGTGGCTGGTATTAGGGATGTAGCTTTTAAAGGACTCACTTTACACTGCTACCTCCTCCCCTAGAAACAGTCACATCCTTGGTTGACCACAAATGTGATAAACCCTGGTGGGAAGAGAGAAAATAAAGCATAGGGAGTCAGACTCCTCTGCTAGGGTCTTCCCTTTGACCAGGTCATTAAAGGCTATAATTAATCACTTAAGCTCACATTCTGTCCCACTTTATCCTCTCCTTAATTAATCTCATTCTCTCTCAGAGCTTTGATTACTAGTAACACACACACACACAAACTTACATATTATCCTATTATATGCTATATTTCATTGTGCTAAATTTCTAATTCATAGCACTTTAACAGCTGAAACTTTACATTTATTTGTATAAGCAATGTTTGTCTGTCTTGCAAATAGTACAAACTCTATGAAGACAGAGACCATATCTCTTTTGACTAAGTGCTCCTTTCCACCACTTAGTATGATGTCTAGGACATGGTGGGTCCTCAGTAAAAAAAAAAAAAAAAAAAAAAAAAAAACCTGTTGAATGAAAAAAAGAGGGGAACACCATTCCCATGGCTTCTTGTTTCCAGGTGGATGCACACTCATCTAGTAAAGACATATCTGACTGCTGAGGCCAGAAAAGAGAAAGGCACACATGTGGCATAGCCCCTTCCAGGCTCTCTTTACTTCTTGGATCCGCCTGCCAAGGGAGAAGGTGGCTTCTAGCCTGCTCTCATTCATGCCCTAAGTGGTCTGCCCTCACTAGGGAGAATTGTGATTGCCCAAAAGTGGTAGCTGGATGAATTCAACAATGATTTGGGCTGAATTATTATGAGGCTACATATCCAAGCCTCACCAATAATGATATTTTTATCACCATCTGTCTGATTCTTATATTTACTTCTCTCTTGTTTACAGAGAAGGAAACATAGTTTCACTTACCACCTTCATTAAAACACCAAGAACACATATCTAAGGTACATATTCTCTTTTACGGAGAAGGCGATGGCACCCCACTCCAGTACTCTTGCCTGGAAAATCCCATGGACAGAGGAGCCTGATAGGCTGCAGTCCATGGGGTCTCGAAGAGTCGGACACGACTGAGGGACTTCCCTTTCACTTTTCACTTTCATGCATTGGAGAAGGAAATGGCAACCCACTCCAGTGTTCCTGCCTAGAGAATCCCAGGGACGGCGGAGCCTGGTGGGCTGCCGCCCATGGGGTCACACAGAGTTGGACACGACTGAAGTGACTTAGCAGCAGCATTCTCTCTTAAGCACCTAAGTGATTGTTGAGTCTATCCTTGAACTCATCCAGGACAGAAAACTCAATCTCTTGAGCTATTTTCTTCTAATTTCTATTTCTGGAGCTATTCCCTTCTAATTTATCTGTTTATCTTTGGAATCCAGTTATTTAACAATGCTTTCAAAATTATTCGTAGAACTGGTAAGTACCATGCCATTTATTCATGCAACTAAGATTTACTACACAAACACTACATGTCAGGCACTCTGGTTAGGAACTCAGGAGAAAATGTAAACAAGATAGATACAATCCCTCCCTTTAAGGGCTTATATCTAGAGTAGAATATAACAGAAGTAATCAGACAAAATTATTTCATTCTGTTAAGGGCCACGAAGGAAACAAACAAAGGAATGAGAAAGCAAAAAGGCATGGGAGTGGGAACCTACATTAAACAGGAGACTAAGATCCAAAAAAGCTCCTCTGAAGAAGTGACATTAAACTGAGACCTCAGAGATAAGACAGAGAGAAGAAGAATCTAAGCAAAAGAAACACATACATACAGGACTTAAGAGAAGAAAGAGTTTAAGGCATTTCAGGAACTGAGAGAAAACCATGTGACTAGAATATAGAAGAGAATAGCATGAAATGAGGTTTAAGAAATAAACAGAGCGAAGACAGGGCAGGTCACTGAGCATAGTAAGAAGCTTGGGTTTTATTTAATGGTACAGCATTGAACTCTTCTTCTTTAAGTTAAATCCCCACATCCTTCTAGTGTTTCTCATGATATCATTTTGATCCCTCTCATTATACTAGTCATCTTTTCCAAGTAGTAGAGTTAGTCTAATATATTTAAATGCAATGTTTAAAACTAAGCCTAGTTCTCCAAAATACGATCTCACTAGGATAGGGAGGGACTACCACTTCACTGTAGGGAGTATGCATCAACCAACAGTCTCAGCTCACCTCACTCTTAACAGTTACGTCCCAAGAGTGAGCAAAAGGAGCTTGCTATGATGCTAAAACCCCCAAAGAGCCAAGCCTTCTGCCCTAGTTATGACCATGCTCCTTCTGAAATCCACTTAACCTCATGCGTGGTAGTCTATTCACAAGTTCTCAGTTCCAAGATCCAAGACCACATTCCACCAACCAGATTTGACTTTCTCATGGTTAGAGGTACTCACTCATCAGCATGCCCAGGGCCAGCCAGAGGTGGTCAACATGCAAGGGAGAACTCTATGCCGAAAACAGTATCTCTCAGCTTCTGGATCACTCCTAGCTTTATATAATCTACATTTAGGCATGATGTTTCTCTATTAAAGTGAGGGCATTAATATTAATAAAGTTAACAATCATCCTTACAGCTTCCCAAACTAAAAATCTCATCTTCTCCCTTCTTTCACCTCCACATATCCAATCAATAGCAAATTCTAGCACTAAATGTTCCTCCAACACTTCTTTCCTGTCGCTCTCCTAGTCCATGCCACCATTAACTCCTCCAGATGACTGGAACAACCTGCTAACATGACTGACAAGATCCTTCACTCTGTGGCCTTCACTCAGCTCTCTGACCTCATCTTTCAATCTGGTGTCCTCCCTTCTCCCACTATGCAGACCTGTGATCCTGAACTGCCCTGCTCCATGCTTACAGCATGTCTGTTCTTCCCTCTGCTCTAAGTGTCTCCCTTCCTTTCGTGCTAATGTTCACTCATTTGTCAGGCTCCAACCTAAACCTCACCTCCTCCACAAAGCCTTCCCCGGTACCTACCCAGTTCCCCATCTGAAGTACCACTCCTCCTTCCTTGTACTTCCTCCATCTTAGTTCTTGAGTTTATTTACTGATCAGCCACCTGCTATATACCATAAACTCACAGATATCCAGAACATGCCTGTTTTGTTCACTTCTAAATATCAAACAACCAGCACAGTGCTCAGAACATAGTAGATATCAAAAATGTATTTGTGGAGAGTGAAAGCAAGAAAAACTATGTGCGCACAAACACACCTATATAAATAAATTTAAGACACAAGATTTTTGGAAAGTGAGAACACCCTAACTTCCACATTTAGAATAATTTTATAAAGGCCTTAAATTTGCCTGACTTAGATCTGTAACATTACAAACGAAATTCTTAAAGAGAAACTACGTAAAAGGTAAATTGGTAAATATATAACCCATTAATTATTGATGTATCATCATTCATTTAAATGTGTATTAAAAATACTGGACCATTTTTTTCTTTAAAGCAGTAATAAGGTGATACACTGCAGACCGAAATTTAACTAAACTGGCAAAACGTTATTCATTCATCCAAAATAGTCAGCATTCCAGAAAGAACAAAGCTGCTTGTCCCCTAATATGCACATGGGTCACTGATACCCAACGGGTGAAAACAGTTTGCCTTGGGACCAACACAACGATCCAGTTTCAGTAAGTAGAAAATAATTTGATACTTACTCACATAATGCCACATATTTTTCAAGAGAGTCAATCAGTAGTTTGCTGTCTCCTTGATGAAAGTGCAGAGCAGGGAGAACGACGTCATCCTTTAGACAGAATACCAAATATGACCAGCCCATACCCTCTTTGTTTTGCTTGATTGATTTCAGGTCTGTCAAACTGAACAGGAATGACCATTTGCTTTTCCCATTTCTATGACTTGGAGCATCTTAAAAACAAGAAAGTGGGGCAAAATATTTTTGTTCACCTTTTTAAAAGGTACTGACAACACTCTTCACAACTGCCTAACAGAAATTTGCTGAACCTAGGGAATGACTGCAGCATTCCTATTACCATGGCTTCCACCTGTATTAGAAATGGCAACAAACATTTTCTTTAAAAAACAGCCTTTAAAATAATTATCTTACTGCATACAAATTCAAAAAAAATGCTATCCTTATTTAAAATATCAGCTTTGCCCCAAAATGACAGTGGCTTTAGAAGCAGGTAGGCTGCATTCAAACTGCACCACCATCTTACTAACTGAATGATCTGGAGCAAATAATTGAATCTCTCTGAGCCTTAGTTTCTTCATCTGTATAATGGAGATAATTATACTTACCTCTCAGTGTTATTCTAAGAATTAAAAAGATAATACTTGTCAACTAACTACTATGGTGTCAAGCATACAGCAAATAATAAATATTCATCCTCTCTACTTCCCTCAAAAGCAAATCAAATGATGCACTTCAACAGTGCATTTAAAACAAAAACCAACCTTTATTCCTCTCATCCTTTTGCAATTATTTTTAGCAGACTACACTGAGTGAAGGTAAAGGTATGCCAATAATAAAAAGTAACACTGGAGTGAATACACAGACTAACATTTGCAAAAACCCACAAAACAGTGGGAAATTGAGGATGAAAAGGTAATCAAGTTGTGAATGCTTCAAAAAGAATGAATACATTCAATATCACTGCTAAAATCAACCTTTTACTAAAATTAAGACCTCAGTTCAAATCAAACTATAGCTATGTAAAATAAAGCATTTCCTAGTATTTGGGCTCTTTAGAGAGGCTTAAAATCCTAGGTTTGTGAATAATTATCATAATCAGTAACAAGCAATTTAAAGATTATCCATTTAAATAAAAATGTAAAGAACAAAGGAAAAAATGCTATCCAATACTTATAATTAATTTCTTATCTAAAAATGTCAGTTTAACATTTTAACTCAGATCTTAAGCAGGAAAGCTTCTGAAATCTTAAAAAACCCTTTCTTGAATGTAATTTCGTAAGAAGTGTCATACTATCCTGTTATTGAAAACTGTCACTAATTCTGTCCCAACACTATCAATTCCACAAAGATAAACCACATAGATAATATTTGCTTACAGAACTTAAATTACTCAAAGGGTAGATCAGTCGGTACTGACCTGAATGTATGTCACCTTCTTATACAGTCAGGAACATTACAGCTCCGTCACCTCCAACAAGATCTCCTAAACTGACACAGAGGAATCTACACCTTACAGAAACCTCTACTCGCAGGGAATGCAGACACCATCACTCTTTCACGGACATGTGATCAAGTGATACCTTTAACAAGTATCACTGAAAGTCCAGAAACGCTAAAGTAACTTATCTACGCAGTGACCTGCTGACTTCCTGTTCAGATGGTGAACTCATATCCAAGGCTGATAACAGATTTAGTACTATGTGCCTACTTTACCACACATCATGTTTCACTGGAATTTATATTACAGCGCTCATAACATCATTACAAACGAACAGCAAAGTGAGAACAATCCTAGAATTCCAACGTGCGTCACCTACATATGAATGTATCTGGACTACCTATAAAGGATTCATACTACTAGATTATCTACAAAGACAAAAATATTTTCAAAGCAAAACAACAGTGAGAAACTAGATACAATTTTTAAATTACGTTCTTAAATTACACAAAAAGTATTTAATCCAAAGTAATGCAAGAATATCATATGAAGAATATTAAATAATATATGCAGACTATACGAACTATCAGAAGTTTGTGCATACTCCCAAAGTAAAAATTTTATACAGATTTTCTCTTGTTAATGGAAGAGAAACACATTATATACTAAATACAACAGAAAATGCCTCACACATTTTCTCACTTAAAGCTCTGATAAACGATGAAAGAAACATTACAAGTCAATTCTAGAAGTCCCTTTACTAGAGTGTAAGTTTCCTGAAAACAAGAACTTAATTCTGTTCACAGCTATATGCCCAGTGCTTAGAAAAGTGACTAGCACATAGTAGGTATTCAAAGTTGTGTTAAATAGAATAACAACCTAATACCAAGTCAACAGAAAAGTAATGTGCAATCTGGTCTACCAACACAAGCTAGCCAGAACTAGAAATTGTAACAGAAGAAAACTAACAGAACCCAAGAGTTAACCCAAAATTTCCTTCTTTCCCCTTAGAGAAAGGTAAATAAAACTAATTAGTTCTGATGAACCTACCATGTTACCAAATACATGTAAAAAATACCTCCAACACACTGACATGGGAAAACTGGCTACAACAGCAGAAAAGTGAATAAAATAGTAAGTTTCCATTTGTCTTAAACAGACTTAACATGAAGGTCATGACATTTTACTTGAATAGGTTTCCAGAACATCACGGCAGTCTGTTGTTCTGGAAAGATGTATTTTCAAAATATTTGATCTAAAATATAAAAACAAAGACTTAGCAGTATATTTCCTAAGAAATATAAACTTTAAAAAAGTTTCCAATAGTCAATTTTTTTAATGTTTGCCCCAACTTTTCCTCTGTAAATCACACAAAAAAAGTTTAAAAATATGAAGGTTATAATAATAAAATTAAAAATTTTATTTGAAAAACTGCTTTTCAAAAACAAACAAAAATTTAATGGCCTAATTTTTAATTCTGAAACATTAAGATTATAAAATGTCTTAAGAAGCAGTTTGTATGAAACATGACTGGATGAGGTTAAGTCAAGGATAAGATGAGATGGAATGGGAAAAAATGGAATACATGTACTTCATTAACTTCTTTTTCTGTTAAATATGTACATGTGTTTGCACTCTGGGTCTTACTGTGCAATATATTTATTACTGCTATCATAAAATTTTTTAAGTAGTGGAGAGAACAGAGAAAAAGAAAACGTGTCCTTAACTTTTAATAATTACTAATTAAAGGCTCTTTACAAGCCATCATACAGTGCCAAGATACACAAGCAGTATTTATGTCTGTTTCTTGCTAAGCTATGCAGTACGCTGTTACACAGACATTCTCAACTCTGAACACTAAAATCACCAGGAGAACTTCTGAAAAATAGATACCTGGGCTCCATCCCCAGAGGATGATTTAATTTGCTGGATGAAACCCAAGCACTGGTACTTTTTTGGTTTTTGGGTTTTGCCATGCAGCACAGCATGCAGGATCCAGGACCTTAGTTCCCCAACCAGGGATCAAACCTGTGCCCTGCAGTGGGAGCACAGAGTCTTCCAACCACTGAACCACCAGGGAAGTCCCAACTGGTAGTTTTTTTTAAAAACTTAACTTCCCCATGTGATTTCAATGCACAGCCAAAGTTAAAAACCATTAATCTAAAAAGATGTTTACTGTCAGATATTTTTCTCAAACATGCTTTCTTTATGAAATTCTGAAATTCACTCATTTTGCTCATTTCTGTAACTTTTTCATTTTAAAGGATTCTGCAATAATATTAGGCAGCAAAAAAACAGCAATTCACAGAAACCAGTTCTGAAGGTCTGATCTAGATAAGTTAAAGATCTCTCAAATGCTAAATATACTAAAATTCTGTGATTTTCTTTTCATAACTTCGCTCTTTCTTGAGGTTTCAACTCGCTCATTTGGACTACTGTATTTCTGTATGAGAAAGCTAGCCCTAGCTCACAGGCTTCCCAGGTGGCGTTAGTGGTAGGGAACCCGCCTGCCACTGCAGGAGATGCCAGAGGCGGGGTTCGATCCCCGGGTTGGGAGGATTCCGCTGGAGGAGGGCATGGGAACCCACTCCAGTAGTCTTGTCTGAAGAATCCCACGGACAGAGGAGCCTGGCGGGCTACAGTCCATGAGGTCACGAGAGGAGGACCCACCTTAGTGACTAAACCACCATGGACATATGCTTTTTTTTTGGCATTCCTATTCTACAGGGAAGGTTCTTATCAGAACAATGTAAAAATGTTATGAAAAGAAAACCACAGGATTTTAGTAGATTTAGCATGTGAGGGATTTTTAACTTCTCTAGATTAAACCTTCAGGGTTGGTTTATGTGAATTGCTATTTTTTGTTTGCCTAATATATGCATGAGCTGATTGTTTAAAAAAAAGCTTGTGATTTACTATTTATTTCTTAATTGCTACCGTTCCCAAGAAATGATACACTACAAAGTGTAACTACTGTATGTGAGAATGATTCCCCAGGCCATACATGAAAATCAATTTTACTTATATTAACATAGCAATACATATATTAAACATAGCAATAATATTCTTATAAACCTTGGCTAGCCTTTTTGACTATGGTAAAATGCCAATAAATCCTAAATTCAGACCAAAATCATTAAAAGATCAAATATCCTATTAGTTATAAAATACAAAGAAATCAAAACAAAAAAAATGTAACTTTAATTTAGTGTTTAGTATTTTTTAGAGACCGCCAGTAAGCTGGCCACATCACAGACAGGCTAGCGAGCTTGTATCTGGGATAGTATATGTATGTGTTCTACTGGACTGCTGGCTTGGCTCTTTCTTGTTATCTACATGTAGACAATCACCACACAGCAAACATAAATTTATATATAAAGGAGAATAGTCACTGAACATATATATAAAGGGGAGACTGCAATGAGCTGTGATGATCCCAGTAAACACTGAAATTAGAACTATTGATATGGTGTAGTGGTATCCTCCATCTCCCCCTGGTGCTTTAGGATGAAATAACATGACTTTTAAAAAATTCTACAGGATTATGAAATATGTACATGAGACAACCAAAGCAATTTTTAAAGTGTTTCTATTTTATGCCATTAATAACTCAAACAGAACAAATACTTTATGAAGTCACAACCAAGGCAATAAAAAGATGATAAAGGAATAAAAACATAAGAGTTATACATATTAAAGCACCAAATCATCCTTCCTCTAAGAAGCATGAAACCATTTTCTTTGCACTTTTGTTTATACTGTAGCAAATCAGTTTAAGATTTCAAAAGATGGAAGTCATACCTCCATTAGTATGTGGTTTCTTTTTAAATGACACTGTATTAACCATGTCCCACTCTGCTTCATAACTGTTCAGATGTTCCGCTACTCGATGAGCTCTTTCTTTTGGGGCCTGGGTCCATTCTACAACTGAGCTGGAGTCCTAAAATAATTATAACATATAAAATATTTAGAGACTAAGACTAGAATTTCAATCGATAATGTCTTATCAGCTTCTATATAAATTAAGTTTGTAGGTTGTGGCAAACATCACTGGTGGGAAAACTGAACACTATTTCCTATCCTTTCTCCCTTGTTCAAGTTAACAAAAAAAGAAAAGCGTGTCCAACTCTCCTGAAAATAGAATTATCAGTGAAATATAAGCTAAGTCAACAGTAGGCCTTGGGAATGCTTTGATTTTCCTAATAAAAGCCTTATCCCTTTGCCCCTACTGCCTGCTTTCAATGCAGCTATGTTGGTAAAAATGTAACAGCCACCTTACAACCATAGAGAAAAAGCAAGAAAAACATGGCAAAGAACTCCAAACCTTCAGACTTCTGGTTATTTGAGGAAAACAGCCAACAGCAGCCACTTATTGAAGTCATCATCACTGGTTGCTATATTTCTCTTATCAAAATTACCTAAAAGCTACAGATAACATATCTACATGTTTAGTCCTAAAGAACTTTGTTTTAAAAGAGACTAAAACAAAAAAACAACCAAAAACCTAAAAAAAAAGTATAAAATGCAACATTAATAATTTGACTAAATCAAAAAATTTAACTTCTAGTCAACAAAAGATACTACACACAAGTTAACAATAAGCAAAACTTGTGAAATCTTTCTAAAATACATAGAAGATGACAGGAAAACATCCAGAATATAAAAATAACCCCTACCAATGTACTTAGAAATCAGCAAATATCAAAAGAGAAAAGGAAATGGCATGAACAAGCAAATCAAAGAAGAAACATGAAGTGACAAAGAAAAAGTCCAACTTCAGAAACAAAGAGAAGCAAGACGAATTTCAGCTTTTATGCCCCCTTCAATTAAAAAATAAAAACACAGAAGACAGTCTGAGGAAATGCTATCTCACGCTGTTGATAACAGGGATAGTAAGTGCGGACTGAAATGAAAACTGAGTCATATTTATTAAAATTTAAAATATGCATATTTCACAATAACTTTATCTACATTAAGAAATACACATGTATACAAAGAGGCAGATATAAGAATTCTCATCATAATATTGCTTGTAAAGCGAAAAGCTGAAAATATCTTATTATCCATCAATAAAAGAGTAAGTAAATAAACTAGGGGTAGCCAATAAAATGCTACACAGAAGTTTAAAGACTGACATCTGTTCATGTATATTTATGTTCAATATGTAAAAGTAAATAAAAGGAAACCCTGAAACAATGTATGCAGTGTAACAACTGCATGGAACACACACAATAAGAAACACACTAGAGAAAACCAGGGAGGATGGAGGAATGAATGGTTATAGACAGCTACATAGATAAGGTGGGAAACGTGTACTGACAAAAGTCTGGAAAGATACACAGTAAACAGGGACAGATGAGGGATGGGGTTCTAGTCAAGGAGGGTTTCAACTTTCTATTATTTGAATTTTTACAATGTGGATTACTAGCGTAATTCTTTTCAAAAATGGAAAAAAGATTTTATAGGAACAGGAATACATTATAAAAAATAGAAACAGACTGAAGAATAGGGTGGAAAAAAACTCAATGAATGAAATTATAAAGTGGAGTGCTTTTTCCTCAGAGTCCTTCCACAAATGTCCCTTCTCAGGGAGTCCTCCTTGTTTGCCCAATTTAAAAAATGCAACCTTTACCACCATCACTACTAATAAAGAGGAAAGCTAAGCAGCATTTACAGAATCCAACCCTACCCGAAGGCTTGGACCTGGTGAATTAGTACTTCTGGAAAGTAGGATAAAGGTCAAGCTGAAAAAAGGACTACTAACAAAAGTCCAGAGGCTGGAGGTTTATTCACTGGAAAAGGTAAAACAGATTCTCTCTGGATTACAAGTAACCAGGGACACTGAGCAAAGAGATAATACACTGAAAACAGGACAATGAATCAAAAATTCATCCAGTGAGTAGCAAGACTCCCAGCTCTCTTCCTCCACTCAGTTCCAGAACAGTAGAATCCAGTTTTCCCTCTTCAGGAAGAAACCTGTAGACTCTTCCCTGACAAATGACCAGCCCAAGAAAAAAGACCCAGGTTTCAACATTAGGGATTCCCCAAGGAAACAGCCTAGCCAAGTCACCCTGAGTCCCAGCTATCAACAAACCTATCCATACATTGAGAGTATGATCAGTTTTTCGTATGTGCTGTTTATTAGCACCACAATACAAAGATCACCAAACAAAGGCAAGTGGCTACATAAATGATAAAAGTCTAAATGAAACAGGGGAAAAGATAGTGAATTAGAGAAAGTGGACTATATACAGAAATGAAAACATCTAAAAAATTATCCTTAAATTCCTCAGAAACAAGGGAATCATGGATGAATAACATCCATGAAGAACAAGATACAATTTTTCTTTTAAAGGGGGGAAAGGGGACAAAGAAAGCTGAGCACCGAAGAATTGACACTTTTGAACTGTGGTGTTGGAGAAGACTCTTGAGAGTCCCTTGGACTGCAAGCAGATCCAACCAGTCCATCCTAAAGGAGATCAGTCTGTGTTCATTGGAAGGACTGATGCTGAAGCTGAAACTCCAATACTTTGGCCACCGCATGCGAAGAGCTGACTCATTGGAAAAGACTCTGATGCTGGGAGGGATTGGGGGCAGGAGGAGAAGCGGACGACCGAGGATGAGTTGGCTGGATAGTATCACGGACTCGATGGACGTGAGTCTGAGTGAACTCTGGGAGTTGGTGATGGACAGGGAGGCCTGGCGTGCTGCGATTCATGGGGTCACAAAGAGCTGGACACGACTGAGCGACTGAACTGAACTGAACAAGATGCATTCAAAGTTTAAAAAACAGCAAAGATGAAAATGGTTCCAGACGAACTGAAACATAAGACTAAAGAAATTTCCTAGAACATAACATACACATATACAAAGAATTAGAAAATAGTAAAGTATTAAAATACTACAGGACCGATATAAAACATGTAAAGGGTTCCAGAAAGAATGAAAGTAGAAAATGAACAGGAAGAAGAAACCACCACTAAAACAATTCAAGAACATTTTCTAAAAACTAAAAAATGCAAGTTTTCACATTAAAAAGGCCTATCAAGCACCCACACAGAGGATAAAAAGGACCACAAGGGCACATTTCCATGACATCTACAATACTAGAAACAAAAAGGTAATTCTAAAAACTTCTCAAGGGAAAAAATATAGCAAGGATCAGGATTCAAATACATTAGACTTAACATCAATAAAGGAATTAAGTGAAATGTAAAGATAGTAACTTCCAAAAATACGGGGGTAATTTTCAAATTATAATTCTACGCCAGCCAGTCATTAATTCAGAATTGATAGCTCAACCCAAATGTTCATACAGGGATTAAAAAAAAGTCTGAAAATAGAGATGTTTTTGGTCTCATACATGCTTTTTCTCAGGAAGCACTGGAGGTGCACCAAAACTAGAGAGTAAACCAAAAGAGAAGACAGCACAGGAGACAGGAAACAGGGATTAAAAATATGAGAGAGAGGGAAAAGGAACCCCCAGGGTAATTACAGCACAGCAAACCAAAAGAGCAGCCAGTTCAGAAGGAACTTGGAAGAAAATTCTGCAAGAAATGTCTCTCAGAAGGTAAAATTAGATCGTCTATATGATTAATACTTTGAGAAGAAATGTGGACAACTGAGCCATAGTTTCAAGGTGAGTTAAGAGATAAGACAGAGCTAAACCTCTACCTTCCATAGCGAGAACTCAACACGTTTGACACGGAAAACATAAATTAATCCAACTATCCCGTTCATAGGTTTTCAAGGAAAATATGTCCACACAGAAATTTGAACCTGATCATGCACAGTAGCATTATTTATTTTAGCCTGAAGATGGAAACAACCCAAATGTTCATCAACTGATGAATGAATAAACAAAATATGGCACACATCGATAAACGCAGTATTGTTTAGCAAAAAGGAAAAAAGGAAAGCACAGATAGGTGCTAGAGCATGGATGAACCTTGAAAACATTATGCTACATGAAAGCAGTCAGTCACAAAAAACTACGTATTATATGATTCCATTCAGATAAAATGTCCACAATAAGCAAATCCTCAGAGACAGACAGGAAATTAATGAGTGAAGAGTACTAGAGTTAAGTGGGAATGAGAGGTGACTGCTTTTTTGGAATAGAAATGTTTTGAAGTTGGTTATTGGTGATGGTTATGCAATTCTGTAAATATACTAAAGAAAGTGAATTATGTCCTTTAAAAGAGTGAACTTTATGGTATATGAATTATATCTTAATAAAGCTTTATTTAAAAATGTCATTCCTTTAGTCATATATTTCTTCCTTAAATACCTTTCCAGCATAGAGAATACTAGAAGAGTCTAACGCATCATCCAGTGGTCTCCAGTCCACTATTACTTCAGCATCCTAGAAAAAGAAATTATTAACCATATTTACTCTTCAGCAATATCTTATTTTTCAGTCACCTACAGTTAATTCCCTGAACCAAAAGTGAAATTTTTTGGGGGGGGGGGGGGCTGTACCACAAGGCATGCAGGACCTTAGTTCCCTGACCAGGGACTGAACCCATGCCCTCCGCAGTGGAAGCTCAGTTTCTTAACTACTGGACTACCAGGGAAGCCCCCAAAATGAATTTTTAACCTCTTAAATTTATTAGCACCTTAATACGCATATCATATGTAAACAATCACTATTTGACAAAAAACAATATGAAGATTTCTAAATTCCGATTTTCATTATAAAAAATTATATTACTGTAACTTTTACATAGTAAATTTTAAAATATTCCATGCCATTTTACTGACTTATCTGAAGAATTTTATTTCTAACATCACTTTCATGTTAAATTTACAACCACTGTTCAATTATATAATTTTATATGTGAAATTCAAACTTGCTGATAATGTCCCAATTATTATTAATTCAAACAATTATTTTAAAAAATGTATTTAAACAATTGTTAAATAAAGTCATTTACTAGAAACATACCTTTTCTAAAACACGTAATATTCCTGAAATCAAGCTGTCCTGGTCACTGGTCTTTCCCAAAGATGAGTGAATATAGACCCCTTCCTGTTCATATATAATCTGAAACAGCAAAAATAAGATTAATCAAACCATTTTTATGCAGTACTATTTCAACATTTGTCTTAAAATATTTGAGATGTTTTTCTATAATGCCTGAACCAAGTTTTTTATTATTTCATATAAAAGTGAATTATCTTAAAAATATTACTGAGACTTAAAAACACTTCAAACATAAACTAGAAAGGAATTTGCTTTGTTACACATGCAAGTCTGGTGATATGTAATCACTACCTTGATCTTCTCCTTAGACAAAGATGTCAGGCTAATTGTTATGTGACACTATATGCAAATTTCACATAACATATATTTTTAACAAACATTAAGCGAAGTATTGGGTTCAACCTGAAAATATTAAAAATAAGAACATGAAATATAATGGGAAACTAGTGATTTCTAACTATTTCTCTAACAGCATATGTTTTTACTGTAAGTTTATTTTGGTGTGCTTTTGTAGCACAATGGCCTAGAAATTCAGGGAATAACATGGGACTATTAAAAAGTAATAACTGAGGCCTTCTTGGGATGATCAGAACTAGTTTAGCTCATAAACACTTTCTGAGTGCCTCTGTATGTAAAAGCATAGAAAAAGGTAAGCATAAGACTATGACAGGCTTCCCTGGTGCCTCAGATGGTCAAGAATCCACCCACAATGCAGGAGACCTGGGTCTGATCCCTGGGTTGGGAAGATGACCTGGAGGAGGGCAGGGCAACCCACTCCAGTACTCTTGCCTGGAGAATCCCCATGGACAGGAGGCTGGTTGGCTACAGTCCATGGGGTCGCAAAGAGTCGGACGTGACTAAGTGACTAAGCACACAACACACGGTCCCAGTACAATGTCCTACAGGAACACAGGGGAGGCTTAAGTTAACTCCTAGGTAAATTGAAATGTTTAGAAAGTGAAATCTTATTTGCTAAAAGCATTATCTGATATAGTAAGATTCTATTTCTGGGACCCATTTCAAACCATCAAAAATTACTTTTATGAAAATAAGTAAAAAGAAAATAAAATAGTCACTCCCAGACCTAAGTAATTTTGACGTAAGTTTGGAATACAGTCTACTTTCTATTTATGTAGACCTTTTATCAATACAATCACACTATTCAGAATAGCATTTGTTGTTGTTGTTGTTCAGCCACCCTGTTGTATCGGATTCTTTGCAAACCCACGGACTGCAGCACACCAGGACTCCCTGTCCCTCACCATCTAACGAAGTTTGCCCAAGTTTATGTCCATTGCACTGGTGATGCCATCCAGCCATCTCATCCTCTGACACCCTCTTCTTCTGTCCTCAATCTTTCCCAGTCTCAGGGACTTTTCCAATGAGCCGGCTATTCGCATCAGATGATCAAAATCCTGAAATTCCAGCTTCAGCATTGGTCCTTCCAACAAGTTTTCAGAACTGATTTCCCTTAAGATTGACTGGTTTGATCTCCTTGCCATCCAAGGGACTTTCAGGGGTCATTTCCAGCACCACAGTCCGAAGGCATCAATTCTTTGGTGTTCTGCCTTTACAGTCCAGCAAACCATACATGACCACTGGGAAGACCACAGTCATGATTATACGGACCTTTGTCAGCAGAGTAATATCTCTGCTTTTGAATACATTGTCTAGGTTTGTCAGTTTTTCTGCCAAGAAGCAATCATCTTCAGATTTCATGGCTGCAGTCACTGTTGCAGTGATTCTATTTGGGGAATTGAGATCTGCAAGTTGTGGAGTGAGGCCAAAAAAAGAATTTGATCCTCTGACAATAGCATGAAGATGATATTTCCTCATTAAACTCACAATGAACTGATTCCTGAGGAGGATGAGCCTGCCACAGGACATTCTGCTTCCTCCATTTACCAATAGTAATGATTAATACTTGAAAAGCTATCTCTAAGCTTGTTTGATATGAAAAATTATTTTGTAACCGGGAACAATTACGATTTTCATCTAAGGTAATATACAATACTTTTAGTAAAACATGCTTCCAATTTCCTTACTCTGGTTTTATTAATAAATTCTAATGTAAAATAAAAGGAAAGGTTCAAATGCTATTATTGGCCATGTAATATTTTTACTATTCATTACTTTACAAAGTATTTCTACATTATCACATTTGACCCTCACAATTCTATTAGATACGTTATCACTCCCACTTTGCCACTGAGGGAAAAAAAAATGCAAGGAAGTAATTTTTTTTTTTTTGGTCATGCAGCATGCAGGATCCCAGTTCCGTGACCAGGGACCACACCCATGTCGCCCACAGTGGAAGCACAGAGACCAAACACTGGACCACCAGGAAAGTCCCAGAAGTGATCTGATCAAAGTTCTTCTATTACTCTATTGTGGCCACCTGATGAGAAGAGCTGACTCACTGGAAAGGACCCTGATGCTGGGAAACATAGAAGGCAAAAGGAGAAGAGGGTGGCAGAGGATGAGATGGTTAGGTAGCATCACTGACTCAATCAATGGACATGAATTTGAGCAAACTCCAAGAGATAATGAAGGACAGAGAAGCCTGGCATCCATGGGTCACAAAGAGTCGGACATAACCTGGCAACTGAACAAAAACAACAATTTCCATTATTCTGGGATTGAGACTCCGGTCTGCTTGGACAAGTTTTATTTGTCCAAAGAGTACATAAAGGAAAAGACAATCAATTTAAGGCTTAGCATGTGTGAACCCTGTTCTGGCATTAACTCTTTGTAGCCCATGGACTGTAGCCCACCAGCTCCTCTGTCCATGAAATTCTCCATGCACGAATACTGGAGCAGGTTGCCATTTCCTTCTCCAGGGGATCTTCCCAACCCCGGCATCGAACCCAGGTCTTCTGCATTGCAGGCAGATTATTTACCGTCTGAGACCCCGGGGAAGCCCCTCATCAGTGCAGGAAACCTAACAAATCACAGGGCACCAGGCAGATGCTCAGAACAGTCCTGCCTCAGCAGTGGGCACTGTTGGCCCTACATGAAACGCTGTGCTGACAAAAACAAGGCCCTACTTACAGCACAGGGAGACACAGTCAATACACTTCAATAAACCATAATGGAAAACACCATGTGAAAATATATGTATCAATGAATCCCTTTGCTATACACTGCAAACACACACAACACTGTAAATAACTATACTTCAACAAAAACAAAAACTGTGCCCATCACATCTAACAAGGTTTAAAAGCAAGTCCCAAAGGTATCAAATTGTTTCCACACAAGTAACTGTCTTCTAGGATAAAACTCAAGAATATTTTACAGAATTAAAAAATATATATATATAAATATATATATATATCTCAGTATTAACATTTGGCTTTAAAAAAAAAAAAAACTACCAGATAGATTTTGGCATCTGGTACCAAAAAAACAATCAGAAAGATACGACTCACAACAAGGGGGAAAATCAACCAATTAAATATGACACGATTAATAAAACAGGGAAAGACATTAAAACATTATTATAACTGAATTCTCTATTGTTCTCTATTGTTCAGGACACTAGAAACAAGTTACAACTTGCTAAGACATCAAAAATATAAGAGATCCAAACTGAACTTCTAGAGATGAAAAATACAATGTCTGAGATAAAAAATACACTTAATGGGATAATGACAGATTAAATACTTTAGAAGTATAATGAACTTGAAGTTATAGCGATAACTTTATAAAACAAAACACAAAAGGGGAGGGGGCTGAGAAAAAAAGTGAACAAAGCATCAATGAGCTGGAGGGAAATTTCAACTGATCTAGTATATGTATCTCATGTACCTGAAAGAGTTGAATGAGAAAAGAAACAACAACAAAAAATCTTTTGATAAAATAATTGCAAATGTTTATTCAAATTTGACTAAGACTGTAAACCCATAGATATAAATACCAATGAACTCCAAAATGAAAGCAAGAATCAAAGAAAATCATTTAAAGGCACACTGTAATCAAATTACACTATATTAATCAAATTACAATGTATTATGAGCTTCCCTCATAGCTCAGTTGGTAAATCATCTGCCTTCAATGCAGGAGACCTGAGTTCGATTCCTGGGTTGGGAAGATCCTCTTGAGAAGGAAATGGCAACCCACTCCAGTATTCTTGCCTGGAGAATCCCATGGACAGAGGAGCCTGACAGGCTACAGCCCACAGGATCGCAACAGTTGGAAACAACTTAGCGACTAAAACACCACCAATCAAATTATGCAAAATCAGTAACACACAGAAAATCTTAGTCAGCCAGAGGGAAAAAAAAAATTAAGCATAATGATTATAGAAGATTCCTTTTAAGAAACAATGGAGATCAAAAACAATGAAGCAATGCTTTTTTAAAAAATCACTTTATTGAGGAATAATTGACATAAAAGAAGCTATACATATTTAACACATACATCTTGGTAAGTTGTGTATAAGCATATACCCATGAGACTATCACCATCAAGCCACAAACATATCCATCACCTCCCAAAATTTCCTCCTTCCTCCTTGGAGGAAGAGCCAGTGCAACAAAGACCCAGCGCAGCCATAACTAAATTAAAAAAACAAAAACAGTTTAAAAGAGAGAGAGACTTTTTCAGATATATAAAAGCTTAAAAACTTCATCACTAACAGACCTACATTACAAATGTTTAAATAAGTTTTTCAGGAAGAACAGATTACACTAGAAGGAAATCTGGATCCATACAGAAATGACAGCCACCAAAAATGGTAATTATGCAGATAGATATATACATATTTGTTAATCAAATCCCTTTGTTTCAAGGCTTCCCTGGTGGCTCAGAGGTTAAAGCGCCTGCCTGCAAGGTGCGAGACCTGGGTTCCATCCCTGAGTCTGGAAGATCCTCTGGAGAAGGAAATGGCAACCCACTCCAGTATTCTTGCCTGGAGAATCCCATGGATGGAGGAGCCTGGTGGGCTACAGTCCACCGGGTCGCCAAGAGTCGGACACGACTGAGCGACTGACTCCACTTTCACTTTGTTTAAAGCCTAAATAAAGAAAGAAATCAATACATGTGGGGGCTTCCCTAGGGGCTCAGCTGGTCAAGAATCCTCCTGCAATTTGGGAGACCTGGGTTTGATCCCTGGGTTGGGAAGATCCCCTGGAGAAGGGAAAGGCTACCCACTCCAGTATTCCGGCCTGGAGAATTCCATGGACTGTACAGTCAGTCCACGGGGTCACAAAGAGTCGGACACTACTGAGCCACTTTCACTTCCCTTTCATCTACACGTGGACTTCCCTGATAGTCCAGTGGTTAAGAATCCGTCTGCCGATGCAGGGAACAGAGGTTTGATCCCTGGTCTGAGAAGATTCCGTTAACTGTGGGGTGACTAACCCTGTGCACTGCAACTACTGAGCCTGCGCTCTAGAGCCCTCAAGCCCCAGGTGCTGCAGCCCGTGCAGCCCCGAGGCCATGCTCCACAACAAGAAATGCCACCGCAAGGACAGGTCCGGGCATCACTGCTAGAGGAGTCCACGGTCAGCCACAGAGACCCAGCACGGCCGAAAACAAATACAATATCTTAAAAAGAAATGAATGTATGTTTTTGTGGAGTCTGCACTATATGCAAAAGTAAAATAAGAAAAATAGCACAAAAGTCGGGAGAAGAAAAATGAGAGTATATTGTTCTAGGTTCTTACACCTTATGTGAAGCAGTATAACTCCTGAAGGTAAATGTCATAAGCTAAAGATGCATACTATAGGCCTTAAAGCAATCACTAAAATAAGAGTTAATAGTTAATTGTCAACAAAGGAAATAAAACTTAGAATAATGAAAACTACTTGATTAGTCACAAAAAAGGCAGAAAAAGAAAATGGAACAAAGAAGAGATGGCACAATAAAAACTAGCAAGATGATAAGACAAATTTAACCATACTTCATTAAATACAAATTACCTAAAGACTCCAACTAAAAAGAGTATCAGATTGAAAAGTAAGCCCAAGTTTATGGTATCTGCAAGAAAAGCATTTTAAGTATAAAGATACAAATAGGTTAAAAAGAAAAAGGTGAAAAGATATACTAACACTAATTAGAAAAAAACTAGAATGGCTATATTAATATCAGATAAAAATAAACTTCAGGGCAAAAGAAATATTACTGGTTAGAAAGATAATTTCCTAATGATAAAGTGGTCAATGGTTCAAGATGATCTAACAATCCTAAATGTTTACGCACCAGTAAGACTTTCAAAAACCATGAACCATAGTGACAGGACTGCAAGAAGAAATAAACAAGTCCACAATTACTGTAAAATTTCAAACCCTTCTCAATAACTGATTAAATGATGGAAAGAAAATCAGTAATAATATAGAAGACTTGATAACACCATCAACCAACTGGACCTAATTTATGCTTAGAAAACATTCCACCCATCAATACTCATTTGAATACTCATTCGAATATTAAATAAAACTGGTTAAAACTCTAGCCAAACTGAGGAAAAAACAAACAACACAAACTACCAATATTAGGAATTAGAACTTTAACATCACTACAGATGTACACAAGTAAAAAAGATACTAAGAATATTTATGAACAATTTATACTAATGAATTTGACAAAACAAATCTAAGAGACAGCCACCAATGCTCACAAGATGAAAAAGATAATCTGCCCTGAGTAGTACAGTACAAATTAAGAAAATTAAATTTATAGTCTTTTTAACGGTGCTCAAATAAATGGATACCCATGTACAAAAAAATAAAACTTCAACCCATACATCACACCATATACCCAAATCAAACAGGACAAGGCTTAGATGTAAAACTTAAAACTACAAAGCTTTAAGGAGAAAATTTATGTGGCCCTGGGTTCAACAACAACAAAAAATTTAGAAATGATGCCAAAAGCATAAAAGACTGGTAAATCATCAAATTGAAAACTTCTCTTCAAAAGACATTAAGCAAATGAAAAGTCACAGCTCAGGTGGAGAAAATACATGCAAGTCATGTTGTATGTGCAATAAAGGACATATCCAGAACATAAAAATAACTCTCAAAATTCAGTAACAAGAAAATGAAGAAAAAATTTTAAAATTAGAAAAAGGGCAAAAGGTTTAAACAGACACTTCACCAAACAAAATATAGGGATGACATAAAATCACATGAAAAAAATGCTCAACATCATAAGTCATTCTTGTTGCTGTTTTTAGTTGCTAAGCCATTAGGGAACTGCAAACTGAAACCATCTATTAAAATGACTATAATTTTTAAAACTAACATGCCAAATGTTAACAAAGATGTGGAGCAACTAGAACCTTTATACATCACCAGTGGGAATGTAAAATGGTTTGGAAAATAGTTTGCCAGTTTCTTAAAATCCTAAATATCCAATTGACATTGTGCCACGTGCTTAGCCTGACTCTCTGTGACCACATGGACTGTAGCCCACAAGGCTCCTCTGTCCATGGGATTCTCCAGGCAAGAGTACTGGAGTGGGTCACCATTTACTCCTCCAGGGAATCTTACTGAACCAAGGATCAAACTTGTGACTCCCGTGTCTCCTGCACTGCAGGTGGATTCTTTGCCTGCTGAGCTATCGGGGAAGCCCGCAACTAACATTATGATCCAGCTATTCTACACCTAGGTATTTGCCTGACAAAATACAAAGCATATAGCCATACAAAGACTTATACATCAATGTTCACAGAAACTTTATTTGTAAAGCCAAAAGTGAAAAAAAAAATGTCCATCAATAGATCAATGAATAAACATAACATACATATACCCATATACCTATATGACAGGATACTACTTGGCAATAAAAAGGAATTACTAACTAAAGATACATGCAACAACATGAATGAACCTCAAAATAATTATGCTGAATAAAGAAAGGCCAAAAATAGAGTACATGCCATATAATTCCATTTATATAAAACTGCAGAAAATGCAAACTAATCTAGTCACAAAAAGCAGCTCAGTGGTTGACTGTGGACAGGATGATGGTAGTGACAGATTACAATATGTCAAGAGGAAACTTTTGAGTGGAAGATATGTCACTATTTTTATTTTATTGATGGGTCTACAGTGTATTAAAAAGTTATCAAATTATACACACTATGTGCTACTTACTGTTTGCCAATTAGTACCTCAATCAAGCTGTATAAAAAACAACTTACAGGAAAGTCTATTTTACACTGCAAAACCCTATATAAAAGTGAACACATGGTAGAAGTATCCTACTGGAAAAAAAAAAAGTTGATCCTGCTGCAAAAATTTTTTAAAAATCACACCCTATCTATTTTTCTTTGGGGATTAAGTGTCCATAGGGAGCAAAAAGTATCAAGCACATTCAAAGACTTGCCACTTGGTGGTAATAAATCAATTATCTAAACTTAATTTAACAAACTCTTATTGGGCACTTATTATGTGCCAGACACCATGGAGAGCAGAAAAAATAAACAAGACAAAAGTTCCTTGCCTGTATGTACCTGGTAAATTTTATAAAAAGGGTAAAATCTTTACACAAACTAGAGCATTCTAACTGCTTCCCACCCTCTTGGGAGGGGGGAAAAAAAAGGAATGTGTAAAGGTACTAAAAAAGGAGAAAAATTCTATTTGGAATAAAATGGTCTTAAATATTTGCTAAGATGCCTAACTAGTTAATTATATTTATAAAACTTCCAATGACAGACTGCGACAGAAACTGCAGATTTTTTTTTCCTTTACCAAAGAAACCATGTCCCATACAACTCATTAAAAGTACTCTGGGAACCACAGCAAATTATTTACAATAAACTTACTGACCTCTTAATTTAGCAGAAATTAGAATAAAGTTGCACACTACAATGGCAGATAATTGTTCATTTTGTTCCTTACTGGAATTGGATTTTTATCTGTATTATTATAGTCTTTATTTTCAAAAACTAAAGATAAAACATTCAACTAATATTTGAAATTTACTCTTAGGTTTAAGGATAAAATCCTTGCCCTAAATCTCTGTCCAAAACTGGAAATTCAACACCTACTATACACAACATACATTCTGAACTTAAGCAACTGTGAATTTTTAAGCTGAATTTAACAACAAGAAAGTTACAAAATTCAGTTTAAAACTATTCCGAATATAAGTCATTTAACGTTTTGATTAGAGATGTTATCTGCAGGAAATGCCAGAATAAGCCCAGAAACTCTAATGAGCAATATGTAAGCACCCACTTGATGTCTCCACTTGAACAACCCACAGACATCTTACACTCAGTATGTTTTATCCTAAATCTGCACCTCTGATATTCCCAACTGTAAGACAACCCCTCCACCCAGTACCTAAATGCCTCTTTCACCATCCCCATGCTACCTCCTAAAACCCCTCAAACCTTCCCCTCTGACACTGACCCTTCATCATTTTTAGCCTGGGTTACTAAAATAATATTCTGATCACTCCTGCCCAATCTAGTCACCTTCCAATAATCCGTGTAAACTGTATAGTGTGTAACAACTGACAAAAATGACCTTTATAAAATGTACGTCTCACCATACCACACCTGAGTTGAAAATTCTTCTGACTCTACCCTTTACTTCTACAACTCCACAACATCTGTCATTCCGCAATACTTCGTGCCTTGGGCCCCTCTGAACTTCCCTGTTCCTCAAAGCCTTGTGCCTTTGCGCGTTGTGTGCATTCTGTTCCTTCTACCCAGAACACCCTTTTATACCTTCTCTCTGCAAACAACTTCTACTAAGTCCTTCAAAAGGACACACAAGTAGAGCCTATTCAAACACATCCAATCTTCTGCATTCCACCTAACCTGATTTAAGCTTCTTTACTCATTCACATTTACTTAGCACCAACTAGATTTGGAGATAAAAAGTGCTGGTGGAAAAACATACATCATAAGTCATGTCATATAAGTCAACGATCATAGAAAAATGTGACAGAAGCGTACAAAGGATCTTGTATGAGATGTCAATTACAGTTATTTCTTCAATAGTTATATAGTGAATGCCTGCACTGTGCCAGGCACAGGGCAAGCTTCTGGGTAAAAATAAGTGAGATTCAGTCACTGCCTTCATAGCAATCTAACTGGGGCTTAGGACAGGTAAACAGATAAAAGCAATGTATGATTTAATAAATATGTAAACAGTTGCCAAAGCAGACCCTAAAGGGGATGACTACCCACTCTAGTATTCTCGCCTGGAGAATTCCATAGACAGAGCAGCCTGGCGGGCTACAGTACATGGGGTGGCAGAGAGTCGCACATGACTGAGCAACCAACACTTTCACCCTCCAGGAAAGGGGTCAGGCAGGACGAGAAACCAGAAAGACTAACGAGCGTGACATACAGCCCAAGACCTGAAGAACGGCAATGTTACCTCAAAGAGGGTGTATGTTCTTGGCAGAGGGTTCGTGTTCTATGCAGAGAGTAGCTTCATTAACGGCTGCAACCCGGATCGGCAAGCAGTGACTAACAGTTTCGACACAAAAGCAGGAACCAGATCAGAGGATGTGTGTTAGATGCTCAGTCGTGTCCAACTCTTTGCAACCCTACAGACTGTAGCCCACTGGGATCCTCTGTCCATGGGATTCTCCAGACAAGAATACTGGAGTGGGTTGCCACTCCCTTCTCCAGGGGGTCTTCCCAACCCAGGGATCGAGCCCGGGTCTCCGCACTGTGGGCAGACTGTTTACCATCTGAGCCATCTGGAAACCCCCGGTGACTACAATCGTTTTAAACCACGCTCAGGAATTTGGGAGTTTGGAGTTTACCCTGAGATAATTATTTACCACTAAAAGTCATTAGAAAGTTCTAGCAGAATGCCATGGAATGCCATAGCAGACCTGCCTTTTCAAAACCAACACACCAGCTGCAGAGCCAAACAAGAACAGCTGCAATCATCCACAGAGGCAGCAATTCACGATGGCTTGAGCCAAGGCAGTGGCAGCGGGATGAGGAAGAGCGCTGAGAATGGTAATCACAAGGTCAAAACGACAGGACTTCACGACTGATTAGACGTGGGAGGTGAAGGGAGAAGACTCGAGGACAAAACTGAGTGTATGTGGTTATTCACCGAGAGAGAGAATACAGAAGAAAGAATGTAAACAATGAGTTTTATTTGGGGCATGTTAGTAATGACTGTGTAACTCAAAGAAATGCCAGGTGGTTCTAAGAGTCACAAACCACACAACTTCTGAGAGTGAAGACAGAGAGACACTGAGGATGGCACAACTCTCAATAAAGGGCAGGCAGAACTACTAATGCTTCTTAAGAACATTGGTGTGCCAACCAACGTCAGACAGGAAGGCAGTACAGGAGGTATAACGAGGATTAAATGAAGAACTTCTCTTACGCCAATGACTACAGACACACCACAGACTGTGCTGCAAGAAACAGTGAACAAATTTCAAAAGGATTCCCTCCTTTCATTTAGTCTCAGCAACTAAAACCCATCAAAGCAAACAATATTTAAATTCTTTCCCAAAGTCATGTTTTTATTAAATCACAAATTGAAATGACTTCTTAAAATGGCAAACTACTGTGCTGTGTCAAGAATAAAGAACTCAGCACACAGAAGGTACTCAAATGTTTGTTAAAAAATGCCAGAAAAATAAGGAAGACATATTCATTGTATCCTACACCAGGAAGACACTACCATGTAATAAGATCTAGTCTAAGAAAAGGACTTGCTTGTTGCTCAAACAGGAAAGAATCTGCCTGCAATGCAGGAGACCAGGGTTGGACCCCTGGCTTGGGAAGTTCTCTGGAGAAGGAAATGGCAATCACTCCAATATTCTTGCCTGGGGAATGCCATGGACAGAGAAGCCTGGCAGGCTATAGTTTGTGGGGTCACAAAGAGTCAGACATGACTGAGCAACTCACACACATCCACTCTAAGAAAATGCTCCAGGAAAACCTACCAGATAATAAGAACGTCAACCTTTCTTAAGCACAGGATTTCACAGGACCAGAAACGTATCTAAAAGGAACTGGGAAGGGCCAAATTTAAGCTACAAAATAAATTCTTCCTAAGAAAACCATTAAAAAAAAAAACTCAGAAAAAAAATAACAGGTGATTTCCCAATTGTTCCAAGCTATTTTCAACAGAATCAAATTCTGACACAATCACAGTAAAAAAACCACAGGCCTAGAGAGAAATGCAAATATACTAACACAGGACTTTTCAACTCCAAAACAAGAGCACTTTCAATGAACCCATCCATCACTCTTCCTCTAATCCCCCTTCATTTCCCCCCCCCCGCCTATTTTCTTGCTCTTTCCTCCTCAGTGAGTACATACTATGTGACAGCATCTATGGCCAGATACAGATGAAACATTTCAGACCTTGCCCTCATGAGGATGAGTCTAGTCTACAAGCCTCAAGAAAACAAACATCACTATTAACAGCACCAGTTCAAAAACCTGAAACTCACTGAATTTATTTAAACAAGATAAGGGGATGGATTTTAGTGAATATTTTCCTTCTGAAGAACTAAAATCTGTAATTTCCAAGGTAAGGACTATCTAATGTATCCCGAATGCCTAGACTAGTCCCTGGAAAAAATCAGGTGTTTAATAAATATTCTATAAATGAATAAAAGGAAAACTGCAACCCTCATAGGCACTGGGTATAAAGGCCAAAACATACTTCTAATGATCTCTTTTCTCCTGCCTCCTTTGTGATAAGTCAACTTATTCCACTAATTATCCTAAAGCAGGACAGCTTTTGCAGGTAATGGCCCTATTTCTCCCCTAAAAATTCACAACACAATCTACATGAGAAGATCTATCCTCATATAGAAGGATCTATATGAGAAGAGTTAGCTGAACCTACTGTGGTAATCATCTCACAATACATATAAATCAAACCATCAGGCTGTGCACCTTAAGCTTATATAGTGATATGTCAATTCTTTACTTTCCTTTTGCCTTTTCTCCCTCCAATTTATTTTACATAACTATAGTGTTTTAGTATTTGGGGGCAGCTTTAATCTCTTTGTATAAAATGGCAGCAAAAAACAAATATTCATCTATTTCCAAACAATAACCTTACAACTTTAAGACAGTCTGAAAGATCTTTCTTAACAATAATAATAACAGCAGTTAACATTTAGTAAGCACTTATCTGATACCAGATACTATTCTAAATGCCTTGCAAATATTAACTTATTTAATCCTCTCCACAATCTCATGATGGAAAATAATCATTAGCTCCCATCCTACATTATTAGCTCCCATTAAATCATTAGCTCCCATTTCTCAAATGAGAAAACTGGTGCACAGAATGTTCAGACATTTGCCCAAAGTAACAGAGCTACACAGCAGTGGAGCCCAGTTCTGGACTCCAGCAGTCAGGCTCCGTCTCCTTCACCACTGCTCTACCGTGATGGTTTCTCATTCACCATAACCACATGACTTTGGAAGGGGTTGGCCACACCATGCAGCATCCTAGTTCCCCAGCAGAGGAAGCACAGAGTTCTAACCATTCGACCCCCAGAGAACTCCATGTGACTTCTAAAACAAGGTATTTTTCAAATTCTAAAAAAACACTGAGAATTATAACACTCTACATTCAAAAAACTTATATCATGGCATCTGGTCCCATCACTTCATGGAAAATAGATGGGGAAACAGTGGCTGATTTTATTTCTCTGGGCTCCAAAATCACTGCAGATGATGACTGCAGCCATGAAATTAAGATGCTTGCTCCTTGGAAGAAAAGTAATGACCAATCTAGACAGCATATTGAAAATCAGAGACATTACTTTACAAACAAAAGTCCATCTAGTCAAATCCATGGTTCTTCCAGTAGTCATGTATGGATGTGAGAGTTGGACTATAAAGAAAGCTGAGCACTGAAGAATTGATGCTTTTCACCTGTGGTGTTGGAGAAGACTCTTGAGAGTCCCTTGGACAGCAAGGAGATCCAACCAGTCCATCCTAAAGGAGATCAGTCCTTAATATTCATTGGAAGGACTGATGTTGAAGCTGAAACTCCAATATTCTGGCCACCTGATGCAAAGAACTGACTCATTTGAAAGCCCCTGATGCTGGGCAAGATTGAAGGCAGGAGGAGACAGGTACGACAGAGGATGAGATGGTTGGATGGCATCACGGACTTGATGGACATGAGTTTGAGCCAGCCCCAAGAGTTGGTGATGGACAGGGAAGCCAGGTGTGCTGCAGTCCAGGGGGTCACAGAGTCGGACACAACTGAGCGACTGAACTGAAATTCAAAAACGAAGTTCACACTCATACCAAAAACCATATTCTAAACCTTCACAATTCTACCATACTTAACCACTGACTTGCAGGGAAATCAAGATGATGACCACCACCTACACAGAATCTGAACACGACATGCCAGGCCTTGTTCTAACACATTTCCTTATCTACCCTAAAAATCCCATGAAGTACACACTATTATCATCCCTGTATTACAGATAAGGTGAAACAAAGAGACATTAAGTAATTTGGCTGACATCACTAGTAAGTGTGAAGTTAGTTTTTGAAACTGGCTTGGCTCTCCAGAGTCCAGGCTCTTAGCTGTTATCTTACACTGCTTCTTCATATGACAGAGATTAACTTCCTCACCATGTGACTTCCTAGAATCAAACTTTCAAGCAAGTAGACTCAGTAGGAAAGTTACTCTACATCCTAGATATCAACACCACAAGGTTCTAATCAATAGAATTGGGCTGCGACCGACCCACCATCCATAGTTTTAAAAGTACCACAAGTGATTCCTAAAAGTCTTGGTTAACATTCACTGCCCTAGGTTTCTAATTAGACAGGTCTTAGCTGAACCTTTGGGGTGGGGGTGGGGAATAAATCAATACAGAGACACACATATACACACTCTTTCACAAATACATGTGTGTGTTTTCTTTCCTATCCCCCTTTTCCCAAAGAAACAAGACTGAGAAGTAGAAAAGTATAAGATAAAACCAGAAAGTCAACACAGATTTTTAATGCCATGTTAACCAGCCTTGAGTATTATTTTAATGGTGACAATAACAAAATGAAGACTTTTGTTTGTTTTTTTAAAAACAAGAGACAATCAGCCTCGGGCATTAGAAAATAACTCTAGTGCTTGTGTAGAGAGGAGACTGGGCAAAGAAACTGTAGAAAAGAAGAAAAACCTGCAGAGAACTCTAGGCTAAATGTCTGAATGAAGAGGATGCAGCAAATTTAAGAAATCTCTTTAAGGTAAAACTGGTAGGATCTGATTAGTCCTACCATCTTAGTGATTAAATGCTGTTACAGAAATGGACATCTCCAAGTTTGTTTTACATGCAACCAAGTAAATGATGACGCCATTAACTGGATCTGAACTTGAAGAGGGAGGAATAAGCTGTTCACTGGTCACAACAGAATTATTTGAAAGATGGGCAGCCTTTGGCATGAAAAAAAAAATTTAGGTGCAGTGATGAGAATGGGTGTAAGTTTGCAATGTGTGAGAATAAATGCGGTGATAAAGTAGCGTTAAGTAAAAGACGCAGTCAAATTATGAAATGTAGTGAGTGCCTGGAAGGAAAGGGTGAAAAAAGTCCTACTTCACAACTCCGCTTCATCATCGCAAAGGTTCTATCAAACTCAATCCACACCTGAAAGAGCAAAGTGTAGTTCAAATAAAAAGGATCCCTTCTTGGAAAGTCCTAGATTGGATCAGTCCAGATAGAAAATCTTACTGTATGTAATGAGTCAAAGAGAAGATCAGCACCCATCCTAAAGACAGAAACAGACAAGACAACCAAAGACCGAGAAAACTCGAAAACGATGACCAACACATCATTTAAAATATTCAGTATGCAGAAGGACGTACTTTTTTAATGCTTCTATCATTTCATATAATCCTAACTCCAATGCAAGAAATAATGACTACCACCACATCCACTCTGGAGATAAAGACCTTGAAGGACAAAGAAGTCATGCTTGCTCAATTTCGCAAGGTCACAATTCGGGGTAAAAGTAGTGTGTTTTTCTGACTAGTAGTTCATACACTAAAACACAAACGCTGTCACGCAATTCAAAATGGTGTGCAGAGAGCAGCGTAAAGCAAATGAGTGAAATCAAGGAACAGACGAAGCTCTCCGCGGAAAGTAAATAGTCCTTGGTATGAGATGAGTCATTACCCCACCCAAGTGTTTACGAAATACTCCCGCAACTGGAAATGTTGCCAGTAGTATGCCACGGTAGTACTAACAGGCATTATGACGCTGCCTTGGAACACGAATAGGCAGAATGCAATGAAATATCCTCCGCACCTAATCCTAACTCCTAACGAAAAACGAGGCGGTCAGTGACCAACTCCGTAAAACAGCACCACAGAGTCTCCCACGGGAACATCACAGCTTTGCTTCCGAAATAAATACCGTAACTAACGCCTTCCTGGGCAAGCGTGGGATGTTGTAAATCTCCAGCTCCCTGAGAGGAAACATCCCTACTGCTCACCATCACCAATCAACACGAAATCTGGTAAAATGGATCCAATGCGCTCTTCTAAGTGCACAGCTGCAAAGCACCTGTTTTCAGTTCCTCCCGAAGAGGCCAAAGATGCCTCACCAGAGTGAAGCAGAGGAAAGCGGAGGCGAGTCAGAGTGACCCCTCAAAGGAAGACAGAAAAATCCCTGGAGTCCGAAAAGTGACAGAAAGAACGACAGTCAGAGAAAATCGAGCCAGAAAAAGAACGCCATAGGGCAACAACCTGTCTCTTAGAAAAGGCAAGACAGGTAAAAGCCTCTCGCCCTGGGGCAGAGCGGACCAAACAGCGCCACGGCCTAGCTAGTCTTGGAGTAGGAGCCGGGTCTCTTAATTCCCGGGCTGAACCGGCATTCTCAAGAAAACAGCTGACAACTAGGCATCTTCTCCTGCATCCTCTACACGCTGTTCCCGATTCAGAAAGGCCCTCGCATCCCTCCTCCGCCGGCCTCCTAGCAGCACAAGCAGCCCTACCCGGAGAAAAACTGGAGTGTCCCTCCAGGGCCGTTACCTACCTTCCCGCTCACAGCACCCGCCGCCGCCATGTTTCCTGCGCGTGCCTGTGATGACGTAGCAGTGCCTCACGTGTCTCCCGGACTCACAACAACATCCGGCAAAGCTAGACTGACATCCGGGCGGGAAAGGGGCGGGGAGAGGCGGGAAGGCGGAGGAGTGAAGCGGGGCGGGGCGGGAGGAGCAGCCTGACGCATGCGCGCTGAGTAGGCGGCTCGGCGGCTACTTGGGTGGAGTCTCTGGTACAAGTACCGGTTTAATTTTCCTTGGCGAGTATAGAAGTTGAAGTGGTCATATTTTGGAGTTTGTCTGGGAGCGAGGCTGTGAGCTGTTCGCAGGCCTCTTCAGCTTCGTATGATGGAAAGTACACCATACTGGGACCCAACAAACCTATGGCTTTGTGGCCATAGGCAAGTCACTTCCACCTTCAGCCTCAAAGTCTCATTTGTAAAATTGAAATAGGGCTGTAGTGAAGTTAACGGAATCCAGCCCTCCATCCGAGGCGCACACACAGAGACTTTTCGCCTTCGTGTAGTTTCTGACGTTGAGTCTGGTGACTGCCACTCACAAATGACCAAGAACAAGGTATTTTGATAGGAACTGCGATAATACCACGCCCTCGTTGCTCCAGAGTGCAGCGCACAGTATCTCCTCACTCCTACACAGTTGACTGGAAAGAAGTTTTTAAACTCATTATTTAACATATATGCAGAGTACATCATGAGAAACGCTGTACTGGAAGAAGCACAAGCTGGAATCAAGATTGCTGGGAGAAATATCAATAACCTCAGATATGCAGATGACACCACCCTTATGGCAGAAAGTGAAGAGGAACTGAAAAGCCTCTTGAAAGTGAAAGAGGAGAGTGAAAAAATTGGCTTAAAGCTCAACATTCAGAAAACAAAGATCATGGCATCTGGTCCCATCACTTCATGGGAAATAGATGGGGAAACAGTGGAAACAGCGTCAGACTTTATTTTGGGGGGCTCCAAAATCACTGCAGATGGTAACTGCAGCCATGAAATTAAAAGAGGCTTACTTCTTGGAAGGAAAGTTATGACCAACCTAGATAGCATATTAAAAAGCAGAGACATTACTTTGCCAACAAAGGTCCATCTAGTCTAGGCTATGGTTTTTCCAGTGGTCATGTACGGATGTGAGAGTTGGACTGTGAAGAAAGCTGAGGGCCGAAGAATTGATGCTTTTGAACTGTGCTGTTGGAGAAGACTCTTGAGAGTCCCTTGGACTGCAAGGAGATCCAACCAGTCCATTCTAAAGGAGATCAGTCCTGGGTGTTCTTTGGAAGGAATGATGCTAAAGCTGAAACTCCAGTACTTTGGCCAACTCATGTGAAGAGCTGACTCGTTGGAAAAGACTCTGATGCTGGGAGGGGCAGGAGGAAAAGGGGACGACAGAGGATGAGATGGCTGTATGGCATCACCGACTCGATGGTCGTGAGTTTGAGTGAACTCCCGGAGTTGGTGATGGACAGGGAGGCCTGGCGTGCTGCAATTCATGGGGTCGCAAAGAGTCGGACACGCCTGAGCGACTGAACTGAACTGAACTGAAGCTTCAGGGTGGAAAATGAGAATTACTTATGGAGTGGCTGTAAAGATCTCACGGGACAGTGCATATGTGGTGAGATGATTTGTTGAGATATTAGGATAATAATTTGTTTTGTTCTCAGTGTTGGAGAAAAATGTCAGAGAATGATAGGATTCTACTCCTAATCGCTCTGGCACACAATGCGGCACTTCCCTTGCCCCTGGACTGAAGTTCCCTTTGTTTGCAAAATACCTGTGCGCATTGAGGTACGTCTCTCTTCCTGCACTGGAGAGAGGTTAGAGGCTTTCGAGGTTGGTTGAGTGAGTGGTAATCAATGGGAATAACAGAGGAGGGGGGTTACTACTTCTGGGAATGCTGCTGCTGCTAAGTCACATCAGTCATGTCCGACTCTGTACGACCCCGTAGACGGTAGCCTACCAGGCTCCTCCATCCCTGGGATTCTCCAGGCAAGAGTACTGGAGTTGAATATTGTAAACTTAATGGGTGAAGGAGGTCGCAAGACCTTAGATGGGAATGAATGCAGGCCTACTACAAGGAGGACTGCGTCAGAGATACCACCCATGCCCAAGATCCCATGCCCAAGCTTGGTATTCAGTTGGCAAAACAGCTCCCCCACAAAGTATGAACAAGCTGGGGAAAGAAGCATATTAGCAGTAACCAACATTGAGTCAAGACTTGAGCGCCTTCTCTAAGAGTGCTGGAAACTTCATGCAATCCTAGGTGTGATGTTGAGCCCTAATCAAGACACAGATTAAGTTTTCCATCAGCCTGGAGTATGGAGAAGGCGATGGCACCCCACTCCAGTACTCTTGCCTGGAAAATCCCATGGACGGAGGAGCCTGGTGGGCTGCAGTCCATGGAGTCGCTAAGGGTCGGACGCGACTGAGTGACTTCACTTTAACTTTTCACCTTCATGCATTGGAGAAGGAAATGGCAACCCACTCCAGTGTTCTTGCCTGGAGAATCCCAGGGACAAGGGAGCCCGTGGGCTGCTGTCTATGGGGTCGCACAGAATTGGACATGACTGAAGTGACTTACCAGCAGCAGCAGCAGCAGCAGCAGCAGCTTGGAGTAATTGGGTGTGGTTAGAGAAAAATTTTAATGACATCTCTTATGCCCTGTGTTTTGGAGAAAATTGAAGCCCTTAGTACAGTACTCGGAATCCAGTACTCAATAAACGTAGCTATTATTGATATTTATATAACAAACTTGGGAATTAAAGGCTTTTCATTGAAAATTGGGTTCATCTGCTACTTCATGTTCTTAAGCCTCATCCTCCGACTGCTCCTTAAATTACGATGTACCTTGGACTTCCTTGGATTATGCCTGGACTTCCTTCTTTTTTTCCAAAAGCTAATTCTGTATTATTATCTTGATGTTCTGATATCATCACCTCCTAAATGTTGATGATTCCCAAATATCTCAAGCCCCAGTCTCTCTCCCTTTTCTAAAATCTAGAGCCTAGATATACTGCCTACTGGAACTTTTAAGTTGAATGGCCCACTCACACCTTAAAAAATCCTAAATCTTTACTACTCAAAGTGTAGCCTGCAGACAAGCAATACCATCAGATCCTGGGAGCTTGTTAGAAATGCAGACTCCTACGTCCCACCACAGACATACCGAATAAAAATCTGCATTTTAACACATCCCCAGGGGATTTGTGTATATACTAAAATTTGAGAAACATGGTCTTAAATAAAACTTAAATTTTGCTTTTCTTCTTTGAAAATTACTACCATTTACTGAAGTAGAGATGCAGTCAGAATCCAGTTTCTCCAGGAAAGTATTGCTATCATGGTATGCCTTTTTGGTTCGTCTTCTGGGAAACATCCCCATCATGTCACTCCTTCCTATTCCCAATACCACTCCTGCAGTTCAGGTCTCTCTTTGAACAACTATTCTGGCATCTTCATTCATTCTCTTGCTTTTGTCTTCATCTTACCCCATCTCATCATTTGTATTCATACCCACAGCTCCAGTCAAAGTACACGTAAATAGCAGAAGAATAATTCTCAGAGAAAAATCCATGAACCATTCAAAAAAAAAAAAAAAGAGTGACTGCTAAGCACACAAGCAGAGATCAACTAAAGAGGTTCCATTTCTGCACTTTAATGGTATCATGCTGGAAAATGCTTTGTGGTTTAATGAACTACCTTCCTTCCCTTACTAGGCTATGAATTACTGAAAAGCAGGTACAATGCTTTTTATATGTGTTACCACTGCACCTGGCACAAATGCCTGACCCATGGAAGATATTAAATAAAGTTTTAACAAATTAATATCAACTAATTCCCCATTTAGAAATGGCACGTCTATACTTTACATTCTAACACCCAAAAAGATGTCCTTTTCATTATAGGGGACTGGAATGCAAAAATAGGAAATCAAGAAATACCTGGAGTATCAGGCAAATTTGGCCTTGGAGTACAGAATGAAGCAAGGCAAAGGGTACTAGAATTTAGCAAGAGAACACACTGGTCATAGCAAACACCCTCTCCCCAAAACACAAGAGAAGACTCTACACATGGACATCACCAGATGGTCAATACTGAAATCAGATTGATTATATTCTTTGCAGTCAAAGATGGAGAAGCTCTATACAGTTAGCAAAAACAAGACCAGGAGCTGACTGTGGCTCAGATCGTGAACTCCTTGTTGCCAAATTCAGATTGAAGAAAGTAGGGAAAACCACTAGACCATTCAGGTATGTCCTAAATCAAATCTCATATGATTATACAGTGAAAGTGACAAATAGATTCAAGGGATTAAATCTGATAGACAGAGTGACTGAAGAACTATGGGCGGAGGTTCAGGACACTGTACAGGAGGCAGGGATCAAGACCATCCCCAAGAAAAAGAAATCCAGAAAGGCAAAATGGTAGTCTGAGGAGGTCTTACAAATAGCTGTGAAAAGAGAAGTGAAAGGCAAAGGAGAAAATGAAAGATACACCCATTTGAATGCAGAGTTCCAAAGAATAGCAAGGAGAGAAAAGAAAGCCTTCCTCGGTGATCAATGCAAAGAAATAGAGGAAAACAATAGAAAGGGAAAGTCTAGAGATCTCTTCAAGAAAATTAGAGATACCAAGGGAACATTTCATGCAAAGATGGGCACAATAAAGGACAGAAATAGTATGGACCTAATGGAAGCAGAAGATACTAAGAAGAGGTGGCAAGAATGCACAGAACTATACAAGAAAGATCTTCATAACCCAGATAATCACAATGGTGTGATCACCAACCTAGAGCCAGACATTCAGGAACGTGAAGTCAAGTAGGCCTTAGGAAGCATCACTACAAACAAAGCTAGTGGAGGTGATGGAATTCCAGTTGAGCTATTTCAAACCCTAAAAGGTGATGCTGTGAAAGTGCTGCACTCAATATGCCAGAAAATCTGGAAAACTCAGCAGTGGCCACAGGACTGGAAAAGGTCAGTTTTCATTCCAATCCCAAAAAAAGGCAATGCCAAAAAATGCTCAAACTACCACACAATTGCACTCATCTCACACGCTAGTAAAGTAATGCTCAGAGTTCTCCAAGCCATGCTTCAGTACGTGAACCATGAACTTTCAGATGTTCAAGCTGGATTTAGTAAAGGCAGAGGAACCAAAGATCAAATTGCCAGCATCCATTGGCTCATTGAAAAGGCAAAAGAGTTCCAGAAAAACATTTACTTCTACATTATTGACTATGCCAAAGCTTTTGACTGTTTGGATCACAACAAACTATGGAAAATTCTTTAAGAGATGGGAACACCAGACCACCTGACCTGCCTCTTGAGAAACCTATATGCAGGTCAGGAAGCAACAGTTAGAACTGGACATGGAACAACAGACTGGTTCCAAATAGGGAAAGGAGTACGTCAAGGCTGTATATTGTTACCCTGCTTATTTAACTTATATGCAGAGTACATCATGAGAAACGCTGGACTGGAAGAAACACAAGCTGGAATCAAGATTGCTGGGAGAAATATCAATAACCTCAGATATGCAGATGACACCACCCTTATGGCAGAAAGTGAAGAGGAACTAAAAAGCCTCTTAATGAAAGTGAAAGAGGAGAGTGAAAAAGTTGGTTTACAGCTCAACATTCAGAAAACGAAGATCATGGCATCTGGTCCCATCACTTCATGGCAAATAGATGGGGAAACAATGGAAACAGTAACAAACTTTATTTGGGGGGGCTCCAGAAGCACTGCAGATGGTGACTGCAGCCATGAAATTAAAAGACACTTGCTCCTTGGAAGGAAAGTTATGACCAACCTAGATAGCATATTCGAAAGCAGAGACATTACTTTGCCAACAAAGGTCTGTGTAGTCAAAGCTATGATATTTCCAATAGTCATGTTTGGATATGAGAGTTGGACTATAAAGAAAGCTGAGTGCCAAAGAATTGATGCTTTTGAACTGTGGTGTTGGAGAACACTCTTGAGAGTCCCTTGAACAGCAAGGATATCCAACCAGTCCATCCTAAAGAAATCAGTCCTGAATATTCATTGGAAGGTCTGATGCTGAAGCTGAAACTCCCATACTTTAACTACCTGATGAGAAAAGCTGACTCTTTTGAAAAGACCCTGCTGCTGGGAAAGATTGAAGGTGGAAGGAGAAGGGGATGACAGAGGATGAGATGGTTGGATGTCATCACCAACTAGATGGACATGAGTTAAGTAAACTCCGGGAGTTGGTGATGGACAGGGAAGCATGGCATCTTGTAGTCCATGGGGTCACAAAGAGTCAGACACAACTGAGTGACTGAACTGAACTGAAACTTTACATTCAAGAGGAAAGAGACCATTTTCAATGATTATCCTCTGTCTGTATGCAAAGAGGAAGAAAGAATGTCAGAATTTCAATGTAATTTGTTTCATTTGTAGGAGTTTAGTACAGCAGAAGGAAAAAAACATAATAAATTCATGTATAACAAGAGTACAGCTTTTTAAAAAGTAGCATTCATATTCATAAATTTAATGTAAATAAAGTCAGTGTTTCCTATGACTTAAAATAATTACTGTCTTTGTGGAATTGAGGAATTTTATAGTTTCTAAGTTCACTCTCATAAACTACATAGCCATTCACTAATTATAACTTATCACTCAAAATAATCTTATAATGCAAAAAAATCTTAAGAAGCACCTTAAAGAATCTTTGGACCTGGGTGGAACTTTAGAGAGAATCTCCCAGGTTTTTCAGTTAAAGAATTTGAGGCTCTTAGAGATTAATGGTTTGCCAAAGTCATGAGCTACTTTATGGCTATCTAGAAACTTCCTTAAAGATATGTGTCTTAGTCAGCTGTGCTACACTTATCATCTGAAAGTGATCACTCCCCTCTAAACTACAGAATTTAATTAACTTTTCAGTTTGATTTTCACACACCTCAGTTTGACTGACCTGTTTGTCTTTCATGGGTTAGTCCATGTCTCACATCATGTATTACGATCTCCCCAATGTTGTCACCATTCATTTATCCCTACCTTGCCTGAATTGTTATAACAGTCAGACTAAAAAGTTTGTTTTAGTGCTTAACTATACAAGGTAGTGGGCTTCCCAGGTGGCTCAGGGGTAAAGAATCTGCCTGCCGATACAGGAGAAGTAGGTTAGATCCCTGGGTCAGGAAGATCCTTTGGATGAGGAAATGGCAGCCCCATTCCAGTATTCTTGCCTTGAAAATCCCATGGACAGAGGACCTTGGCAGGCTACAGACCACAGATCACAAAGAGTCAGACACGACTGAGTAACTGAGCACACACACACACAGTAGTATGCACGCATGCACACAGGGTGGTGCAATGAAGAAAGCATAGACTTCGGTGACTGGCAAGAGATTTCTGCGGTTTGCTTGGGATAAATTGGCCAGCTGAAGAAATCAGACCTGTAAGTATTGACAGTTGGGAATCTCCACTGAAATGACCCAACCACATCATTCTACCATGAAAAACAAAAATCAACAGGCCCCACCTTTATACCTAAAACTTCCAATCAGCTTTTGGTTCCAGTCTCTTAAATATGAACAGGTAACTATGGATCACTCCACATTTGAAGATCTTTAAGCAGAAAGGCAGAGACCAAAATGAACAAACCAACAAACAAGCAATTCAAGACAAATAGGCAATGCTCAGAAGAAAATGTTTTTATTCTAATAAATTCCTTTAAGAGATGAGAGAAGACTTTGTATCCATGAAACAAGAATAAAAAGCCATGTAAAGGAATATTTAAGGAACCAAAATAAGATTTTAGAAATTAAAAATATGCTAACATAAATTCAAAAGCCCATAAATGGATTGAAAGATAGTCTGAAGAAATGTCCCAGAAAAATAGAACAAAAAGAGAAAGCTATGAAGAGGAAAAAGTTAAGAAAATTAGTGGAGTAGACAGGATATCTTAAATACAAATAAATGACAGCAAGCAGAAAATATGGAGGAAAGGAAATTACTTAACAAAATAATTCAAAAAATTTCTCAGAAATGTCAGATGTATATTTTCAAACTGAATCAGCACACTAAGCACCCAGCATAGTGTAACAGAAAGACTAACAGCAAGGGACATAATTGTAACATTTCAGGACAATGAGAATCAAAAGAAGATTGTAAAAACTTGCACAGTTAGGGAAAAATATCATGTTGCATGAAAAGGACAAGAATAAATATATATTAGAACTTGCTAGTAAAAGCATGGGAAGATGTAGGACAACAGAGTAAATTATTTTGTCTTATTCATGTTTCCACCCGAAAGGTTCTCCAGGTAAGGACTCATGAGACTAGACTAAGTCCACCTAGATAATTCCTGCCACTCTCCCCATCTCAAAGTCCCTACCTTTAATCACATCAGCAAAGGAACTTTGCTATGCAACATTTTCTTAAGGTTCTGGAGATAGTGGCATAGTATGTTTGGGAGGAAATGGTTCTTCCTATCACACACATCAACACACATTTCACTGAAGACATAAAGATGGCAAAATGAGCACCTAAAAGATGTTCAACTTCATTAGTCATTCGGGAAACGCAAAATAAAGCCCTGATGAAGTATCACTACCTACTTATTAGAATGGCTAAAATAAAAAATATGGGTAACACCAAACCTGTTAAGGATATGGAGAAACTGGATCACTAATACATTGCTTGTGAGAATATAAAGTGAGACAATCACTCTGGAAAATACTTGTCAATTTCTTATAAAATGCACTTACCATATGATCCAGCAATTGTTCTCTTGGTCATTTATCCCAGGGAAATGAAAACTATGCACAAGTCCCTATAGACTATGGACTATGGACTCCAAGGTGAGCAAACCAGTCAACCCCAAAAGAAATCTACCCTGAACATTTGTTGGGAAAACTGATGCTGAAGCTGCAATACTTTGACCACCTGATAAGAAGAGCTGACCCACTGGAAAAGACCCTGATGCTGGCAAAGACTGAAGGCAAAAGGATAAGGGGCCAGCAGAGGCTGAGATGGTGAGATAGCATCACCAACTCAATGAACAAGAATTTGAGCGAACTCTCTCTGGGAGACAGTGAAGGACAAGAGAGCCTGGCATGCTGCTGTCTATGGCATTGCAAAGAGTTGGACAGGACTCAGTTGCTGAAGAGCAACAAAACTGATACATGCAACAACTTGAATGGATGAAGAGAATTATGCTGAATGAAAAAAAAAATCAGTTCCACAATGGTTAATGCTACATGACTCCATTTATATAATGTTCTTGAGATAGCAAAATTATGGATATTAAAAAACAGATTATTATTTCCAGGGGTTAGGGATTAGGGAGGAAGGGGGAAAGGATGGGAGTAGCTATAAAGGGAAGGAAGCTTTGTGGTGATGGAACAGATCTATATCTTGATCAGAGTGATAGTTACATGAAACGACATGATAAAATTGCATACTATACTTAGTGTTCACATACATAGACAAATAGGTGCATGTAAAACTGGTGAAATCTGAGCAAATTCTGTGGATTGTATCAAAGTCAATTGCCTGGTTTTGGTATTGTACTAAGTTATACAAAATATTATCCTTGGGAAAAAGTGGGTGAAAAGTATATGGAAATTGCCCATACCTTTTTTTTTTTTTGGCAAATTTCCAAAGTTTTTATGTATATTAGATATTTGAAATCCAGTTATATATTTTTAAATGTGTATTAGGATAACCAAGTTTGGCCGCAAGTAGCAAACAACCCAAATATATATAAAAAAGGCGGGGGGAAGGTAGATCAGGATGGGTCAGACAGAAAGTACCTGGTGAGTAGTTGGAGACACCAAGGGCAGACAAAGGTCATGAGAGGGTGTGTGGAGAAGGAACTCTGAGAAGGGGCTGGAAGGTCAGAGGCCCATGGAGCCAGGATGGGAGACTCCTGAGCAGGCCTGTCTGCCGAAAAGAAGGACCACTGCCTGGGAGAACCTTATGCTGGGAGCAGACAGGGTAACTGCAGAGGCAGAGTACTTTGGGAGGAGAGGTGATGGGCCCAGAGGTGGAAGGGGTGACGCTGCACAAGGGCAGGTGCCCTACCGCCTATGCCAGCAGGAAGCTGGGTGCAGAGGCTGCAGCTCCAGAGGCACGTGGGGTGTAGGACTGGTGAAGCTGAGAGGTAGGTGAGGGCAAAAGTGAAAGATTCCAGACCGAAATGTTTGAAAGTCACGCTGAAAAATTATGCTGTATCATATTACTTTATGCTACCTTGTGTCAAAATTGTGACAATTCCTGTGCTACACAGTCAGGGCCTTGTTAGTTGTGCACTGTGCTAAGTCACTCAGTCGTGTCCGGCTCTGCGACCCTATGGACTGTAGCCGTCACGCTCCTCTGGCCATGAGGATCCTGCAGGCAAGAATACTGCAGTGGGTTGCCATTTGCTCCTCCAGGGGGTCTTCCTGACCCAGGGACTGAACCCTGCCTCTTACATCTCCTGCATTGGCAGGCGGGTTTTTTACCACTAGAGCGACCTGGGAAGCCTCTATTTTACATATAGTGGTGTGTGTCTATTCAATACTCTGTAATGGCCTATACAGGAAAAGCAGCTAAAAATGAGTAGATATATCCATGGTATACCTGAAACTAACACAACATTGTAAATCAACTATATTCCAATAAATTTTTTTTAAATTCTCATAAAAATGTATTATAAGTGGATTTTGTTTTGTCTCACAAAGCAAAAATTCAAAAGATAGTCAGGGTTGATTAATTCATCACTTCAACTAGGTCATCAAAGACCCAGCCTCGTGCTGTATTTCTCCCTCTTCATTTCCAGAATGTTGGTACTTGGTCCTAAAACTGTCCACTGAATCTCAAAATGACTACAGCAGCCCCATTAATCACATCCTTCTATAAAAACATGCAAAGACCAGGAGAACGTTTCTTTCCTGGGTTCCTTTTTTAAGGCTAATGAAAAGACCTCAGGAGGTTTTCTGTAAAATCATAGGCCAGAATTGCATCTTATTTCTAAATTAGTATGGCTCTGGAAATGTAGTATGGTCCTGAGCATACGGTTCTCAATACTAGAAAGCAGCAAAGAAAAAGGGAAAACCAGTTATTGGGTAGACAGCCTGTATGTCTGTCACACCATATGTACAGTTGGGATTTAAAATTTTGTTTAACCCTTGACACAATTGAAAAGTAATAGCTCTATCATTACCTGAGGACACTGTCTTCACCCCCATGAATAAGTGCAGCAACTACTCCCTGCCTAAAATATTTTCCCTTCTAATCCTTTTCCTACAATGAGGCTCAGTAATCTTAATCTTTCCTTCCCCCCATCTTAAGTCACAATGTCATTAATCTCATAAATCATCCACCAATTTTCCATCAACATTGATGGAATGAAATTCAGGACCCCTCCTTGACCCTTCAGCCTATTTTCCATCATCCCCTGCAGAACTTGATACTCTAATGACCCCAACTACTTAGGTTCTCTGAACACTATGCTATTTCTTCCTTTGCCGATGTGCCCTCTTCAGCCTGGCAGCCCTTGCTTTCCATTCCCAAACCTATACATTTCCAATAGGAAATGGCTCCTTATTCTTTAAGAATCAACCAAGGTTTCAATCTTTCTCCTGGAAGGCTTCTCCACAATTCTTCATCAGAGTGGTAATAGACAAAAGAACCTCTACTAATAGAATTGTAAAAGTAAGCTAGAAAAGCAATAAAGAACAACTGAAAAACTAATAAACAAAAACTTCAAACCTGAGGCATGGTTATATATAAGGAGTTTTTGAGTGTCAATTTTTTCTCAGTGGCAGCCTGTACATACAATATTTTTTTCTGATGTTATGATGCTTAGAAATGAAAGACCCCTGTTAGGCAAATATTAAAAAAATAGCATCCCAAATTGCTGATTATTCATAAAATGTTTCCATTTATTTCAGAAGAATAACATTGCTAACTACTGAGAAATGGAATTATTGTTGAAGCCTGAGGAAGTATTCTTGTTTTCTCCTATCAGGGCCCGTATTTCCCAATATTAAATGTTTCCTTCTCAGCTTCATTGCTTACCCACTTACATTTTTCTCTCCTTTAATGTGCCATGGAGATTTGTGTTTTTAAATGTTTTGTTTTTTTAAAAAAAAAACTATAATTGGAGGAGGAAAACAGAAAATTTATAAGCTATTTGGAGAGAAAAAGGAATATCAATGTAATAATCATTTAAACTATATTGGTATGAATCTACAGCATTTATCTTTTGTACTCTGATGAAGCTAATGGAAAACAAAACTAGCACATTCAGATATTTGCATAAATTGAACTCTTGAAAATAACAGTTGCTACAGTCTACTACTCCATCCACAGTTTGGGGGATGTATTTCTCTACAAAAGCTGGAAAGGCATTATTGCAAACATTCCCTACAAACAGCATGTGCATGCATAATTGAGTCCATATTAACATGAAGAAAAGACATACAGTATACACGGCACATGATTTCATTAGCTGATAGACTCAGGAGTCCTGTCCGCTAATCCTGTTACTGGAATTTAAGAATGCTTCAGAGCCCACTACTTAAGTGAACTATTTGGTTTCCTTACCTGTTCAGGCATGAACGAGAACAGACAAAAAGCCCTAAGTGTCTGCTGTGCAGATTCTAAACCAAACACCAAACTCCTGAGAGCATCAGAGGAATATCACTTTCTACTTTGAGCAATTTGTATTGTCTACAATTTTAAAAACCAGTTTATTTTTTTCCCCTCATTGTTAGAAAGTTCTTGTTCTGTATTGAAACTGGATTCCTTGCTGTCAGTTCAGTTCAGTCACTCAGTCGTGTCCAACTCTTTGTGACCCCACGGACTGCAGCACGCCAGGCTTCCCTGTCCATCGCCAACTCCCGGAGTTTACTCAAACTCATGTCCATTGAGTCGGTGATGTCATTCAACCATCTCATCCTCTGTCATCCGCTTCTCCTCCCACCTTCAATCTTTCCTAGCATCAGGATCTTTTCAAATGAATCAGCCCTTCCCCCAGGTGGCCAAAGTATTGCAGCTTCAGCTTCAGAATCAGTCCTTCCAATGAATATTCAAGACTGATTTCCTTTAGGATGCACTGGTTGGATCCAAGGGACTCTCAAGAGTCTTCTCCAACACCACAGTTCAAAAGCATCAATTCTTCGGTGCTCAGCTTTCTTCACTGAAAGTTGTGTCCAACTCTCACACCCAAACATGACTACCGGAAAAACAATAGCTTTGACTAGACAACCTTTGTTGGCAAAGTAATGTCTTTGCTTTTTAATATGCTGTCTAGGTTGGTCATAACTTTCCTTCCAAGGAGTGAGCGTCTTTTAATTTCACGGCTGCAATCACCATCTGCAGTGATTTTGGAGCCCCAAAAAATAAAGTTTGACACTGTTTCCACTGTTTCCCCATCTATTTGCCATGAAGTGATGGGACCAGATGCCATGATCTTCGTTTTCTGAATGTTGAGCTTTAAGCCAACTTTTTCACTCTCCTCTTTCACTTTCATCAAGAGGCTCTTTAGTTCCTCTTCACTTTCTGCCATAAGGGGGGTGTCATCTGCATATCTGAGGTTATTGATATTTCTCCTGGCAATCTTGATTCCAGCTTGTGCTTCTTCCAGCCCAGCATTTCTCATGATGGTCTCTGCATATAAGTTAAATAAGCAGGGTCACAATATACAGCCTTGACATAGTCCTTTTCCTGTTTGGAACCAGTCTGTTGTTCCATGTCTAGTTCTAACTGTTGCCTCCTGACCTGCATACAGGTTTCTCAAGAGGCAGGTCAGGTGGTCTGGTGTTCCCATCTCTTGAAGAATTTTCCACAGTTTATTGTGATCCACAGTCAAAGGCTTTGGCATAGTCAATAAAGCAGAAATAGATGTTTTTCTGGAACTCTCTTGCTTTTTCCATGATTCAGCGGATGCTGGCAATTTAATCTTTGGTTCCTCTGCCTTTTCTAAAACCAGCCTGAACATCTGGAAATTCACGGTTCATGTATTGCTATATTGGGTATTCAGTTCAGATCAGTCGCATCCGACTCTTTGCAACCCCATGAATCGCAGCACCCGAGGCCTCCCTGTCCATCACCAACTCTCAGAGTTCACTCAGACTCACGTCCATCGAGTCCGTGATGCCATCCAGCCATCTTATCCTCTGTCATCCTCTTCTCCTCCTGCCCCCAATCCCTCCCAGCATCAGAGTCTTTTCCAATGAGTCAACTCTTTGCATGAGGTGGCCAAAGTACTGGAGTTTCAGGTATTACCTTCTATGAAATAAATAACTTACAAATATTGTATCCTATGCCATAGGTTGGGAATTGTGTTCATTGTTTCCTTTGCTATGCAGAAGCTTTTTAGTTTGATGTAGTTCCACTTGTTTATTCTTGCTTTTGTTGCTTGTGCTCTTGGAGCCATACCAAAAAACTTCTTGCCAAGAACAATAACAAGGAGAATTTTCCCTGTCTTCTTCTACTAGTTTTATAGTTTCAGGTCTTGTCTTTACAGATTTAATCAATGTCAAGCTAATTTCTGTGAGTGGTATAAAGTAGGGGCTCAGTTTCATGCTTTTGCATATAATTAGCCTGTTTTCCCAATATCATTTATTAAATAGACTATCATTTTCCCATTGAGTATTCCTGGCTCACTTGTCAAATACTAGTTGACTGTGTATGTGTGGGTTTATTTCTGGGCTCTCTGATTCTATTCCGTTTGTCTACATGTCAGTTTTTATGCCAATTCTGCACTGTCTTTCTGTCTATAGTTTTGTATTGTAGTTTGCAATCAGATGAGATCAGGAATATTCAGGATGGTATGGCCATAGACTATAGTTTGTAATCAGGAAGTGTAAAGGTTCTGGCTTTGTTCTGCTTTCTCAGAATTTCTCTATTTGGGTTCTCTTGTGGTTACATAAACATTTTAGGATTTTTTTTCTATTTCTGTGAAAAATGCTATTGGGATTTTGAAAGGGAGTGCATTGAATTTATAGGTGGCTCATGGGAAATAGATGGGGAAACAGTGGAAACAGTGTCAGACTTTATTTTTCTGGGCTCCAAAATCACTGCAGATGGTGACTGCAGCCATGAAATTAAAAGACGCTTACTCCTTGGAAGAAAAGTTATGACCAACCTAGATAGCATATTCAAAACCAGAGACATTGCTTTGCTAACAAAGGTCCATCTAGTCAAGGCTATGGTTTTTCCTGTGGTCATGTATGGATGCAAGAGTTGGACTATAAAGAAAGCTGAGCCCCAAAGAATTGATGCTTTTGAACTGTGGTGTTGGAGAAGACTCTTGAGAGTCCCTTGGACTGCAAAGAGATCCAACCAGTCCATTCTAAAGGAGATCAGTCCTGGGTGTTCTTTGGAAGGAATGATGCTAAAGCTGAAACTCCAGTACTTTGGCCACCTCATGCGGAGAGTTGACACATTGGAAAAGACTCTGATGCTGGGAGGGATCGGGGGCAGGAGCAGAAGAGGACGACAGAGGATGAGATGGCTGGATGGCATCATCGACTTGATGGATGTGAGTTTGAGTGAACTCAGGGAGTTGGTGATGGACAGGGAGGCCTAGCATGCTGCAATTCATGGGGTCGCAGAGTCAGACACAACTGAGCGACTGAACTGAACTGAACTGAAGATATGGAAACAACCTAAATGTCCACTGATAGATAAGCCAAAAAAAAAAAAAATGTTGCATATACATACAGTGAATACAATTCAACCTTAAAAAAGAAGTAAATCTGAAATATGTGACAGCATGGATGAACCTTGAAAACATTATTCTAAGTGAAATAAGCCATCACAGAAAAACAAATCCTGCACAATTCTACTTATATGAGTATCAGAAATATTCAAATGCATAGAAACAAAGAGTGGAATGATGGTTTTCAAGGACTGGTGGGGTGGGGATAAACAGGGAATTATTAATCAGTGGGCATAAAATTTTCGGTCAAGTAAGAGAAATAAACTCTAGAGGTGGTTATACAACACTGTACTTATAATCAATAATAATAGGTACTTCAAAATTTATCAAGAGGGTTGATCTCATGTTGTGTTGTTACCACACACATACACACACACACACACACAAAGTAAAACAGAGGCTACGCATACTCTGCAGCCCAGAAACCCCACTCCTAAGTATGTTTCCTGGCGAATCCTCCAAGTATATGAAGAGTCATATACAAGAATGTTTACTGCAGCATTATTTATAGTGGTAAAAACCTCTAAACAACCTGAATGATCATCAGGGAATGTCTGTGGAATGCTGTATGGCAATTCATATTAATAAACGAGAGCATCCGTATTAGTATGAGTAGATTCTACAAATAAGGTTAATTTAAAGACTATTTTTGAACAGTTTGGTATAAAAGTGTTTTCTAAAAATCCATGGCTCACTTATTTTTATGCACTGCTAGAAAATTAAAGTCATTTTTGTCTTTTTCATCCTTAATTGAATCCTCTACTTCTTAACATCTCCTTCTCTTTTCATTTGTTAAGAAATCATTTTTTTTGCTGCTATAATAGGAAGAACAATGCTTGTTTCCTGCCTTGTTACAAGATTGTATTTCCATTCACAAATTCGTCATGGTATATTAAAACACAAATGAGGTGGCTATAATCAATGGCAGTGGAATTCTAAAATACAATTACAGAGCTTCACAATTTGACTGGAAATGACAGGTTGTAATTTGGATTACAGCGTATTACAATTAATGCTAAATTGCCAACAGCAAATACATTTAACCCCGCTTCACACTTGCATGATATAAAGAACATCAGGGAATACAAATCATTACAAAATAAAAAATACAGGCACTTGAGGAAGAATTAGTGCAATATCCATTTCTGTTAAAGTCAACTTTCATTTAATGCTTTTGTTTTGGAATGTAAAAGGCAATCCTTGTGGTAAACTATTTCATCAAATTTACTCATTAGAACCAGTTAATCTGAAGGGAAAAAATTTCTACTGTATGAAAATAGCTTACTGTTTACAAAGGACTGGATTATAACTTATCCTTCTTTACAGAGAGAGTTTTACTGTCATTGACATGTATTTTCATAAAGAGAATACTAAGAAAAACAAGATACTCATGGCCAAAATTATATAATTTTTGATTAAGCATACTTACCCACTAATAAATCAAATGTGGTTAATTTGTGAGTATGCCTCAGGTGGTGCCTGTAGCATATATTTATCCTGAGTCTACACTGAGTCACAGAATAATTGGAAATTTCCCTTGGGAATAATACAACACCAAGAAACTCACATACTCCCTTTTCAAGACACTAAGTTCCACTTTATGAAGTTGAAATTGGATTCCAAGAACAAATTTTCCTATGCACTGAATTGTGCCTGTTATAAAGGTTATCAGTCTACATACAATTATCCGGAATTGCCTCAATATGCAAGCTCAAAACAAAGATTAAGTTGGCCTCTTTGGGGGGAAAATGAACAACATGATACCATTTAATAAGAAAAATTAATCTAAAGTGCCACAATCTGCTAATGGAATTCGTGTGTGTGTCTGTGTGTGTGTACGTGTGCATACATGCGCTCGGTCGCTCAATTGTATCTGACTCTTTATGACCTCATGGATCATGCTCCTCTTTCTAATTCACCCTCTGAAAATAATTTAAAGGTTGAAAGAGCTGGTGTGTAATTAACCTTTTAGAAAACTTCAAGGAAGAAGGATTTTTTTCCTAATTTTTAGTTGCTGTTAGTGGCCCATAAAGAAACTGTTTAGTGCTTGGTCTGGCTCTTATGTCTGCTCCAGTGTCTGGATACAATTACTGGTCATAAGCACAGAACGTCAGTGACAGGGACTGCCTCCGGCCCAGTGTTACTGGAGAGAAACCTAAGTAACCATCGGGGGTATTTTGCTTCTCTCAACAGACATTCTTCTTCCCTGGCAGCCTCGCCCCATTTCTTATAGATTACCTATTTCAGCGGTTCTCAACCCTGACTGTACATTAGAAGCATCTGAAGAATTAAAAAATAGGTCTATGCTCAGCCCCTCGCCCTGATCAGCATTTCTGGGAGAAGGGTCCAAATCAATATAGAAATCCCCCAAGTGATCTGAATGTGGATTTAGGCTTGAGAACCATGTCTTCTGTCCTTCCCTCATACTTCTTTCCCTCCTCTATCTTTGGTTGAAAACTACCATTTTCAAACTTCCTTAGCAACAGAACAATTTTCAAGGAATTTTCAAAAAGCTTTTAATTTATTTTTGGTGGCGTTGGGTCTTCGTTGCCAACCAAGAACTCTCTAGTTGTGGCGAGAGGGGCTCCTCATCATTGTGGAGCAAGGGCTTCTCGTTGCAGTGGCTTATTTTACTGTGGAGCACACGCTCCAAGTGCATGGGCTTCGGTAGTTGTGGCTTGCAAGCTTTGTTGCTTTGCAGCAACGTGTGGGCCCTGTATTGGCAGGCAGATTCCTTTCTACTGTGCCACCAGGGAAGTTCAGGAATCTTAATAAATAACACAAATTAAAGGGATAAAGAGCATGATGTTTAATTTTCTGTGCCAGTTGCCTGGATAAAACACTGTTTCCGAGTGTGTCTGTGAGTGTTTCTGGATGAGATTAGCATTTGCTGTGATGGACTCAGTAAACTACTAATAGATGGCCCTCCCCCACTGCAGTTGGGCATCCAAGCCATTAGTGGCCTGGATAGACCACATGGTGGAGGAAGGAAGAATTCCTCTTTTCTCCAGTCTTAGCGCTTTAACTTCGCATCTCATCCTCTGTCCCGAATCTGGTATTTAATCAGCTCTCCTGGTTCTCAAGCCTTCAGACTCATACTGAATTACATCGCTGGCTTTCCTGGGTCTCCAGCTTCCAGATGGCAGATTGTGGATCTTGTTGGCCTCCGTAATCACGAGGCCTCATAATAAATGGATGAGCACAGATAAATAGCTAATCTCCCATCAGTCCTCTTTCTCTGGAGGCTGCTGAAGAACGTAGTTTGTTTTTGTTGTTCAGTCGCTAAGTTGTGTTCGCTCTTTGCAACCCCATGGACTGTAGCACGCCAGGCTCCTCTATCCTCCACTGAGAGTTTCCTCAAATTCATGTCCATTGAGTCATTGTTATCTAACTATCTCATCCTCTGTCTCACCCTTCTCCTCCTGCCTTCAATCTTTCCCAGCATCATGGTCTTTTCCAATGAGTCAGCTCTTTGTATCAGGTGGTCAAAGTACCAGAGCGTCAGCATCAGTCCTGCCAATGAATAGTCAGGTTGATTCCCTTTAGGATTGACTGGTTTGATCTCCTTGCTGTCCAAGGGACTCTCAAGAGTCTTCTCCAACACCACAACTTGAAAGCATCAATTCAGCACTCAGCCTTCTTTATGGACCCACTCTCCCATCTGTACATGACTACTGGAAAAACCATAGCTTTGACAATAGGGACCTTTGTCAGCAAAGTGATGTCTCTACTTTTTAATACCCTGTCTAGGTTTGTCATCGCTTTCCTTCCAATGAGCAAACATTTTTAAATTTCATGACTGCAGTCACCATCTGTAGAGATACTGGAACTTAAAAAAATAAAATCTTTTACTGCTTTACTTTTTCCCCATCTATGTGCCATGAAGTGATGGAACTGGATGTCATGATCTTAGTTTTCTGAATGTTGAGTTTTAAGCCAGATTTTTCACTCTTCTCTTTCACCCTCATCAAGAGGCTCTTTAGTTTCTCTTCACTTTCTGCCATTACAGTGGTATCATGTGTGTATATCTGAGGTTGATGATATTTCTCCCTGCAATCTTGATTCCAGCTTGTGATTCATCCAGCCTGGCATTTTGCATGATGTACTCTGCATGTAAGTTAAATAGTTTCTTTAGGCAACTTAAATCTCCATTGGTTACAAAATCCTAGTATTAGGTCATTGGAGCTCTAGGGTTGCAGAATTTAAAATTACTTTTTTAGGCCCTGGAGTATCATCCAGAAGCATTTACCAAAAGTATTGGTACCATGATGACTCCAGTACATTCGTTATACTCACTGTTACCTATGGGTCAGTTGCTAAGCCAATAGGGCTAATAAAGAGCTTAAAAAAAAAAAAAAAAACAGTTCCAGTATTCAAAGTAGCTCCTGATCTAATGTAGAAGACATTAATAGATCACCACAATTCAGTGTTCATTCATTCAAAACATATTTAGTGAATACCTATGATATTCTGGCATTATTCTAGGTGCTGGATATGTAGCAGTAAACAAAGCAGACAAAATCCCTGTCCTTCCTGAATTTACAATCTAACCAAGGAAAACAGATAAAAACAAAATAAATAAGTAAAAATCATACTATGTTAGAGGGAATTGTTTTAATTACTCAGTTGTATCCAACTCTTTTGTGATTCCACAGACTGTAGCCCGCCAGGCTCCTCTGTTCATGGAATTTCCCAGGCCAGAATACTGGAGTGGATTGTCATTTCCTTCTTCAGGGGATCTTCCCGACCTGGGGACTGAGTGTACATCTCCTGTATTGGCAGGTAGATAAAACAGTTGTGCTTGATCTTAGCAAAAGCAATTTTGTGGAGTGATGGGGTCAGGTACAAGATTGCAATAGGTTAAGGAACAGAAAAGAGGTGCCAATGTGAACTTTCAGTAAATTTGATTACAAACCAGGAGAGAAGAGATGCTCACAATTATGGATGGATTTTAGGTGGGCAGCTCTTGCGCATGTTTGTAATTCTAGGAAAAGGGCCAGAATGTTCAATATGCTATGGAAAAAATGAAACCATCTATGAAGGTGGGACACAGTTTGTGAGAAGTATTAGGCTTGGGTGAAATGATACAAGCAAGATCTTCTACTAGTAATAGTATAATTTCTAATATTTATTTAAAACTTAAATGTAGATAGATATTCTAAGCACTTTATATGTAATAATTCATTTAATATTCTCAGCAACCTTACAAGGTACATACTGTTACTATCATTATTTTATAATTGAGGAAGCTGGGGAACAGAAAGTTAACTGCTCAAATCACAAAGGGAAATGTAAAGTGAAATTTCAAACTCAGACATTTGGCTTCAGAGTCTTTGGTTTCCATTCCTATCCTGTACTGATAAGTGTGAAAGGGGAGGAAGGCTGAAGGTCAAGGGGTTTGAGTAATGGTTTGAATCTTTATCAAAATGGTTATATTTAGGAGTGGGCAAAGGGTTAGGGTTTTTAACAGTGTCAGACTGAATCTGTGGCCAGAACTTTGAAACAAAGGGGAACATGGGGTTGCTCGTTTTGTTGAAGCCCAGAGGTGCCCACTAGACTAAAACCTCCACCAGAAAAGTCAACATGTCCATTTGGTTCACAGCTAAATACACATGCAACACCTCGTACTGGATCTAGTGAAGAGCAGGCATTCACTCAAGGTATCTGTCAACCAGTTAAGATCACTGAAGGCAAATATGTGCCTTGGATTGGGTGGGTATTGGAGTGAACCATATGAAATTGCATTTATGTTAGTCTTAATTCTTCTGCAAAGTCCTCCTTTATCTAACTTTTTCTTCTCATTTCCCTACCCAGGCCCAATGCCCCAGTCAAATTAATTTGCTTGCTAAAGTTTGCCATTTACCATTTTCATGCCTTTACACATATCTTCCTCTCAGAATATCTACTTCACTCTCAATTCATGTCTCTCCTCTTTCAAAGTTTACTGCAAAGGCTACCTACTTCCAAGTATTCCTTAAAGATTCTTAAATATTTCAGCAAACATTTGCTAATTTTTAACTTTGTGTTCTCTTGTGTCCCATTCTTGGTGCTTCTTTACAAAAATATTCAATATTTTAGCAAATGCTCTGTTTATACAACTAAGTTTTCTTATTTTCTGGAATAGGCAATATACACACAGTCCCCAACTTAGGATGGTTCAACTTATGATTTTTTGACCTTATGATAGTGCAAAAGCAATACACGTTCAGTAGAAACCATACTAATTGTGCACTGTGATCTTTTCCCAGACTAGCCATATGTGACTCTCTTTGGGGCAGTGGATGAGCCACAGCTACCAGTCAGCGCACACTCACAAGGGGAAATAACTGATAAGCTTACAACCACCATTCTGTACCCAATCATTCTGTTTTTCACTTTCAGTACAGTATTCAATAAATCACATGAACTACTCAGCACTGCTATAAAATAGACTTTATATTAGAGGATTTTGCCCAACTGTAGGCTAATGTAAGTGTTCCAAACATATTTAAGATAGGCTAGGCTAAGCTATGATGGTGGGTGAGGAATTTTAAATGCATGTTTTTGACTTATGATATTTTCAACTCTTGAAGGGTTTATCATAACTCCATCATAAATTAAGATTTGTATCTAATGGCTCCTACATTAAAATATACCAAAAAGTGTCCAGTCAGAAGTTTGTTTCTCAAAAATAAAGTAAAAAAAGAACAAAACAAAACAAAAAACTATAAAAGAAGTTTGCTTTTCATCTCTTTCCCCATCCAATTCAGCTTTTCTCCTCAGAAGCAACCAATATTATCAATTTTTAATGTAACTTTTTGGAGATATTCTAGGTTTATACAGGCAGATATGTATAGTTACCCTTTTTTCTTTCTCAACAACAAAAGGATCAGGAACAAGACAAATATATCATTTCTAACCATTTCTATTCAACATAGCCAGTGCAAGAAGACAAGAAAAAGAAGTAAAAACATCCAAATCAGAAAGAAAGAAATCTCATTGTCTTCATTCACCAAAGATATAATACCTATATAAAAAAATCCTATGTAATCTACAAAGAAGTTATTACAACTAATAAGTGGGCTCAGCAAAGTTGTAGGATGCAAGTTCAATACAGAAATACCAAATATTTCTATATATTGCTGCTGTTGTTGTTTAGTCGCTAAGTCATGTCTGATTCTTTGCGACCCACCAAGGACTGTAGCCTGCCAGGCTCCTCTGTCCATGGGATTTCCCAGGCAAGAACACTGGGGTGGGTTGCCATTTCCTCCTCTAGGGGATCTTCCTGACCCAGGGATTGAACCTTCATCTCCTGCTTGGCAGGCAGATTCTCTACCACTGAGCCACCTGGGAAGCCTTGTTTCTACGTTAGCAATGAAAAATTAGAATTAAATTTAAAATATTATTTACACCATCAAAAACATGAAATACTTAGGAATACCTCTGGTAAAAGACCTGTACACTAAACTACAAAATGTTGCTTAAGGAAAAAAGAACACCTAAATAGAGAGCTATACTACCTTTATGGATTCAAAGACTCAATCATTACTGGATGGCAATTCTTCCCAAATCAATCTATGGATTGGTTGCAATCCTAATCAGAATTCTAGCAAGATTAAAAAAATAATTTATAAAAATTAATAAGCTGATTCTAAAATTCATATGAAACTGAATGACCCCCCTCAAAAAAAAATAAAGAAGAATTTTTTTAAAAGATAAAAAGGGAATGAACCTACAATGGACAAAAACAATTTTGTAAAAGAAGAAAGTTGGAGACTAACACTACTTGATGTTAAGACCACCTATAAAACTACAATAATCAGTACAGTGTGGTATTGGCATTAAGACAGACAAATCAATGTTCAGAAGTAGAACCACCCATTAGGTGGACAACTGATTTTCAACAAAGGTATAAATAATAACAGTCTTGTCAACAAATGGTAATGCAGTGAACCAACAAAAAACTTATTTACCTTGAACCATATTCAAAAAATAACTCCAAAGGAATCACAGACCTAAATGTAAAACCTAAAATTATAAAACTTATGAAGAATATATTGGAGAAAAATCTTTGTGACCATAACTAAGCAAAGAGTTCTTAGGAACTACACCAAAGCACAATCCAGGGAAGAGTTTAAAACTTCTGTTCTTTGAAAGATAATGAAAAGACAAGTCAAACCAGGAGGAAGAGTTTGCAAATCATGTGTCTGATAAATGACTTGTATCCAGAATACATAAAGAACTCTCAGAACTAACTAAATAAAATATGGGCAAGAGATTTGAACAGACATATAACCAAGAAGATATACAGAAGTCAAATAAGCATATGAAAAACATTCAACAGCATTTGTCATTACCTATTAAAAGGTATATTTTAAAAATTGACCATACATCAAGTGGTGGCAAGGATGTGGAGGAACTGAAATTCTCATACTGGTGGTAGGAATGTAAAATTACTTTGGAAACCACTTTGACAGTTTCTTGAAAAGTTAAATATACACCTACCAAATAACCTAGCCATTTTACCCCAAGGTAATTTCCCAAGAGTAATAAAAACATCTATGTTTACAAAGATTTGTACACTAATGTTTATAGAAGCTTTAATAACTACAAATGGAGAACAATCCAAACGTCCATCCACAAATGAATGAATAAACAAAAAGTTGTACGTGTGTACAAAGGGATATTACTTAACAACAACAAAAAAGGAATAAACACAACAACATGGATGAGTCTTAAAATAATTATGCAGAGGGAAAGAAGCCACACTCAAAAGTATACACACTGTTTGATTCCATTTATATAAAATTCTAGAAAATTCAAACTAATCTGTTGCACAGCAAGCATGTGAGGGAAAGGATTACAAAGATGCATAAGGGAACTTTGGTGGGGGCGATGGGTACATTCATTACCAATGTGATCATGGTTTCTAGGTCAAATGTGTCAAATTGCCCACTTCAAATATGTATATTGTGTCTATTATACTTCAACAAAGCTAATTTTTAAAAACAGTTTACACAATTCTGCCCCCTGGCTTTTTTTTTTTTTTTTCAAATAATATACCCTGTTAACCTCTTCAATAAAATTAGAGATACCAAGGGAACACTTCATGCAAAGATGGGCATGTTATGGACCTAACAGAAGCAGATGATATTAAGAAGAGGTGGCAAGAATACACAGAAGAACTATACAAAAAAGATCTTCATGACCCAGATAATCACGATGGTGTGATCACTCACCTAGAGCCAAGCATCCTGGAATGCGAAGTCAAGTGGGCCTTAGGAAGCATCACTACGAACAAAGCTAGTGGAGGTGATGGAATTTCAGTTGAGCTATTTCAAATCCTGAAAGATGATGCTGTGAAAGTGCTGCACTCAATATGCCAGCAAATTTGGAAAACTCAACAGTGGCCACAGGACTGAAAAACATCAGTTTTCATTCCAATCCCGAAGAAAGGCAATGCCAAAGATTGCTCAAACTACCGCACAATTGCACCCATCTCACACTCTAGTAAAGTAATGCCCAAAATTGTCCAAGCCAGGCTTCAACAGTACGTGAACTTCCAGATGTTCAAGCTGGATTTAGTAAAGGCAGAGGATCCAGAGATCAAATTGCCAACATCCGTTGGCTCATCAAAAAAGCAAAAGTGTTCCAGACAAATGCTTACTTCTGCTTTATGCCAAAGCTTTTGACTGTGTGGATCACAACAAACTGTGGAAAATTCTTCAAGAGATGGGAATATCAAACCACCTGACCTGCCTCTTGAGAAATCTGTATGCAGGTCAGGAAGAAACAGTTAGAACTGGGCATGGAACAACAGACTGGTTCCAAATAGGGAAAGGAGTACATCAAGGCTGTATATTGTCACCCTGCTTATTTAACTTATATGCAGACTACATCATGAGAAATGCTGGGCTGGAAGAAGCACAAGCTGGAATCAAGACTGCCAGGAGAAAGATCAATAACCTCAGATGACACCACCCTTATGGGAGAAAGTGAAGAACTAAAGAGCCTCTTGATGAAAGTGAAAGAGGAGAGTGAAAAAGTTGGCTTAAAACTCAACATTCAGAAAACGAAGATCATGGCCTCTGGTCCCATCACTTCATGGGAAATAGATGGGGACACAGTGGAAACAGTGACAGACTTTATTTTTGGGGGCTCCAAAATCACTGCAGATGGTGACTGCAGCCATGAAATTGAAAGACGCTTACCCCTTGGAAGGAAGGTTATGACCAACCTAGACAGCATATTAAAAAGCAGAGATATTACTTTGCCAACAAAGGTCCATCTAGTCAAAGCTATGGTTTTTCCAGTGGTCATGTATGGATGTGAGAGTTGTATGATAAAGAAAGCTGAGCACCAAAGAACTGATGCTTTTGAACTGTGGTGTTGGAGAAGACTCTTGAGAGTCCCTTGGACTGCAAGGAGATCCAACCAGTCAATCCTAAAGGAAATCAGTCCTGAATATGCATTGGAAGGACTGATGCTGAAGCTGAAACTCTGATACTTTGGCCACCTGATGCGAAGAGCTAACTCATTTGAAAAGACCCTGATGCTGGGAAAGATTGAAGGCGGGAGGAGAAGGGGAGGACAGAGGATGAGATGGTTGGATGGCATCACCAACTGAATGGACATGAGTTTGAGTGAACTCCGGGAGTTGGTGATGGACAGGGAGGCCTGGCGTGCTGCAGTCCATGGGGTTGCAAAAGTCAGACACAGCTGAGTGACTGAACTGAACTGATGCCCTGTTGATTGTTTCTTTTAAACACATAAAGCTTTGTAATTCTTTTTTATAGCTAGCTACCCCAAACTATATATACGATAACTATAATTGATTTTACAATTCCCCCATTGATGACGATTTATAAATAATGCATTGGAAAACCTTGAACAAACTCATTTCCTTCATACAAGCATATCTATAGGATACATTCCTGCTGCTGCTGCTGCTGCTGCTGCTGCTAAGTCGCATCAGTCGTGTCCGACTCTGCGCAACCCCATAGATGGCAGCCCACCAGGCTCCCCCATCCCTGGGACTCTCCAGGCAAGAATACTGGGGTGGGTTGCCATTTCCTTCTCCAATGCATGAAAGTGAAAAGTCAAAGGGAAGTCGCTCAGTCGTGTCCGACTCTTAGCGACCCCATGGACTGCGGCCTACCAGGCTCCTCCATCCATGGGATTTTCCAGGCAAGAGCACTGGAGTGGGGTGCCACTGCCTTCTCCAGGATATATTCCTAAACTAAGTCAAAAGGAAATGCCCTTACAATTCTGATTGCTATTACCAAATTGATCAGTCAGTTTTCAATGCAGCAAACAGAAACCATTCTAGATACTTAAAACAGGAAGGCACTTGTTACAGGGAATTTGGTGCTTACAAATTCAGTGGAAGGGCTGAAGGAGCAAGGTCTGGGAATCTAGATTGAGTTTCCCAGGATTAATCCCACCTTGATACAAAACAAATTCACCAGGGGAGCTACTATCTCTGTGATCATACATAATTTTGCAACATTCAAAGACCTCCAGGAGATGGCCTTTGCCTCATTTCTCTTTTCAAATCATGCAGAGAACATTTAACTGAGAAAACCTAATTAGCTTCCAGAACCCTAGCTACACACCAAAAAAAAAAAAAATCTAGGAAATGTATCTCTCAACTTCTCTGACTAGGTGGGCAAACTGGTAGTTGAGTGAATATATCCAAGAAGGCATAGCACAGCATCCTCAGTGGTTGTTTCTATTTATACCTCTACCATCAAAAATACTTGTTCCTCAATTCTGACCAATGATATCTAGGATATAAAAGTGTTTTATAAACATTAAAAAGTCTTTCTTGTTCAAATAGGTTAAAAAATATTTCTTGATATAGTTTTATTTTGTATTTCTCTTAATAGTGAAGCTGAACTTTTTTTTTCCAGTTTAAGTCGTTCATATCCCTTTCTGTGAAAACTCTGTTTACAGTTTGGATCTTTTTTCTTTTGGACTGGTGAATGTTTTCTTATTGAATTATAGGAGTTCTTTATATATTAAGCAAAGCATGACATGATTTGCAGATTTTTTTGTATATTTGTCATTTTTCTTTACAGTGGGTTCTGCCATGAAGCATTTATTTTATATAGTGTATGATTTATCAGTTATAAATTTATAGTGAAAAGTCTATCTTTTTTATTGTTTCTGGATTTTATATCAAATTTAGAAAAGCCTTCACCACACTAAAATCTTTTAAAATTTTCCCCATGATTTCTTCAGGTACTTTAAACATTTCAGTTTTACATTTAAAACTGGGTTTTATTTTAGTATAATATGAGATGTGAATCCAACTATTTATCCTCCAAACAGCTATCAGATGTCCTAGTATCTTTAATGAGTTAAACCGTATTCTCCCTCACTGAAACGAAATGTCGTCTTTGCCTTGTGCTAAACTACCTTATCTGGGTCTGTTTCTTACCCTTCTATTCTGTTCTAAACGTCTGAGTAGCCATATACCAGTGCCAAATTCTTCTAATTACTAGTGCTCTCTAGTTTAAAATTCTGTAAGACTAGTCTGTCCTCATTGCTTTCTCAGAGTCTTCTTGGGTAGTCTTGCTTCTTTTTCATGGGAAGTCTGGAATGAGCTTTCTAGTTTTAGAAAATCCTGACAGTTTTTTGGGAGTTGCATTAAGATTATAGAACAATTTACAAAGACCTGGCATGAATGATGTTAAGTCTTCCTATCCAAGAATATGATATGCTTTTTCATGTGCTCGAACTTTCTTTTTAGAAAAAACATGGTTTTCTTTTTGTAGTCTTGCATACTGTTTATTCTTAGGCATTTAAAAGGGGACTTTTCTTCAATTGTATCTTTGAACTGCCTATTATTTGTTTAAATGAAAGCTTTTACTTTCTGTGACTAATTTTATACCCAGTGACTTTATTAGTTTTAGGATACTCCTTTCAGTTGACTCTCTGAAGCCTTCTACTATCTTCTATAAATTTACCTCCTCCTCCATTTTTAATATCTCTGAATCCCCTCACATCTGTTACATAATTTTCCCCTAGATTTTTAAGTTCCTTGAGGACATGAATTATAGTACTGCATTTTATACACCTTTCAGAGCACCAGTAAAATTCTCTGCATAGAACGGTTTATGGCTGACTCTTTATTATGAAAGCAAAAACATGAAGTGCCTGCTAAATTCTGAATCTGTCTCAGTGATTCACTCATCTCTCTTCTTCCAGGTCTCACTCACAAATGAAACCAAAACTGATTTCCTTCTAAAGAGAAATTTATCAGTTCTATCCATTCATGGCATCTAATTCCTTTCTCCTACTACAATAACTTTTTAAATAAAGTGTCACATATATATTTCACAATAAAGTAGGCCTTTCAGCTTATAAGTTTTCTTGGATTTACATATGAAATTGGAGGCAAAAAGTAAAAACTTTAGTCTCAGTTTTACTTAAACATCCTTGATAATATTCATTCATCGTCCATAATAGTTTTCTTAAAGGTATGTATGATTTCATGTAACAACTATAGACATTAGGTATAACATGACGGGGGAAATGGCCACGAAAGCTCAACATCACACAGATCTAAACCAAAGACATTTACAAGCACAAAACAGAAGATTCAATTCCATATACAAGAAAATCAGTCTTCTTACTTTATAGTTAGAGATCTTATTAAAATATTTCCAAAGTACACCAGTTACCTGGAGATCAGAAGAATCAATCAGTCATGTGTCCTTAAAAATACTACACAAAATCAGAATTTCACAAGATAAAGTAAATGTTCCTTCCCCAGACCATTTTCAAATGTGGTTAAAAATTCTAACTTCCAAATTAAAATTTTCATTAGGTGAAATAAAGTAGCAATAATTGTGTGATACAGTGAAATAAGATGAAAATTCAAGAAAGTATAGACAAAAAGCAGCTTTTTGGGGGCGGTGGGAGGGCACGCCACATGACTTGTGGGATCTCAGTTCCTCCACCAGGGACTGAACCTGGGCACAGCAGTGAAAGCCCAGAATCCTAACCACTAGGCACTAGGGAACTCCCCAACTCCCCAAAAAGCAGCTCTGAAAACTGCCCAACCAAAAAATATACAAAGCAGTTTCCGTACGTTTAACATTTTAAGTAGCTCAAATGCCTGTTTTCATACCTATAGATAAAAATACACATCCAGGAAAGAAAGATAAGATTAAATACAAGTGTGTATATATATAACTGAATCACTTTACTATACACTGTAAATCAACTATACTTCAATAAATAAACTTTAAAAATAAAAGAAACAAACCAAAAAAACACTGCCCAGCCAAAATGAATAAATATTTGTAGATTTTCCTCACAGGGTCATAAGATACCATCCCTCAGCTTAACTCTAAGGCTCTTCTCAAACCTCATGATGAGGTTCTTACACTTCTTCAATAATCGATTCTTCCTTGTATTTTATAGTAGACTAATATCCCTTAGATCTTATACTGACTGTATATATTTCACACTCCCAACTCCTAAAAACTGAGGCATAAAATTTCAAATGTGCTAGTATTCGAAGATTACTATCAAAGACCATTAAAGGCAGGCAACTGAAATTTAGAGATCTAACCAATGCATTCATAAGATCAAGATATGAATCCCGACCACAACCTTCAAATAATATAAGTGCAATTAGTTTTCATTATTCCTTATTTAGGTAAATACAGGCATACCTCAGAGATATTGCAGGTCCCATTCCAGACCATCAAAATAAAGCAAATATGGCAATAAAGTGAGTCATACAAATTTTTTGGCTTCCCAGTGCATATAAAACTTTTTACTCCATACTGCAGTCTATTAAGTGAGCAATAGCATTATGTCTAAAAAATAAAGGTACATAACAACTTAAAAATACACCAAAAATTGCCAATAGTAACATAAATCACTGATCTCAAATCATTGTAACAAATATACTACTACTGAAAAAGCTTGAAATATGAATTACCAAAATGTGAGACACACAAAGCAAGCAAATGCTCTTAGAAAAATGATGCTGATAGACTTCCTCAATACAGGGTCACCAGGAACCTCCAGTTTGTGAAAAAACAAAAAACTTCTTTGTGCAATAAAGCAAAAGCTCATTAAAACAAGGTATGCCTGTAGATAAATGTCCATCTACAAGGCTAATCAGTATAAATGACAACCTGTGATTATGACTCATTTATTTTACCTTCTGCCTCTTTTCCTGTCCATTCACTGTTTAATTCTCAGTTGGGGTGTGTGTGTGGGGGGTGCTATCAGGTACATGCAAACTTTCCTTTTAGTATTTCTTGGTATGTACAATAAAATAGCATAAAAATTCAGTTAATATAGTAAGTGTAATGATTGCTTTGAATATCCCATTAAAATGTACTGAATTAATTATAAGTAACTGGCATGTACATTTTTAACTGCAAAGTAACCAGGAAACACCACCACCTAAATCACCTTGAAATACTGAAGGAGATAAAAACATTTTAAAAAATCTTTTTCTATTAGAAATTAAGAATTTGGGGATACTAACTTCCACCCAGTTTTTAATATTAGGGCAAAAATGGTGAGACATGGTTAAAGTTCTATAGTTCAAGTGTTTCCAAAGATAACAGGTAGTGCCATAATCAGCTTCAAAAAGACCCTGCCAACACCACCACCACCACCACCACCACCACCACCACCACCACCACAAAAACAGAGCAAAGATGGTCAGGAAATTCAAGGACAGCATTAGCAGAACTTGAGGCATATGAAAAATTGAGGATTCATTGCAGAAATGCCAAGTAGCTGGAAGCTTCTGTGTAATTTAATTATCATGGAGAAAGACTGTAATTGGGGGGCAGGGAAGAGCTGACTAAGGTATTAGTTAATCTTAGTAACTAAAGGTCACAGAACTTATCTCAGTCTTCCCTAACAATATTAAAATTGACTTTAAATATTGTTAGTAGAAGTTATTATTAGGTAAGGGACATAACTCAAATGTCTCTATCATTATCAAATGCAAGCTTTTTTTTCTTTAAAAAGAAAAAAAGCAGAGCTTAACTTAGAGCTCCTTCCTTTACTTCCTTTTTCAGCACTGCCACAAGTATTCTGATTCTTTGATGGTGTTTTCAAGTGGCTATTTTTGCATTCTTGGCTTTTAATACTCTGAATCACAAATCTTGCCAAATTTTATTTCTCTAATGAAACTCACCTATATTCCTAGATTGACTGTTCACAGAAAAAGACAAATCACTTACCAGATTGAATGAAGCTCTTGATCAACACAACTCTTGAACTTTAGCTCTTAGTTCTGTATTTAAGATAATTTCCCCTTCCCGCCCCCATATATTAGAATCATATTTTGTTAAACCTTTCATAGATGAGAACGGCTCATGTATGTTGATTATTTTGTAAATAGTTCTATATACAGTTAATAATTTAAAAAAATTTTTTTTGGAAGAGGCACAGCTGTAGTTCTGGCAAAGCAGTGAATCAAATGCTGAGGAACTAGAACTGTCACATGGCAACCTCAAGGCTACAACATACTAAAGATTAAGTTCTCAGTAAATGAAGAATGCTATACCTGGCAATCTTCAATCAAGTTCATCCTGGATTATATCCTTAATAAATTTCTTGTGCCACTACTGCTGACCTTTGACAGAGAGGAAATACTAAATGCCATTTCTTCAGCGAAAGTACGTTTTCAGGTTTCATAATACCAAACATAGGTATTACCAACACAGTATCCTCAAAATGGGGAGCAAGGAACTTATATTGCATAGTATTTGGATAAGAGGAATAACTTTGTTACCCAGGAGACAGCCAGAAGTCTCAAAGCCTCTTGTTCTTACGATACAATTTTTCCTTTACAGGCTTCTTATGTTTTGAAGAGCTGTCACTACATTATTAAAAGCATTTACGTTCTGTGAACTAGTGTAGATGAATTAATGCAGATGAAAAGAAGTTACTTCTTGATAACTGGTTCATGGAATAGTTTTTCTTAAAAACAAATGTCAATGATTTTCTCCCCAAGAGGATCAAGAAGAGACATAGATAACTTTAATAACATACCACAATATCAAAAATATTCTTAAAAGGCACTGGAAAGAGTATTAAGAAATCCTGGTATTTGTTAAGCTGTCTTTTTGTCCGGTATCTTCATTTTCGGGAAGGAAAAAGGCAACCCATACTCCTAAATTGGAAAGTGACTTTAGAAATAGATGTTATGGAGTTCCCTGGTGGTCAAGAATCTGCCAGCCATCGTAGGGGACACAGGTTTGATCCCTGGCCCAGGGTGATCCCACACGCCACAGAACTAAGCGTGTGTGCCACAGCTACTGAGCCAGCACTTCAGAGCCTGAGCCACAACTGCTGCACTCCATGCCCCCTAGAGCCCGCGCTCCACACCAAGAGTAGCCCCTGCGATGAGCAGCCTGTGCACAACTACAGTACCATGCGCATCAGTGAAGACCCAGCACAGCCAGAAGAAAGAATACACGTCACAGCACGCTACCCTCCCCAAAGGGGTTTACTATCACTCGGGAACGGACTGCAACCTGGATTACTATCTGACAAGGGAACATCTGTCAAAAGGCAAAGAAAACAATTGCTTTTTTAAATACATTTTTTTCAAGATTAAAGAAAAAAGCTGTGTAAACAAGCAAAAGACATGTTTCTTCAGTGCGACCACAAAATTTGGAAAAGTAATAAGAACTTGAGGACTTAATTGCCACTTAAGGCTAGAAAACTTATTCTATTTTAATCTGGCTAGAAAATGTAGTTTGCAAGACCCAAAATTCTGTTCAGTTTTACGGCAAATTCACTTACCACCTAGTCATGCTAATTACTGCACCTCACAAGTTTGACCAGTACCTATCTATGTAATCAAACAGAATGTTAACATGTGCTTGGTTGACCTCATATCCACAAATAAATCATTTATATCCTAGACCAAGGGGATCAGTCCTGACTGTTCTTTGGAAGGAATGATGCTAAAGCTGAAACTCCGGTACTTTGGCCACCTCATGCGAAGAGTTGACTCGTTGGAAGTCTCTGATGCTGGGAGGGACTGGGGGCAGGAAGAAAAGGGGACAACAGAGGATGAGATGGCTGGACGGCATCACTGACTCGATGGACATGAGTCTGAGTGAACTCCGGGAGTTGGTGATGGACAGGGAGGCCTAGCGTGATGCAATTCATGGGGTTGCAAAAGAGTTGGACATGACTGAGCAACTGAACTGAACTGAACTGTGGGCACTGGTAATCAGTTCCCCATCTCCAAGCTCTAACTATAAAGTCAGTCTGGTTCCCCTGTGCATGCTCTGAGCACTCAATGAATGAATGAAATTGATAGTCATGATGAACAGAGAACATGTTTTAAATTTTTAAAAATACCATATAGAAACAATTAACAAAACCATGTAAACTTGTGCTTAACTTGCTGTCTGAATTGTTTTCACTCAAAGTCAAATATGAATAAATCTGTTCTTCTGGAGCACACATATTTATGTCTCAGCACACATGCTTAGCTATAACCTTGACAGTGCAGAGAAATACTCATGAAGTAATTGTTGGGGATATTACAATGCTTCCCAAGCAGGAAAATATACCAAAAGTTACACTGTTATCAAGGACTTTGGACTCCCTCACCCCTTCTTCCCAGCTCTATTTCCATAGGGGGCAAAACCAGTAATTTTATGGACTTCCCCAGAATGCTGCTGCTGCTACTGCTGCTAAGTTGCTTCAGTCGTGTCCGACTCTGTGCGACCCCATAGACGGCAGCCCACCAGGCTCCACTGTCCCTGGGATTCTCCAGGCAAGAACACTGGAGTGGGTTGCCATTTCCTTCTCCAGTGCATGAAAGTGAAAAGTGAAGTCGCTCAGTTGTGTTCGACTCTTCACGACCCCATGGATTGCAGCCTACCAGGCTCCTCCGTCCATGGAATTTTCCAGGCAAGAGTACTGGAGTGGGGTGCCATTGCCTTCTTCCCAGAATGCTAGTTACTCCTAAAGGAAATATACATCTTAAGAGTCAGGCACTTAACTTCTATTTCAAGAACTGTCATCACTGATTTAACTTTCTTTTAAAAGGTATGATTCTGATTTGTTCTTGCAAAGTTGATCAATTGAATAAGGGCAGAATTTGACATAGGGTAGAAATTGCTTTCGACTCAGCAACTAACACTTTCAGTCGTGTCCAACTCTTCGGGACCCCATGGACTGTAGAAGGGGGTGACAGAGAATAAGATGGTTGGATGGCATCACTGAGTCAATGGACAGGAGTTTCAGTGAACTCTGGGAGACAGTGAAGGGCAGCGAAGCCTGATGTGCTGCAGTTTATGGGGTCATAGAGTCAGACACGACTTAGCAACTCAACAAGAAACTGCTTTCAGGGAACTGAACATTTCTAAAGGCCAAAGATAAACTAAAACATTTATGTATTAGATACAGACACATACCAAGTTGTTTACAACAGTTACCTCTAAAGAGGGATGGAGGGGGAGGGGGAGACCTGAAGAAAGATTTTCATTTTTCATTCTGTATTAATGGCACAAATTAACCAAGTTTTCAATTTTTGGTAGCATGAAGTCTTGTGTTATGTAATGCTCAAAGCTGTATAAAGACTCGTTTTAGTTTGTCCTCTTTTTCCTATCAACTATACCTTCCCTTTCTTCCTTCTTTCCTCAAATAAAAACTTATTCTGAATAAAGAAAAAATCTGCTAAAGTTAACTCCTGAATTTTATATATTAATCAGTCAACAGTAGGCCAAAAGTAAAATACTTCAAATGAATTGTAGGCAGATGTCTAATTTCTTGATTCACATGCTTAAAAAAGACTGGGATTCTAAGTTAAGTCCTGCCTTGCATTTAAATTCTATGATTCTAATGAAATCCACCTAATTGGCCAGATTCCTCTGGGGAAGATTTGTTTTCTTTTAGGCCATGTAGCATGTGGGATCCCAGTTCCCTGACTACACCAGTGACCTAACACGTGCCCCCTGCATTGAGAGTGAGGAATCCTACTCATCGGACTGCCAGGGAAGTCCCTGCAGAAGGTTTTATGGAGAGTCAGAAGTTATATAAAAAGGAAAAACACACCCAAAGAGATTTGGAAGAAAATGAAAATCTGTATATATTGACATAAAATCTAGACATTTTGGTAGGAAAAAAAGCAAGTTGCAAACCATATGCTTATGTAAAAATTTTAAATGCATAAAATTATGTATTTCTACAGGTAAACATATATGTATATAAATGCATAAAGTAAAGGTGATTGAAGAGTATACACTCTAGAGCAACAGTTACCATTTTGCAGAGGGTACCCCAGTGGCACTTCTACAATATCTGTATTTTTTATTTTTTTCCTAGAATATAGTCATATGTAATTAAATACAAAACGAGGAACTTTTATACTTCTAGGAAGTACTTCATACAATGGTTTCCTTAAAATAGCTTGCTACCACTAAAGATTCTTGAGTTGTTTAGTCACCAAGTCGTGTCCGACTCTTTGTGAGCTCATGGACTGCAGCAGGCTAGGCTCCTGTCCATTCCATTTCCCAGGCAAGAATACTGGAGTGGGTTGCCATTTCCTTCTCAAGGGGATCTTCCTGACCCAGAAATCAAATCCGCATCTCCTGCACTGGCAGGCGGATTCTTTACCACTGAGCCACCAGAGAAACCCACCACTGAAGGTATAGTTTACCAAATACCACTGTTGTCTGTTTTTCATCACCATCATCCTTTACCCCTGCTACCCAACACCTTTCTCTCATTGCTCCACACAAGATCAAATTTAAGGAAATCACATAAGCTTTTTCTTGAGTATTTGATAATGAAGAAATGATTCAGTCGCCAGGAAGTACCAAACTCATAGAGAACTGATATCATGACAATGAAGATCACTTAAGTAGGTGGCCTCATCCTTTGGCTTTAATCCAATGCACTTGGAAATACGTGCATTATTTTGAAGACAAGATGCTTTAAGAATAGATTCTTTCTGGGTGTGCCATGTACTATGCCATGTTCATTATTTACTGCAGAAAAAATACTGCAGTAGAAAGGTTAACACCCAAAAAGCACACTCAGCTTCCTTAGAAGAGAGATTATATATAAATCCAAGATAGCCCAAGCAGTGCTAAAGATCTGCCAAAGTGGTATTTGTTTAGAAGCAAAGCATTTTTGCTTAAAATCGCAAACCTTTAAGAGTATTTCTATATTTTTTCATTATATGTGATTAATACTAAAATACTTACATGTAGTAAAGTTTGCTGAAAATTATAGTTTCCTTGAAAAGGGAAAAGCTATCAAAGTCAGACATATGTGTAGCATGAATTTTAGCCCACACCACCAAATATATTCTGTTTTAGCTGACAAAAAATTATAGAACAGCAGCTTACTAGAATCAATGACTATTAAGAAATCAAGTAAATGTACACGTTTAATGAATCCCAGCTTTTAATTATTAAAATCTAGGTAATGCAATTTATAATTTAGAAAAGAACACTTAAGGATCTATTTAGTTTCTGTATCTTTAGAAATTATTGTAAGGTTCTTGCTGCTCATTACTATTTACCCCATTTTCTAGACAATATGAACATTTTAAATGGTCACAAATTAAGTCACACTGTGTCTACTTTAAAAACATATATCTTTTAAACATATAGATACTTTTAGACACTTTTAAAGTATCTACTTTAAAAAACTATAATGGCAAACAGAAGTCAAAAGGTAAATTTCAAAAGTCAAAGGCAGGATCAAACCCTTCTAGAATGTAAGTTGCATCATCTGAAGTTAATATAAGATCAATGATCTAGACCCCTGGTAGCATCTGTAATACAGAAAATTGCAAATTATGGGTTAAAAGAAATAAACAGTATAACAACTCATTTTTGATGTTCTAAATATTTGGCACAATGCATAATTTACTTTAGAAACTATTTGTTAAAAGTACTGTAATTTTTTAAATGATTTTTAAAACTGTCAGGTTGTAGAATTTCCTATCTACCTGATTTTCATTCTACTTCTTACTACCTTCCTTCTCTATTTCTTTTCTCACTGAAAATCTAAAAATGAAATATTCTGCTTTTATTTTAATGCCAAATAAAAATTAATTATTAATACTATACAAGCTACTATTTTTTTAAAGATTTTAATTTAGCTATTACAGCCATGGTGCTGTCGCTTCAGTTGTGTCCCACTCTGTGTGAACTCATAGACGGCAGCCCACCAGGCTCTGCCGTCCCTGGGATTCTCCAGACAAGAGCGCTGGAGTGGGTTGCCATTGCTTTCTCCAATGCATGAAAGTGAAAAAAGAAAGAGAAGTCACTCAGTTGTGTCCGACTCTTAGCGACCCCATGGACCGCAGCCTACCAGGCTCCTCCATCCATGGGATTTTCCAGGCAAGAGTGCTGGAGTGGGTTGCCATTGCCTTCTCCATTACAGCCATAGCTTTAGGCTATTTTCAGAAGATATCCCCAGAACCAAAGAAATTCAGATATTTCATATGATAATGTGATGCTTCTTTTCAGATTACTGTTTACCCCCAAATTGTGAAATATGTATTTTTAGAAACAATAATCTTCCTCTATAATCACAATTCAAAACTAGCAGAATACTCATTGTCATTACAGAAACTATGATTGTATACTTTAAATATTTGGATACCTTTTTAATGACTATCTTAAACCAACTTTTAATTTATACATACCAAGAATATACACTTATTAGTTGAAAAATACATTGGTTCTACCTACCTACTACTTTTAATACACAACATGATAATTTGTGTCTTCTTCCTAGTAGCACAATTATAAGGACAGGAACACAAAAGATGTATTAGGGAGGTAAAGTAAGTACCAGAAAAACTTTCTTAGCCTTGGTTTATCATTTTTTTAATCTTCCCTTTGAATACACATTGTAACTGATCTGTCCTCTTTCACTACTCTTTCACTCTATTCCTACCTAAAACTTTTGAGCTTTGGAGCAAAGTCAGGTATACCATATTATCTATTGTTGCTACTGAATTAAATTACAGGTGAAAAAAAAAATGAAATGCTTGATGTTAAGGAAGAGACACAGAAACCAAGGAAGAGTAAAGAAAGAAACAGAGAGAGTGGCTGCACCTCACCAATAATTAATTATCCGGCAACTCTGGAGAAGAGGTTTCTCTCTGGACTTTATATCATTAACATAGGGCCAAAAATCAGAGTCCAGCTCTCCATTATGACTTTTGATTTTACTTTTTAAAATAAACCTCAATTTCATCTCTAATTAGTTTTAAAAACATACTTCACTCCAAATGGAGAGGAGCTTATTTCCCGTCTACAACAAGGCTTTCGCTATAGAAAAAAGAACCAGGAAGGCAAAAATTATTTGTTCCAGTATCTGTACTCAGAATCCCCCCTGCCTCCCCCCAGGAAACCAAGAAACTACAAAGAGTACGATCATCCCATAAAAGAAGACAATTTTAGCTTATCTTCTAGGCAACTCTTTCCACCCCACCCTCCCTAAACACACACAACAGAGAAGCAGTGTGTTGAGTTTGACAGAGACAGTAATTAAAGAGGGTAAAAATGCTGACTTATAGAATACTTAATACTAAGTTAAAATTGCAATATCATAACATCAAGATGGTAATTCATTCAACTTTAACCCATTTGGGAAAGTTACTTTTTTTGTAACTATAACTTCTTTATATTCTCTTAACTGTTCAAGCTAACAACTTTATTGTATACTACTGCTTCTTATAAGAAGTAAATCCAGGGACCATTCCATTTTATCTTAGACATATCATTTACTAGTTTTCCAAGCATGACAGAAATGGAAAAATATATATATTAGAACAAGAACAATTTATGTTAATTTACACAATTTGTGTTCTTCCTGTGCCTGATTCTATTAAAATTAACAAATTTAAGTTTAGTCTTATGCTTAAGGAAAAAAAAAAAAACCTAGTGAGACTCATTTACAAAGTATACAAGAATATAATTTTATAAATCTTTCCAGTGTTTGCTATAACTACGTTACATGAAATGTTTCCCTTCAAAGAAACTCAGAAGGATAGCGCTTACAAAATGAAACAAAACTTTCTGTGTTCATCTCTGGCAAGCAATGACCAAATACAATTTGCTTAGGAAAGATCTAGAACTGCTGCCTCCGGAGCAGAAACTACCACTAACATGCTGCTGTATAAAAGAGTCTTGGTGAGTGGCTACTATCTGGGACTTCTTCCTCTCTTCTCATACCAGTGAATCCATTTCATATAAAGCATAAGAGAAAACTAAAGCTTTGCAGAAGTGAAACTCAGCATGCTCCACCCAAATACTTCTAAGGTAACCACTCTAAAGCAAAAATGGCAGAAGTCATCTCTTTTATCCCTGCCTCCCAAAAAACAAACCCACAAAAGAACAAAACAACCCAAAACCCAAAGGCAAATGCTGTTGCTCAATCATCAGATGGATTTAGAGGCAAAAAACATGACAACAGCAATAATTCAAGTAAAGTATATGAGAAAATTTAAACACGCCACTTTCAAGTTAAGACAGAAGTGTAGGGGAGCTATGATCTTTATATCAGAGTCAAAAAGCTTAGGCATTATCACCAAATGTTAATTCACTTTACAGTCATCAATGAGACTATTGTATATATTTTTGCACCTTGCACTTGTAAAAGCAGATAAAATATTTAATATGTAATTTACATTGTATTTTACCAGCTCAGCATACAGGATGTATATAGATTATATCAAAGTGTAGTAGACAGTTAGGGGCCTGTGCAAACCCTGCAAAAATAGTACTTCAGGTATCTGCTAATTAAAAAAAAAAAAGAAGAAAACAAAAGACATTTTGCCATTTAGAAGGGATACAATTCAAACTACCACAAAATACAAAGGACTGCAAAAATGTATACCATTCCAACAACATATATAAGTTATTAAATAAAGATTTGATTTAAAAGAATATAAATGAAGCCTTTAAGTAGGTCTTTTCTACATGCATATTATTTCTTATTAAAGAAAAAAATATGTAAAAAGGCCATTGGTAATTGCTTTGTTAACATTTGTAGAAAATGCCAATTCTCTGGTCACAAACTCCACTAGGTTTAGCACTTAAGGTCTCTGCAGTTATAAACGTAATTTAAAATACTGTTAATTCTGTAACTCCATCGGTAAAATAATGTGACTTGGAATATGGCAGTCTTCATGTTGAGGGCAATGATCCACAGTTTGTTTTTTTTACTTTCTTAGGGGTGAACAGTTATCCAGAAGAACAGCACCCTCCGCCAACGCTCTGGGCTTGAGGTTCATCATCAATAATCTGTACACCTCGCCTTGCAGCTCCCGGCTGACTGGAGCCATTGCCTTTTGCCCTCTCATCCATTTGTGCAGTTTCTATCATTCCTAAGAGAGGGAGAAAGCAGACATCGTTTAGGACCACAACCTGAGTTTCTATTTCTCTAATTTCCGCTTACTATCATGATAGCGGACTTTCAACCAACAAGGAAACTAAGTAATAGCAAGGGTATTTGTCCAGCTGCATCACAGCCACAGTGACATCACCAGAGAAAACAAGTTTTTGATCTGAACAAATGACTGTATACAAGGGCCATCCTTAAGATTTTCCAAGTATACTTAGAAATATGTCAGCTCAGTTCAGTTCAGTTACCTACTCATGTCTGACTCTTTGCAACCCCATGGACTGCAGCACACCAGGCCTCCCTGTCCATCACCAACTCCCTCAGTTTACTGAAACTCACTTCCACTGAGTTGGTGATGCCATCCAACCATCTCATCCTCTGTCGTCCCCTCTTCCCACCTTCAAAATATGTCAAAGAAGGTCAAATTGTTCCAAGAACAAGCAATGTTTACGGTACAAGATTATTCTTCAAGTAATGTAAAGCTTTTAAGCAAACAACATTTGAAAGAACCAAAGAGTTTAGGATGAAGGAGGAAGAAGAAAGCTGGAGGACTCACACTATCTGGTTTAAAGATACAATAGAAAGTTGCTCTAATGATGACAATGAGATACTGGTGAAAGAAGAAATAGAGTCAACAAAACAGGTCCAGAAACGGACTCCCATACATATGGTCACTTGATTTTTAACACATGTGCCAAGTTTACTGAGTGAAAACAGAATCATCTTTTCAAGAAACAGTACTAGAACTGGACATTTACATGTAAAAAATGAAAGTTCAATCTGTATCTCCCACCATATGTGAACATTAATAAGAAATTAATTTCAGATCTAAATGTAAAACAAAATGTCTAGAAGAAAACACAGCAGGAGGGGCTTCCCTGGTGGCTCACTGGTAAAGAAGTAGATCCCAATGCAGGAGATCAATCCTCGATCCAGGAGGATCCCGCATGACTCAGAGCAACTAAGCCCACGCAGCACAACTACCGAGCCTGTGCTCCATAAAGCCTGGCAGCCACAGCTACTGAAGCCTGCGGGGCCCTGAGCCGGTGCTCCACAACGCAGGGAGCCACTGCCGTGGGAAGCCCGCAGAGCCCATATGGAGAGTGGCCTCTGCTCTCCGCAACTGAAGAAAAGCCCATACAGCAGTGAAGACCCAGCATGGCCAAAAATAAACTAACGAATTCTAAAAAAAAGGAAAAAATAGGAGGAAATCTCTGTAGAAGAAAATCTTTGACTTTGAGTTAGCAAAGATTTCTCATGGAAGACACACAAAAAAATGACTCATAAAGAAAAACTGATAAATCAGACCTCATTAAAATTTAGATCTTTTGCTCTTTGAGAAACAGTTAAGAAAAATGAGAATACAAGACACAGACTAGGAATAAATAGTTGCAAAATACATATCTGAAAAGATGAGCAAAGAAAAGAGAGTCCTTAGAACAGAATAAGGGTTCTAAACTTGGGTTCAGAGACCAATCTTGAAAAATGGTTTCCAAATTGCGGTATATGGGACAATTCATTGAGATGAAATTAGAAAACAGTTTCCCCCAACCTTTCAAAATTTCTGTTTTTTTAATATGTTTTACAATATACAAAATACATAAGCACTTGTATATGTTCTATAATTTTAAAATAACATATGGAGAATATTCAATCTTTTTATATAAAGATGTCATATATAACATTTACAAGCCACTGATCTAGAACCTCAGTACTCAAAGTATGGTCTGAGGACAAGTGTCATTAATCCTTGGGTGTCTGTTAGAAAACAGAAGTTCAGGCCTACATGAGACCAGCTTTATCAAATTACAATTTTAACAAGATCTCCTAGTGACTGATATGTACAGCAGTGGTTCTCATATTTTAGTATAAATCAGAATCAGGAGGAATGATTAAAACACACGTTTGGAGAACCACCTCCTAGAATTTCGATTCAGTAGGTTTGGGGTAAAGCCCAAGAATTTGCACTTCTAACACATTCTCAAATGATGCTAATGCTGCTAATTAGGGGACTACATTTAGAGAATTACTCTCCCAGGTGAACTACGAATGATCTTCAGGTTTACATAAAACTAATATTTACTCCAAAGTTTGTGTATATGTACATTTTTCTAGAGAGAAAACCATCATTTCATCATGTTCTCAAAACAGTCTGTGAGTTCAAGGAATGTAATTTGACAAAATCATCTCAACCCATTATTCTACAGACTAGGGTTTTCCTAAGTATAGTATGTGTTCTATTGGTGATATGAGAAATGACTTTCAGGTTGTATATGTGATAAACATTTTCCTTTCTCTCTCTTTTTTGAATATGAAAAAGCACAAACATATATAAAAGAAAAACATAATAAAAATCTATATGTCCATCACACACTTTCATCCATACTTGGCAATCATCACTACTATTATTTTTAAATCAAATTTATGTGTCAGACATATAAATTTCATTCATAAATTATGATTTCTAAAGATAAAAACTTTAAAAAAATAAAAATTATTTTTAGGCATAATCACAACACCATAATCATGCCTAACAAAATTCACAATATTTCTTAAGATCATCAATATCCAGTGAGTGTTCATATAGTCCCAATCGTTTCATAAATGTTCTTCTTCACTAGTTTGTCAAATTAGGATACAAATAAGGTCCATCCACTGCAACATGTTGTTACATCTCTTAAATCTTTTATTCTGTATATTCCCCTTCCATTTTTATTTTTAATGGTATTGCATTTATTTTAACATATGTTTAGCAAACACAACACATCCATACACCTACTTTTACAAAGGTCAAGAAAGAGTTCCTCAATTCCTTTGTTCTGTTTGGCTGAAGTGTGATAATGTTTTGCTCCCACAGATTCTGCATACCTTAAAAAGAAAAGTAACATCAGTAATTGCTGTAAAAAAATATTTCAAGTTTTTGACACAACTGCTATTTCAACTTTTTTTACAGTAGCACTTTTGGTGACTTATTACCAATTAACCCAGGTTTAGTGAAATTAAAATTATATACTGGTTAATATCTCTATATATTGAACCAACTTTTAAATAAGAGTATATTGCAAGACTTGAAATTTTTATAAATTAATTTGAAACCCAAATATTTTAGTTTTTGTGACTCGCTATTTGGCCATAGAAGTTTCCTTTTGCATCACTTTTATACTTTTTCCTGAAACCAGAAAAAGAACTGAAAGTGAAATATCTTTAAATGTCACAAAAAGTCTAGAAACTGCCAATGTAAACACACTTCATTGAATCCAATAGCTCAATCTATATGAAAAGGTTTGAGTAATAACTAAATGGTAAAGAACACTGTGCAAGGATGAAGACTTCTTACAGAGAGTGACTGATAGAAGGAAGAGAAAGAAAACACTTACGATTCTGCTTCTTGAATGGAAACATGTCTCTCCTTCTCCAAGTCTACTTTATTACCTAATTGGAAAAGTAAATGCCAGTGTTTAACATTGATTCATTTTTATAATGAAATTAAGCTAATTCTAAACATACAAATTCTATTTTAATTCCCTAAAAAAATAATGCAAATCCCCACCAGACTTCTCAGTGTCTTGAAACTATCAAGTGAACTCCTATGATATGAGGGTTGATCTTGACAAGGTGAATGCCTCAACCTCCCTCAGATGGCTCAATGCATATCCCTCCTGAAGCTGCGGCCTCAGAGAGAAAAGACCTCGCCCGAGGAGATGAGCATTCTTTTTGATTTAGAGTATAAATGGGATTAGGATTTACTAGGGAACTCTAAGAAAAAAAATCTGTGATTTTTATCCAAGTCTAAGTGAAGTCGCTCAGTCGTGTATGACTTTTTGCGACCCCGTGGACTGTAGCCCACCAGGCTCCTCCGTCTATGGGATTCTCCAGGCAAGAATACTGGAGTCGGTTGCCATTTCCTTCTCCAGGAAATCTTCCCGACCCAGGGATCGAACCCAGATCTCCTGCATTGCAGGCAGACGCTTTAACCTCTGAGCCACCAGGGAAGCCCCAAGTCTAAGTGGTCCCCAATCAACTCAGAGATGCTCAGTAATTAAATAAGGCCACCTTATTGCTCATGAAAATATATTAGGCTAGCCTTTTGGATCCTAAGAATACTTTGGTTTTCTGGATGATATGAACTGATTAAAGAAAGCATTAAAATGTATGGCTTTTGAAGTACTTCATCAGTGCAAGGGAAGAAACTGTACTGTTTGTTTTAAAACCATCAGAGAACTTAGTATATGAACATCATGCAGATTTTAAATTACTGAAAATAAGTTTGACTTTCCTTAAGCAATGGAACCAAACTCAAACTATGCTACAAAGCAACCAGAATAAAAGTGAAGAAACTTCAAAATGCAGATTCCTTATTATATACAGGCTAGAGATGATGGTAAGAAGGCTGGACTGAGTGCTAAAGGCAAGGGAAGTAACAGACAGGAAAGGGAGAAATACACTAAGAAATGACACGTTAAAGAAATACTTTCATTTCTTCTATTATGACCTATAGAGGTAAAAAAATCGGAGAAGGCAATGGCACCCCACTCTAGTACTCCTGCCTGGAAAATCCCATGGACAGAGGAGCCTGGAAGGCTGCAGACCATGGGGTCGCTGAGGGTCAGACACGACTGAGCAACTTCACTTTCACTTTTCACTTTCATTCACTGGAGAAGGAAATGGCAACTTACTCCAGTGTTCTTGCCTGGAGAATCCCAGGGATGGGGGAACCCGGTGGGCTGCCCTCTGTGGGGTCACACAGAGTCAGACATGACTGAAGTGACTTCGCAGCAGAGGTAAAAACGGAAATCCTGTAAATACGGTCATTTTTTTTCTTGGAACTTTAGAGCATCAAGAAGACAATTTCAGATAAAGCACTGAACTAAGCTCCCAATGAAAGATGCAATGCTTAGAACTGAGAGGTACAGGCCCAGAGGTTTTGTATATAGAAGACCTCAAATAATCTGAGCCCCTAATTATGTGCAGCCTCAAGCAACATCTGACACGGTAGCCTAAGGCTGAGAGGGAAGCACATATGCTAAAGCTCAGAAGGTCCTAACAAATTTAGTACTGAACTCTTCCTTCTTTGAACAGTTATCAGTCTAAGTCTATCTAAGCAAGAAAACACATATTAGTTCTGATCTCCCACATTATTCTGTCAATAAAATTTTTAATCTGCTAAATATTACAGTCAATATATCCAACAGTCACCAGCAGAATAAGTTGTTCTATGCCATGAAGAATGCAAAAGGCACCACCTAGTGGCAGATGGTTCCAACAAACAGGAACAAGATTCTGCCACAGTAAAAAGGTAAAGTTGGCTTAAAGTTCAACATTCAGAAAACGAAGATCATGGCATCCCATCACTTCATGGCAAATAGATGGGGAAACAGTGGAAACAGTGTCAGACTTTATTTTGGGGGGCTCTAAAATCACTGCAGATGGTGATTGCAGCCATGAAATTAAAAGAGGCTTACTCCACGGAAGGAAAGTTATGACCAACCTAGATAGCATGTTCAAAAGCAGAGACATTACTTGGCCAATAAAGGTCCGTCTAGTCAAGGCTATGGTTTTTCCTGTGGTCATGTATGGATGAGAGTTGGACTGTGAAGAAAGCTGAGCGCCAGAGAATTGATGCTTTTGAACTGTGGTGTTGGAGAAGACTCTTGAGAGTCCCATTGACTACAAGGAGATCCAACCAGTCCATTCTAAAGGAGATCAGTCCTGGGATTTCTTTGGAAGGAATGGTGCTAAAGCTGAAACTCCAGTACTTTGGCCACCTCATGCGAAGAGTGGACACACTGGAAAAGACTCTGATGCTGGGAGGGATTGGGGGCAGGAGGAGAAGGGGACGACAGAGGATAAGATGGCTGGATGGCATCACTGACTTAGATGGATGTGAGTTTGAGTGAACTCCGGGAGTTGGTGATGGACAGGGAGGCCTGGCGTGCTGCGATTCATGGGGTCGCAAAGAGTCGGACACGACTGAGCGACTGAACTGAACTGAACTGAAAAAGGTAAACAGTCTCCTATAGAAAAAGGAGACTTTTGTTGAAATTAATGAAAACCCTCTGAGTTGGTTTGATAGAGCTTAAATGTCTTTTTTTTCAAAATCTGCCAGAATTACTAACATCTACTTTTTAAAAATGAGGATAGGGAAAGTAGACAATCACCTTATTGCCTCAAATGAATATTTGGGGAAAACTGAGATACTGCTTTATTATTTAACAACATTTGACTTAACCAACTTTAATAAAGCCGGTTATTTTCTTTTTAAATTTTATGCCTTGCCACCGTGGCTTGAAGTGTCTTGGTTACCCAGCCAGAGACTGAACCTGGGCCACAGCAGGCAAAGCGCCAAGTCCTAAACACTGGGCCACCAGGGAATTCCCTAAAATCGGTTACTATTAAAATTGCTAACTATTTTAATAACACAATTAATATTTTAAACAAAAAAATCCTTCTACTAAATAACTACTGTTTCTTTGAACAGTTAAGTGCTCATGATGGATTAACAGCACAGGCTAAGTCACAAGACTGCCTTGCAGTGACTGATACCTTCCCAAAGTTCAAGACCTTTGTAGCTCCTATGTTCTTTTGAAGGCAAGAGAGCTAAAGTTGGCAGTTTTGAGGCTTATTTCCCTGATAGCTCAGATGATAAAGAGTCTGTTTGCAGTGCTGGAGACCCAGGTTCGATCCCTGGGTCAGGAAGATCCCCTAGAGAAGGAAATGGCAACCCACTCCAGTATTCTTGCCTGGAGAATCCCATGGTTGGAGGAACCTGACAGTCTACAGTCCGAGGGGTCGCAAAGAGTTGGACACGACTAAGCGACTTCACTTCACTTCTGTTACTACTCTGTGGCCACATTGGGAACTTTCCAATAGGCTTAAAACACCTGAAAACAAGAATAACCACCAAAATAAGCACCTACTTGAAAGTACTATATACTTTCTGAGGGCTGAAGCCACTGGAGAGGAAAAGGCTATCCTGCTAAGAACACTAAAAACTTTTTCTTCTTTTAAAATACCTATTTTAATAACGAACATGGAAGGGATATACCCATTGCTAAGAGCAGATGGCTAATAGCAATAAAGAGAATTTTATTTTGCTTAAACTGGATGGAATGTGTCATAGTGGAAACTTAAATCTGATAAAATTTGCTTTAACTTCTGGCTCATTTCAAAACTATACGATTTGGGGCATATTACTTCACCCCTCTTAGTTTCACTTTGTACAAATGTAGCTAATAAACTTTCCAAGGTTAATGTGAAAATAAGATATAATGTAAAAGGCCTAGTAAACAGTACACATGCAATGGAGAGTAGTTATTAAAATCAGCCATATCCATCAGTGAATGATCAAGTGAAAAATCAATACAGTTATGAGAGACTTAAAGCCCATGATAATTAATATGTCTTACCACAATCCTGACTGGCTTAGGAAATCCTTTACCCACCGCACCCCCCAACTTAGTTAGGTTTCCTTTTGCGTTATCCTAGCACCCTCCCTTACCTCTTCACAGCTTTTACCATAATATACAATAAGAGCTTGTTTTTCCTCTCTCACCCTACATGATAAACTCCGGGACGACAAGGACCATATCTATTTTTTAACTTATTCACTGTACTACTCTCAAAGCATGGTACGTGGCAGCAAGTAATACGTACTGCTGGTTAAGGATATGGGCCTGAAGCAGCAGACAGGCCTGATTAAAACCCCAGGCCTGTCTCTGAGTGCTACGTAGGCTGGGAAGTGTCACGCTCTCTAGGTCCATTTGCTCACGTGTAAAATGGCAATGGCAGCAATACCTCCTTGCAGTGCTGTCAGGAGGCTTAAATGAAATAATACGGGTGTAGTTCTTAGAACAGTGCCTGGCACTCAATAAGTGGTAAGTAGGTATTAATAAATACATGTTTAACAAACATACAAATGTTGAGAACAGACTATTAGCAACATATTCTATTAAATAGAGCAACCACAGCCAAGAGTGCTGATCAATGGATTAACCAGAACTAGAGGGAAAAGTCTCTACTAGCAAAGTATGGAGTTCTCTATTCCTGATTTAAATATTATCAGTGGTTTAGATAAGGACCGAGAAGGTTATCTAATTTACACACGAAAAAGCTAGTAGATTATAAATATGTCAAACATAAACATTCAGAAACAGATGGCAAGTTGAAATTCTTACACTTAGGTTTATATAACAGTTATGCAGGAAGACAGGAAAAGCCTAACAGAAGAGCAATACTTATAAAAATGGAATTCTGATTTTTGTTATAATCTATGTCAAAGACAAATTAAGCTGACATGACTGCTAAAAAGCATATGCAATCTTAGAGATAATAATCTAAAGAAAAAAAGAACCAAAAAGTAATGCCAGAAGTCCACAGAGGGAGTTCTAGAGTTCTTTTACTTCACCCATTAAGAATATTCCTCCACTCTAGTGAATCATGGTCTACTTTCATCTTTGGAGTCAAAAGTTACCTTTGGAGTCCTTGACTCAAAAATATGTATAGTTAAATGTAACAAGAATAGATTCAAGGGATTAGATCTGGTAGACAGAATGTCTGAAGAACTATGGATGTAGGTTTCTAACACTGTACAGGAACCAGTAACCAAAATCATCCCAAAGAAAAAGAAATGCAAGAAGGCAAACCGGTTGTCTGAGGAGGATTTACAAATAGCTGAGGAAAGAAAAGAAGCAAAAGGCAAGGAAGAAAGGGAAAGATAAACCCAAAGATAAACCCAGAGTTCCACAGAATAGCAAAGAGATAAGAAGCTCTTCTTAAATGAACAATGCAAAGAAATAGAGGAAAACAATAGAATAGGAAAGACTAGAGATTGCTTCAAGAAAACTGGAGCTATCAAGGAAACATCTCATAAAAGAATGGGCACGATAAAGGACATAAATGGTAAAGACCTAACAGAAGCAGAAGAGACTAAGAAGAGGTGGCAAGAATACACACAAAAACGGTACAAAAAGGTCTTAATGACCCAGATAACTAGAACTGGACATCCTGGAGTGTTAAGTCAAGTGGGCTTTCAGAAGCATGACTATGAGCAAAGCTAGTGGAGGTGACGGAATTCCAGCTTAGCTATTTAAAACCCTAATAGATGATGCTGTTAAACTGCTGCACTCAGTATGTCTGTAAATCTGGAAAATCCAGCAGTGGCCACAGGACTGGAAAAGGTCAGTTTTCATTCCAATCCCAAAGAAAGGCAATGCCAAAGAATGTCTACTGCACAACTGCACTCATTTCACATGCTAGTAAGGTAATGCTCAAAATCCTTCAAGACAGGCTTCAATAGTACATGAACCGATAATTTCCAGGTGTGCAAGGTGGGTTTCGAAGAGGCAGAGGAAGCCAGAGCAAACTGCCAACATTTGTTGAATGATGGAGAAAGCAAGAAGTTCCAGAAAAACATCTGCTTCACTGACTATGCTAAAGCTTTTGACTGGGTGGATCACAAGAAACTGTGGAAAATTCTTAGAGATGGGACTACCAGACCACCTTACCCGTCTCCTGAGAAACCTGTCTGCAGGTCAAGAAGCAACAGTGCTGGACATGGAACAGTAGACTGGTTCCAAATTGGAAAAGGAGTATGACAAGGCTGTATTCTGTCACCCTGCTTTTAACTTATATGCAGAGTAAATCATGCAAAATGCCAGGCTGAATGAAGCACAAGCTGGAATCAAGATTGCTGGGGGGAAATATCAACAACCTTAGATATGCAGATGATACCCCTCTAATGGCAAAGTGAAGAGGACCTAAAGAACCTCTTGATTGGGGTGTAAAAGAGTGAAAAAGTTGGTTTAAAACTCAACATTCAAAAAACTAAGATCATAGCATCTGGCCCCATCACTTCATGGCAAATAGATGGGGGAAAAGTGGAAACACTGACAGATTTTCTTTTGCTGGGCTCCAAAATCACTGTGGATAGTGACTGCCACCACAAAATAAAAAGACACTTGTTCCTTGGAAGGTAAGCAAAGACAAACCTAGACAGTGTATTAAAAACTAGTGACATCAATTTGCTGACAAAGATCTATGTAGTCAAAGCTATGGTTTTTCCAGTAGTCAGGTATGGATGTGAGTTGGAACATAAAGAAGGCAGATTGCTGAACAATTGATGCTTTTGACTTGTGCTCTTCAAGACTTTTGAGAGTCCCTTGGATAGCAAGATCAAACTAGTCAATCCTGAAAGAAATCAACCCTGAATATTCATTGGAAGGACTGATGCTGAAGCTGACACTCCAATACTTTGGCCAACTGAGTGAAAAGCCGACTCACTGGCAAAGCTCCTGATGCTGGGAAAGACTGAAGGCAAAAGAAGGGAGTGGCAGAGAATGAGACAATTAGATAGCATCACCCATTTAATGGACATGAATTTGAGCAAACTCTGGGAGACAGTGGAGCAGAAGAGACTGGCGTGCTGCAGTCCATGGGGTTGTAAAGTTGCTTAGCGACTGAACAACAACAAAATGACAAAAACACAGCTTAAGTCACTGATTTTAATTATACTGTAGTTGCCAAACTCTTTTATTTTCTAAAATAATCTGATGATGAAAAACTAAAGGTCAAGTTGAAGCAAGGCTGGGAGACTCAAAGCCCTACATGTTCAAGGTTTCCCAGCTGCTCCCCAAGGGCATTCCTTGAATTACAGATGTTTGAATCTCCTGAAAGATCCCTTCCAAATTCTAAATTACTCTAAAATATTAAATACTAAAATACCATTCTTTTCTCATGTAACTTTAAAATGAAAATTATTTACTTACTATTTTTTAATAAAGTATTAAAGAAACAAAGGACATTTTAAAAAATTAATGACACTTACCTACTATACATAAACAGATTTCATTTCCCAACATTTTCCGTAATTCTTTCACCCAGTTTTTAACCTGTGTATACAAGCGTAAATATTAAAACAAATCCTGTTACAATGACTACAATTACAATACCCCAAAATACAATGCTGTGAAAATACCTCAAAATTCTGTCTAATGGTCCACATATTTAGTTATTAGGAATGATTCACTATCAGTTCAGTTCAGTTCAGTCGCTCAGTCGTGTCCGACTCTTTGCGACCCCATGAATCGCAGCACGCCAGGCCTCCCTGTCCATCACCAACTCCCAGAGTTCACTCAGACTTGCGTCCATCGAGTCAGCGATGCCATCCAGCCATCTTATCCTCAGTTGTCCCCTTCTTCTCCTGCCCCCAATCCCTCCCAGCATCAGAGTCTTTTCCAATGAGTCCACAGCTGGGTATTGTTTTTGCTTTGGCTCCATCCCTTTCATTCTTTCTGGATTTATTCCTCCACTGACCTCCAGTAGCCTACTGGGCACCTACTGACCTGGGCAGTTCCTCTTTCAGTATCCTATCATTTTGCCTTTTCATACTGTTCATGGGGTTCTCAAGGCAAGAATACTGAAGTGGTTTGCCATTCCCTTCTCCAATGGACCATATTCTGTCAGACCTCTCCACCATGACCTGCCCGTCTTGGGTTGCCCCGCGGGCATGGCTTGGTTTCATTGAATTAGACAAGGCTGTGGTCCTAGTGTGATTAGAGTGACTATATAGGATCATTTATATTGCAAATCACACACACACACACACACACACACACACATATCCAATAGAACAATTTCTCTCTCCATCTACATATAAGTATAAAGAGAAGCACCTCTAATTACAATCTTTCATAAATCGTCCACAAATCTAAGCAAAGCTGTTCACCAGAGCAAAAGTATGTCAACTCTAGCATCTGATAATAGATGCTTGTATAGAATCACACTGGATTGAAGAAAATATGGGCTTGGGAATTCCCTAGTGGTCCAGTGGCTAGAATTCAGTGCTTTACTCTCAGGGCCAGGGTTCAATCCCTGGTCAGGAAACTAAGATCCCACATGCCACATGATGCGACCAAAAAAAAAAACCTAAAAAACACACACATACACGAGCTTAATTAAGTCTTTTATACCCCAGTTGGTTCCAAAAGAGAGGGCACGGGAGCTTCTGTGACACACATTTAAAGGAAAAACAAAACGTACAGGAGTAGAAAAAGAGGAAAATAAGTTTTATTCTTTGGTGTGAGGTAGGTTTCTTCACCCTCGGCGTCTCTGGTATTTGGGCCTCAGCAGCCCTCTGCGGGGGGGGCCCGTCCTGTGCAGTGACTGCTGTCGGGCGGTGCCCCTGGCCTCCGGGCGGTGCCCCTGGCCTCCCACCCACCAGACTCGGCGCCACTGCCAGGTGTGACAACCAAGGGCGCCTCTAGAGATCGCTAGCACCCACGGGTAACCACTCGACTGCAAGGGAATCCCTGAATCTAACCAATATTCCTTTTAATTGTTATTCATCTGCGGTCAGATTCGCCTCCACAGGTATTCTATTCATTAACCCATACACTCTGTGATGAGTTAAAGAGGGTCAGAAATTCTCTGCCAAGAGTCTATTTCTTCTCTCTCTGACTCTGTTCTAACCTAGTCTCTTGCTTTGACCAAGAGAAGGTGGCAGCACTAATGCCATGCCAATTCCAGACTAAAGCCTTAGGAAGGTCTGGCAGCTCTCTCTTGGGATCTGGTTGTCATATAAGGTTTGGCTGGAATACAGAATAATGAGAGCATGTGGACAGAGTACTGGAGAACAAGACACCAAATGGACTGAGAAGGCACACGGAGGAAAACCAGGCCCTCTTGGATCCAGGTCCCCCCCCAGCCAACCCCCAGCTCATGCAGCTGTCTGAGTGACTCCACTGACACCACATGGAGCAGAGGATTTGTCCAGAAAAGAAAGAGAGTAAAAATCACTCAGTCCTGTCCGACTCTTTGCAACCCCATGGACTACACAGTCCGTGGAATTCTTCAGGCCAGAATACTGGAGTGGGTAGCCTTTCCCTTCTCCAGGGGATCTTACCAACCCAGGGATCGAACCCAGGTCTCCTGCATTGCAGGTAGATTCCTTACCAACTGAGTCACAAGGGAAGCCCAAGAATACTGGAGTGGGTAGCCTATCTCTTCTCCAGGGGATTTTCCCGACCCAGGAATTGAACCAGGGTCTCCTGCATTGCAGGCACATTCTTTACCAACTGTCAGGGAAGCTCAGGCAACCCTCAAAACCACGAGAAATAATACGTTGCTGTTTTAAGCCATCAAATTTGGGGTGTTTTGTTATGCAGCAAGATAGATAACTGGTCACTTTTCAACCTAAATGACTCCACTTTCTTTTAATCAATAAAATACTTAAACCATTTCTTTTCATGCAAAAAAGGCAAGAAGGGATAGAAGGGATAACAAACAGCATCCCAAAGATAAAACATTGTAAAATATCATTAAATCTGAAAGCTACCTGTTTTCATTTTTCTACTCCTTGACCTAACTTTTTCAACATGGCATTAATAATCCAAAGGCTAACTTATATATCTGCTTCGTCCATTAAATGCTAGGAAATAAATAAAAACAAAAAAACAAAAAGGGCAAGTAATTTCAAGAAGTACAAACCTGTAACTCAAGGCAAGAAAAGCTTCGTCTTGGAATTACCCCCTTGAGTTACATATCCTTTCTTATTCCCAGCAAGGCTTTCAAAAGATCAAGTAAGTAAACTGTCACAATACTAACTGTGATGAGAATTCAGAGGTAAGTTTAATGGTCACTCGTTTTTGGTCCCAAAAACTTTATAAAAATGGAAGTGCTCTAAAATAAACACTGTGTAGATTTTCCTTTTAAACTCTGTATTGAATACTCCAGGATACCTAGTGAGGAGAAAAGACCTTAAACTTGATTTAGTTCCTTTTACCTCCCCATAATTATGGAACCCACCCGTGCAGCCATACCAAATTTTCAGGTGCCCAGTGTGTACAGAAAAAAAAGTTTGTGATTTTTCTTTAATAAGGAGAAAAAAAAGGCGTCTATATTTTTCTGAAGCTTTACTTCAGATTATTTCCCTTTCCTAATATCTGAGAAAGCCATATAATAAACTATTAACAGATGATACCCATATTGTTAATATGAATTAAATATGCCATTAAAAAATATGACTGGTCATCATTTATGCACAAACTAGAAAATCCCATGGACAGAGGAGCCTGGTAGGCTGCAGTCCATGAGGTCGCTAAGAGTCGGAGACGACTGAGCAACTTGATTTTCACTTTCAGTTTCATGTATTGGAGAAGGAAATGGCAACCCACTCCAGTGTTCTTGCCTGGAGAATCCCAGGGACGAGGGAGCCTGGTGGGCTGCCGTCTATGGGGTCGCACAGAGTCAGACATGACTGAAGTGACTTAGCAGTAGCAGCAGTATACTTTTAAAGCCAAGGCTGATCACAGACATGTTAATGCAGACCTGACCAATCACTATTGCTCTATTAAGTCATTCACCCATAAGTAAGCAAGATACCTTCTGGAAAGAATCTTCATCTGTTATATCATAAACTAAAATAGCTCCATTTGAATCTCTGTAGTAAATTGGACCCAATGCGTGGAATCTCTCTTGACCTGCTGTATCCTAAATAAAGCAACAAACGTTTGTTAGACCAGAAGAAAAAATATATCTATTATTTAAACTACAGTGAGCTTCTGATTAATTAAAAACTAGGGTATAAAGTTATAGATAACCCCAAAACACTGTTAAAATAAACAAGCTATAAAAATTTTTAAGTAAGGTTATAATTAATATTTAATGTTTTACTGTTTTGTAAAGGTTACTTCTCCTCTCCCCAACCCTCCTCCTCAGCAATCTTTCCCACCCTTGCTAAAAAGCCAGTTCAGTTGCCAAAGGGCTGGAATGACCACAATGGCTTTATAACCTAGAACAGGCTTGGCCCTGAATTTAAGATCTCCACAGAGAGAGGAGACAAGGAGAAAGAACGCGCACCAGGGCCACCTGGCGGTGATGCCTTAGTGCACTGTCCTTGCCCTGGTCTCCACCAGCCACTCCCTTGGAAGGTTAGGACATGGAGACGGGGGGATAAAGGCAAGACAGCCTGTCCACCTCTTTCTCTGAAATGGAATCCCTTGAGTTCACCTTCTCCAGTTGAAAAGTTATGACAGCACTATTCATGTATAACAAGTGTATTCAAGATAAAATTCTTAGCCAGATTTTAGGGGAAAAAGATGTTTAATTAAAAAAAAAAGATTTTGGCTAACCCTGAGTTAACTAAAACAATAAAAATCCAGAAATTCAAATTCTTATTTCTTAAGCCAATTAGTTATTAGAGTATGAAGAACAGGTAAAGGCCTTCACTCATACAGCTGAAAACGTTAACTTACCCATATAGCAAGATTTACTCTCTTCCCACCAATATTTAACTTCTTTGTTAAGAATGATGCCTAAAAAAAGAGAGATATACATTAAATGATGTTTCACATAAAACTTATCCTAAAAAATATAGATGAATGAATCACATCATATGAAACAAGTTATCTGGGAGAAAAAGTAATCATTGAGTTTTTATTAATAACTAAACATTGTTTCCACTGAAAACAGAACATTATTTTTATTCTAAGAAAAAGATGTTTTATGAACACAAGTTATAAAAAGTACCCAAGAGCTGGTAATTAAATGTTTTCTTAGTTTTTTTCCCCTCATTAAAACATTTTCTTAGCATTTAATTTGATGCCACCTAACCTACTCATTATAGAAAGAGTCTAAGACTACTAAGATGAGATAAAAGAAATATTTACTGGTGTTTACTTAGCCGTATGAGTACCATTACTACTGGAAAATTTTCTGCCATTATTTTGCAATTCAATTATTTAAACTAAAGCTAATAACTATACCAGGTACTATCACAGAAATGAAAGAAAACAGTTCCAGCTTTCAAAGAGCTTATAGTTCCACTGCAAATATTAAAATGTAAAGATAATGGTTAAAGTGGAGGGTCTTGCTAAGTACACTATAAAGAAAATGCTGAGAAAGGAGTGTAAAGCTTGCCTGGATAAGTCACAGAAGGCTTCAGAAAGAAAGTAATGAGCTCCTCTTTATGAGTAGTAAGGGTTTTTCCTGACAGACAGGTGAAACCACTGAAGCCTGAAACATGTAACTCCCCATGCCACAGGAAACTCCAAGTTGGTCTGGTGTATGCCAGAGATGAAGCTCTAAAGTTAGGAAAAGGTTGAATCAAAAAAACCTGCAACTCTAAAGGTATGGACTTAACCTTGTGGGTCGCAATAAAAGCTGCTTCAAGACTGGCACCCCACTCCAGTACTCTTGCCTGGAAAATCCCATGGATGGAGGAGCCTGGTGGGCTGCCATCCATGGGGTCGCTAAGAGTCGCACACGACTGAGTGATTTCACTTTCACTTTTATGCATTGGAGAAGGAAATGGCAACCCACTCCAGTGTTCTTGCCTGGAGAATCCCAGGGACAGGGGAGCCTGGTGGGCTGCCGTCTATGGGGTCACACAGAGTCGAACACAACTGAAGTGACTTAGCAGCAGCAGCAGCAAGACTCTAGACAAGGTTTTTGCTTTTTCTTTTTAACGTATACAGTCAGGTATATTTGTGGACGGCTGAGTATTGCTCAGAGAAGGTGATGGCACCCCCACTCCAGTGATCTTGCCTGGAAAACCCCATGGGCGGAGGAGCCTGGTAGGCTGCAGTCCATGGGCTTGCAAAGAGTCAGACAGGACTGAGCGACTTCACTTTCACTTTTATGCATTGGAGAAGGAAATGGCAAACCCACTCCAGTGTTCTTGCCTGGAGAATCCCAAGGACAGCGGAGCCTGGTGGGCTGCCGTCTATGGGGTCGCACAGAGTTGGACACGACTAAAGAGACTCAGCAGCAGCAGCAGCAGCAGTGTATTGCTCTGTATCCCCTTTGTGTGTTCACAGTGCACACTAAAGAGTCCGCCAAAAGACTGGCTAATTGTATTTATACAAGTATTTCCCAAATTCATTTGAGTTCTTTTTCCCTAAAGAAACACCTAACTCATCCAAAGAAGTAAATGTTAGGAAATAATACTGTTAACAATGAACAATCAATGAAGGGTTTTTAAGCAGTGAGAACATATAAAATCTGTATTTTTAAGAGAATGACTATGATAGGAAGAAAGACAGGACTAGACTTGGAAGACAGGAGGCTATTTTAAAGCTGGAAAGAAAGGCATAAAGGGCCTGAATTAAATGCATGAAGATAGAAAAGAAGAGGATAAAATCAAGACTAACTGAAGAGGGAATATAATCAGAAACCTGAGTCGGTTGACATGTTTAAAAAAGGAACAAAGAGCCAAGTTCAAAGCTATGCAGAGATTATCACATTTAAGTGTATCAATACAAAAGAAAGTGCAGAGATGGAAAGTAAAACAGATAAAAAGGCTAGGATGGTGAATTCTTGATATTACTGAAGGAGAAAGAACCTAGATTTCAGGAAGGACTTTCTACTGTATATATACTAAGGAAAACTAAAAACTAAGAAAAGGCCACTAGATTGAATGATTAACTAAGGAATCCAGATACAAAGGAATCACAAACAGCAGAGGTCAAATCCAGGAATGTCTACCTTCATTTTATTAAATAAAACAGAGGTTATATAGAAAAGGGCATAATATTTAATTCAATGGCAAAACAACAAAGGAAATAACTTAGAAAATGAGAAGACCAAATACATGTTATATACAATAAATATGAATGAAGGAATATTTCCCACTCATAGCTTAAGGGTTAAGAATATCAACTTTGAAGCAGAACTTTGGATTTGAATCTCAGCTTTGCCACTTATCAGTTGTGTAATTTATTAGAACTCAACCATCTGCCCTATTTCACTATCAATGTTATATAAAGAAACTCAAAATCTGACTCCTATACAAATGTTTGAAGTAAACTTAAATGCCCCTCTCTCTTCTTTTGAACATATTTAAAGTTAAACTGATCTTCCCTCCAAAATTGGCTTTCCATTGTAACATTAGTATTTTGATCACACTCTCCAAGTCACTGAGGTTTAGCATCTCAGGAATATCATCATTGAATAGTCTTCCTTCCCTGTCATCCCATAATCCAAAAAACTGATCAAGTCTTGTCTTCATATTCCCTCTGGAGTTCTATGACCACCAGTCTCATATTAAGTCATAATATAAATACCTTTGGTCTCACCTCACACTCTGGTTCTCTAGTCTACATGTCACATTATCTTCCTCAAACCCCGAATATTTTATTAAAAATAAAAACAAGCAAACAAACAAAAACAAAAAGCCCTTACCACATCCACAGCTGAGTTCTCTAATAGTTATCACTTTACATTAGTATACTTGAACTATATCCTGCTGGCAGCTAATACCATAAAAGCCTTTTGTCAAGAGTTTTGTGGGGATTTCTCCACAGTGGGGAGTGAATTATAGCTGGGAAAGCTCCATCATTTCCTTTCTACCATTCCTTCTGAAACTTACCATCACTTACCACAGTGAGTTGAGAGACAGTGCTAAGTCTCTCCTAAGGAACCATGTATGTATAGAACAATTTTATGGAAAGAGTGCTCATCAGAGCATTGATTCTTTAAAAAAGAAAGAAAATGGAAAGAAATAACCTAAGTGTCCATCACTAGGCAATTCTTTAAAAAATATACAAATGTACCCCATCAATATGGTGAGACACTACACAGTCATTTCTAGTGCTACTGCTAATACCAGCTAACAGTTAGTGAATGCTTATCTTTCACCAAGTACTGTGCAATGCACTTTTTACAAAGTCATTCATAAGCTTCTCCTTTATGAAAGTCAGGGAGCCCTATTACAGAAATAAAAATCTCAAACCCTTATCTTTGTATCCAAGGACCTCCACCATTTGTCCACACCTATCTTCCTAGAAAGCTTCCAGTATTCAGAGTCTATACTATATATTTCCTCCAATCCTGTTTGTTCATAAAATTCCTCTCTAACTTGGGCCTATTCTTTATTTTCTATCTTAATCGCATCTCTCCAAGACCAGTTCATAGACCTATAATCTTCTTTGAATTTTTAAACTGTCTCATACCACCCATACAGCCCACACTGGATTTCTCCATGCAGCAGAACTTTAGGGAACCTAATCTTACAATATACAGCACATACCACCTCATAAAAGTTATCTTTTCATGGGTATAAGTATTCTCTTAACTAGATTACATATTTTTATTTATTTAACACTTTCACAGTGCTTACAATGAAATGGGCAGTGTTTTAAATACTTTTCAATATTAATTCACTTCTCGTAAAACTCTGTGATTAGATATAGTTATTATCCAAATATTATAAAAGTGGAAACAGAGACAAAGGAATGTTAAGTATCTTGTTCGAGGTCACAAGCGACAGAGTAGGATTTGCAGTCTAGGCGGTCTGGCTCCAGACATGACTCATACTGTGCTGTGGTGCCTCTCAGACTGGGAGGTGAACGAACACTTCTCTAACAGAGGGGCAGGGGGAAGCGCAGTGCTGCCCACAGCAGACTTGCAAATGTTGTTACTGTAGATGAATTCATTTACACTCTGCCTGGTAGAACTCAATTTATGTAAAAGATATGTTTCGAAAAGTTTCCTTATAAACCAAATTATTTTAACTCAAATATGTGATGCACCAGGAAAGCACATTATAATACGGTACTCGCTAAATCTTTTCTTTCTGCCTTCGTAACAAAAAAACTTAAATCCCTCTCTATGGAAAGAGTCCTTCTGTAATACAAATCATCTCATTTTATATAAATCCTAAATTCTTAATATTTCATAGATATTTTCTTAAAGAACAAACATCTTCTGTTTTAAAAACAATTATAGGTAGGTGAGAATAAAGCTGAAAGATTTTACATGACATCAAGAGAGCAGCAAATGATCAGAAGGTTGAAACCTCTTCCCCCCGCCCCCCGCAACTACCTCTATGAGGCATACTTAATTTTGCCAAGCTACTGAGATACCATTCGTGGTCATGTAATACTCTGGGGCAGAGGTTCTTAATTCTGTTACATGGTAGTAAAAATGGGAGGGAGGTATAATCATGGACTGCTTTCAGAATCAGATAAAAGCCATGAACCCACTCAACACTCAAGAAAACTGTTTATATGCATTTATCAGAATATCCAAAAAAAATTTTTTTTTCACACACTTTCCTAAGGGATAAAGCCCTGGCAACATCTCAGTGAAAGAACCCTATTGAGAAAGAGAAGGGGAGAGTGGCATAAACAATGTCAATTCAAAGGTTTCGAGGAATATGGGAAGGAAAAAAAAAATAACATACCATGTGCCACCACGCTTCGTCTTTCTCATTTTATCTTTGTATTAATAACAACCCTGTGAAGTAGGCAATTAGCCCTATTTTACAGGTGTGAATCCGAGACTTAAAGAAATACAGTGACTCACCCAAGGTCAGACAACTCAGTCAGGTACCGCAGTGGGCGGAAGGCTGTCTGACTCCACGGTGCTTTTCCCACTGCACAAAGCTGCCTATTCTAGAACACAATCACGTTCTTAACCTGGCTTTCCTCCACTCGGACTAAGTGCTCTTAGACACCAACTCATCTCCCAAAATATTCTCAGGGTAGCCACAAACAATGAGAATCAAAGCAATGGTGTATTTCTCACTTTAATCCTGCAAACCCTGAGGTGTATGTGTTTGTGTGTGTGCGTGCATTCAGCGAGCTCAGCTGCTCGGTCATGTCCGACTCTGCGACCCTGTGGACTGCAGCCTGCCAGGGTCCTCTGTCTATAGAATTATCACCAACAAGAATACTGGAGCAGGCTGTCATTTCCTACTCCAGGGGCTCTTCCAGACCCCGAAATCAAACCCACCTCTCTTGCACTTTCTGCACTGGCAGGTGGATTCTTCACCAGTGCACCTCCTGAAAACCCTGAGTTACAGCATCACTATTTCTTCTAATTCCAAAGATTTCATCTTCCACATTTTCGGTGCATTAGAGACTTATCAATCTTATTAGACATCTGTCATTCGCAACTGATGCTTATTTACCCAGCATTTTATTTGAAGTCACGGTGGGTATTTTTTTAATCTGTATTTTTAAAAAATGCTTATAGGTGAGATATAATAAGAATAAATTGCATTTGCCAATTGAAACTCTTTCCATAACTGGATTCATAGAAGTTTTAATGTTTGTTGTTGGCCAAACCACTTGTTATTTTGGCAAAACAAAATACCTAGTGCAGTACAGTAACAACTGTAGACAAATACTCAACTGTCTTTATCTAAATTTTATAGACTTTCCAGTTACATTATTTTCGCTACAGTTACAAACACTGTTTCCAGCTTAAGGATTTAAAGTATCTATTGGGAGTTCCCTAGCAGTCCAGGGGTTAAGACTTGGTGCTTTCATTGCCCCGGTCCTCCAGGGGTTAAGACCAGGGACTAAGATTATGTAAGTGGGGCTGGGAGGGGCGGGGCGAATCCACTGACTACTTTCAACTGAAGCCAGGGACATGAAAGGGTTCAGTCAGATAACTCATAAAATGAGTCCTCTGTAGCAAGGCAATAAAAATGAGCTACCAGAAAAACAAGATGAATTTCTACAAGGTCAAAATCATGTTACAGCATATAAAGGTAACAAATCAACATGATATACAACTTAAGTTTATAAAATGCTATATATCAAATATTTTTAATTTAAAGAAAGAAAGAAAACTAAGCTGGGTGCTTGAATATCTCATTTATCTTTAGCTTCTATAAAGAGATATTATAATCAGTTTAGAGTCCAAGTAAATACTTTGAAGAGTCAAAAAGTCACTTCTAAGGATTAGCTCAAAACATACCAGCAGAAAATAAAAGTTAGATATAGAATAGCTATATGTTAGACATTCAAAGCAATAATTCAGAAAAACTCTTCTTAAAAAAAAAAAATCATCCACCCTTCCATAGCCCACATATATCTAGTAAAATACTGAGGGGAAAAAGGAAAGATTTCTACTATGGTATTTTATAAAGATATTGTAAACAAATTGGCTGAACCTTCTAAGTGGTTTCCAGTACTACCTTAGAAGGTCTTTCAGACATTTGAAACATTAATCTTATAAACAAGGAAATTAAGATTCCTAGCTGAGTATAAAGCTAACTGCTAGAATCTGAACGCCAAGTGTTGCATTCAGAGGTTAAGGTGGAGGTTAAGGTGTATGAATAATTTTTTAAAAAGTAGCTGACTGAGCTTAAGAAAAAAACAGTACACTATCACTATACACAGGACCTCAGAAATCTAACCTACATGTTCGTTTTCTCACTTACAGCACTGCTTTGCTAATCAAATGGCAGGCACCTCCCTAGACTTCAGGAGGCAGACAGGTGGAATTCCAGTTAGAGTTCTACAAGGAAAGATGATGGATGGTTCTGCTTATGAAAAATGTTACTTTTTACAGACGAGACTAGTGGTAAAAGGCATTTAAGTCAGAGTGCAGTCTTACAATAAGGGAGAAAGAGAGTTTCAGCTGAAGAAAAGGAAGTGACTACCCAAGAGCACAAGTACAGAGAGAAACAAAGACAACCAAAATCACACAACCATTTAAGAAGAAAGAAGAAAGTTAACAGATGGTCAAAATATCTTTCTCATCTTTACTTTCCCCAGCTGGCACAATGACATGGAACAGGTATGAAATAACAATTCTTGAATTTAACTGCTTAGGTTCAACAATTAAATTCCAGAGACAAAGCAGTAAGTCCCTCACCCCAACTGTCTTTCTTGTCTGTGTCAAGTTTAACACAGCCCAAAACAATGAAGAAATCACAGAAGGAAGCTTGGGGACTTTATATAAGCTCAAGCTTTCTTGGTAAGCCAGCTAAAGGATCTTGAGTCCTCGGAGAGCTCACCTACAACATTACTTCATAATTATCAGTAACCTAGGAGGAGGTCTTTGACCTCTATGCCAAAGCCTTTGTGTGGATCACAATAAACTGGAAAATTCTTCAAGAGATGGGAATACCAGACTACCTGACCTGCCTCCTGAGAAACCTATATGCAGGTCAGGAAGCAACAGTTAGACCTGGACATGGAACAACAGACTGGTTCCAAATAGGTAAGGGAGTACGTCAAGGCTGTATATTGTCACCCTGCTTATTTAACTTCTATGCAGAATACATCATGAGAAACGCTGGGCTGGAAGCACAAACTGGAATCAAGATTGCCAGGAGAAATATCAATAACCTCAGATATGCAGATGACACCCCCCTTATGGCAGAAAATGAAGAGGAACTAAAAAGCCTCTTTATGAAAGTGAAAGAGGAGAGTGAAAAAGTTGGTTTACAGCTCAACATTCAGAAAACGAAGATCATGACATCTGGTCCCATCACTTCATGGCAAATAGATGGGGAAACAGTGTCACACTTTATTTTTGGGGGGCTCCAAAATCACCGCAGATGGTGACTGCAGCCATGAAATTAAAAGATGCTTACTCCTTGGAAGGAAAGTTATGAGCAACCTAGATAGCATATTCAAAAGCAGAGATATTACTTTGCCAACAAAAGTCCTCCTAGTCAAGGCTGTGGTTTTTCCAGTGGTCATGTATGGATGTGAGAGTTGGACTGTGAAGAAAGCTGAGCACCGAAGAACTGATGCTTTTGAACTGTGGTGCTGGAGAAGACTCTTGAGAGTCCCTTGGACTGCAAGGAGATCCAACCAGTCCATCCTAAAGGAGATCAGTCCTGGGTGTTTATTGGAAGGACTGATGTTGAAGCTGAAACTCCAATACTTTGGCCTCCTCATGTGAAGAAGTGACTCATTGGAAAAGACCCTGTTGCTGGGAGGGATTGGGGGCAGGAGGAAAAGAGGACGACAGAGGGTGAGATGGCTGGATGGCATCACTGACTCGATGGACATGAGTTTGAGTAAACTCTGGAAGTTGGTGATGGACAGGGAGGCCTGGCGTGCTGCAATTCATGGGGTCGCAAAGAGTCATACACAACTGAGCGACTGAACTGAGGAGGAGGTCTGCAAAAAAGGAACAGTACTAAAAACACCGAAGCACAGCAAATGTTACAATTTTTAAAAATAAAAAAAGTGACCTTCCAGAAATGTCAAGCCTAGACAAACTCCAGAATGGATAATGAACAAATATGTATCTATGTATAAAAATATAAAAGCGAGCAGTCCCTCAGACTGCATGAGTTCTCAAAATAACTCATGTCAAATTAATCCCATCACCTTTCTGTCTGCGTCGCCTTTCTGTCTGCCTCACCTTTCTGTCTGCGTCGCCTTTCTGTCTGCATCACCCTGAAAGAAACCCACAGAAGTTAAGCGCCATTTACTCATCCCCAGGTGTTGCCAGTGGTAAAGAATCTGCGTCCCAGTGAAGGAGCTGCAACAGACACAAGTTCAATCCATGGGTGGCGAAGATCCCCTAGAGAAGGAAAGTGGCAACCCACTCCAGTATTCTTGCCTTAAAAATTCCATGGGCAGAAGACCCTTGTGTGCCACAGCCCATGGGGTCATAAAGAGTCAGACATGACTGAACGACCGAGCACACACACACAACTCACTCAACAGCTAACATTCATTCAACACTGTGCCAGGAGGTTCACATACTGTGGTTCTCTAACCCATATAAAAATCTTATCGTTGAGATTCTACAATTTCATGGATAAAGACCTAGCTTACAAACATGAGAATACCCTGCCAAAATCATGATAGCTAAAAGGTAGAAGCCAAAACTTCAAACTAACTTCAAAGTCCTGTCCCTTTTTACCACATCAGATAGTCTCCTACTGCAGAAAAAAAAAAATGCATCTTGTCTTCTGCAAGCATTTGACAAAGTATCTCATGATATCCCCTACAAGTAAGACTGATGTAGCAAGGGCAAAAAAAAAAAGAGTTGTAATGCTGGAATAGCCATTTTCATTGAAAGTTTCATGTCCACTAGGCAGTAGCCCATAGCAGTCAGTCTTGTTTTCTGTTTCCATCATCATTAGTATGTATTAACACTCCATTAGACTGTTGCGCAGTCACAAGGAAAGAAGGCTGTGGCCTGTGTTTGGTCTGGGAAAAGCCCCACCCTTAAAAGCAGAGACATTACTTTGCCAACAAAGGTCCATCTAGTCAAGGCTATGGTTTTTCCAGTGGTCATGTATGGATGTGAGAGTTGGACTGTGAAGAAAGCTCAGCACCGAAGAATTGATGCTTTTCAACTGTGGTGCTGGAGAAGACTCTTGCGAGTCCCTTGGACTGCAAGGAGATCCAATCAGTCCATCCTAAAGGAAATCAGTCCTGGGTGTTCTTTGGAAGGAATGATGCTGAAGCTGAAACTCCAATACTTTGGCCACCTCATACGAAGAGTTGACTCCTTGGAAAAGACCTTGATGCTGGGAGGGATTGGGGGCAGGAGGAGAAGGGGACAACAGAGGGTGAGATGGCTGGATGGCAACCGACTCGATGGACATGAGTTTGGGTGAACTCCAGGAGTTGGTGATGGACACGGAGGCCTGGCATGCTGTGATTCATGGGGTCGCAAACGCTCAGAGTTGGACACGACTGAGCGACTGAACTAGAAGGCAAGTCTAAAGAGAAACCCACCTCTGGCCCTGTGTCACTAGATTATAGAGACTTGTGAAGGGCTTTGTGCTTGGCCCCGGCTTGCCCTTTTCTTTCAGTCTATTAATGAGTGATGAGAACACTGAAGACAGTCTTACCAAATCTTCAGGTGAAAAGTTAAAATGGGTGCCTAATTACAGCCGTAGAGATCATGCCTTATTTTTATGGGCAGGGCCAGGACCCAATCTAGTGCCTAACCCACAGTAGCTCCATCAATGTTTCTTGAGCTACAGAATCAAAATTCAAAAGTATATTAACAGGCATTAAGCACTGGAGCAAACCTATCAAAGTTTAAACCCTATTTAATGGGTCAAATACATTGGAGGTTGGCGAGGAAGGGAACTACACAATGAAAGTAAAATGAATTTGAGGTATGTAGTCTTCCTTCGTCACTCTCTCCCTGCATCTCTCTTCCTTCCTTTCAACAAACAAAACTAAGACAGCAGGCCCAATATTAACCAGTGTGGCAGCCCCAAAACTCATAGGATCTTTTCAACTTCAGAGTTAGAAAAGGATTCTCCACAGGGGAGGTGATAGCCTACACTTCTTTGCACAGTTCAAACCACACTAAGAGTCATTTCTACAGCTTAAGCTATCAAATTTTAAGAAAAGAAGGCAATGATTAAATACCAAGTATCCAGAAGAGATGTCAAAATAATGATATGACTTAGAGGAGATCTAGTAAAAGGAACCAGAACTGTTTACCAAGAGAAGACAAAACTCAAGGTGATGTATAGCCATCTTCAACTATCAGAAGGGATGCCATGTATGACTAAGATTCAGAGAGCAGGGAAACAGATTTTGTCTCTAGACGCACAAAAACGAACAGGAAAGTAATCTGTCCAAAAATGAAACACACTTTTAATCTGTCCAAAAATGAAACACGCTATCTCAGGGTACATTGTTTTCCACCTTCTGTATCAGTTCATCTCACTTCCAAGCTGTTCAGACTGAAGTAGAAAATCACTTGACTGAAATATTAAACGAAAGACTGAAATAGTAAACCATGAACTATCTTAGGTTCCTTTCAGTCTTTAAAACAGGAATGTTTGACAGTGTACTTTGCAAGCAAAACACAAAGTATTTTACGAAGATAAGGAGTAGGTCATTCCTTTTGCTAAGTAAAAAGGGGAATTCTCTCTCTCACATCTTATGATGCATCAGTGCCTTTCCATTTGGAATGAAAGGCATACAAGAATCTCTCTGGGTCTCACTGAAATAAAATTTCTCTGAAAAGAGTGTTTAAAAAGATGAACTGATATCCGAGAGAAGGAGGCTGTATATAATGCTGTTTCCATGTTGGTACACAGCAAAAGCCTCAATTCTAGAACATAATCCAGATAATGTTTGTGATAGAGTTATATGCTATGCTTTTGATACTAGAGATCTAAGTAGATTGTAGAAGTTTCCTCTCAGATATTTTAAAAGTTGAGGATATTTTTGGAATGTATAATGTAAGTGTAATTTTTAGGCTGAAGGGCTAAATTATCTTTTTAAAAAATTAAGAGCTCAATTAAAATGGTCTTCTCTTTTCTCTAAGATCTGTAGCACAAAAGAAATCACTAAGGGGTGGTTTACCAACATCCAGAAACAGTGCTCCAAAAATTTAAATCTAAACTGGATTCAAATTTCAGCTTGAGAACCAAGACTTGGTAGCAATATGACGACCAACAAGTTACTCAACTTAATCATGCCTGTTTCAGCATCTGTAAAATGAGGCTAATAAAACTATCCACCTCACAGGCTGTTATAAGAATAGAAGAAAAGTATAATACTCAGCACAGTAAGAACTCACTAAATGTTAGCTATTATTATTACTTTACCTTAGTAAATTTTTAAATTTCCAACTGATCACAGGTATTTACCCTACAAATTTCCTTTATCTCTCTAGTAACACTCAACCATAATTATTAAAATTGTGTTAAGTGACCTTGTACAAAAATGCAAGGAAAAAAAAACAAAAACCCACCCAGGTTCCTGACATTCACTTTTTCAGATCGTATGCTTTATAAAGAAGTAAAAACAGAGGAGTAAAAATAGAACATGGGATCAGAGCATCTTTGTAAATTGTAGACTCAGTAGTTTAATAATAGCATCAAACATCTAAAGTCACAGTAATTAGAAAACTGCATTCTATCAAATAGTGTCCATGGACTTACACACTACACAATCACTAATTAAGATCTATTGTGGGGTAGTAATAATAAAGATGGCGAGCTTACACTGGGCCAGGTCCCACGTGTTTATGTATATTTGTCCTGACAACCGTATGAACTATACACTATTATTATGGCCATTTCAGCAGATCTAGAAAAACACGGGCACAGATAGGTTAATTCACTTGCCCTAAATCACATAGCTAGTTAAACGAAGAGAGGTGAAGACAATCAGTCCACTAGACTTGACTGCCTCTGATGAAACTGATCAGGGCGGACTCATTGGGTATTTTTGTTCTAACACGTGCAAACTGATTTCACGCCCGATTAAAGATTATATTTTAACACTTTTCTGACTAACAATGATGTATCTGCAAATGAAAGCTGGCCCTACATTTACAAGTAAAGAAAATAAATAGCAGCAGTAAAGCTGTTAGCTTGAGGACCAACTGTTGCCCAGTATTCATATGACGTTTCCATGTGAATATGGGTCGACCCGCATCGGTGAATGTAAGTGACCTACAAGTCAGACCCACGCAGGCTGCAATGGAACTGCGTAACCCTCAAATCCCTCCAGAGCGAAGAGTCTTGCTAATCGGCACCTTGTTCGAAGACAGGACAAAATGGAAGTTGCCCAAACACTTAGTCATCAGTAAGTGCTTAAGTTACACCATCACCTAGTTCGCAAAATCAAACCGGCCAGCTAAGTTCCTAATTCCGAAAGAAAGAAAAAGGGCTGACGCTCGGTTGACTGACTGCAGGGTGAAGGCACCTAGGGCTCAAGCGGAAGCGAGTCAGAGAGGAAAAACTAGCCCCCCGAGGGGGACCCCACCACATGCGCAGCCACTCTGGGGACCCCGGGGACTTTTCAGGGCCCTTCCACTTCTCTCCCGAGGGCCTGTCCCGTCTCCGGGCTGCCCCGACGACGCGTGTTGCCAGGGCGAGACCGCAAAGGCAATGCGCAGGCGGAGGGGACAGGCCTGGGACCTGGGCGCCCCGACGCAAGGACGCGGTGGCGAAGCCTCCCGCGGCGCGGCGGCGCAGGGCCCCCGGAACGCCGCCCCCGCGCCCGCGGCCCGCACCTGCAGGGTGGTGATGTGCTTGTCGTTGAACTTGTTCTCGCAGTAGCGCAGCACCAGCGACGTCTTCCCCACGCAGCCTTCCCCCAGCAGCACCGCCTTGAACGAGTAGGCTCGGCCCGCCGCCGCCCCGCCGCCGCCGGCCGCAGCCATCCCGTCGCGTCCCCGCCGCCCGAGCCCGAGCGCCGCGCCGAGGTCCCCACAGCCGCCGCGGCACCTTCACAGCCGCGGCCCGCGCAGCCACTCCGCCTCGGCGCCCCCCGCCCCGGGCGCCGTCCCCACTGCCGCCTCCGGGCGAGGCCTGCAAGCGCCGAGGGGAAAGTCCGATAGTGAAGGGCCCCGGGCACCACGTCAGGAACCTGGGGAGAGGCGAGGAGCGCCCGCTCTCCGCCTCCCTCTAATGGCGTCTCCTTCCTCCTACGTCACACGTCGGGTCACGTGACGGCCGCGGCGGGGGCGGGCCCCGGAGCGCGCCTGGGCGTGGGCGGGGCCTGCGGGCCCGAGCAGGACCCCGCGGGTCAGCTCCGGCGGAGCTCGGCTGTCTGCGGGCCGCCGGCTGTCTGCGAGCCGCCACCTCCCTACAGTTCGCGGGAGCCTGCGTGCAGTGAGGAATGAGGAATTTGAGGCGAGCCCAGCTCAGGGGAAATGTTCAAGTACACACTATTCTCGTTCTTGCCCAGGGATGTTCACGAGGCTAATGACCTCACCCTTCCGGAGGTCCCGGTAAAACGATTTTGCCAAGGTGCCCCCTCAGTATCTTGACAGTCTTTCTCTGCGGGATCCCAAATCCTAACTATTGAATTTCTTTCAGTTCCCCAGACCACCTGTGGACTCCTCCTTAAATTTCAGTGTCTCACCTTAAACCAGAAGGTTTCCCGGACCAGCCATCTTTTCCCCTGTCATTTCATCTCTCTCCCCCGCGGTGTATCTTTTCTAGCTCAGCTTACCATACTTCGTGGAAATTACTATGTTCAGTATTTGTCTTATTAGGCTATAGACTTCTTAAAGGCAAGAACTGTGTGAAACTTGCCCACCCTTGAGTTTTTGACCCCAGGTGCCAGACACATTACTAGTATTCTATAAATATTTGGGAAGGAATGAATAAATGATACTTCTTAGGCCATTATGCCTTGGTTTCCCATTTTTTCCTGTCTTTCATGAAGCTTTTTCCTCCATGAAACTGACATTCCATGTTGACTCCGCCTTGACAAACCTGTCTGATTTGATGATTTCCTCCTGTGCCTCCCCTTTCTTTCATGAAATAAGTTCTTCCGAGATACCATACCAGTGTTTCTAAAAGTTTGCAACCAGAAACCTGATGTCATCAAACATTCTTTTTCCTGAGACTCATCTTCCACTTCAAACCAAATAATCCATTCATTGATTCAATATAAATATTTGAAGGTGCCGCCCATATGCCAGGGACTGTGTTGAATAAGATACAATGCCTTGTCATTAAGAACTTACTGTTTAGCAGGAAAAGCAGAAACAGTCATTATTCAATTGAATGGTTTAATCTTTATAAAGCAGTTGTGAGTATTTGCAAATGTATATGGGGACCCAGGGGGTTTCCAGGTGGCGCTAGTGGTAAAGAAACTGCCTGCCAGTGCGGGAGAGGCTAGAAATGCCGGTTAGATCCCTGGGTGGGGAAGATACCCTGGAGTATGAACTGGCACCCCACTCCAGTATTCTTGCCTGGAAAATTCCATGGGCAGAGCAACCTGGTGGGCTGCAAAGAGTTGGACACGACTGAGCACACCACAGATAATGGGGACCCAACTGGTTTAGCCTACCAGGGAAAGCTGCTACCATTGGAAAGGTGTAATCTGTGTTAAGGGAGGTGAGCTCTGCAAGCAGAAAGAATAGCATGACCTACAGCCTTGAGATAGAGATGAAAACCAAGTAAGATAAGAATGCAGAGAACTTCAGATGAGACTAGTACGGACGCCAAGAATCAATACTGAAAGGACCTTTCAGCAAATGAAGGGTTTTAATTAAAGAGGTTGATATAATCAGATTTGATGTTTAAAGGATCTCTCTGGCTATAATTTGAAAAATGGATTGGAGAAAGATAATACTGCTTCAATTTATTTAGAATCAGCCAATAAAGAAACCTTATGTTTTTATAAAATATCCTCATCCTTGCCTCTAAGGATGTATTCTCTACTTCTCTCCACATTCCTGCTCTCAGAGTCTTTGGATATTCATGAGTTGTTCCAGAATTTGGAAGAGACTTCATTTTCAAGGGACTGATTCCATTGTACATTCTGAATTTTTAATATTGAATTGAAATTTACCTCTCACTGCCTACAATAAATTGTTCCTCATTCAACCTACACAACATGTATCTATTCTCTGTGAAACATCTTATATTAATACATGTGAAGAAAGCTGTATGATCTTCCTTTAAGCCTTCTCTTTTCAGTATAGCCAATCGTTTCAACCACTGTTCAAATAATATGGATCCCATATCATTTAATAGCTTAATCATCTTGGAATCTAAACACAGTAGTTTGTATTCATCACTGAAAAACAATGAAAACTTTATTGTGAAATAATTTGTCTAAAATTAAAATAATTTGCCAGTTTTAGCTTACAGTGAGGTTTAAGGAATGTTCACAGATTGCAATAAGTCAGTTTGGCACAATTTTGAGCACAGAGTAGGGAAATATAGATGTAAATTGGGGCAGGTTGGTCATGGCCCTTCGAAGATATCAGGTTTGAATACCGTACCGTGTGCCTGGAAATGTTACCTTGTTTGGACATTATCAGATTTTGTGCTACAAATGTAATCCAGTAAGACATGACTTCTGCCCTCATGGAGTTTACAGCCTAATGGGAACCACAGATAACTGAAACAGTTACAGTAAACTTTGGTAAGTGCTCTATAGGACAAGTACATGGAGCTATGGAACCATAGGAACATCAACTAACCCAGCTGTTCCACAGATAAGTCAGATCAAATGGGCACACCCTTTATCCTCTGTTTTCTCAGTATCTCAGAACTTTGACTCAGCTGGCCACTCTCTTTTTTGTGGCATTTGTGCCCCCGGTGTCTTCCAGGTTATCACAGTCTTCCAGTTTCCCCCTACCTTATTAGCGGCATCTTTTCCATCCTTTTGCTTGCTTCTCCACCTACACGTGGGTGCACGCTCTGTCGCTTCAGTGTGTCTGAGTCTCTGTGCCAGTCTCCAAGTGTTAGTGGGCTTCCAGACTCAGTTCTCGTCAATAAAACTCTCTCTCTAGTGACCTCACCCAGTCCTTGGGCTTGAAATATCTGCTGCATATTCATTACTCTTCATGTACATCTATCACTCCTGATCACTCCCTCGTGCGCTTGCCATGTATATAGGCAACTCCCATTTAACATCGTCACTCAGATGTCAAATAGACATCTCAAACACCATATGTTTAAAATAGATCCCTCAATTTCTCTCCAAAAGTTGTTTCTTCCCTGGTTTTTCCTGTCTTGGTAAATAATTTTATTTACTACAGCTGAAAGCTAGCTAATATCTTTCTGTTTTCTCTTAATCTTCACATCCATCCACTATACCTCGAAAAACAGATTTTTTGCTTCTTTTTTTTTTAATTGGAGGATAATTTCTTTATAATGTTGTATTGGTTTCTGCCATGCAACAACGTGAATCAGCCTATATATATATAGGCTCCCTCTAGAGCCTTCCTCCCTACCCCACCCCTCTAGGTCATCTTAGAGCATGTGGCTGGGCTCCCTGTGTGAAACAGATCTTGCATTCATCAATTCTGCATCTCTACCATCCTGGTGAAACCGATAATCAACTCTTTGTGTGTGTGTGTGACTACTACAATAGCCCTCTAACACGTCTCCCTGCTTCTGGTTGTTGTTGTTTAGTGTGTTCGACCTCATGGACTGTAGCATGCCAGCCTCCTCTGTCCATGAGATTTCCCAAGCAGGAATACTGGAGTGGGTTGACATTTCCTTCTCCAGGGGATCTTCCCAACCCAGGGATCGAACCCATAGCTCCTGCATTGGCAGGTAGTTTCTTTAGCACTGAGCCACCAAGGAAGCCCCTCCCTGCCACTGCTTTTTGCCCTGTTACCCACTGCAATATATTCTTCAAATAGCTGCCGGAGTAATTTAAACAGTAAACTGAGACTTCCCTAAGGGCACAGTGAGGAAGAGTCCACCTGCCAGATCAGGGGACAAGGGTTCAGTGCCTGGTCTGGGGAGACTCCACAGGCCCGTGCAACTAAACCTGTGTGCCGCACTGCAGTCTGTGCTCGAGAGCGCACGTGCTACGACTAGCACATCCCGTCCCCCTAGAGCCTGTGCTCCACAAGAGGAGCCACTGCGATGAGAAGTCCTCATACTGCAACTGGAGAGTAGCCCCGCTCGCCGCAACTGGAGAGAGCCCACGTGCAGCAGCAGAGACCCAGTGCAGCAAAAATACGAACACAAAAATAAACAAAAACCGCCCTTGACTGAAAAATAAAACTTAAAAATAAACAGACTCAGATTCTTTACCATGACCTATAAAGTCCCCACGTGATCAGGATGTTGCCTGACTTTCCACCTTCATCTCATACCATCTTCTCTTCCTATCATTATGGTAGGAGGGTCTCAAGTGCTTCCATTCTGATCTTGCAGGCCTAGTCCTCATCTGCCTCCAGGTTCTCGTTTGGAGCAGAGAAAGATTTATTGCAGGGCTGAGCGAGGAGAATGGTTGACTCATGGTCAAAAACCCCCAAACTCCCCAGTGGTTTTCAGGGAAGTGTTTATAGGCAAATTTGGAGTAAGGGCTGCAGGATGTGTGACTTTCTTCTGATTGGTTGACGAGGTAACAGGGCACTACTCCAGGAATCTTGTCCTGAGCCGAAAGTTGCCCTCCTCCACCTGGGTGGGAGCCTTAGTTCCTGGTTCTTTACCAGTAGCGCCACCTGGGAGGCCCTTAGTTCTGGCAAAAGAACTCAAAGATATTATCTACATGTATGGCACCCCACTCCAGTACTCTTGCCTGGAAAATTCCATGGACGGCAGAGCCTGGTAGGCTACGGTCCATGGGGTTGCTAAGAGTCGGACAGGACTGAGCGACTTCACTTTCACGTTTCACTTTCATGCATTGGAGAAGGAAATGGCAACCCACTCCAGTGTTCTTGCCTGGAGAATCCCAGGGACGGGGGAACCTGGTGGGCTGCCGTCTACGGGGTCACACAGAGTCAGACACGACTGAAGCGACTTAGCAGCGTGTGTGTGTGTGTGTGTGTGTGTGTAATATATATGAGGAACCAGGACCCTGACCATCCGGCATTTTTTTTTTTTTTTTTTGATTGACTGCTGCGTTTTTCTTCTGCGTTCCCTCACTTCTCTCATCAGTAACTGTTTGAATCTGCTTTGGAACTCAAAGAAGGTCTAGGAGGCTGAAGCCTTTTTTCCTGCAAACAAGAAACAGGGGACACAGAAAGGATCTGCACCCAAGAGGACCACACTGCTCAGCTTCAGTACTTTTGTCACACTCCTAACGTTTATTTGTATCCATGTTTATAAGCTCCATGAGAACAGATACCTTGATGATTGGCACACCACTGAGTCTCTAGGGCCTAGCACTGTGCCCAGAACATAACAGTCACTCAATAAACATTCGCTGCATGAATTGAGGTAGGATAAAATTGTGATACTTTAATCTGTGGGAATTTCCCCCTAGTATTTCCATGAGCCATGAGGCATCCTATGTACCAAGGAAAGATAGAGACAGCAGAACATAGTACAACAAAGATTTTAATTTTAAAAATCACTTACTTATTTGATTATTTTTGGCTGTGTTGAGTTTTCAGTGCTGCATGCAGGCTTTCTCTAGTTGCAGTGGGTGGGGTCTACTCTTTGTGGTGTGAGGGCTTCTCATTGTAGTGGCCTCTCTTGTAAAGCATAGGCATGTATGCCCTGCATTATGGGTGGATTCTTATCTACCGTATCACCAGGGAACTCTGATTTTCATTTTTAGATTTTGATTTTCAGAAGACCAAGCCACTGTTATTTAAAGAGATTTTTTTTTAGTAGAATATATAAGCAATTAGAGTAACTGCTTGCGTTTGTTGCTCAGTTGTGTCCAACTATTTGCAACCCCATGGATTCCAGCCCACCAACTCCTCTGTCCATGGGGATTGTCCAGGCAAGAGTACTGGAATGGGGAAAAAAAAGAATACTAGAATGGGTTGCCATGTCCTCCTCCACGGGATCTTCCCAACCCAGGGACTGAACCCAGGTCTCCCACACTGCAGGCAGATTCTTTACTACCTGAGTCACCAGGGAAAGCCAGGAATATTGGAGAGGATAGCCTACCCCTTCTCCAGGAGATCTCCCTAACCAAGGAATCAAACCAGGGTCTCCTGCATTACAGGTGGATTCTTTACTAGCTGAGCTACCAGGGAAGCCCAGAGTAATGGCTTGATTAGTAATTATTAGTCAAGGACAATTAGAGGAAAAGCAAGGGAGTTAGACATTGGTGAGTATTCCTGTGGCAGATACCGATGTTTCTCAAATATCCCAACCCCTTCTGTCTTGCCTTCCTCTACTATAGATATAAAAGAGAAACACTTGAATTAATAGTCTTTGAGTTATAATAGTTATACTACACCTATGAGACTCAAAATCATATACTAAAAATTGCAGAGCAGTAAGTAGAAAGAGTCTTGAATAAGCATTCTGATCTTGAATTTCCTATCTCTGGACTTCTTTTTGAAGAAGACAAATACCTAATTTATATAATCCACTGTGGTATGATTAGTATTTGTGGCTCAATATATTCATAAGGATAGCATCCCAAAGAGTTTTGGGAAATCCAAGAGCAAAGGAAACAAATTTCTCCCTTCCTAAAAAAAGCCAAGAAGGTAACAAGCTTTTTAAAGTTCACCTGTGTCTAGGATGGACCAGGACCTGTAGAATAGAGGTGGTTGTATCCAGTGTCTAGACAGAAAGCCTGAAATAGACTTACAGTTTCCTTAATGCCAGTGTTAAGAGTGTCTTCAAATGTTTCTATGAGCTACAGAGAAAAATTGACAAAGAACTGGACTTGGAGACAGGGTGATTGGTCATCCCAGTTTGCCCCAGATTCTCCTGATTTAAGCACCAAGAGTCCCACATCCTGGGAAACCCCTTATTCCTGGACCAACTGGAGTGGTTGGTCACCCTATTGAAGATACCCTGTGGCTAAGACAAGGACACAGCAGCACTTGAGGGCCAAGTGGCTATGAGAATGTGGACGGATGACAAATGGCTGCATGTCTGGCTGATGATAACTGAGACCCTGATGCCCAGCATCTCCAGAGTTCATAGTGTTACCGAAGCTGTTGCCCCAGAACCATACCCTGCCCCTCCCTTGAATGGAAACCAATTACTCTTACCTAAATTTCAGGAGGAGCCTACAAAAAGAAAAACAAGGATTGGTTGCAACCAATGACAGAAGATTTGACTTCTGGTAGACTTTGATCTTCATTATACACTCACTGTAATAGCACGCTAAATGACACACCCACCAGCACCATGACAGTTGACAATTGTCATAACAACCAGAAAAGTCCAAACAAAGACTGAAAAGGAGTGTTGCACCAGTTCCAGATTCCAACCGCACCTGTGTTCTCGGATAAGTCATGAATATTCCTCCCTCTCTTTCCAATACACTCCCTTTTACCTCGACTCTCCTGTACAGATGGTATCTCTGCCCACATTGGGTTGAGAAGTTGATTTGCAAACTAAGTTCCTGCTTCTCCATTCTTTGGCAATAGCATAAAGCTTCTGCTGCTCCAGTCTCAGCATCAGTTTTTTTATTTTGGCTAGACTGGGTCTTTGTTGCTATGCACAGACTTTCTGTATTTCAGCATCAGTTTCTTTGTTGGCTATGCAAACCCGAGCAGAAAAAGAAGCCAAGACAGTGGCTGTAAGCTTGGGCTTGTTGTTGTTCAGTCACTCAGTCGAGTCCAACTCTTTGCAACCCCATGGACTACAGCACACCAGGCCTCCCTGTCCAGCACCAACTCCTGGAACTTGCTCAAACTCATGTCCATTGAGTCGGTGATGCCATCCAACCATCTCATCCTCTGTCGTCCCCTTCTCCCACCTTCAATCTTACCCAGCATCAGGGTCTTTTCAAATGAGTCAGTTCTTTGCATAAGTTAGCCAAAGTATCAGAGTATCAGCTTCAGCATCAGTCCTTCCAATGAATATTCAGGACTGATCTTTAGGATGGACTGGTTGGATCTCCTGGCAGTCCAAGGGACTCTCAAGAGTCTTCTCTACCACAGTTCAAAAGCATCAATTCTTTGGCACTCAGCCTTCTTTATGGTCCAACTCTCACATGACTACTGGAAAAACCATAGCTTTGACTATATGGACCTTTGTTGACAAAGTAATGTTTCTGCTTTTGAACATGCTGTCCAGGTTTGTCAAAGATTTTCTTCCAAGGAGCAAGTGCTTAATTTCATGGCTGCAGTCACCATCTGCTTTGATTTTGGAGCCCAAGAAAATAAAGTCTGTCACTGTTTCCATTGTTTCCCCAACAATTTGCAATGAAGTGATGGATGTCATGATCTTCGTTTTCTGAATGTTGAGCTTTAAGCCAGCTTTTTCACTCTCCTCTTTCACTTTCATCCAGAGGCTCTTCAGTTCCTCTTCGCTTTCTGCCATAAGGGTGGTGTCATCTGCGTATCTGAGGTTATTGATATATATCTCCCTGCAATCTTGGTTCCAGCTTGTGCTTCATCCAGCCTAGAACTTCACATGATGTACCCTGCAAATAAGTTAAATAAACAGGATGACAATATACAGCCTTGACACACCTTTCCCTATTTGGAACCGTCTGTTGCTCCATGTCCGATTCTAACTGTTGCTTCTTGACATGCATAGAAGTTTCACAGGAGGCAGGTTGGGTGGTCTGATATTCCCATCTCTAAGAATTTTTCACACTTTGCTGTGATTCACACAGCCAAAGACTTTAATGTAGTCAATGAAGCAGAAGTAGATGTTTTTCTGGAATTCTCTTGCTTTTTCCATGATCCAACAGATGTTGGCAATTTGAGCTCTGGTTCCTCTGCCTTTTCTAAAACCAGCTTGAACATCAGGAAGTTCACGGTTCACGTATCACTGAAGCCTGGCTTGGAGAATTTTGAGCATTACTTTACTAGTGTGTGAGATGAGTACAACTGTGGTAGTTTGAGCATTCTTTGGTGTTACCTTTCTTTGGGATTGGAAAGAAAACTGACCTTTTCCAGTCCTGTGGCCACTGCTGAGTTTTCCAAATTTGCTGGCATATTGAGTGCAGCACTTACACAGCATCATCTTTTAGGATTTGAAATAACTCAGCTGAAATTTCATCACCTCCACTAGCTTTGTTCATAGTGATGCTTCCTTTTTTTTTTTTTTTCCCCCGCCCCCTAGAATATAGTGATGCTTCCTAAGGCCCCTTGACTTTGCACTCCAGGATGTCTGGCTCTAGGTGAGTGATCAAACCATTGTGGTTATCTGGGTTATTCAGATCTTTTTGTATAGTTCTTCTGTGTATTCTTACCACATCTTCTTAATATCTTCTTCTTCTGTTAGGTCCATACCGTTTCTGTTCTTTATTGTGCCCATCTTTGCATGGAAAGTTCCCTTGGTATCTCTAATTTTCTTGAAGACATCTCTAATCTTTCCCATTTTATTATTTTCCTCTATTTCTTTGAACTTATCACTTAGGAATGCTTTCTTATCTCTCCTTGCTATTCTTTGGAACTCTGCATTCAGATGGGTACATCTTTCCTTTTCTTCTTTGCCTTTAGCTTCTCTTCTCAGGTATTTGTAAAGCCTTCTCAGACAACCCTTTTACCTTTTTGCATTTCTTTTTCTTGGGGATGGTTTTGATCCACCTCCTGTACAGTGTTACGAATCTCCATCCATAGTTCTTCAGGCACTCTATCAGATCTAATTCTTTGAATCTATTTGTCACTTGAATCTATTTGTCAATCCCGGTATAATTGTAAGGGATTTGATTTAGGCCATACCTTAATAGCCTAGTGGCTTTCCCTACTTCTTCAATTTAAATCTGAATTTGGCAATAATGAGTTCATGACCTGAGCCACAGTGAAATCTGACTACAAATCTGAGTGGAAAAAAGCTGAGACAATGGGTCTCAATCTGGGCTAGGTCCCCAGTATTGGCCCAATCAATGAATTTGGTAAAAATAGGTCCCCTCAAATACTGATACAACCCAGGCAACGCAGGCAGAATGTGAAGGACATTCTGAATTGACTAAGATTACTAATAGTGATATTCCATTTCTATTATCTAGAAGTCAAACAAGTTCAATTTTAGAAAAATAAAATTTCTTGTTTGTGGGCAAAAACTTTGTACTACTCTCTGTAGAATAAATGAGTAATCTGAATACTGAGAGAGGAGTAAGAATCAGCGAAGGAATGAAATACATATTCAGATTTCAAGACACAGCATGCCATTAAACAAGTACCAGGAATCAGATGAGCATGGTGAGAAAGGAATGTAAAGAACTAAATAAAATCATATAGAACCTGGACCTTCATGCTAAAAATCTGGGGCTTTATCATAAAAAACAGTGAGAAGTTCTTTAGGACAATGTGATACAAAATGTAGTCTACAGACCATCAGGGTCATCTGGAAGGCTGTTAGAAACGCAGATTCTCAGATTTTCAGTCCCCACTTTTGCGACCCCATGGACTGTACAGTCCATGGAATCCTCCAGGCCAGAATACTGGAGTGGGTAGCCTTTCCCTTCTCCAGGGGATCTTCCCAAACCAGGCATCAAATCCAGCTCTCTTGCATTTCAGGCGAATTCTTTACCAGCTGAGCCCCAAGGGAAGCCCAAGAATACTGGAATGCGTAGCCTATCCCTTCTCCAGGGGATCTTCCCAACCCAGGGATCAAATCCAGCTCTCCTGCATTGCAGGCAAATTCTTTACCAGCTAAGCCACAAGGGAAGCCCAAGAGTACTGGAGTGGGTAGCCTATCCCTTCTCCAGGGGATCTTCCCAACCCAGGGATCAAATCCAGCTCTCCTGCATTGCAGGCCGATTCTTTACCAACTGAGGTATCAGGGAAGCCCAGAGCATGCTAAACCATTGCTCACTCCCACCCCCAACCCCCATTAAATCAGAATTTCTGGGGGAATCTGAGTTTTAACAAATCCTCCTTGTGATTCTTATTCATACTAAAGTTTATACAGCACTGATTTTAGGAGACAAGGTTAAGCAAAGTGAGAGAGACAAGAAGCAATTGAAGTCTTGTATTTCTGGCTTAGGCAATTGGAAAATGGTGATGCCTTTCACTGAAATAAGGAACATACTAGAAGAAAAAAATGTCATATTTTGGTTTGGGGCATTTTTATTTTGAAGGCTTGAGAAGTTCCCAAATAGAAATACCCCTACCTGCTAGCATAGGAGAGAGATCTGGGCCTGAGGCAAGGATGAGAGAGTCATCAATACAAACAGGGAAATTGACCACCGGAATGATTGAGATCCTGCAGGGGGAGTGTGTGAAAATCAGCAGCCCCAGGGCCTAGGACCAAACCCTGAAATCAGACTTATTTTTGGCTGCACTGGGTCTTCATTGCTGCGCACGAGCTGTCTCTAGTTGCAACGAATGGAGGTTACTCTCTAGTTTCGGTACTCAGGCCTCTCATTGCAGTGGCTTCTCATGGTACAGAGCATGAGCTTCGCGGCACACAGACTTAAGCAGGTGTGGCACATAGGGCTTAGTTGCACGTGGAATCTTCCTGGACGAGGGGTTGAACCCATGTCCCCTGCATTGGCAGGAAGATTCTGAACCACTGGACCACTGGGAAAGTCCTGAAAGTATTGACTTTTAAGGGGTGGGCAAAGGGCTTCCCAGGTGGCTCAGTGGTAAAAAATCAGCCTGCAGTTCAGGAGACACAGGTTTGAACCCTGGGTCAGAAAGATCCCCTGGAGAAGGAAATAGCAGCCCACTCCAATATTCTTGCCCGGAGAATCCCATGGACAGAAGAGCCTGGCGGGCTACAGTCCATGGGGTCGCAAAGAGTCGGACATTACTCAGCAACTGAACAACAACAAAGAGGAGCCTCAAGGGATAGCCAAACGAGTAAAAGGCAAACTAGGAATCAATGTTAAGGAGAAGAGAATGTCTTAAGAAAGAAAGAATCTTTAAATGCTTTGGAGAATTCAAGTTAAATAAGGACCTGCAAATGTCTACTGGTTTCTGTGCGTGTGTGTATGTGTGCTCTCTCAGTCACTAGCTCCAAGGTAGCAATTAGAGATCTTGGTTTAACAGTTTCAGTAGAATGGTAGGGGTTGAATTAAACTTGTAATGCTCAGGAACGAACTAAAAATGGTGGACGTAGTTCAGCAGTTCTCAACCAGAGGTAATTATGCTCTCCAGGGGACATTGGCAACATCTGGTGATATTTTCACTACTGGTATTTAGTGAGAAGAGGCCAGAAATGAGACTAAACCTTCTCAAACGCACAGCACAGCTCCCCTTGCCTGTCCCAGTGAAGAATGATCCTGCCAAGGTTAATTGGCCGGATAATTATAATAATGCCAAAGGTCGAGCAACCCTGCTTTAGCCTAATAAAGTCTATACACTTTTGTGGCCTGTCATAATTAGAAATCTCCTGGGTGTATCAGGGACTTCCTAGGTGGCGCTCGTCATAGAGAATCCACCTGCCAGTGTAGGAGGGGCAGGCTCAATCCCTGGGTCTGGAAGGTCCTCTGGAGCAGGAAATGGCAACCCACTCCAGTACCCTTGCCCAGAAAATTCCATGGACGGAGGAGCCCGGTGGGCTACAGTCCTCGGGGTCACAAACAGTCGGACGCAACTGAGCACAAGCACATACATGAACGCTGGGTGTATTAATATTATTGAGGCAAACACAGCATTGCTGAACAAGCAGTAAAAGGATGAGAAACTCGGGACTTCCCTAGTGATCCAGTGGTTAAGACTGTGTGCTTCCAGTGCAGGGGGCAAGGCTTCAATCCCTGGTCAGCAAACCGAGTTCCCAAATGCCCTGTGGCCAAAAAAAAAAAAGAAAAGAAAGAAAAAGAAAAGAGAGAAACTCAAGAGTTCAGAAAACTCTTTCCAATGTTGCCACTATTATCTATTGTCTTTAAAATAATCATTTAAGTGTTTTCTCAGCTCCATTTCTTCATGTAGAATCATCTTATATACCCAAGGTATTTATAATCCTCCATGAACATATTTTCCTTTAAGGAAGTGTTACAGGGACTACATTCTTATTCTAATGGGGTTTCTCCTTAGGGACAAAAAGGGAATTCAAACATACCTTTATAACCGATGATAGAAATTCTGGTATAGATGCATGTTTCTGTATAGCTGAATTTCTACAAGTGCAAAAAATCTGAGTTTATTGTGCAATCATTTGACAAAGAATAAGTTGCGTATGAGGAGATAAAGTGGAGAGAAAACAGGAATACAATTAGAAAATAAAGGAAATGGAGGAAACAAAGTAGAGATATTATTCCTGCAGCTGCCAGAGCTGAGGGAGCTGAAATTTGGAGCGTGGCAGCAAGATAGGGATTTTCAATATAACCGTCTGATGTCCTCTCCTCTAGGGGCTAGAATTGTGTTTATCACATTTTTTATCTCCAGATCCTGGCATGTAGTGCTTAATTCATATTTACTAATTAAAACAAGTGAATAGAAAAAGCTAAGCCTATAAAATATTGAGGTTGGGAAATGCTCTTGGACGTATGGGGATCTGTTAAATAAAACTGCCAAAATTTTTTTCATTTTAAGAATCTGTTAAGAATAATCAGGGCTTACCTGATGGCTCAGCAGTAAAGAATCTACCTACCATGCAGGAGATACCAGTTCAATGCCTGGGTCAGGAAGATCCTCTGGAGAAGGAAATGGCAACTCACTCTAGTATTCTTGCCTGGGAAATCCCATGGACAGAGGGGCCTGGCAGGCTACAGTCCATAGGTTCACAAAGAGTCGGACAGGACTTAGCGACTAAACAAAAACAACAAAGAATAATTAATCATACAAAGAAAAATAGCTATCATCTACCTCGAAATTTCTGTGAATTAAACACTTTTGTTTCTCTCCTTGCTCAGTCATTAAACAACCTTTGTTGAATGCCAGGCAAGCATTTTTGCCTTCATAGCACTTGTATGTGTGGCAGGCAACACAGAAAACTACCATAAGGTGTAGTGGCCAACTCGGCATTCACACTTTCTTCTTCTTTTAGTGAGAGTCTGTTCCTTGCTCTTGCATCCACTCTCTCCTGTGCAGCCCATGTGCCTCTAGCTTCCAGTAGGTCCTCATCTCATTTCTCTACGGTTCTTTCTAGCTTTTAGAGGCCATAGTTACGCATGTGAAGCAGCAATTCACATGCCTCTTCCTAGCAAACAGAAACTGAGCTATAATTGTAAGCTCTGGGCACAAGAGGGCACTAGCAGCTCAGTGAGATTTACCAGCTTGGCCGAGTACTGTCAAGACTGATTTTTGAACTCAATTTTCTCCTGAGTTGTAGAAAACAAGAAAATTCCAAGGGACATACGGGCTAGGGGAGGGAGAAGAAACAGTTTCTAAGCCATTTATCCCTCAGATGCCAAAGGTGAGTAAAAGTGTCAAGAAATTTTACATATTCCTGTCAAAGAAGGAATTTAAACCAAAACTTGCAGATTCTCAGAACTTATCAATTTATAGTAAAAATATATAATCTCAGTAGTGAAAAAGGGAGAGCAAACAAAGAAGCCAAACAATTTAAAAGTAATGTGCTTTTTATTTTTCCATTTATAAATTCTACATGTATTTTGAAATAAACAGAGCATGCTGCTGCTGCTGCTGCTAAGTTGCTTCAGTCGTGTCCGACTGTGTGCGACCCCATAGACGGCAGCCCACCAGCTCCCCCGTCCCTGGGATTCTCCAGGCAAGAACACTGGAGTGGGTTGCCATTTCCTTCTCCAACGCATGAAAATGAAACGTGAAAGTGAAGTCGCTCAGTCATGTCCAACTCTTATCGACCCTATGGACTGCAGCCCACCAGGCTTCTCTGTCCGTGGGATTTTCCAGGCAAGAGTACTGGAGTGGGGTGCCATTGCCTTCTCCAAACAGAGCATGACATTGTATCAAATGGAAATTCATGTTCAACATACTTGGCAATAGAACTATGTTCTAGCAATGTGTACGAAGGTATCTAACTGAAAAGGTTCAGTTAGAATGGTAGCAGTTTGAGTCAGTCTCACTTTTTAAAACTAAATATCAGTAGTTAAATGGAACTGGAAATTCTAGAGATTTGTCCACTTGAACTAGGCCTGAATGACTATTCTATCTTGAGAAATAAATCAGTGTAGAGATAGAAAAGCCTTTTAGAGAAATTGTTTTGTCCTGGTGAAATAATTTGGCTGAGAGTTCTTATGGGAGATTTGTGTTGTTGAATTTGGAGAGCTTTTTGATTGCTTTGGACTGTCTAATAGGGAGTTTGTAAGTAGTACAGATGTATACTGAGGATTATAGCACTCAGTACTACTTGTTTGAGTGTTTTCTCCTCTTGGCCATTCATTCCTGCTTTGTATGGTCTCATTTAAAATTTTATCATTCCTCCATACCATTTCTAAATGCTTCCTAGTGTGTATCATTGAATATCACAATTGCCCATTTACCTATCAGTACTTAAGCTGTAAGCTCTATGGTAGTAAATACCTGTCTGCCTTGCTCTCCATTATCTTTTGTGACCAGATTAATGTCTGGAACGTGAGAGATACAAAGAAAACTTGACCAAATCTCCCAAAGACCAACTCTCTCAGGCCTTCCTTTTCAATATATATATTTTTTGCATTTGCACAAACCTCTAACTCCTTGAACCTCTGTCTGCTGCCAACCCCAACCTCCATTTGCATAGAGGTCTCTCTCTTAAATCTTTTAGATTAAATTCCAATCATGTGGGTGAAGGGTAGAATTCCATGAGAGAGGGCAAAGAACAACTGCTGAGGAGGGAAGAGAAGCTGTACTGGAGAAAAACTCACCCTCATCCCCTAGGCCGTCTCTCTGTTAGCCTGGTCTTGGTCTCTTCATCCCCCTACTTCTAGGTCCCTCATATCCCCAGACTCCTCCATTATGTTTGGACTTCTCTTTGAGCATCTAGATTCTCTCTGACCAGCATTCTTGGTTCTCTTATATCCTTATTTGGGGTTGGCAAAGAAGTTCGTTCGAGTCTTCCATGACATCTTACAAAAAACATGAAAGAACTTTTTGGCCAACTCAGTATTTCCACTGCGTCATCATAGAACACCAACCTTCAACTTCTAGGAAAATTTTCTGAGCCACCTAGACTTTGTGCATTAATACAAAATCATAGGCATCAAGTTCATCTGGGGCTACCTGTCAGTTTCTTTGCTTTTCTGGATTCAGCTTCTTCCCATCCTCTTTTACTACTGTTGCAAACTCTCCTCAGGCTACCTCTGGCTTTAATGTAAATTGTCCACAGTATCTCCTTAATATCTTTTTAGTGTTAATGGATACATAGTGATCTCTCTTCTTTTATTCCTGATACTGGTTATTGTATATCTGTTTTTTTTTTTTTTTCTTGGTCAGTCTGGCAAGAAATATATTAATTATTTATTTATCTTTCTAAGAATCAGTCTTGATTTCATTTATTTTCTCACATTTTTCACTTCTTAATTTTACTGAATTCTAATCTTTGTTATTTCCTGCCTTCTGCTTAATTTGCTCATTTTTCTCCAGTTTCTTACGGTAGAAGCTTAGATTACTGATTTAAGATCTTTATTTATTTATTTTCTTTCTTTTTCAGAATTTTGGTTGTGCTAGGTCTTCTTTGCGGTATATGGACTTCTCTAGTTGAGGAGCTCGAGTTTTCTTGTCCCAAGGCATGTGGGAACTTACTAGCTCCCTGACCAGGGATTGAACTCACGTTCCCTGTACTGCAAGGTGGATTCTTAACCACTGGACCACCAGAAAAATCTCTTTATTCTTTTCTAAGTATTTATTATAGCCACATTCACAAATTTTAACACCATATATTTTCACTTTCACTCTGTTAAAATATATGCTGTGCTGTGCTTAGTCGCTCAGGTGTGTCTGTCTCTTTTGCGACCTCATGGACTGTAGCCTGCCAGGCTCCTCTGTCCATGGGATTCTCCAGGCAAGAATACTGGGGTGGGTTGCCATGCCCTCCTCCAGGGGATCTTCCCAACTCAGGGATTGAACCCACATCTTCCACATTGCAGGCAGATTCTTTACCAGCTGAGCTACCAGGGAAGCTGCATTAAATATATATATAAATATATATATTAAATATATATATTTATATATATATAATAAATATATAATAATATATATAAATATAAATTTTTTTTTTCCTTGTGAGATTTCCTCATTGATTCATAGGCTGTTGTGGAAGGCAGAATAATGTCCAACCTCTCCCTGTTCCCAACCTCCAAGATGTCTATATCCTAATTTCTGGATCCTGTGAATATCTTAGGTTACATGACAAGGGAATTAAAGTTGCAGATGGAACTAAGGTTGCTGAACATCTGACCTTAAAATAATGAGATTATTCTGAATTATCCAGGGAGGCCCCGTGTAACCACTGTGCTGTGCTTAGTCACTCAGTTACTCAGTTGTGTCCACCTCTTTGTGACCGAACAGACCGTAGGCTCCTCTGTCCATGGGATTTCCTCGGCAAGAATACTGGAGTGGGTTGCCTGCCCTTCTCCAGGGCATCTTCCCAACCCAGGAATCAAACCCAGGTGTCCCGCATTGCAGGTGGATTCTTTACTGTCTGAGCCACCAGGGGAGCCCTGTAAACACAATTCTTAAAAACTTCTTAAATTCTTAAAACTGTAACCACAACAATTCTTAGAAGTGGAAACAGGAAGCAGAAAAGGAGATGTGATGAGGAAAACAAGATCGGAGTGATATGACCCACCACTACCAGCTTTAAGGTGTAGGAAGGGGGATCAAGAATCAAGGAATGGATCCAGTACCTCCTCTCCGTGCTCCCGCGGTGCTCTGTTTGCATTCTTAATTTTGTGGTTATATAAGGTATGGACCTAACAGAAGCAGAAGATATTAAGAAGAGGTGGCAAGAATACACAGAAGAACTGTATTATTCATGACCCAGATAATCACGATGATGTGATCAGTCATCTAGAGCCAGACACCCTGGAATGTGAAGTCAAGTGGGCCTTAGAAAGTATTGCTATGAAAAAGCTAGTGGAGGTGATGGAATTCCAGTTGAGCTGTTTCAAATCCTGAAAGATGATGCTGTGAAAGTGCTGCACTCAATATGCTAGCAAATTTGGAAAACTCAGCAGTTGCCACAGGACTGGAAAAGTCAGTTTTCATTCCAATCCCAAAGAAAGGTAATGCCAAAGAATGCTCAAACTACCGCACAATTGCACTCACCTCACACGCTAGTAAAGTAATGCTCACAATTCTCCAAGCCAGGCTTTAGCAATACATGATCCGTGAACTTCCAGATGTTCAAGCTGGTTTTAGAAAAGGCAGAGGAACCAGAGATCAAATTGCCAGCATCCGCTGGATCATGGAAAAAGCAAGAGAGTTCCAGAAAAACATCTATTTCTGCTTTATTGACCATGCCAAAGCCTTTGACTGTGTGGATTACAATAAACTGTGGAAAATTTTGAAAGAGATGGGAATACCAGACCACTTGACCTGCCTCTTAAGAAACCTATATGCAGGTCAGGAAACAACAGTTAGAACTGGACATGGAACAACAGACTAAATAGGAAAAGGAGTATGTCAAGGCTGTATATTGTCACCCTGCTTACTTAACTTATATGCAGAGTACATCATGAGAAACACTGGGCTGGAACTGGTTCCAAATAGGAAAAGGAGTACATCAAGGCTGTATATTGTCACCCTGCTTATTTAACTTCTATGTGGAGTACATCATGAGAAAAACTGGGCTGGAACTGGTTCCAAATAGGAAAAGGAGTACATCAAGGCTGTATATTGTCACCCTGCTTATTTAACTTATATGCGGAGTACATCATGAGAAACGCTAGGCTGGAAGAAGCACAAGCTGGAATCAAGATTGCCGGGAAAAATATCAATAACCTCAGATATGCAGATGACACCACCCTTATGGTAGAAAGTGAAGAGGAACTAAAAAGCCTCTTGATGAAAGTGAAAGAGGAGAGTGAAAAAGTAGGCTTAAAGCTCAACATTCAGAAAACAAAGATCATGGCCTCTGGTCCCATCACTTCATGGCAAGTAGATCGGGACACAGTGGAAACAGTGTCAGACTTTATTTTGGGGGGCTCCAAAATCACTGTAGATGGTGATTGCAACCATGAAATTAAAAGACGCTTACTCCTTAGAAGAAAAGTTATGACCAACCTAGATAGCATATTCAAAAGCAGAGACATTACTTTGCCAACAAAGGTCCACCTAGTCAAGGCTATAGTTTTTCCAGTGGTTATGTATGGATGTGAGAGTTGGACTGTGAAGAAAGCTGAGTGCCGAAGAATTTATGCTTTTGAACTGTGGTGTTGGAGAAGACTCTTGCGAGTCCCTTGGACTGCAAGGAGATCCAACCAGTCCATCCTGAAGGAGACCAGTCCTGGGTGTTCATTGGAAGGACTGATGTTGAAGCTGAAACTCCAATACTTTGGCCACCTGATGTGAAGAACTGACTCTTTGGAAAAGACTCTGATGCTGGGCAGGATTGGGGGCAGGAGAAGGGGACAACAGAGGATGAGATGGCTGGATGGCATCACTGACTCGATGGACATGAGTTTGAATGAACTCTGGGAGTTGTTGATGGACAGGGAGGCCTGGTGTGCTGTGATTCATGGGGTGGCAAAGAGTTGGACACGACTGAGTGACTGAACGGAACTGAACTGAAGGCACCATAATTAAATGTTCAGGAGCTTGTCTACTCACTATCCCATAAGCCTCCTGACATCAGAGGCTGTTTCTTATTTATTTTTGTATGCCCAGTGACTATCATAGTGCCTGGCACACTGTAGGCATTTAAAACTATCTTGTTAAATCAACAAATAATTGAAAACCATTTACTGATAATGAGTATATTATTTGTTTCACCTCTTCGCAGGGAGCCAAAAATCTTTCACAGGCACAGATTTTATGAGCTACACTAGTTATTATGATTGAATAAGAAGGAGGTGAATCTTGGCTCAAAGTTAACCATTCTCTTTTTCAATGGGATCCCTTAAGATGCTCTGAAGACATCCTAAAAAGATCTGTCTTTTTCATGTACCTATAATTGACTCCAGTGTGGTTTTCATTAGGAAAACAACTTGAAGTGAATTGTGGACTTGATATCATTAATAGAATCTTTACTTCTTCCATCCTTGTGTGCTTTTTTCACATTTAGGAGCAAAGGAACTTTTATCAACTATTTTCAAATGTTGTAACTGCTAAGTTTTAAGAACATCAGGGACTGTTACAAAGAATCTGGTTACTAAGTCAAGGCTGTCTTTCCGCTGTTCTGGAACTCCCCTTCCCCTAACTGAAACAACTAGAAAAAGTAGTGGGGAAAGTAGGGGAAATAGGAAACAAGTAGACAACAGTCAGCGCAGGACTGTGATCCTTCAGCAAAGGGAAACAAACTAAGTGAGCAAGAGGAAGGCCCTGACTTTCTCCCCAAGGACAGTTTTCATTACAGTGCCAGAAAGCCTCATTAAAATGAGAAGATAGAGATTAAAGTTCAGGGAGGCCAAGATAGCTAAAGAGTCGGACATGACTGAGTGACTGAACTGAGCTGAAGATAACTAAAATATGTGGGACGGTGACTCAGAGAGGAAGGTACTAGAAAGAGAACCCCAGAAATGTTCACAGATGTCCCTCCCTTGATTCTTTTAGACTGAATTCTAGTCTTGTGTATGAAAAGGAAAACTCCATGAGACTGGGCAAAACACTGCTGAGGAAAGAATGTTTACAGAGGATCTGTAATGCAAGAAAATTCCTAGAGCTCGCCCAAGCCTTGAGATGATTCTAGTGCTCATCAGACAGAGTGAAGAGACCTCATTGAATCAATGGGTCATTAAGTAGAGATCTCAGAGGTTCCGTCTTAGCAGTGGAGCTAAACTGGTTCTAAAGAAAGGTTTCAGTTCAGTTCAGTTACCCAGTCGTGTCAGACTCTTTGCGACCCCATGAACCACAGCATGCCAGGCCTCCCTGTTCATCACCACCTCCTGGAGTTCACCCAAACTCATGTCCATTGAGTCAGTGATGCCATCCAACTGTCTCATCCTCTGTCGTCCCCTTCTCCTCCTGCTCTCAATCTTTCCCAGCATCAGGGTCTTTTCTAATGAGTCAGCTCTTTGCATCAGGTGGCCAAAGTATCGGAGAGGCTACACACACACATACCTGAAACTCACTTAAATTCAAACCTCAAAAAATGAAGTTGAGGACTTCCCTGGTGGTCCAGTGGCTAAGAGTCCATGCTCCCAATGCAGGGGGCCTGGGTTCGATCCCTGGTCAGAAAACTAGATCCCACATGCTGCAACTAAAGACCTCTATGCGGCAACAAAGACTGCAGATCTGGTGTAGGGCAACTAAGAGACAGTGCAGCCAAATAAATACATTTTTAAAAAAAAAAAAGATGAAGTTGACCTCAAAGTAACTTAACTTTCTGCCAGAACAAAATCTAACACTCATCAAGAAATACTGTAAAAGTTTTAAAGGAATATAATTTTAAAAGTTGGGAAGGCAGATATAGGAGTTCGGGGAGGTAGAAGCTGCTAGAATTTCTGAGATAGAACTTGAGAGTAGGGCATGGCACAAAGAGAGATGTCTGGAGAACTGTAGAGGGGTCTCCTCAAATATCTGAGTACTGATATGCACACGAGTGAGAGGAATCTTAGAAACTGCCACGGAAAAGGAGTAAGCAAAACAATTCCTGGAGTTCACGACAGGGCAGAGAAGTTTGTGCTCACGCCGGTCACAGACCTTGTCATATACAGGGCATTAGGTACAGCCCTCAAGAGAGTCAGGCCTTAGGAGTAAGAATAAAAAGCCCAGAACAAAGTCTTCCCTGAATCTCCTGTAGCAAAGCTTAATACTAAGCCTCACAAGGATCAAGTTGATCCTCAAGTAGGTTGAACAAAATCAGTACTCTAAAAGGATGACTTGTGCACTTTTGGTGGGAATGTAAAACGGTACAAAATCTATACTCACTCCAGGTAATGTATCATCTCTGTGACTCTTAAATTCAATATATAGAAAGTATTTTCTCTATTCTAGGTCACTGACCTTTTTGTCTTTTCCTATTATATCACATTGATTTGATAGCATATTTATATTAAATATTCAAAATTTAATGACTTTATTGTTCTTATTTCTTATAGTTTTCTTGGTTCCCCAATAGCATTTACTCTTTCATATAAATGTTAGGAGCATTTTACCCAGTTATATAATAAACATGGTTGGAATGATAATAATATATTAATTGGGGGAGAATACTATTTTTATGCTAATTTTTGCCATCTACAAATATAGTATATTTCCCACTTCTTTAGGTCTAACATTTTTATATTACTTTATAAATTTCTTTTCATATTTTTGACCAATTTATTTCTAAGAATTTTATAGTTTTTCAACTATTATGAATAAAATGTGGAATATTTTTCTCATTCTTCATTCCTACATGCTTGTTACCAGAAATTAAAAACCTAATTAATTTAATATATTGTCTTGATATGTAGCCACCTTACTAATTTCTCTGACTAATAGTATAATTGATTAGCATTTTATTGGTTAATAAAATAAGTATTATTTTATTACTTAAATATATTATTTATCACTTAATTTTATTATGATTTTTGAATAAAATAAAATAATTAATTTGTTACTTAATAAATATTTCACTGGATCTCCTTGCCACTCTTTAACTATTCTAGGCACTCTTTAATTGTCATAGTAATGAATTACAGTGGTACATTTCCTGATGTTCAGACACATTGCATTCTTGAAACAAATCTTGTTTGAACCTAATTTTTATTTTTTTGATATATATATAGATTCTATTTACTAAATTTTGGAAGAAAATTATACATTTGTAGTTGTGAGATAGGACTATAGTTTTTGCCTCCATAAAATAATATATTTAAAATTTATTCTCATGTCCTAAAATAAATTGGAAAGTTTCTTATATAAACAATAACTTTAAAAAATGGAATAGAATTATCTGTTCTTAAAAGTTGTGAATTCATCTCGTACTGGAGTCTTTTTTAAGTGGTAAATTTAAAAAAATCATCTTTAATATCTCTTTTGTAAAGACTGTAGTTTTATATAAAATACACATATTTGGTAATTTATATTTTGCTAGGAAATTATCCTTTTCACTTAAGGCTTTCAAATGTTTTTTTTTTTTCAGATTTATTTAATTTATTTATTTGGCTGCACAAGGTCTCAGTTGCGGCATGTGGGATCTAGCTCCCTGGTCTAATTAACAATGTCGTGATGGTGTGAATAGTGAAGGGACTTAGCCATACATATACACGTATCTTGTTGTTATAGAATTGCTAGTAGTATTCTCATAATGGTTTTAGTCTTTGCTGAATACGTTGTATGCCTTTCTTCTCATACCTAATTGTTGCTCTCTCCCCCTTGAGCAGACCTATAACTTTATCTAGTTTATTTTCAAAGAGCCAGCTTATTTGTTTCTTCCATTATTTTTGTTTCCTGTTTCCTCAATTTCAGCATTTAAAAAAAAATTTTAATGTTATAGTACACTTTCTTAATTTTCTAATTCCTTAAGATAAAGACTTAGTTCCTTTATTTTTAATTGTTTCTTATCTAGTAATAACTTTATTTAGAGAGAACGATTTCCTTTTAAGTTCGGCTTTTGAACGTTGCCTACATTTTGATGTGAAGTCTTCTCCTTTTCATTGCTTCATAGTTTATAAATTATCTTTGATTTACTCTTTGATCCAAAGGTACAGAAATTAGTGTATTTCTTAATTTCAGTGAAGTTACATTTTCTGTCATTTCTATATATTTTCCTCTAATTTTTATTGGGTTATGATTAGAAAAAAAGCAGGCAGTGATAGCTTTATTTATTTTTTTAATTTGTTAAACTTTTCTCTGTGGGCAAGTATGTGATAAATGTAAAATTTCCAAGGAAACAAAATGAATATTGTGTATTAGAGGAACATAAGATCCTTTATATGGGCCCCCCTGTGGCTCAGCGGTAAAGAATCTGCCTGCAATGTAGGAGACACAGGAGATCCAGTTTTGATCCCGGGCTCAGGCAGATCCCCTGGAGGAGGAAATTGCAACCTACTCCAGTATTCTTGCCTGAAAAATCCTGTGTGGACAGAGGAGGCGTGCTACAATCCAAGGGGTCAAAAAGAGTTAGACACTGAGCACTTAAGCATGAAGGTCCTATATATAGCTATTTAATTAAGTTAATTGATTTATTTAGCTTTCCTAGAATTGATTTCTAAGAGGGATATAGTTAAGTCTTCAACTAAATATCATATTTTTTATCATGCATTTCTAATAGTTTTGATTTACATATCTGATCACTCTGATGTTGAGTGCATAAACATTTTTAATTATATCTTTTTCATAAACTGTGTCTTTAAAAATTACATAATGTCAATACTTTCAGCTTCAAATTCCATTTAGTCTTGAGTCTTCCCTGGTGTTCCAGTGGTTAAGACTATGGTTTCAACTAGGGGGCTGCAGCTTTGATCTCTGATCTGGGAACTAAGACACCATATGCCAAGTAGCCAAAAAAAAAGAAATTGCAGTCTGCTTTTTTTTTTTTTTTTTTTTTTGGCCTTGCTGCATGTGGGATCTTAATTCCCCACCCAGGGATCCACTTCCCTGGAGTGGAAGCGCTGTTAACCACTGGAACACTGAAGAAGTCTCCTCTGCTTTCTGTTTGAATTTTCTTGATATCTGTTGCCTATTCCCTTAATTGTCAGTTCTATCTGTTTGATTATGCTTCTTTTAAACAGTTTTTTATCTTTTAATATGAATGTTCTCTTTTTATTTATTCTTACTTATTTGGCTATACCAATCTTAGTTCCGCCACTCAGGATTTTTAGGTGGATCTAGTTCCCTGACCAGCGATCAAGGCTACCTGCATTGGGAGTGTACAGTCTTAGCTGCTGAACCACCAGGGAAGTCCCTGGGTGTTGTCTTTTTAAAGTTAGTGTAATGAATGGGCTTCCCAGGTGGTGCTAGTAGTAAAGAACCCACCTGCCAATGTGGCAGAATTAAGAGACTTGGTTGGGAAGATACTCTGGAGAAAGAAAGTGAAATTGCTCAGTCGTGTCCAACTCTTCGAGACCCCATGGACTATAACCTATCATGTTCCTCCATCCATGGGATTTTCCAGGTAAGAATACTAGCTGCTGCTGCTAAGTCGCTTCAGTCGTGTCCGACTCTGTGCGACCCCATGGATACTAGAGTGGGTTGCCACTCCCGTCTCCAGAGGATCTTCCCAACCCAGGGATCGAACCCAGGTCTCCCGCACTGTAGGCAGACGCTTTACCATCTGAGCCTCCAGGGAGGTCGCCCTGGAGAAGGCCATGGCAACCCATTCCAGTTTTCTTCCTGGGAAATCAGAGGAGCCTGGCGGGCTACGGTCCACGGGGTTGTAGAGTCAGCCTCGATTGAGTTGGCACCTTGAATAATGATCTCTGTATTTTATTCCTTCCCTCATACTTTGTATGTAATACTTATGTTTTACTTTTCTACATACACTTTTCCATATTTCAGCTGTTTCATTCATGTTAATATTTCACTCTCCCCTCTCTTCAACAGTTCTATTAAAACCTTCCGTTACATTTCTTAATCAGACACACATTTTTCTACTATTATTTGAAAACAAAACACAAAAGATTGCCCTCTCTAGACACGCAATTTCCTCCACTGAGGAACTCTGTTTCTCCTCCACTTCTCGTTACCAATATGTTAAGATCTTTAGAATAATTTTGCTTGCCTCCTTCTTCCCTCTCTATCCATGAGGTCTTAGAAACTTTTAATTCCTCTCTTCTTACACTGTCCCTCTGAGTTTCCTACTTTCAGTTCTAGACACTTAGATTTTCCTTCCATGTTTTCCTATTTATATTATACATGTATTACCCACATGCCCAGTCTATCCTCATCTATTTATATGGAACTGTGCATTTGCCTAGCAATGTGTATTGTCCATTCTGTTTCCTCCGCTTCTGTTTTGAAGTATTTGTGCACCTTAATTTGCTGTCTTTTCTTTAATGTTTTTCTAGTCAAGGCCGGGGAATGATCTTAGTGATAGTGAAGTCGCTCAGTCATGTCCGACTCTTAGCGACCCCATGGACTGTAGCCTACCAGGCTCCTCTGTACATGGGATTTTCAGGCAATAGTCCTGGAGTGGATTGCCATTTCCTTCTCCAGAGGATCTTCCCAACCCAGGGGTTGAACCTGGGTCTCCCGCTTTGTAGACAGACACTTTACCGTCTGAGCCACCAGGGAAGTCGGGAATGATCTTAGCTCTGAGTTATTGCACATTCTCAGATTAATTACATCATAGCTAACTTGCTTTCTCTCTCTCTAAAGATGCTAATCAACTGCCTTCAAGCTACTAGTGTTACAGAGGTAATGCAAAGGTGCTTCTTTTGTTTTCAGCAGCTTATTCTTCTAAATGGTAGCATTAATAATATTTGTTCTTTAGAATTCAAGAATTTTACCAGGTTGTGCATGTCAGTAATCTTTTTATGTATAACCACGCGTAACTAGCCAAAAAATTCACATGTATACTGTCTCTTCCTTTACTTCTTTGGAGCAATTTCTTAGAACTACTGAGAGAATGGGCTTCCCAGGTGCTGCTAGTGGTAAAGAAACTGCCTGCCAGTGCAGGTTAGATGTAAGGTTCGATCCCTGGGTTCGGGAGATCCCCTGGAGAAGGGAATGGCAATCCACTCCAGTATTCTTGCCTGGAGAATCCCATGGACAGAGGAGCCTGGTGGGATACAGTTTATAATGTTGCACAGAGTCGGACACGACTGAAGCGACTTAGCACAGCACTGAGAGAATATTTCCTGGGTTATAGTCCTCAGTATGATGCTGAATAAAACTTAACCCACTACTTTTACGTTGCGTGTTTTTCTTTCAGTTGACACTGGCAGTGTAGAAAGCATGCAAGCTGTCTCCTCTCTTCTGAATTCACAGAGGTCTTACAACAAAGCAGATAAGAATATGTATTTTGCAGCCAGATGCCTCGGTTCAAATACTAGCTCTGCATTTACCAGTGATGTGACCTTGGGCAAATCATTCACACTCTGTGCTTCAATTTCCTTATTTAGCCAATGGGGAAATAGTATTCTTATGGGTTTATTGTGAGAGTGATGAGTCTATTTTGTGAAGTACTACTTTTTCAAAGTCTACGTTTGTGAGAACGGTGCCTGGCAAACATGGGCTGTTTAAAAGAAAAAAAAAAAAAAACTCGTGCTGAAATTAGATGCATATGTGGTGAACACAAATTGCTAAAACTTTGAGCTTTCTAGCTTTCCCTCCAAATTGTTCTTAATTTTGGCTGCACATTAGAATCACAGAGAATCTTTTAAAAACTCTCTTGCTATGTACCTCAGGCTGCTGCTGCTGCTAAGTCGCATTAGTCGTGTCTCTGTGTGATCCCATAGACGGCAGCCCCCCAGGATCCCCCGTCCCTGGGATTCTCTAGGCAAGAACACTGGAGTGGGTTGCCATTTCCTTCTGCAATGCATGAAAGTGAAAAGTGAAAGTGAAGTCGCTCAGTCGTGTCCAACTCTTAGCGACTCCATAGCTAGTTAGATCAAATTTCCCCAAAGGAGATACAAAGCAATGGGAATTATCAAAACTTCCCAGGTGATTTTATTCTGCAGCCAACACTGAAAACATTGCCTTAACTCCTTCGTACACCAAAAAAAGAAACTGAGCGTTTGTAGATTGAGCTTCTTTTGTATTAGTCACTGCAGATGAGTTTCCTCAAAAAGATTCTTTTGCTTTGCAGAATGCAGATATTACAGAGAGGAATAGAGTGAGGCTAAATCTCAGATTCAAGGAAATTTGGAAAAACTTGGCAGTTGTTCTCTGTGGCACTGAGATAGAACCCAGAGTCTGAAAAGGCAAAGCTCTGTCAGGGTTCAGTCCTGTCGTCAGGGGCTCCGTCCATGCCCTTTGAATGACTCTCCCCCCTGTTCACTATGTTCCAGCCTGACAGCCACCTTTGCCTTCCTTTAACGGGCCAAGCTCTTTTCTGCCTCAAGGCTTTTCTACTGGCTCTTTCTTATTCCAGGAATGCTCTCTACTCCCTACCTACCCACTCCCTTTTTTAAAAACAAACAAACAAAACCTGGCCATTGCCTACTATTGTTTCCTCAGAAAAATATTTCTTGACTTTCCAACACAATTAACCCTTCCAGGTCCCACTGTTGTAATCATCCACCAACATTTTATTTGCCTTCACAACTCCTATCACATCCTTTACAATGTGTCATTATGCGTTTAGTCGTGGGATTATTGGCTTAATGCCTAACTCCTGGCTAGAGTATAAGATTTATGTTTATTTTGTCTGACTCCCAGTGCTTCATGCCTAATACTATATACTACAGATAGTCCCTACTTATAGTGGTTCGGCTTATGATTTTTTGACTTTACAATGGTGTGAAAGTGAAACACATTCAGTAGAAATCATACTTCAGATTTTGAGTTTTGATCTTTTCCCAGCCTAGTGATATTCACTAGGATGCTCTTTCATGTCGCCGGGCAGTAGCAGGGAGCTGGATTTCCCAGGGAGCTACGTGACTGTGAGGGTAAACAACTGATATACTTACAACCATCCTGCACCCAGATAACTATTCTGCTTTCACTTTCAGTATAGTACTCAATAAATTACATGAACTATTCAACATTTTATTATAAAATAGGCTTTGTGTTATATGATTTTGCCCAACTATAGGCAATGTTAGTGTTCTGAGACCTTTTAAGCTAGGCTAGGCTAAGCTATAATATTCAGTAGGTGTATTAAATGCATTTTAACTTAGGATATTTTCAGTTTTCAATGGGTTTATCAGGATGAACACCATCATAAATCAGAGAAGATCTGTATATCCAATAGATCATGAATAAATATTGAAGAAATGAATAAATGAAATTTAGCCCTGAAAGGGAGTTTTGATTGTCTAGTTCAAATAGGTTGTGGTTTGGATGAAGAAACTGATACTGAAGTATTACTGTGATTTGCCCAAAATCATTCAGCTAATTAGTGCTAGAATTAGGACTCAGTCTCATTTTTCCCATCTCTCAGTCCAGTGAACTTTCTAGTACAAATGATTTGCTGTACTGATATAAAACAAGAGGATCAAGAAAGTAATTTACATATATGGAATGAATGAAAGTTTATCACAGTCATTACTCAGAAAAACAATTTTTACTATACAATAATGTAAGGTGAGTACTAGAAACACAGGCAACTGAACCGAGCTTCAGTTTCCAAGTGAAAGCAGAGGTGAATAAAGGCTTAGTTTAACTTTTTTGAAAGTTAATGTTTAGTTCAGACTGGATTACTATTTGGAACATACCCAGTTCCTTAGAAAGTGTGCCAGCAATCAATAATAAACCTACCAGTCATTAAGTTCCCCTACAAGTGACTTGCATACATGAACTCCAGATCTCTGTGCAACTTTGCAAAGTATATATGACTATTCCCTGATGAGAAAATTAGGCTTATTATTGCACAGTTTATAATCAGTTAACATAACGATTAAAATTACATTGGTGAATTCAAGTTTCTCATCTGACAACAAGGCAAAAGCTGAACACACAAAGTCAATGACTTTTTGCTTTCCCAGAGAACTGAGGTCACAGAGCAAACTGCTTCCCCCCAGACTGGAGAGAGACAGATGGATACAGAGAATCACTGCTATTATAACAGGGAGCAGAAGCCCAGGAGCAAAATCCAGCAGCTGGAACCAGTATGGAGCCAGTATCAGTAGAAAGACTTTAAACGATAATTGAGGAATTGCTGGAAGCTCAGTGTAGACCATCTTGAGAGTTAAAAACCACTACAGGACCCCAGATTAGAGAGGTTCTACAATTTCCTGAATTTTACCTCCAAGAGGCATACCACAGAGAAGTCTCCCTCCAGGAGAAGAAGAAAAATAATAATTTATAATGTGCCCAGAGGGCTTCCCTCTGGGTTCCCTTGGGTCAGTGGTAAAGAATCAACCTGCCAGTGCAGGAGACACAGGAAACTCAGGCTCAATTCTTGGGTCAGGAAGATCCCCTGGAGGAGAAAACAGCAACCCAATCTAGTATTCTTGCATGGAAAATTCCATGAACAGAGGAGCCTGACAGGCTACAGTCCATGGGTCGTAAAAGAGTCGGACAGGACTAAGCATGCATGCACGCACTCAAGGAGAGGTCATCTTAGCAACCCTGATTATACGTGGGGAAACAAAAATCTGGTGGTGGGAGGTGAGGAAATCTTCCAGGAGCACCCACTAACCTGCCACTATGTAAAAATGGGTGAGACTCATTCAGCTCCTAGGGAGAGTGGAACGGTGAGCGTGACACACAGATGGCTCAAAGACATGTCCTCTCAAGCCAGATGGTTTTTCTCTTCTTCCACCAGGCAGAAACCCAGTAGGGACCATGGTGATCGGGATATTTAGATAGTGCTTCCTACTTTTTGTAATGTCTCTTGTTTCTTCCCTCAAAGGCTCTAAAGATAGAGGTTTGGGGGGTAGGAATATGGCGTGGAAATTAAGTAAAAGAGTAAAGGAATTCGTAAAGTGGACACAGAAATTATTTTACCATATTCCTACCACTCAGGATCTCATCTATCATCTGCAAGTACATACATGTTCTCACAGATGCCAGTCAACCTCCTGCCGGAATAGAAGCAAAAGCCTTCTAGTAAGAATGTGTGGACTAACATGGAGATATCTGAAAGCATAGGAGATACCCTGAGAGTATTAATAGTCCAGATGACCCAGATACGTGCAGCACGAGTAAGGAAATAACTGTTGATGAGCTTAAAGAGCATAGGGAGCCCTGTGATTACTATTCAGTTCAGTTGCTCAGTTGTGTCTGTTTGTGACCGCATGGACTGCAGCATGCCAGCCTTCCCTGTCCATCAACAATTCTGGGAGCTTGCTCAAACTCATGTCCATTGAGTTGGTGGTGCCATCCAACCATCTCATCCTCTGTTGTCCCCTTTAAATCAGTGTTGTTTTAAGCCATTAAGCTTGTGATCATTTTTTCATTTTTCAGCAGCCGCAGAAAACTAATAGGCCATGTGAGCTTTGAAAGGCAGCTGGATGCAGCACAAGTCCCAGAGCTAGACTGCCTGGGTCCCAAGCCTAGCTCTGCCACTCACTAGCTGCATGACCCTGTTTACTTAGCCTCTCTGGCCTCAGGTTCTTCATCCGTAAAATGGGGCTATTAATAGCACCTAGCTCACGATGTTGCTGTGAGGATCACATGAGTTCACCCTTCTAATCTACCTAGCACAGTCTCTAGCATTATAATATGCAGTTAGTTAATGTTATCATTGGACTTCCCAGGTGGCTCAGGGTAAAGAATCTGCCTGCCAGTGTGGGAGACACAGGAGACTCAGATTCAATTTGGGTTGGGAAGATGCCCTGGAGGAGGAAATGGCAACCCACTCCAGTATTCTTGCCTGGAGAATCCCATGGACAGAGGAAGAGTCAGACACAACTGGGAAATAGAGCATGCACACATGCAAATGTTATCATTGCTATTTGACGCATCCAAAGTGCCATGCGAAAGCAAGTTATTTCTACTTTTTCTGAATTTTTATTTATTTATTTTCAGCTGTGCAAGGTCTCCGATGTTGCTCTCAGGCTTTCTCTAGTTTCCTCAAGCAAGGGCTCATAGTGGTGGCTTCCCTTGTTGCAGACATGGGCTCTAGGTGCTCAGGCTACAGTAGTTGTGGCAGCCAGGCTTAGCTGCCTGGCATCATGTGGAATCTTCATGGACCTGATATCAAACCTCAGAGAAGTCACTGTTATATTTGACATTATTGTTATTATTCTGTGAAAAAGATAACCTCCAATGTTATATGAATTAACTAGGTTCATGTAATTTATTTTTCAAGAGGGAAGAAAAATATATTTTTTTATATCAAATTATATTAACCAAGGGCTTCCCAGGTAGTACAGCAGTGGCCACAGGACTGGAAAAGGTCAATTTTTATTCCAATCACAAAGAAAGACACTTCTGAAGAATGTTCAAACTATCATACAATTGCACTCATTTCACGCACTAGCAAAGTAATGCTCAAAATTCTCCAAGCTAGGCTTCAACAGTACACAAACCAAGAACTTCCAGATGTTCAAGCTGGATTTAGAAATGGCAGAGGAATCAGAGATCAAATTGCCAACATCTGCTGGATCATGGAAAAAGCAAGAGAGTTCCAGAGAAACATCTATTTCTGCTTTATTGACTATGCCAAGCCTTTGACTGTGTGGATCACAATAAACTGTGGAAAATTCTTCAAGAGATGGGAATACCAGACCACTTGACCTGCCTCTTGAGAAATCTGTATGCAGGTCAGGAAGCAACAGTTAGAACTGGACATGGAAAAACAGACTGGTTCCAAATAGGAAAAGGAGTATGTCAAGGCTATATATTGTCACCCTGCTTATTTAACTTATATGCAGAGTACATCATGAGAAACGCTGGACTGGAAGAAACACAAGCTGGAATCAAGATTGCTGGGAGAAATATCAGTAACCTCAGATATGCAGATGACACCACCCTTAAGGCAGAAAGTGAAGAGGAACTAAAATGCCTCTTGATGAAAGTAAAAGAGGAGAGTGAAAGTTGGCTTAAAGCTCAACATTCAGAAAATGAAGATCATGGCATCCGGTCCCATCACTCCATGGGAAATAGATGGAGAAACAGTGGAAACATTGTCAGACTTTATTTCTTTGGGCTCCAAAATCACTGCAGATGGTGACTGCAGCCATGAAATTAAAAGACATTTACTCCTTGGAAGAAAAGTTATGACCAACCTAGATAGCATATTCAAAAGCAGAGAGACATTACTTTGCCGACTAAGGTCTGTCTAGTCAAGGCTATGGTTTTTCCTGTGGTCATGTATGGATGTGAGAGTTGGACTGTGAAGAAGGCTGAGGGCCAAAGAATTGATGCTTTTGAACTGTGGTGTTGGAGAAGACTCTTGAGAGTCCCTTGGACTGCAAGGAGATCCAACCAGTCCATTCAGAAGGAGATCAATCCTGGGATTTCTTTGGAAGGACTGATGCTAAAGCTGAAACTCCAGTACTTTGGCTACCTCATGCAAAGAGTTGACTCATTGGAAAAGACTTTGATGCTGGGAGGGATTGGGGGCAGGAGAAGGGGACGACAGAGGATGAGATGGCTAGACGGCATCACTGACTCGATGGACGTGAGTCTGAGTGAACTCCGGGAGTTGGTGAGGGACAGGGAGGCCTGGCGTGCTGCGATTCATGGGGTTGCAAAGAGTCGGACATGACTGAGCGACTGAACTGAACTGAACTGAACTGACTGATTTGATATCAACGATATGTGAAACTAAAGTATGCATATTAACACCATTTTCCACATAGAAAGACTTATGTTTTGCTCTAAGGTCACAGGGTTAGTATTAGGATTCTTTACAGATTCCAAACTACCAGGGCTTCCCTGATGGCTGAGACGGTAATGAATCTGTCGATGCAAGAGACCTGGGTTCCATCCCTGGGTCGGAAAGACACCCTGGAGAAGAGAATGGCTACCCACTCCAGTATTCTTGCCTCGAGAATCCCAGGGACAGAGGAGCCTGACAGGCTACAGTCCATGGGGTCACAAAGAGTTGGACATGACTGAGTGACTAACACTTTCACTTTCAGTCTTTTGGTTCAGTTCAGTTCAGTTCAGTTCAGTAGCTCAGTTGTATCCGACTCTTTGTGACCCTATGAACTGCAGCACGCCAGGCCTCCCTGTCCATCACCATCTCCCGGAGTTCATGCAAACTCATGTCCATCGAGTCGGTGATGCCATCCAGCCATCTCATCCTGTCGTCCCCTTCTCCTCCTGCCCCCAATCCCTCCCAGCATCAGGGTCTTTTCCAATGTGTCAACTCTTCTCATGAGGAGGCCAAAGTATTGGAGTTTCAGCTTTAGCATCAGTCCTTCCAAAGAACACCCAGGATTGATCTCCTTTAGAATGGACTGGTTGGATCTCCTTGCAGTCCAAGGGACTCTCAAGAGTCTTCTCCAACACCACAGTTCAAAAGCATCAATTCTTCGGTGCTCAGCTTTCTTCACAGTCCAACTCTCACATCCATACATAACCACTGGAAAAACCATGGGCTTGACTAGACGGATCTTTGTTGGCAAAGTAATGTCTCTGCTTTTGAATATGCTATCTAGGTTGGTCATAACTTTCCTTCCAAGGAGTAAGTGTCTTTTAATCTCATGGCTGCAATCACCATCTGCAGTGATTTTGGAGCCCCCCAAAATAAAGTCTGACACTGTTTCCACTGTTTCTCCATCTATTTTCCATGAAGTGATGGGGCCAGATGCCATGATCTTAGTTTTATGAATATTGAGCTTTACTCCAACTTTTTCACTCTCTTCTTTCACTTTCAAGAGGCTTTTTAGTTCCTCTTCACTTTCTGCCTTAAGGGTGGTGTCATCTGCATATCTGAGGTTATTGATATTTCTCCCAGCAATCTTGATTCCAGCTTGTGCTTCGTCCAGCCCAGCATTTCTCTGATGTACTCTGCATATAAGTTAAATAAGCAGAGTGACAATATACAGCCTTGATGTTATCTTTTTCCTATTTGGAACCAGTCTGTTGTTCCATGTCCGGTTCTCACTGTTGCTTCCTGACCTGCATATAGGTTTCTCAAGAGGCAGGTCAAGTGGTCTGGTATTCCCATCTCTTGAAGAATTTTCCACAGTTTATTGTGATCCACACAGTCAAAGGCTTTGGCATAGTCAATAAAGCAGAAATAGATGTTTTTCTGGAACTCTCTTGCTTTTTCCATGATCCAGCGGATGTTGGCAATTTGATCTCTGGTTCCTCTGCCTTTTCTAAAACCAGCATGAACATCTGGAAGTTCATGGTTCACGTATTGCTGAAGCCTGGCTTGGAGAATGTTGAGCATTACTAGCATATGAGATGAGTGCAATTGTGTGGTAGTTTGAGCATTCTTTGGCATTGCCTTTCTTTGGGATTGGAATGAAAACTGACCTTTTCCAGTCCTGTGGCCACTGCTGAGTTTTCCAAATGTGCTGGCATATTGAGTGCAGCACTTTCACTGCATCATCTTTCAGGATTTGAAATAGCTCAATTGGAATTTCATCACTTCTACTAGCTTTGTTCATAGTGATGCTTTCTAAGGCCCACTTGACTTCACATTCTAGCATGTCTGGTTCTAGATGAGTGAGCACACCATTATGATTATCTTGGTCATGAAGATCTTTTTTGTACAGTTCTTCTGTGTATTCTTGCCACCTCTTCTTAATATCTTCTGCTTCTGTTAGGTCCATAGCATTTCTGTCCTTTATCGAGCCCATCTTTGCATGAAATGTTCCCTTGGTATCTCTAATTGTCTTGAAGAGATCTCTAGTCTTTCCCATTCTGTTGTTTTCCTCTATTTCTTTGCATTGATTGCTGAGGAACGCTTTCCTATCTCTCCATGCTATTCTTTGGAACTCTGCATTCAGATGCTTCTATCTTTAGTCAGTACCAAATCTCTAGCCACAGTCCCTTCAAAATGTTATACCCTTTGCAACTCAGTACTTGGATGTGTCGTCATACCCTCTGGGAGGGAGTTCCCCACCGTCTTGACTTGACAAACTTTTACTCATCTTTTAGTGTCCCAGTTAATGTTTTCTGCCGGGTGTTCTCAGATCACCAAGCAGCTAGTGGCAGGGTTCTCACTTGCCTTTGTCTTACCCTTGTATCCTGGATAAACTGTAATGTATGTGAACACACAGTATTAGGATGCCTGTGACTCTAACTGCCTCGTTGTGATGGAGATGCAAGTATGACTGACATCTGGAGGCTGAATTGAAGATAATGCACACACCCTTCCACAGAGAACCTGAAACCTGCTGGAGAACTCCTGGACTCCTCAGCCGGACCAGAGTTATAAAATGCAGCCAGAGAGGAGAAAGCTTCTGTGTGGAGAGTGAACAGTTTCTTTAGAGGGAGTGGTAGCCAGGCTGTGAATCCTCAACCCGGGGAGGAACCTTCAAGTGCACCCTGAGAGAGTTTTTCCTTTAGTTCAGAGAGAGAGGGAAGGCCAGTGCCCAAGTTGTACCTGAGAAAGTTAATGCCAACATTCATCCCAAGGACTGAGCCCTGCCCGGGATTCCAGAGGGCAAGAAAGTGTCCGACTCCCTGTTAGATGCTGAAGACAGAGATTTCACTGAGATTGGCTAGCACGTCCAGGGGTTGTCAAAGCAACGCACGGATTTTTCTCACAGAGCACATGAAGTTCACCTGTGAAACCTTATCATGAGGTTGTCTTGAATCCTGTCCAGTAGGGTTACCCGAGAGCTAAGACGACCTCAGCAGAAGGAGGCTAGATGCCCAGAAATCGAGAAGTAATAGAGTGGAAGATTGTTAGAATAATGCCCGCCACGTCATCACAGGCCTCGGTCACCTTTCTCCTTTAGTACGGCTTCCCTGGTCGCTCAGATGGTGAAGAATCCACCTGCAGTGCAGGAGACCTAGGTTCGATCCCTGGGTCAGGAAGAGTCCCCTGGAGAAGGGAATGGCAGCCCACTCCAGTATTCTTGCCTGAGAAATCCCATGGACAGAGGAGCCTGGAAGGGGACCTTAGGAGCCTGGAGTTGCAAAGAGTTGGACATGACTGAGTGACTAACACATGTAACTCTAGTATTCCTTCCACGAGGGGTGGAGTACATTTTTCCACCCCTTGAATCTAAGTAGGCTTTTAACTTTTTGGACTGATAATTGTGGCAGAAATGACATCATGAGACTTCTAAGGGGAGGCCTTAAGAGAACTTGCAGCTCCTACTTTTGGTTTCTTGAAATGCCTGTGTCTGAAGGATGACAGACAGGTCATGTAGAGAAGCCTAGTCAAGGGGCAGCACCAAGGTGCCAGTCATACAACAGAGCCCGTCCAGCCCCCCCACTGACCTGTCACCTGAATGCAGACACAGCTGAGAGAGCCCAGTGACGTCACTTAGAACTGCCCAGCTGAGCTCAACCCCAGTAGCCAGCCACAAACTGAGCAAATGAATGGTTTTTGCTGTTATCCACTAAGTTCTGGGGTAGTTTGCTTTATCAGATAACTGATGGAATGAACCACTTGGACTACAGATGCAGCTGCTGGTATTAAGAACTGTGAAGGAGAGGAGAGAGCAAGCCAGTACCCGAGACATGCCTGAGAAAGTTAGACCCCCAGGGGACTAATCTCTGCCTGGGATCCCAGAGGGCAAGAAAGTGCTTGACTCGCTCTTTGAAGGTGAAGCCAGAGATTGCACAGAGACTGGCTAACACTTCCAGAGGAAGTGCTTCCAGGAAACCTCCAAGTAGCCCACAAAAGCACCCCACAAGGTAAGACCAAACTTAACCTCCTATACGACTCTCATCCAGTAACACCAGCTTTTGCCATCTGCCATGCCTCAGTTCAGTCGCTCAGTCGTATCCGACTCTTTGCGACCCCATGAATCGCAGCACTCCAGGCCTCCCTGTCCAGTACCAACTCCTGGAATTTACTCAGACTCACATCCATTCAGTGATGCCATCCAACCATCTCGTCCTCTGTCATCCCCTTCTCCTCCCGCCTTCAATCTTTCCCAGCATCAGGGTCTTTTCAAATGTCTGTTCTTCACATCAGGTGGCCAAAGTATTGGAGTTTCAGCTTCAGCATCAATCCTTCCAATGAATATTCAGGACTGATTTCCTTTAGGATGGACTGGTTGGATCTCCTTGCAGTCCAAGGGACTCTCAAGAGTCTTCTCCAACACCACAGTTCAAAAGCATCAATTCTTCGGGGCTCAGCTTTCTTTATAGTCCAACTCTTACATCCATACATGACCACAGGAAAAACCATAGCCTTGACTAGACGGACCTTTGTTGGCAAAGTAACGTCTCTACTTTTTAATATGCTGTCGAGGTTGGTCATAACTTTTCTCCCAAGGAGTGTCTTTTAATTTCATGGCTGCAGTCACCATCTGCCATGCCTAGACAACCAAAACTATCATTGCAGACTTATTTCTTCCTGCCTCTATCTCCCTTCCCACTTCTGTACCAGTGTCTCAGTCTGTTCTAATGACTGTAACAAAAGTACCAGAGACTGGGTGACCTACAAGCAACAGAAATTTAGTTTTCACAGTTCTGGAAGCTAGAAGTTCAAGGTCAGGGTGGCAGCAAGGTCGGATTTTGTGAGGGCCCCCTTCTGGGTTGCAGATGGCCATTTTCTCAAGTGTCCTTATGTGGTGGAGAGGACAAGAGAGCTCTCTGGCGTATGTTTTATAAGGCACCAATCCCATTCAGGAGGATCCATGATCCAATCACCTCCCAAAGCCCCATCTCCTACCACCATCACACTGGAGGTTACGATTTCAACATGTGAGGCCATACAAAGATTCAGTCAACCAGTTTATCAGCAGTTTCAGTTCAGCACTTAGAATAGACACACCTGGGTTAAAAAAATAAAAGCCAAACATAATAACAAATCTTCCCCTACCAAATCCCCACTCTCAGCTTGAACCTGCTTCAGCTGGAAGCCTGCAGTGGGGAAGGGCAATGTGGTTTTCTGCTCTCTGAGAGGTCACCCATTCTCCCACCTGTTTCTAGGAATAATAAGGAATGATCACAGCTTGCTATTCACGTGGCAAATGTCCATGTTTCTATATAAGGTTATGGGAAGTTTGAAGGGCCAATAGAAGACAAAAAGTGGACTGTGATTAACACAGTCCACGTGTCACATTTATTCAACATGCTAGTTACACACGTCTGTCTTCGCCACTCTTATCAGACCTGGAGGGCACAGTCCTTATCAGTCATCTTTGATTCACTAGATCCAGAACACAGTAGCTGAAGCATAAAGACATCAGGTGAACATTGGGTGACTGGATTTATGTTGCTTGAAACCCTATTTTACTTTTCAAATTCATTGCTAATAAGGCTGTTTATAAAGAGAGGGAATACCATTTAAAATAACAATGGGGAAGGGTGGTAGGGAAGAGAGGTTATTCCCAGAGATTATTTTGGTTACTCTGAGCATTTTTTCATTTGCAGAAGAAACTTATTTGATTGCAGACTTTTAGAAAAGTACTTAGGGAATTCCCTGGCTGTCCAGTGATTAGAATTTGGTGCTTTCACTGCTGAGGCCCGAGTTCAATCCCTGGCCAGGGAACTGAAATCCCACAAGAAGCACGGAACAGCCAAAAACAAAACCTCATAGATATGTATAAGTATTTTAACAGTAGCTTTATTGGCACATAATTAATAGATCATAAACTTAAAAATTATTTCAGAAATAAACATAATCTATAATCATAACAGGTAACACATTAATATTTTTGTATATATCCTTATGATCATTTTTCCTAAATAGGTTTTTCTTGGGTATAAGTACCTGACTTGAAGCAGCAAAATGACAGTACAAATTATAAGAAAATCTGACTGATTTATATATATTAAAAGACATTCAAAACAAGTAATATCTAGAAAATATCTCAAATTCCTAGCAGTTGTTATCTTGAAGGTGGGAGAAAGCTAGATTTGTTGAGGAGACAGTGGAGGCAAAGGATATTTTAGTTTACCTCTAGTGTTACAATTTTTTAAAAAGAAGGATAGATTCAGAGTATTAATTACACATTAAAGAAAATTCAAACATTAAAAAAAGAGTTGCCACATGTATAAAATAAGTTTTGAAGGATGTGGTTATGATAAATGAAAGGGAATTAACATGTATTGTCAGAAAAAATAAATTCAGGAGCTTTGCCATTTTAACCCACCTCAACCCTACCCCTTCTACAATCACCTCCTGATTCATTAGTTCCAAACCCATTAGAACTGTGTCACACGATTGAGAAACACTGACATCACGGCAGTCCTGTAAAGTTCACGTAACCAAACTAGTTTTTAAATTTTCTTCCAGAAATATGTTCCTGATCATCAACTTTTAGTGACTCTTAAACGGGAAAGCTCATTAGGCTCAAACAACTTAATTAACATATACTGAACACTTATTTTTAAAATGTTCAGAACCATTTGAAGTTATAGCAACAATACTCCATGGTGCAGTTGCACATTTGTGCATTCACGCTGAAAGCTCTTGCAAGTCACCTGGGATCTGCTGGCTAAGCAGTCTCCTCTCACTGTGGTAGCGTCAGGAACACCAGAGGGTGGGGCTCCAGGATGCCCAGGTGCAGACAGCCAGCAGCTGTCTGCACTGCAGGCATGTGGCAACGTTTACAACACGTCACCTCACGTGATTTTTCTTTATACTAAGTCTATGCCTAATTGGGATGAGGTTGGCATTTCTGGACTCAGCATTCTACAGGTAAAGCAGTTAGAAAAAAGAAAGAAATACTGATTCCTGGGTCGGGAAGATTCCCGGGAGAAGGAAATGGCAACCCACTCCAGTATTCTTGCCTGGAGAATCCCATGGACAGAGGAGCCTGGCAGGTTACAGTCCATGGGGTCGCAAGAGCTGGACATGACTTAGTGACTAAACCACCACCATCCGCACCTGGGCCAAGGCATAGGTAACTTAAGTGATGAGAAAAGCTACGAATGGAATGCTTTGTCTTATCAGTTCACTGTTCTCTTGATGGCTCCCTTTGATGAGTCTTCAAATAATACTCCTTGAAGTCTTCAGATCTCCTTTAGGAGCTGCCCTGAGCCACATATACCTTGCTCTTTTCTACTGTGTGAGAGTATGGCAAGAAATAGAATGTATGCCTTTAGGCTGCCTAGGTAGGCAGCAGTACACATATTACTTAGTAAATGCCTCCATGGAGCTCTTTCTGTGAAAAGCATTTTTTACATAAACTGTTTATTGTTACAGTAAAATATCTAAAACATGGAAAATTGTTTTTTAAAAAAGCACATTTTTAAAAAGCCTACAATTATCATATCCAAACATGCTCTGCAAACAGAGAGTTTCTTCCTAAATTCTGTGACAAAAACTGATCTGACCTGATCTGAGGCTCTCGGCATCTTTAGTTATCACATTTATTAGTGGTATTCATATATCCACCACAGAAATAGCAGTGTATTTGGTAATGGGTGCCCTTCTAGACTCTTTGCACAGTTTTACATAAAATATTTTTTATTTACCCTATCACTTGTCTAAAATCTGAAAAATTTTGATTTCAAAACACAACTAGCCCTTGGTTTTCAAATAAAGGATTGTAAAGCGTATGTCCCCAAACTGTTACCAATGTGGTGATTCCTCCAAACCCCAAAATGGTTCCAATGAGTATGTCTTCCCCAAAGAATGTCATGAGGTTAAATCTCCAGGAAAAGAGAAAAGAGGAATGTTAGAACAGCTGTAGGAACATACAAGCTGCATATAAAAAAAAAACGACAGAGAAATGATCTGGGCAGTCATGTAAGACTCCGTATTAGCAGAAGCTATCCATCCATAAAGACAGCACTCAGTACTGTTGCTAATAGCTGTCTGCATAAAAATGAAAAGCCCAATTCTTTTGAGACTTTTAGGTATGGGGTATTCTTTTTTAATTTATTTTTATTGAACCATAATTGATATACAACATTAACTTCAGGTATACAACATTAATTTCAGGTGTACAACATAATGATTTGACATTTGTATAAAGATATTCTTAATTTGGGGCTTCCCTAGTGGCTCAGTGGTAAAGAATCTGCCTGCTAATGCAGGAGACACAGGAGAAGCGGGTTCGATCCCCACATTGGGAAGATCTTCTGGAGGAGGAAATGGCAACCCACTCCAATATTCTTGCCTGGAAAAATCCCATGGACAGAGGAGGCTGGCAGGCTATAGTCCATCCATAGGGCTGTAAAGAGTCAAGCATGACTAAGGACAGCATATTCTTATTTCATAGTTCTCAAACTGTTTAAACACTGGACTCTCCTAGGGAGTTTTCTAAAAATAACCCATGCATGGATCTCACTTTCAGACATTCTGATTTACTTAGTCTAAAGAGCAGCCTTTACAACAGTGTTTTTTAAAACTCCCTATTAAAATTGTGTTTAAAAACACAATTCTAAGGTGCAGCCAGAGCTTTAAAAAGTCTCAATACTCAGTCTGTGTCCCAGACCACATAAATCAGAATTTTTGGAAGAAGCGCAGATGTAAGTATGTCTTTAAAAAGATGCTCAGGTGATGTCAATGTATACACAAAGCAGATAGGTTGAGACCCACTGAGTTGTTTGTCTTAAGGCTTAAGTGTGTCAATTGTTTTTAAAAAAATTCTTCCTGAACCAAGTCATTTCTAGATAATCACTGAAGCAGTCACCAATAAAGAATTCTAAGCTTTCTCCACTCTGATAGTGGCTTATTCATGAATCTCTCCTCAATTTTTCTATGAATGCACAAGGCGCAGGGGAAGAAAGATATTGAAATCACATGAGAGATATTTCCAAATAGTTTTAGAACAATAATCCATACTATATTAAACTCCTTTAGCACTTCCATCAAACTGAAGAACGTAACTGAAAGTAGCATTCACTTTGGTTGAGGCTGTAATAGAGGAGAGCATACCTTAGCAGGAAATCACAGCATCTTCCAGTGAATTCTAGGACAGCGAAGGAAACAATAATTGCACTAATTTTCCCGTGACTCTCACCAGTCAAGATGCTAATGTAAACCACATTCATAGACAAATTTCAAAGAAAGCTACAAAATACCTTAAAGGTATTAAATTTAAGGTAACTTCTGCTCAGAGACCAACTGAAATACATAGAAAGGTGCACATTTTTTAGATCTCAGGTATCTCTTTTGCTTTTACTTAAAAATAATCTTTTTTGTGTGCATTCTAATGGTCACATGAAAAAGACATTTACTTTTTTTTCCATCACTAACTCTGAGGAAGCAAGAACAAACGTGGAGAAGGCCTTGCAGCTCACCAGGAACCAAGCTCCACACTTTTTACAGTGGTAAGTGGCAGGTAACGGGAGAAGTCCAGGGTACTACACTTACGCAGGCTTCCGCACACATTCGTTTAAATACTTAAAATGGATATGACATCTGGGTAACTGGCAGGGAGGCATTTCTCCATCACAACTCAACCATTTAAAAATGTTATCACTTTTAGTCCCTTTGCTGATTTAAATAAACAAAAGTTATATCTACCACGCAGGAACTTTCAGTTCAATATGTTGGGACGCTATAACTTCACTGTTCAAGTTCTATTCAGCAGAAGAAAAATAGCTAAATTGAGTCTTGTCTTTCACTGGGAAGATATCAGCTGTTAGAAACACATCACAGAGAGGACAACTGTGGCATGCCATCATAATGGACTAGACGAGGAACTGGCACTTCTGCTTTGTCATTACAGTTATTCTTCTTGGGACAAAACTTGGAATTGCAAGTTTAGCTAAATTCATCATAGTTTTAACTTTGGTAAATGAAATAAAGTTCACTGTCTAGGCCAAAAACCCCAAGCAGCAGTTGGGAGCAAGAGGGCTACGAGGACAGAAGTAAACAGATTCACGGCATTGTTGTCGAGAATGGGTTTCCCGGCTATGTACTTCACCTCCTTCCTTGGGCTGTTGACCACCATGCCAGTGCTCTCATCCAAACCTGGAATGAAAAAGAAGCGAATGAAGTGGAAAATCCAAATGACTTGATTTAAAAAAAACAACAGCAAAAAAACAAATTAGCTTTCCCCTCTAAAGAAGCTAACCTTGTAAAGATTCTTGGCCATTCAAAGAATGACTTTAGTGGATAACTACATGGTGAGTAACACTGAACCCATGGTTACAAAAGGCCTCCTTGAAGAAGTAGGTCTCAGTACGCCTCAATACTGGTCTCTCAACAATGCTGGAGTTCTTTCAGAAGAAGGGATGCCTTGAAAGGCAGAGGTGGCATGAAACTGGCAGACTGGGCTTGTTTTCCCAGGGGCTCCCCTCTAAGACCACATGGAAGGCTCCTGAAAGCAGGGGTCACCTTTGTAACCTCTACAATAGACACTAAGGCCCAGCAAGGTGCTCACACAAAGGAGGCACACAGAGATGAATCCAATCTGCCCCCCAACCCACCTTTTTTTCCCAACCCATTCAATATGATCAGAAATTTCCAAGTAAGAACTCAGTTTAGAATAAAACCTAGGCTCTGTGTAATGTGTTGTATGTATGGTTACTGACCCTTTAGTATAAATTAAAATCCGACTGCTTCCTCCCAGCATCTAGATAAGACTAATGAAGCTGAGAGAGCAGATGTTTTGTTGGTGGAACCAGATTATACGGGGGTGTGAAGAGAGACTGGGAGCACTGTGTTTGGAGAACTGTCTGGAGACTTCCAGCCTCTTCACTGTATGAATCAAAGGAGAAGACGTGGTTGGTCAGAGGCTGGAGCAAAGACACACCAAAGAGAACAAGTTGGTACGCTGACATGACAGGAGAGCCTTAGGTGCAAAGCACAGAAAATGTTGGAGAAAACGCTTATGTATCTTGATGTAGGCCTAGCAGACATGACGTCACAGTAGAAAAGTACATCATCTGTGTAGCATCAGGTTAGCAGAAGAATTATTTCTCCAATGGATTTGGAAAACAAATGGAAAGAGGGGCATAAGACTGATCTGACTCCCAAATTCTGCTTCCCTGGGATTAAAGTCCCATAAACAAATGCATCTGTTGCCTGCATGATCATTCCCTGGATAGCTTCTACTCATTGCTCTGCAGGAATAATTCTTTTTCAGTCAGTTTATCACAAAAGAATAAGAAATTCAAAATTGTATTACAGACTTTGCCCTATTACTCTGGCTCCCTTAACAGCCTGTGTCTTTGGGATTGTTTTATCTTATCTCTCTTTTTTCCTTTTGCATATTTCTTCCCCATTTCTTTCTCTTTTTTTAACACATTTATTTTGTTTTTGGCTGCACTGGGTCTCACTGTTTTGCATAGGCTCTCTCTAGCTCTGGAGAGTGAGAGCGTTTCTTTGTTTCAGTGTGCAGGCTCCTCACCCTGCCGGCTCCTCCTGCTGCGGAGCACGGGCTCTAGCATGGCGGGTTTCAGTGTGCCGGCACTCAGGCCCAGCTGCTCCATGGCATGTGGAATCCTCCTAATCAGGGATCGAACCTGTGTCTCCTGCACTGCTGGGCAGCCTCCTATCCACTGCACCACCACGGAAGCCCCTGTCTCTTTTCTTTCGGTTTTAAGGACACATTTATTCAGTGTCATGATCAGACTACTACCTTTAGCAATCAACCAGCAGCGTAGGTGAAAAAAACAATCCTACATTAAATATCTCTGTTGTAATCCTTTCCATTTTCCACAGAAAAGAAACTAAAATAACTTGTTTACAATTAGTCAAAAATACAGTCCTAGAATTTTTTGTCCATAAACATGACATATCTAAGATATGTCTAAAACATATCTTCTCTGAAGCGGCTAGGCACTACTACTACTGTGTGTGGCTGAGACCTCATTTCTTTAATACACCAATAAGTTGCAATAATAAGGTTATGTTCTTACCACTAAATTGCATGGTAGCTCCTAAATATGAATCCACAATTGATCCTAGTAATCCAGCCAGACCTCCAAATGCAATAATTGGCCACTGGGGAGCAGAGATGTCTAAATCGTTAACAAAAACCAACTGTGTGAGGAAGTAAGTGATGCCCACAAAGGTTCCACCAAGAAGACTGGAGGCAAGGCCCACCATCGTCACTCCTCCGTTGGTCCCTAAAGAAGAACATGATAAAATCAGCTGGTGAACTATCAGCCAACACATGAAGTCAAAAGAAGCAAAGCATCTGGTACCTGTCTAATCAAAACCAACTCAAAGAAAGGGTTCCCTCTGATGCAATCCAAAGACCCTCCTACTTAGAAAAGAGGCTTTTCTCCTCAATAATTCCTGACATTTTCAGCAGTGAGTTTAGGAGAGCCAGGCTGCCTCGTTTCACTCTCAGTTCTGTCATTTCCAAGCTTGGTGACTGTGATGAAGTTATGTAACTTCTCTATGCCTTAGTTTACTTGTTTGTGAGATATAAACACTAAAGGGACCAATTCACATGATTATTAAGAGTAAACAGTAATAATGAAGAGCAGTCAGAACACTGCTTTGCACAGAGCAGGTACTCAACTATATTAATTGTTATGTTGCAGCTGCTGCTGATAATGAAAGGGACGAAAAGAAGGAAAAAGGAGAAGAAAGAGAGGAGATGATGATAATAGTAGTAGTAGTACTATTAACAGCAGTAGCGATAGTAGTAGTAGTACTATTAACAGCAGTAGCAATAGTTGATAACAATAATGGGGAAATGAGATACACATCAAAGCACTAACCAGGTAACAAGCTCCCAAGAGATACTCTATCATTTCTTTCCTTTTCCCTTCCTACTGATAAGCCTGCAGGTCGATCTCTATGTTTGCATACAATTTATCTAGGAGTTCCTAACGCTTCCTGCAAATATTACTTATTATCACCAGTTTAATAGCCTATAGTCATTTTCCAATTAAGGGGGAAAACTGAAATTCTCTCTTTTCAAAATAATTATTTATTAATTTGGCTGCACTGGGTTTCAGTTTTGGCATGTGAGGTCCTCACTCTTCCTTGTGGCATGCAGGATCTAATTCCCTAACCAGGAATGGAACTCAGACCTCCTGCACTGGGAGCATGGGAGCTTTAGCCACTGGGCCACTAGGGGAGACCCCAAACTAAAATTCTTAAAAGGCTTTTAAATAAGAAACACAATAAATCAAGAGGCTTTTTTTTTTTGGCTACACTGTGTGTCATGAGGGATCTCAAATCCTGATCACGGCTGGAACCCGGATCCCCTGCAGTGGAACCTCGGAGTCTTAACTACAGGATTGCCAGGGAAGTCCCTGTTCACTTTTTTTTTCTTTCTTAAAGAAACTTAAATGAAGACTCACCAACTGGAACTTTCTCCCAGGTTGTTATCAGCCTTGGCGCGCTTTTACTCAGAACAGGGGCAACTTCTGAAGCCCATGTGTCTCCGGCAGAGGAGGCCAGGGCAGCCAAGAGAGACAAACACATCCAGGAAGCAGTATGCTGTTTGGAAAAATCTATTGGGATTTCCCCAGGGCCACTTTCTATCATGTACAGCAGGGCCAGCTCCGTGGGCACGGCGCCATTGCAGAACACCTGAATCCAGTTTCTCTGCCCACCTAGGATCCAACCAGAAAATGAAGAGCACAAGGATGTTTCCTCCTCAAGAGGGGAATCATGCAGTTACCTGTAACTGCTCCTAATTTACACTGTAACATTTAAGAAAAGAAAAATGGCTATAATTTTTAAAATGACTAAAAGTGGGATGATAACGCTGCCCACATTCTATATGGTTTCAGAATAATTAATGATAGACTTTAGTACTTCTAAAATTCTGCGGTTCTTACTATCATGGTAAAGTAACAATAAACTATATCAGGCCACTACTTTAAGTAATTCTCATATAAAATTTATGTTTCATGAGTCTAAACAGGTTCTGATTAAACGCCTATGGTATGTTAAGATGAAATAAAAGTTACTAATTTAAGTGACATTAAATATAATTCACTTTACCTTCCTTGTATTCTGAATCTAGACGCTTTTTTGCTTTTCCCTTCCATTTAGTAAGTTTTGAGGAAGAAAGAAAAAACATCAGCAAAGAGGTAAAAAAGCTGAAATTTGCAATGGTTAGGATAAATCCAACCACGAGCCCTGAAAGAAACACATATATACAAAATTACACTTAGTCCATACACTAATATTGTGAAAAAAAAAAAGAATGAATTTTTTCAGTTATTTTCATATTAAAACTGGAAATGTTCATTTCTAATATATTTACATTTTTACCAACTAAGACATTACCAAACAGTATGCAATGTCACCCCACTCCAGTACTCTTGCCTGGAAAATCCATGGACGGCAGAGCCTGGTAGGCTACAGTCCATGGGGTCACTAGGAGTCGGACACGACTGACTTCACTTTCACTCTCATTTTCATGCATTGGAGAAGGAAATGGCAACCCACTCCAGTGTTTTTGCCTGGAGAATCCCAGGGACGGGGGAGCCTGGTGGGCTGCCGTCTACGCGGTCGCACAGAGTCGGACACGACTGAAGTGACTTAGCAGCAGCATAGTCTTTCAAGTTTCTATTTTTTACATTTCCCCTCCATACCTGGGATTTTTTTTTCCACTTTACAAGAAATTCAGTAAATAGACCATCCAAGAGTGAATCTGGGAGAAAGAGGTGCACAGAAAACAAATTCCAACATGACAGAAATAAGTCTCTACTTATTAATAATTATTTTAAATGTAAATGGGTTAAGTGATCCAATCAAAAAAACAGAGGCTGCAAAATGGATAAAAATACTCGTCCAACTATATGCTGACTACAAGCGACTTGCTTTAAATCTAAAAACACAATGGGTTGAAAGTGAAAGAACTAAAAAAGATAATCCATGCAAATAAGTGACCAAAAGAGAGCACGGGTGGCTACACCAATATCAGACAAAACACACAAATGGATAAGCTCAAAACTGGATTCATACGGCATGATCTCTCTATATATCTATTTTTAAGCATTTCTTTTCTTCCTGGCATAACAGAATGCTTGAGGCTCATCTTAAGCCTACTTTGCCCCAGCCCTGAAAGCAGCCATTTCTCTGAGGAGCTCTGGTTCATTCCAGTGGGGAATGGATATTAGAGGTCAAAATCTAGGCTCATGGTCTGTCCATGTCTACTGAGATATATTTGCTTTTTGTGGACAAAGCAAGTGAATACACACATACAAAAATACACTCATGTATATATATTCATGCATATAGAGAGTACTTCCAGCCTTGCATTTTCCGAGCACATTCAGGCACAGCTATCTTCTATGGCCCTATCCAGGCTTAATGCTAGTATAATATTACTAACTACACCTTCTTCCACCACTAACTGCATGGTGGACAATCTCTACTCTCTGTAACTCTTAAGATAAATATATTCAGTTTTACTATATGAAGATTTTTATTAAATAATACAACAACAAAACACTACTAAGTAACAGAATAGGTATTAAACAATTAAGTATGCTACTATGTATTTAATAATTTAAGTATTAAATAACAGCACAAGGGCCCAGATTCCTATTTCTGAAGTAATTCCTTCCATTGGTTACTCAATCTAGACTGATTCATCAGTCACTGAATTACTTGATTATTGGCATTTTACTTAAGTTCAGTACATTTTAATTGAGAGTGCAAGAAACAGGATAACACTATATAAAGTACTAATAAAGTACTAATAAAGTAATAAAGCTCCACCTCTGGAGCTGAACATTCTGAAGTTAAAAACCTCAACTGCTGCACTTACTATTGAATAACTAGATGTTATCTAACTTTAAGCTTCAGTTTCTCATTAGTGTATTAATAATAACTCCTACCTCATTGGCTTACTGTGAAAAGTTAAATGAGATAATTTTAATAATATGCTTACTATATAAGCCAGCACATAGGAGGTCCTTAATAAATGTTAACGAGGATCATTGGCAATAATATTAAATAGCAGTTACAGTGGCAAAACCTCAACAATCACATTATTGTTGCAATTATGATTATTATTGTAATAATAATAATGATGTTATTATTATGTTATCCAACTTTTAATTCTTTTCAATTGTTTTTTTAATATATTACACAAGTAGTACCCAAGTGGGCTTCCCTGGTGGCTCAGTGATAAAGAATCCACCTGCCAATGCAGGTAACATGGCTTTGATTCCTGAGTCGGGAAGATTCCTTGGAGAAAAGTGAAAGTCGCTCAGTCATGTCCGACCCAGGCTACTCACTCCATGGCATTCTCCAGGCTAGAATACTGGAGTGGGTAGCGTTTCCCTGCTCCAGGGGATCTCCCCAACCCAGGGATCAAACCCAAGTCTCCCCCATTGCAAGTGGATTCTTTACCAATTGAGCTATCAAGGAAGGCCTGCCCCCCCAGGAGAAGGAAATGATAACCCACTCCAGTATTCTTGCCTGGAAAATCCCACTGACAGAGGAGCCTGGCAGGCATAGTCCACGGGGTCGCAAAGAGCTGGGCACAGCTGAGCAAATGCGCACATATGCTCGCAGTACACAAGCACCAGAGAGGAAAGCCAAACCATATGGAGGTATGTGAAGTAACAGTCAGTGTCTTTCTCTGTCACGACCACTGTGCCCCGCCCTTCTCCAGGGGGCTGCCCTTTACTTCAGCCACCTCAAAATACCACGTGAAGCAATCAATGTTCGAGTTGAGGATAGGTTCAGAATGAGGAATACATTAAAGGCAACATGCTTCAAAGGAATGATTTCTTTGATGTAGTCTAAAAATCTTAGAATTTTTTGTATCTCCCAGTTATGGCTGAACTTTTAGATTAGTAACTGCTGTCTCCAGCGCATGTCTATTCCACCTCTTCAACCCACCTCTAACATCTCTAATGGTTCCTCAGTGCTAAGGACTTAATACGTGTAACAGTGGGAAGCTTTCAAAGAATGTGAAGACTCAAGGATTATGGCTATCTTCTGAGTTTAAAGCACGTTAATTCTGTAACTGGCAGATGTGATCTGGGGAAGTGAGACAACACTGTCTATAAACAGCTCTGATAGTGGGAGTCAGTTCAGTCGCTCAGTTGTGTCCTACTCTTTGCCACCCCATGGACTGCAGCATGCCAGGCCTTCCTGTCCATCACCAACTCCCAGAGTTTATTCAAACCCATGTCCACTGAGTCTGTGATGCCATCCAACCATCTCATCCTCTGTTGTCTCTTCTCCTCCGGCTTTGAATCTTTCCCAGCATCAGGGTCTTTTCAAATGAGTCAGCTCTTTGCATCAAGTGGTCAAAGTATTGGAGTTTCAACTTCAGCATCAGTCCTGCCAATGAATATTCAAGACTGATTTCTTTTAGGATGAACTGGTTGGATCTCCTTGCAGTCCAAGGGACTCTCAAGAGTCTTCTCCAACACCACAGTTCAAAAGCATCAATTCTTTGGCGCTCAGCTTTCTTTATAGTCCAACTCTCACATCCACACATGACTACTGGAAAAACCATACCTTTGACTAGACGAAACTTTGTTGGCAAAGTAATGTCTCTGCTTTTTAATAAACTGTCTCGGTTGGTCATAACTTTCCTTCCAAGGAGCAAGCGTCTTTTAATTTCATGGCTGCAGTCACCATCTGCAGTGATTTTGGAGCACAAAAAAATAAAGTCTGACACTGTTTCCACTGTTTGTTTCCCCATCTATTTGCCATGAAGTAATGGGATCAGATGCCGTGATCTTAGTTTTCTGAATGTTGAGTTTTAAGCCAACTTTTTTGCTCTCCTCTTTCACTTTCATCAAGAGGCTCTTTAGCTCTTCTTTGCTTTCTGCCATAGGGGTGGTGTCATCTGCATATCTGAGGTTATTGATATTTCTCCCGGCAATCTTGATCCCAGCTTGTGCTTCATCCAGCCTGGCATTTTGAATGATGTACTCAGCATATAAGTTAAATAAGCAGGGTGACAATATACGGTCTTGATGTACTCCTTTCCTAATTTGGAACCAGTCTGCTGTTCCATGTCCAGTTCTAACAGAAGCTTCTTGACCTGCATACAGATTTCTCAGGAGGCACGTCAGGTGGTCTGGCATTCCCATCTCTTGAAGAATTTTCCACAGTTTGTTGTGATCCACACAGTCAAAAGCTTTGGCATAGTCAATAAAGCAGAAATAGATGTTTTCCTGGAACTCTCTTGCTTTTTGATGATCCAACAGATGTTGGCAATTTGATCTCTGGTTCCTCTGCGTTTTCTAAAACCAACTTGAACATCTGGAAGTTCTCGGTTCACAAACTGCTGAAAGCCTGGCTTGGAGAATTTTGAGCATTACTTTGCTAGTGTGTGAGATGAATGCATGAGCATTTTTTGGCATTGCCTTTCTTTGGGATTAGAATGAAAACTGACTTTTCCAGTCCTGTGGCCACTGCTGAGTTTTCCAAATTTGCTGGCATACTGAGTGCAGCACTTTCACAGCATCACCTTTCAGGATTTGAAATAGCTCAACTGGAATGCCATCCTCTCCAATAGCTTTGTTCGTAGTGATGCTTCCTAAGGCCCACTTGACTTCACATTCCAGGATGTTTGGCTCCAGGTGAGTGATCACACCATCGTGATTATCTGGGTTGTGAAGATCTTTTTTTGTACAGTTCTTCTGTGTATTCTTGCCACCTCTTCTTAGTATCTTCTTCTGTTAGGTCCATGCCATTTCTGTCCTTCACTGTGCCCATCTTTGCATGAAAAGTTACCTTGGTATCTCCAATTTTCTTGAAGAGATCTCTAGGCTGAAAGTTACCTAGAATTGCAACCAAAGGGGCCTGGGAATAATCTCTGGGAGGCAGAAAAGGGAAAGGTATGATTGGAATTTTTTAATCTAATAAACTCAAATCTAATCAATTATATCCTATATACTATTGCCTAGCGAAAGACTGTGAGAATCAAAAGAAGGCTGGTTAGCCAAAATATAGAATATGAAGGCCAAGAGAACCAGAGGTTGGCAGACTTGAATCCTATCCCAAGGTCAGGACTCTCTGAACTATGCATTTGCATTACTGATTGTTTCTCAGTAAGGTGTGTCTGTGCTGTTGTGTCCGACTCTTTCTGACCCCACGGACCACAGCCTGCCAGGCTCCTCTGTCTGTGGGATTTTTCCTGACAAGAATACTGGAGTGGGTTGCCATTTCCTCCTCCAGGGGATCTTCCTCATCCAGGGATTGAACCCATGTCTCCTAATTCTCCTGCACTGGCGGGCAGATTCTTTACCACTGAGCCACCTGAAAAGCAACCTTCTAAATACAAGCTGACTTCTCAACTGGCCTGACCTGAATAGTGATGTTTGCACCTAGTTGGCCCAGGAGTTCTATATTTAATCAGATTAATAAAGTATCACTCTGGCTCACTGATTAGTCCCTTGTGGCAGTTGGCAACATAAACCAGTTTTCCTTGGCTCTGATCAATTCTGGGTACCTGACTGAATGAGATTTCTATCTGAAAAGACTGAAAACCGTACCTGAACTATGATAACCAAAGAGGTAAGGCCACTTTTGTGAGACCACATGAAGCACAACCACTGGCCTTTTCTGACAACACCCCACTGGCTGTGCACTCCCAGCACCCTTACGGCATCTTCCTGGGCTTAAATGCCTCAAACACCCTCTACTTCTCATCTGCTTCCCCTGACTAGAAATGTAAGCTCTTTGACAGTGGAATTTTTACCTATTTTCTTCACTTCTTAGTCTTCAGTGCCCAAAACAGTGTCTGGCAAACTAAATATTTATTCCAAGAATGAATTCAAAAAAGCAAAAATCAATAAACCCGAGAGTCTTGACAAGTGAAATTAAATTTAAACTTATCAAGAGATTGATGAGAAATTATTTACACAGACATGTTCAAAGGAACACACTGAATAACTAGACTGGAGCAGATCACTTGCACAGTGCTTTATAAGCCCTCTGTGACCCTCTCCTTATTCTAGAAGTATTCTTTCTCTCGAGGGGAGAGGGGACGAGAGCACTCCAAATACCCAGATCCTGAGGATGTTCTGAAACTCTTCTCAGTTCAAAGCACACTAAAGACATGCTATGGCAAAACTGAATAAAATCCCTATGACTATAATAGTAATTGTGGAGGGAAAACAATACTAACATTTATAAGATACATATTTTAAGCACCAGGTCCTATGCTAATCATTTCATACGTATGACTCCTCACAATGAGTCAGTGCTACAGACATTATTATTCCTTCTCGTTTTACAGGTGGGAATAGTCATTAAGATGAAGTTTAAGTGACTTGCAGTCACACGTTAGGACAGATTTCCCAAGTATGATGATATACTTTGAATCAACAGTACAGTTTTTTATCCTTAAGGGGAAAAGAAGCTCCAAACAAAAAAGATACCAACTTTCTATAGAATGAGTGATTAGGTAGAGAGTGGAGGTTTTAAAATCCATCCACATGTATTTCCTAAGCACTGCTACAACAGTGTGCAGCACCATTCAAACAGCGTGGGGAACAGAAGCGTATGGTGCGGTCTGTCTGTGGGGAGTTTACTGTGTAAGACTTCACAGACTAAAGAGATATGGTGTCCCACACATTGCCTTGTTTGAGCCTCACCAAGAAGCCCATAAGGACCTATTTCATGAAGAAAGTGAGGCTTGGAGGAGATAGGTGCCGCAGCCAAGTTCACAGAGAGAGAGGTGGCAAGGCCAGGATTTAAATGTTTATCTTCTAATTCTAAATCAAGCCAAGTAGGAGAGGAATAGAGGCCCAAGGGCTAGAAGGCAGAAAAGGAAATGGTAGCAGGAAAGAAAAGAAAGTGGAGATCAGAAAAGTAAGAGGAGAAAACAGGATAATAAACAGCATGGAAGTCAAAGGAAGACAGCACTTCAAGACCTTGATGCTTCTTCCCACAGGTCAAGAACAATGAAAACCAAGGCAAGGCTGCCCAAGAAAAAACATTTTTAGCAAAGCATAACTCTCTATTATTATTATATTTAATCAGAGATTGTTCAAATTGTTTGCTAAGTGCTAATGATAGATTTCTCAATTTCTCAAGAGAACTTGAAGAGTGTGTCTCAGTTTTGAAGAATGAGAATGAGCATGATTCCCCGAGGACCTATGTCTAATAATGGTAATCACCCTATACATGCCGGCTATGTGTCTAGGCACTGAGATAAAAACTTCACAGAAATTATTTCATTCTTGCTGCAACTCTAAGAATGAAATGAGGGGTAGATCAGAATTTTGTGGGTCTTGAAACTTACAAATTGGGAGCCTGCCTTTTTTTTTTTTTTTTTAATCTTTTACCTCTGAAACATTTACAAAACAAGAGGACCACGAAAGCACACTGCTAGGGCCCTTCCTGGACTTTGAAAGGTACTACTGGAAATGAGGTGCCATGGAGTTTAAGCTGTTACTTTCATGGTGTTGTCCTTCTCTAGGTTGGATATTTTTAATGCACAGGAAGCATTTATTCATCTTCTGAATCCTTAAAAAGTTGAAGTATAGTTGATTTACAATGGCATGTTAATTTTTAGGTTAGGTGTTAAAAAGCCTCTTCTCTGAAGAGAAAACTGAGGTACAGTTTTCTGGAGGGACAGGGAGGTTAAGTGACTTTCTCAAAGTCCCATGACTTTCCTAGCCATTATTCAAATTCTCTCTTGCCTGATTCTAGTGCTTGTTCTTTTACCTATCAGACTATCTAGCCTCCGTGAAGGCCCACTCTAGTTCATAAAACTTTATAAAATCTCTGCTGTATGTGAACACAGAGGAGAGCACGTTTACAATACATTAGGGCTAATGCTGAGCAGCCTCTTGAAGGCTGGGTAGGCGGCTTTGAGACCTGCCAGTTCTAAATATCAGCATTGTGTAGTGATCCCAGCCTATAGGACGTATTTGAGGGGAATCCTCATGTCTTGGGGCTTATACCATTGGCAGGATATGAAAATTCAAAGTCATATCAGATCTCATCACTCCTCCGTTTAGAGACCAGGGGATTCTAGCTTGGGATAAAATCTTTTTTTGTGCTTCGCAGCTCTGTATTATCTGGCCATTTCATCTTTCTTTAATGTTTATCTCTCATGACTTTTCCAGTCGAATGAGTCTTATTCTCACTCCCAAACAAACCAGGCCTGAACATGTCAGGGCCTTTCTGCTTGTTTTGTCAAGCCTGGAACATGCTTCTTGCAGTTCTTCTTATTTCTGACATTTTTAGGTCCCAGTTCAAAACTACCTCTTTAACACAAAGGTTAATCCTGAGCCTATTCACAGAAAAATGTCCCACATTCCCCAATATTCACACTTTATTATCTTTAATTTTTCTCATAAACTTTATCATTATATGAAAAGGTTTATGTATTTTATTATCTATCTGTACTAAAGAATAGAAGTTCCATACAATCTGAAACCTTGCTCTTGTTCACAGCTATTCCCCCAGTTTCTAGCAGAGTGGCACACAGTAAATGCTTAATAAATATCTGCCAGAAGAAGAAATAAATGGCCTATCCTCATCACAGCTCTGAAGACTTGAGAATACTCAGTTGGGACTACTCCGCTTGAGGCTGCTAATAGTAATTTCCAAGGGCTATTCTTCCCAAAATGGGCTTAGGTGGCTCAGTGGAAAGTAATCTGCCTGCAATGCAGGAGATGCAAGAGACCTGGGTTCAATCCCTGGATAGGGAAGATCCCCTGGAGCAGGAAATGGCAACCAGCTCTAGTACTCTTGCCTAGAGAATCCCATGGACAGAGGAGCCTGGCAGGCTACAGTCCCTGGGGTCCCAAAAAGCTGGACATGACTGAGCACATTCTTCCCAATGGCTCCTCCATTTTACCTTGAGGTAAAATGCTCCAATGTGTCTGCCTGCAGAAAATTTAATTCAACTCAGGAGCCGAGTAACCAAGGTCCTCAAAAGTCTATCCCAGTAATTTACTTGTTATCAACTACAAAGTTCAATTTGTATGTCACACTGAAAGGATATGTTAGTATCTGCAGAAAATTTAATTCAACTCAGGAGCCGAGTAACCAAGGTCCTCAAAAGTCTATCCCACTAATTTACTTGTTATCAACTACAAAGTTCAATTTGTATGTCACACTGAAAGGATATGTTAGTATCCGAGATTCTGGCAGAATAAGAATGGTGAACAATGCATAACTTTATCATTGTCTACACTAAGTAACACTGTGATTTATAGTCTCATACGTTCAGAATTTAGAAACCACATGTTTAAATTACATAAGCAAGCAATTATTATACGCCAAACATTCAAAAGAAAAACATACCTCCTAAAGCCCCACTGTGATCTAGACTTTTCTTCTTAAAGCCATGAGAGACGATCAAAACAGGAACAACAACAGAAAACAGCCAACGCCAGGGAGAAACAGGCTGAAAGTTATCTGAAAAATTATAGAAGTAAAGCATCAGTTGTGTCAAGCCTACACAGGTTAGTCTTGGGTGCAAGCTTTGATAACTGCATTCTGGATTAAAATACTGTTTTAAGTACAGAAACTGAGATGAAGCCACCAAAGTAAAATATTTACGTTGAAACTTGAGAGACAATCCTACTCGTGAGTGACAAAATAAGTCCTGTCTAAGTTTTAAGAACCATTTACACTATTTATAATAGTGGGTATTTGATTCATATTTGAAGATGTGAAATGCATTTCTGGTTCTTTCTTTGGAAAGGAGGCACGTATTCAACCTCAAGAACTGCATAGAACAAACAGGATCCAATTTTTTTTAACACAATCCAATTATTCCTCTCTCTGCCTTTCACAGAGATTTCTTAAAAAGGTAACATTCCCACAGGCTACATACACACCTCAGGATTCAAAGGTTAGCAACTGATTTTTCCAAAGGTGGCATCCTTTGTTTTGTTTCAGCTAGCATAATTTTTTTCAGATAATTGAGTCAATAAAGATTAGGAAATCTAGTATAAAAAATCCAGACTCTTGTTTCTCGTTTTAAAACCTGGATGTTCAGGCTCACATGGCAGAACTGACTACAGGGGAAAAGAAACCACCTCCTTTCGACCATTCATAGCGCTACCATTTACAGTCCCTCCTTTAATATAAAGTGATTATAAATGTGAACTATTGCTTGTGCCCACATTGCTACCAAAACTTGGAAAATGTTATAGTAACTATAAATGGAGCATAACTTTTAAAAATTATGACTCACTTTATTGTACACCTGTAACATATAATATTGTACAACTAAAACAATAAATATTTTAAAAATAAAAAAAAAGGAAAATTCAAGACAAAGAGGGTGAAACATTAAAAAAAAAACTGGGAAAATCCTATTTCTAGAAGTGCAAACTGTTCTCATGTGCTTAACATGCAAAGAAAAGCCTTGGACAGCTTCACTTACCCGCATTAGGTGCCTGGTCCCAAGGGGTCACTTACATTTACAAATCCTGGCTTACTCTATTTAGTTCCAGTCAAGTTTACTTACCTCCCTCCCAAAGCCCTCATCCCCTACTGGGAACCATGAATGAACAGCCAGAAATCTGTATCTTGGAAAACATTCACTAGATTATTCACACATTTCTTTGCAAAATGACTAAGGTCTAAAATGGCAATCACTTATAACCATTTATAAGAGTTTACTTTCTCACTCTATTTTTCCCTTTTCCTTTCAACTGAACAGTATTCTGTTTTTATAAAGGGGTATCAAGGAATCTGTACAAAAGCATACTTGTGCTCTACAGCAGCTTCAAAAGCTTCAAGTTCTGAGTTCAGAGTACCTCATATTTATGCAAATTGGCTTCAGGCTTTAAAACAGTTTTGCTCTTCGGCAGTGACCAAACAGCAGGCAAATCTTCCAAATCTCCAAATGTGTACACTGTGTCGTTTATTTTCTTTTTTTTTTTACAGGACACATGAAACTGATGAACTTTATAAATATTCTTATTAAAAGTATCACTGCAATTGCTTTGCAAAATTATGTTTCACTTCACTTGCTTTTCATCAAGATAGATGTAACAATTTCATAAAATATAAAACATATTTTGGAACAGGTATAACCAGTATGACAAACAATATTTATTAAAAGCTTTAAAACGTTCAAGGCACTGTATATTTCCATGTTAGTAAATCCAAGTCAGGCCACATAAGTTAAATAAACAGTTTATAACCCTTCAGAGGATACGAGTTTTGACCTTCAAAATGGGACATTCTTTCACCGATTAAAGACAAATTAGAACATTCATACTCACCATAATAGGTGCTTGCAGTCATAGACATAATCCAGAAAGCTGAAGAAATGCAAATGATCAGGCTCAATATAACTATATTAGTTATCATCTTTATGTATTTTTTGTACGTATTGTCAAGATCTTGCATGAAAAATAAGGATATAAACACCTGGGGAAGAAACTATCTCGCGTTTCGGAGAAAAATAAAGTCAGCTAAGTGGCCAGCAAAACATTCGTGTAGAGGCGAACATAAATGCTAACATTTGTCACCAGTCGAGAAAACAGTACAAACCGACACTGTTTCTAGATACTGGGCTGAGCACTGCCGCGGGAACTTAGGCGAGGAAATAACCCTGCTCGAAGAGCTCGGTTACTTCACTCCAGAACTTCACCACCGCGAACGGGAAAAGGAAGCGGGGGCAGCCAACCAGAGGCCTGGGCAGGCGAGCTCCGCCTTCCCCGCCGGCTCGTGCGCGTAGGCCGGGCGCCCGCGGCGCGAAGGGGCGGGACGCGGGACTAGGATGCGGGCTGTCCCGGCGGCGAGTCCCGCCCGACCGCGCGTGGTCGCTCCGCACGGCCACCCGCGCGGCTCCAGAGGCCTGGTCCAGGCGGCCGGGCGCAGAGCCCCGGATCTCCGCCCGCGCCTGCCCTCTTCTGCGCCCGAGACGCGCCTCCTGCGCGCATGCCCCGCGGCTACCGCGGGCGTGGCCTCGCTTAAGGGGGCGTTTAAAGGGCGGCTCGAAGGGCAGGCAGGCCTGGAGGATCCCGCCAGCGAGTGCCGACGTTAGTGCCCTGTGCGTCTGTAGTGCTTCTTAGAACCTAGGCAATTGGAACACCATATAAAGGTCTTGAGTTTGAGGTCATCCCCAAGCGCGGAAAAGTGAAACCGCCACCATGAGAGTAAGAGGAATGAAAGCAAGTGGATTGAGATCCAGTTAAGTCCATGTCAAGCGTCAAATTCGGATGAATTGTTCATGCCACACAATATTAACGGACTTTTTAGGGGAAAGGGACATATTGGGCTGTAGAAAGGGAATTTTGACTGAGAACGTCGTTTAAAAACAACGTTGTTCTGTAAGGTCCTGGACACTGTTGGCCACTGGAGATATACAGATAGCTCCACAAAGGTCATGTTATTGAACTCTCAAACAGTTACTATCTGGAACTGTGGAAAATCTGTTCCCACACTTCTCCTATTTGAAGTTTGAATTCAGTCAGTTCACTTAGAAAGCAGAACAGCTTGTCATCATTAAAAATCTGAATCTTGTGACTTCACATTTTATTTGAAATTAATTTTTGTTTGCTGAGTCATCAGCAATTGATAATGACATTATATTCTGAACTTTTCCCGCTAATTGTTGACAGTGTAAGCAGCAGCAGCAACTCATTTTCAGACGTAGTACCCAAATGTGTTTTAACCTGTTAAGAGTAATTACTTTTTGAAAACACAGTGTTACATGCAAAGACTATTTAAAACGCTTTCCTTTGGTAAGTAAGTGAAAGTCGCTCAGTCGTCTCCTACTCTTGCGACCCCATGGACTATAGAGTCCATGGAATTTTCCCGGTCAGAATACTGGAGTGGGGTAACCCTTCCCTTTTCCAGGGGATCTTCCCGACCCAGGTCTCCCGCATTGCAGGCGGATTCTCTACCAGCTGAGCCATCAGGGAAGCCCAAGAGAATTGGAGTGGGTAGCCTATCCCTTCTGCAGTGGATGTTCCTGACCCAGGAATCCAAGCAGTCTCCTGAATTGTAGGCGGATTATTTGCCAGCTGAGCCGCCAGGGAAGCATTTGATTAATTACCTGAGAACCACATTCGTGAAGTAGGACTAAATAGTAATGGACTTCTTTCACTACGTGCATATATACTCTTTATGCAGAGATTATGTACCCACTTTAGTCTGGGTCTGTTCAGCGTAGGTAAACAATTGGATTACTTCAGAAAGCATACTGGCCAATTGTAGTGATACTAGACTAGTCGGTAGAGTTATTATTAATAAGTGACCTTGTTTTTGTCTTTGCTTAGACAAAGTTATGAACTGGTATTGCTTAGTTATCCCCTTCACATCAGTATGGTCGCAGGGTCTTCTTGCCTGATCCTGTTCTATGAGATTTTTATGTCCAATAGGAAACCTGTGTCTGGCCATCTTCTGACAACAGTCAAGTCCAGCTGTGTCAGGCTAGTTCCTGACTGTCAGGGATGATTTTCTCTCTCATGAATATGTTAGCTAAATTTGCAGATTAAATAATAACAGTATCTGTGATTGACTCTTCAAATGAATAGTGCTCTTCCATTTATTCTGGATGTCCAATTATTGCTGTTGTTCTTCATAGAATAAGTTATTCTCTCTTAAAGCTGAAACAATTTGGGGGAATTGACGTAATTAAAATATTCTTTAAAAAGAAACATCATTTTACAATCTGATAATGTTTAGAGACTTTGATAATCTGAAAATATTTCAACAAAGTCCTTTTCTATTTGCTTTAAAAGCCATTTCTAGCAGAATTTCTGGGTATGCATTTTCTAAATTATGCTCAAGATATTATTACATATGTGACCCTCCCCCACTCCCACCTTCCCTCCAAAATAGTCTTAGTTAGTGCTCTTTGCCCCATGAACTGCAGCCTGCCAGGCTTCTCTGTCCATGGAATTCTCCAGGGAAGAATACTGGAATACTCCCTTCTCTGGGAGAATCTTCTCGACCCAGGGATCGACTGGTCTCCAGCATTGCAGGCAGATTCTTTACTGTCTGAGCCAGGAGGAAAGCCTTCCAAAATACCTCCAATAAAATTTAAGGTTCAGATATGAGGTTTGTTTCCTCAAAGGACTGGGAAAGTGCAGTAAAGGCCCTGAGAAGTTAAGAAACTGAACACTTTTATATAAATGTTTCCAACAGAGTTGTTTTACCACAGATTTCATTCCCTCATAAAACTTCACAGTTTGATAATTATTATAATCAGAGCAACAGCCTGAAAGTTCATTGTTGGACTAATAATCTTTAAATCTCACAATGTAAATACCTACTTATGTGGCTTTTGACATAAACATTTTCTGGGGTAAACATTTGATACTTAGTACTCTAGTATTCTTGCCTGGGAAATCCCATGGACTTAGCAACTACACAACCACCACCAATTGTAAAAATCATCAACTGGCAAAAACCACTTAACTGATGCTAGGAAAATATCAGTGTGTTCTGTGTACAATCACTTTGAATCTAGGCCAAAGGAGTGTTTTACATTTTGTGAAATCTAAATGTGCTAATGGCTAAAATATACGTGTCAGATCCCTGAGGCTCAAACCATCACACACATACACATTTGACTGCAGTGCAGGAGACCTGGGTTCAATCCCTGGGTCTAGAAGATCCCCTGGTGGAGGGAATGGCTACCCACTCCAGTATTCTTGCCTGGAGAATTCCACAGACAGAGGAGCTTGGCGAGATAGCCCATGAGGTCGCAAAGAGTTGGCCAGGACTGCGCAACTAACACTTTCACTTTCACATATACATGTCAGACCCTGAAGCCTAAAACAAAACACACACACAGCCTTGAAGAAACACAGAAAATGAAAATATATGTGTAGACAATAATAATGAGATGATGACTTTATCCAAGTTATGCATAAAATAGGACTTAAGGAGAGAAGCGCTTATGTTACTTTGATATGTTATAGCAAAGTGTCAGAGTGGGAGCATCAGAGTTAATACTTAAAAAGATGATAGCAAGTTTGCTAAATGACAAAGCTATATATAAAGGCAATATATAAAGATTTAGTGGTTAAGAGCATGAAAATACACATTCATGAGAATGGAGTATTTTGAGATAACAAGGTCTGAAATAACTAAAGAGCCTCTTGATGAAAGTGAAAGAGGAGAGTGAAAAAGCTGGCTTAAAGCTCAACATTCAAAAAACTAAGATCATGGCATCTGGTCCCATCACTTCATGGCAAATAGATAGGGAAACAACAAAACAGTGACAGACTTTATTTTCGGGGGCTCCAAAATCACTGCAGACGGTGACTGCAGCCATGAACTTAAAAGATGCTTACTCCTTGGAAGAAAAGTTATGAGCAACAAGACAGCATATTAAAAAGCAGAGACATTACTTTGCCAACAAAGGTCCTTCTAGTCAAAGCTATGGTTTTTCCAGTAGTCATCTGTGGATGTGAGAGTGGACTATAAAGAAAGCTGAGCACTGAAGAATTGATGCTTTTGAACTGTGGTGTTGGAGAGACTCTTGAGTCCCCTGGACTGCAAGAGGATCCAACCAGTCCATCAAAAGGAAATCAGTCCTGAATATTCATTGGAAGGACTGATGCTGAAACTGAAAATCCAATACTTTGGCCACCTGATGCGAAGAGCTGACTCATTTGAAAAGACCTTGATGCTGGGAAAGATTGAAAGTGGGAAGAGAAGGGGACAACAGAGGATGAAGTGGTTGGATGGAATCACCGACTCAATGGATATGAGTCTGAGTAAACGCCGGGAGTTGGTGATGGACAGGGAGGCCTGGCGTGCTGCAGTCCATGGGGTTGCAAAGAGTCGGACACTACTGAGTGACTGAACTGAACTAAACTACTTAAATAACTAAACAGAAAGAGACAGGCACATATCTGCTTTCTTGAAGTTGAACCCAAAGTTTCTTTTTTTTTTTTTTCTTTTTACTTTTGGAGCACAAATTTTAAAAGCCTAGGCAGCTAAGGCTGATATGTTGTTTTAGATTCAACTTATTGTAAAGGGCGATAGGGAGATGATAAAGCAGGAATAAACAAATAGAATATTCTTTTCCCTACAGACTTGAGGATAGGAATCATGTTCATTATCGTTTGCTTAATGTCTTTTAGTGAATGTTTAAGATAGTGTTTTTAAAATTAATGTACTAAATAATATTTAATAATCAGAAAAATTAATAAAATAATCTTATTTCCTTGTTATTCAAATAATGCTGTAGTAAGTATATCAATTGTGATCCACACAGTCAAAGGCTTTGGCATTGTCAATAAAGCAGAAATAGATGTTTTTCTGGAACTCTCTTCCTTTTTCCACGATCCAGCAGATGTTGGCAATTTGATCTCTGGTTCCTCTGACTTTTCTAAAACCAGCTTGAACATCTAGAAGTTCACGGATCATGTATTGCTGAAGCCTGGCTTGGAGAATTGTGAGCATTACTTTACTAGCATGTGAGATGAGTGCAATTATGCAGTAGTTTGAACATTCTTTGGCATTGCCTTTCTTTGGGATTGGAAGGAAAACTGACCTTTTCCAGTCCTGTGGCCACTGCTGAGTTTTCCAGATTTGCTGACATTCTGAGTGCAGCACTTCCACAGCATCATCTTTCAAGATTTGAAATAGCTCAACTGGAATTCCATCACCTCCACTAGCTTTGTTCATAGTGATGCTTTCTAAGGCCCACTTGACTTCACATTCCAGGATGTCTGGCTCTAGGTGAGTGATCACACCATCGTGAATATCTTGGTCGTGAAGATCTTTTTTGTATAGATCTTCTGTGTATTCTTGCCACCTCTTCTTAATATCTTCTGCTTCTGTTAGGTCCATACCATTTCTGTCCTTTATTGAGCCCATCTTTACATGAAATGTTCCCTTGGTATCTCTAATTTTCTTGAAGAGATCTCTAGTCTTTCCCATTCTGTTGTTTACCTCTATTTCTTCGCATTGATTGCTGAGGAAGGCTTTCTTATCTCTCCTTGCTCTTCTTTGGAACTCTTCATTCAAATGGGTATAGCTTTCCTTTTCCCCTTTGCTTTTCACTTCTCTTCTTTTCACAGCTATTTGTAAGGCCTCCTCAGACAGCCATTTTGCTTTTTTGCATTTCTTTTCCACGGGGATGGTCTTGATCTCTGCCTCCTGTACAATGTCACAAACCTCAGTCCATAGTTCATCAGGCACTCTGTCTATGAGATCTAGTCCCTTAAATGTATTTCTCACTTCCACTGTATAATCATAAGGGATTTGATGTAGGTCATACCTGAATGGTCTAGTGGTTTTCCCCACTTTCTTCAATTTAATTCTGAATTTGGTAATAAGGAGTTCGTGATCTGAGCCACAGTCAACTCCCGGTCTTCTTTTTGCTGACTGTATAGAGCTTCTGCATCTTTGGCTGCAAAGAATATAATCAATCTGATTTCGGTGTTGACCATCTGGTGATGTCCATGTGTAGAGTCTTCTCTTGTGTTGTTGGAAGAGAGTGTTTGCTATGACCAGTGCGTTCTCTTGGCAAAACTATTAGCCTTTGCCCTGCTTCATTCCGTATTCCAAGGCCAAATTGCCTGTTACTCTAGGTGTTTCTTGACTTCCTACTTTTGCATTCCAGTCCCCTATAATGAAAAGGACATCTTTTTGGGGTGTTAGTTCTAAAAGGTCTTGTAGGTCTTCATAGAACTGTTCAACTTCAGCTTCTTCAGCATTACTGGTTGGGGCCCAAGCTTGGATTACTGTGATATTGAATGGTTTGCCTTGAAAACAAACAGAGATCATTCTGTTGTTTTTGAGATTGCATCCAAGTACTGCATGTCGGACTCTTTTGTTGACCATGATGGCTACTCCATTTCTTCTAAGGGATTCCTGCCCACAGTAGTAGATATAATGGTCATCTGAGTTAAATTCACCCATTCCAGTCCATTTTAGTTTGCTGATTCTTAGAATGTCGACGTTCACTTTTGCCATCTGCTGATTGACCACTTCCAATTTGCCTTGAATCATGGACCTAACATTCCAGGTTCCTGTGCAATATTGCTCTTTACAGCATTGGACCTTACTTCTATCACCAGTCACATCCACAACTGGGTATTGTTTTTGCTTTGGCTCTATCCCTTCATTCTTTCTGGAGTTATTTCTCCACTGATCTCCAGTAGCATACTGGGCACCTACCGACTTGGGGAGTTCCTCTTTCAGTGTCCTGTCATTTTGCCTTTTCATACTGCTCATAGGGTTCTCAAGTGGTTTGCCCTTCCCTTCTCCAGTGAACCATATTCTGTCAGACCTCTCCACCATGACCCGTCCATCTTCGTGGCCCCACATGGCATGACTTAGTTTCATTGAGTTGACAAGGCTGTGGTCCGTGTGATCAGATTGGAGTTTTCTGTGATTATGGTTTCAGTGTGTCGGCCCTCTGATGTCCTCTCGCAACACCTATCATCTTACTTGGGTTTCTCTTACCTTGGACGTGGGGTATCTCTTCACAGCTGCTCCAGCAAAGCGCAGCCACTGCTCCTTACCTTGGACGAGGGGTATCTCCTCACGGCTGCTCCTCCTAACCTTGAACGTGGAGTAGCTCCTCTCAGCCCTCCTGCACAGTCACAGGCACCACTCCATGGATGTGGGGTAGCTCCTCTTGGCTGCTTCCCCTGACCTCGGGCATAGGGTAGCCCCTCTTGGCCGCTGCCCCTGACGTTGGGAGATGGGTAGCTCCTCTCGGCCACACTTCTGCGGGGTCTGTCGCAGTTGGCGCGCTTCTGTGGAAAATTCTGAAAGAGATGGAAATAGCAGACCACCTGACCTGCCTTTGAGAAACCTGTATGCAGGTCAGGAAGCAACAGTTAGAACTGGACATGGAACAACAGACTGGTTCCAAATAGGAAAAGGAGTATGTCAAGGCTGTATATTGTCAGCCTGCTTATTTAACTTGTATGCATAGTACATCATGAGAAATGCTGGGCTAGAAGAAGCACAAGTTGGAATCAAGACTGTCAGGAGAAATATCAATAACCTCAGATATGCAGATGACACCACCCTTATGGCAGAAAGTGAAGAGGAACTAAAAAGTCTCTTGATGAAAATGAAAGAGGAGAGTGAAAAAGTTGGCATAAAGCTCAATATTCAGAAAACGAAGATCATGGCATCTGGTCCCATCACTTCATGGGAAATAGATGGGGAAACAGTGGGTGACTTTATTTATGGGGGCTCCAAAGCACTGCAGATGGTGATTGTAGCCATGAAATTAAAAGACGCTTACTCCTTGGAAGGAAAGTTATGACCAACGCAGATTAGCATATTCAAAAGCAGACATTACTTTGCCAACAAAGGTCCATCTAGTCAAGGCTATGGTTTTTCCAGTGGTCATGTATGGATGCAAGAGTTGAACTGTGATGAAAGCTGAGCACCGAAGAATTGATGCTTTTGAACTGTGGTGTTGGAGAAGACTCTTGAGAGTCCCTTGGACTGCAAAGTGCTCCAACCAGTCCATTCTAAAGATCAGTCCTGGGTGTCTTTGGAAGGACTGATGGTAAAGTTGAAACTCCAGTACTTTGGCCACCTCATATGAAGAGCTGACTCATTGGGAAAGACTCTGATGCTGGGAAGGATTGGGAGCAGGAGGAGAAGGGGACGACAGAGGATGATTTAGCTGGATGGCATCTCTGACTCGATGGACATGAGTTTGAGTGAACTCTGGGAGTTGGTGATGGACAGGGAGGCTTGGCGTGTTGCAATTCATGGGGTTGCAAAGAGTCAGACACGACTGAGCGACTAAACTGAACTGAAGCATATCTATGGTCTTCCCTGGTCGCTCCGATGGTAAAGAATCTGCCTGCAATGCAGGAGACTTAGGTTCAATCCCTGGGTTGTGAAGATACCCTGGAGAAGGGAATGGCTACTCACTCCAGTATTCTTGACTGGAGAATTCTACAGACAGAGGAGCCTGGCAGACTTTAGTCCATGGGGTCGCAAAGAGTCGGACACTACTGAGCAACTTTCACCTTCAAGTATATCTGCAATCTGTGTGTGAGCCTCAAATTATTGAGGAGAGACATAAATTCTTATAGCCCTTCATATTTCTGGTGTAGATTGTATAACCAGTATTTAAAACAGTGAAAATAAACTATAATGTGTGTTTAGATATAATTTGAGCCATAAAATGAAATGATAATTCCTCTTCTAGGCTTTACATATCTTTATTTTGCTTACAGTTTGCTTCAATTTAAGGAGAGGGACTTCTATTAGTATTTCAGGGGTTCAATTTAAGGGAAGGATTTCCACAGAAATGTTTATGTACATATTTTAGAAATAATAGGCATGACAGTAATTTCCTTAGAAAAGCTTTTAGTATCAACATACTCAGAATACATTTTTTTTGGTGAAAACAATATGCAGCTGTTTAATATATTATAAATTCCTTAATTTTATAGTTTTCAACTGTCTAAATACCAAAAGAATCCATAATCTGACATAAAGAGGAACCATTTTCTATATTATACCAAAATTACAATTTACCCGTATTCTAACATTGAGAAGCAAGATTAAAAAAATCCCCAGCCTTATAAAGTCTACCTAGAAGAGATCAACAATGACTTCATAGACTGTCTTTAGTGTATATCTATGTATCTATCTATATTTATACACACAGTATTTTTTTAGTTTTTTGAGACACATGACCTGCCGTATTTTAATGATGTGTTTAACAGAGGGTTATAATGTAGAGGTCAGAGAATAGGATTTGGAGGCTGAAGACCAGTGTTCAACCTAGAACTTTCTTGATCATTGCATTTCTACCCTTTGTGCCAGATACATTATAAATGTCTGAATAATTACATTAACAAAGATTTCTTCATCTATAAATTAGAGATAACACCGCCTAACACACAGAATATTTGTAAAGAACAAGTAAGAGAAATAATTGTTGCTATAGTGCACTGTTAACTTGAAGACTCTGAGTTAAAACTATTTTTTAAAAAACTTTTGATAGTAGGGCTTGTTGTTTAGTAAAAGTATCAAACATCAAATAAACTCCAATCTTGTCTTTGATATAATAATCACTTAGTTATGTTTTCCTTCTAACAAGATATCATAACAAGTTTGTTCAGTGTTCATTTTAAAGGGAGGAAAGTCTTACAATTCATTAAATAAACACTATGTAATTCACACCCATGTTCTATAAAATCTCCTTTGGTAAGTCATTATAAGAAGAAATACATTTATTTCAAAAGAAAACTATTATAAAAAGATCTAAAGTTTACATGTTCTCATTAAATTCCAATTTAGTGGCATTTACCAAAGCACTTCACACACGCCTCTTTCATAGCATTTATTATATTGTATTATAAATAATATTTGTTTCTCTCAAAAGACTTTGAGCAACTTAAGGGCAGAAAAATCATGTCATATTCATCTTTATATCAAATTCCTAGCCTTTGGCTGGTTCTCTGTAAAGGTTAGTGCCTACCAGACACAGCATGAATGATGAACATAAAACAGGATATATGTGTACAGCAGAGGACAAACAGCTACTATAATTTTGATGAGTTTCATGATATACAGGCTAAGTGATGTTTATCAACAAACTGAAAACAGGATTTTTAAAGATTCCTTTAATTTTTAAAGTAAAACTAAATTCCTTTGATGTTCTCTATGAATGAAAGTAGTTTTAAGGCAGACAGATATATGTTAACATAACTTGATGCAGACAGAGTTGTAGCATGTTATCAGAACAGTGACATGAAAATGACATGGGGAAAAAACAGCAAAAAAATGTACTGAGTGGTAGTTTATTCAGTGCTCTCAAATAATAATGAAGTCAAGTTAATGTGCCAAAAGTTTGTTGTATCTTATAATGGTTCATTTTTGTGATTTACAAAATGTTATATTAAGATATTAAGGTACTATTGTACATGGGAATCAGCCTGCATTGGTGTTTTGTTTTGTATTGGGGAGGGGTGGTGAACCACATGAGAGTTTATATTTGGAAAACATAGTTTATGTTTAAATGATTATTTGCCCAACTTGTTTTGAAGTATAGAAATGGTCAGTAAGTGTTGATGATTATGTTTGAAACCATATAAAGACAGTTGAAAACATGAAAGGACAATTCCAAGAAGTGACACCCAGTATTAAAGATAAGACGCTAATAAGGTTTACACTATACACAAAAGGATTTTCTTAAATATTTACTTTAAGTGCCTGATGAAAACTAAAAGGGATCTTTCCTACCACTGCTTTTGTAACTCTAGTAGGCACTCCTTATTAAAAGAAAGGGTGCAAATAATGTAAAAAGACTGTTGCTAGGATTTAAGCAAATGTTATAAAAATTTTTTTATCATCAAGGAGCCATGACCTTATGGGAAAGATTTACAGTAATATGTGATTATATATATGGTATTTTCATATGGTGTTGTCAGAAACTCAAGTTAGGCCTGGTTAACCTGATGGTACATTAATAAATTTTTATATGATTTGACCAAAGCTGTTTGAAGGGCTCTTACTAAACATTTATCTGGCAAAATAAGGCAAACCCTTTAATTGTTCAAGTGGAAATTATAAGAGTTCTGATATTCTCTTGTAAAATAATTAGCACCTGAATAGCTTTATCACAGACACATGTATTTTTATAGAGATCTACACTTCATTTCCCTTATGCAGTATGGTTACTATACTTTACTCTTACTAAAAGAGATAAAAAGCAAACTGATATGTAAGATAAATTGATTCCATTTTAGGTTATAAGCTGTGGAGATACAATCGTAAGTATTTTTCTGTAATTCAATTCTATTACGGGTTTAAGGAAAAAAAGAAAGCTTAAGAATTTTGGTATCAATACACGTGGAGACAGAGGGAGTATTTCTAACATGAAACTTTGTAGCATGTTTGCCTATCAATGCATCAACTTAGAAATTGAAAATGTATTTTTATTTGAGAAAAACGTGGTATACATTTATCTTTGTGTTCAGTTAAAGTAAAAGCTAGATCTCATTCTCCGTGTTATTTCATAGTATATTTTCTCAGAAGGTGACTATAACCAGCTACCAGTTTTTAGTAGTCTGAGGTACTTGGATAACTCAAAGGTACTTCGCATTTGAAAATACTATTTTCAAAATATTTTACAAGATATTGCAAAAGCTAATTTTGTTATGATGGAGGCCATGATTATCTTATTTTACTGATAAGAAGATATAGAAAGTTTAAATAAAATAATTTGCCCTGTATTTCAGGGGGTTTTTCCCTATAATTTTTCCCAATCACAGTGCCAATAACAATAATTCAATAAAAAACTGAACAGTTTTACAGTTACATGTCAGTTAATCCCTACTAGGCAAGTTACTTAGAATGTACTATCCCAACTTTGGTACAGGAAAAAATTTTTTTATAATATAAATTAAAAACATTACTTATAATAGATTGTTCTTTAAAGAGGTTAAAAAAAGAAAAACACAAAACATTCTACAAACATTAAGTTTTCTAGCAAAAATTTTAAGTACATAATTCTCACAATAAGGCACTTCTCATCTAAATGTTTCATAGAAAGTTCTCCATTTTTTTGTAATCAAGTCTTCATAAATTATACAGTAATGTTGTTACTTCAAGTAAAACTTTATTAACTACTCAATTTTGGAATAATTTCTTTAAATGTTTTTACTTGTGAATAGAATGGAGTTTGAGTAACAAATCCTAAATGAACGTACTCTTGGTCTGTTTCAGATTTAGAGAAGTGATAATGTTTTACCCTGTTGATCTTGTTCAAGAATCTTGAAATCTTCCAAAGCAAGACTGTTTAAGGCTGCTGGTAAAATGTATTCTGATGTGCCCTTAGGTAATACGTTATTTGTTTCCAGATTCTTCACCAAGCATGCGGCTTTAATCCATCTTCGAGTTGCTCTGCGTTCTTTCTGTAGGCAAGTTTTCATTTTCCTTCTTAAGCTTGCTATCTCCTTTTCCAGTTTAATTATCCTCTTTTTTGCTTCCATAGGATTCCTGAAGGCATAACTGTGTTCAAGTAGTACTTGCTGACTACTAATGCTTGATTTTAAATTAGATGGTCCAGTTGGTGTACAACTGTTGTTTTTCTTCAAAAGATTCCTTGACTTGAGTTTCTGAGCCAAATAAAATTAGAGGGTTGAGCATAAATTATGGAATATCACAAATAAGCAAATTCCGTCCAATTTTGGGTAACAGTACTTAAACTGCTCTTTTTGGACCCAGACAATGCACTTCTCAGGTTTCTTTCAAATAACTGAATATGATTCTATACACTTAAAAAATTTATTTGCAATATTCTCACTAAGACCAATATAGAATTCATTTAGACATTTATTTGTGATACTGATTTGATCTCTTTTTAAAGTAAATACTATTCTCTCAATTTGATTAATATTTCAGACCTGTGATCCTACTTAATAAAAACATTCCCAAGAATCAAGCTCCTGAATAGGTTTACTTATTAATTATGCAGTTATATCATACTATCAAGGATTTAAGATGTGGATAGAAAACTTCTGTCCAGATAAGAAATCTAAGGTCCCTTTTTTCCCTTTAATTTCTTTCATTCAGGTAGTCATCAAGTCCTATTAATTCTACCTCCTAAATATCTCATCAGGATGTTTAGGATCCTCCCATCATTCTTAATGCTACTACCCACATCAGGCCCATATCATTCATGTCTAGCTTGAATATATTAAAAACTTTATTGATCTCTGGGCTCACTTTAATCCTTATTAATCTATTTCCCCGACCAGTAACACTGAAGAGCTGAATTTGAATAGTTCTATGAAGACCTACAAGACCTTTTAGAACACCCACCCCAAAAAGATGTCCTTTTCATTATAGGGGACTGGAATGCAAAAGTAGGAAGTCAAGAAACACCTAGAGTAACAGGCAATTTGGCCTTGGAATACGGAATGAAGCAGGGCAAAGGCTAATAGTTTTGCCAAGAGAACGCATTGGTCATAGCAAACACCCTCTTCCAACAACACAAGAGAAGACTCTACACATGGACATCACCAGATGGTCAACACCGAAATCAGATTGATTATATTCTTTGCAGCCAAAGATGCAGAAGCTCTATACAGTCAGCAAAAAGAAGACCGGGAGCTGACTGTGGCTCAGATCACGAACTCCTTATTACCAAATTCAGAATTAAATTGAAGAAAGTAGGGAAAACCACTGACCATTCAGGTATGACCTACATCAAATCCCTTATGATTATACAGTGGAAGTGAGAAATACATTTAAGGGACTAGATCTCATAGACAGAGTGCCTGATGAACTATGGACTGAGGTTTGTGACATTGTACAGGAGGCAGAGATCAAGACCATCCCCATGGAAAAGAAATGCAAAAAAGCAAAATGGCTGTCTGAGGAGGCCTTACAAATAGCTGTGAAAAGAAGAGAAGTGAAAAGCAAAGGAGAAAAGGAAAGCTATACCCATTTGAATGAAGAGTTCCAAAGAATAGCAAGGAGAGATAAGAAAGCCCTCCTCAGCGATCAATGCAAAGAAATAGAGGAAAACAGTAGAATGGAAAGACTAGAGATCTCTTCAAGAAAATTAGAGATACCAAGGGAACATTTCATGTAAAGATGGGCTCGGTAAAGGACAGAAATGGTATGGACCTAACAGAAGAAGATATTAAGAAGAGGCGGCAAAAATACACAGAAGAACTGTACAAAAAAGATCTTCACGACCCAGATAATCACAAATATGGTGTGATCACTCACCTAGAGCCAGACATCCTGGAATGTGAAGTCAAGTGGGCCTTAGAAAGCATCACTATGAACAAAGCTAGTGGAGGTGATGGAATTCCAGTTGAGCTATTTCAAATCTTGAAAGATGATGCTGTGGAAGTGCTGCACTCAGAATGTCAGCAAATCTGGAAAACTCAGCAGTGGCCACAGGACTGGAAAAGGTCAGTTTTCCTTCCAATCCCAAAGAAAGGCAATGCCAAAGAATGTTCAAACTACCGCACAATTGCAGTCATCTCACATGCTAGTAAAGTAATGCTCAAAATTCTCCAAGCCAGGCTTCAGCAATACATGATCCGTGAACTTCTAGATGTTCAAGCTGGTTTTAGAAAAGTCAGAGGAACCAGAAATCAAATTGCCAACATCTGCTGGATCATGGAAAAAGAGAGTTCCAGAAAAACATTTATTTCTGCTTTATTGACAATGCCAAAGCCTTGGACCATGTGGATCACAATAAACTGTGGAAAATTCTGAAAGAGATGGGAATATCAGACCACCTGACCTGCCTCTTGAGAAACCTGTATGCAGGCTGGGAAGCAATAGTTAGAACTGGACATGGAACAACAGACAGGTTACAAATAGGAAAAGGAGTATGTCAAGGCTGTATATTGTCACCCTGCTCATTTAACTTATATGCAGAGTACATCATAAAAAAGGCTGGGCTGGGGAAACACAAGTTAGAATCAAGATGGCTGGGAGAAGTATCATTAACCTCAGATATGCAGATGACACAACCCTTATGGCAGAAAGTGAAGAGGAACTAAAGAGCCTCTTGATGAAAGTGAAAGAGGAGAATGAAAAAGTTGGCTTAAAGTTCAACATTCAGAAAACGAAGATCATGGCATCCGGTCCCATCACTTCATGGGAAATAGATGGGGAAACTGTGGAAACAGTGGGTGACTGGGGGGCTCCAAAGCACTGCAGATGGTGACTGCAGCCATGAAATTAAAAGATGCTTACTCCTTGGAAGGAAAGTTATGACCAATCTAGACAGCATATTAAAAAGTAGAGACGTTACTTTGACAACAAAGATCCGTCCAGTCAAGGCTATTGATTTTCCAGTAGTCATATATGGATGTGAGAGTTGGACTATAAAGAAAGCTGAGCGTAGAAGAATTGATGCTTTTGAACTGTGGTTTTGGAGAAGACTCTTGAGAGTCCCTTGGACTGCAAGGAGATCCAACCAATCCATCGTAAGGGAGATCAGTTCTGCGTGTTCATTGGAAGGACTGATGTTGAAGCTGAAACTCCAATACTTTGGCCACCTGATGCGAAGAGTTGACTCATTTGAAAAGACCCTGATGCTGGGAAAGATTGAGGGCAGGAGGAGAAGGGGACGACAGAGGATGAGATGGATGGATGGCATCACTGACTCAATGGACATGAGTTTGAGTGAACTCTGGGAGTTGGTGATGGACAGGGAGGCCTGGCGTGCTACGGTTCATGGGGTCGCAGAGTTGGACACGACTCAGCGACTGAACTGAAGTGAATCTATTTTCTGCCACTAGAATAATTTTCTAACAGATTTGATGTTTTAATACTGGCTACACTCTTCTTTGCCTCCCTATTTTCTAAAGAACAAAAAAATCTTTACATGGCATACTATACCATTTAGGATCTCACCCCATTCTGCCATTCACCATCCTAATTTTCATTCCAAAAATATTAAAACACTTTTAGTTCCCACATTATCTCATCAATTTCATAACTTTGTGTCTTTCATGCATTCAACAAACATTTATTGAGACAACACAACAGTGAATAAGTAAGATAAATATGGTTCCTGTCGTCATGAAATCTAAAACTGGCATTCTTTCTGCCTAGAGCAATTGGCAGGAGCTCCTTTTCGATCTTTATATTCCCAGCAACTAACTTGGATTTCAACATATGTAAAACTCAGTAAATATCTGTTGAAAGAATAAATGATCAGTGTCAAAACCAAGGTATACTTCAAATTCAACAAACATCTGTGTACTATGTACCCGGCACTATTTGAGGTTCTGAGGATTCAGAAGTGAAATCCTTGCCATCCTGGAGCTTTTCTAATATCTGTGATGTTAACATTAATAATTAGTTTACCACAATCTCCTCTCTCTTCTCTCCCATTCAGATATTAACCATGTAGATTTACAAATTTATCCATCAAAAATAACTCAAGAAAGTGGTGGTTTTTTTCCCTCTCTCAGAGGAAAAGATATCTGTTCTTGTTTTCAAAGCTAAATTTTTTACATTTTTTGTTCATTCTACCCCTTAACATTTCAGTGATCCTGCCTTCGCAGCTAGCTTTTCTCTTTCTGATCGGATCTTCCTTTAGTAGATAAAACATTGCTTTAACACATTCATACTATACCTTGAATTTCTCCTTCTTTTTAAATATCACTTACTAATACTTATTTTCCACTCATCCCTCAACTCATTAGTTTTTGTTCTCATCGTACTACTGCAGCTGCCCTGTGCAAGGTCAAGAACTCTCTCCTAAGTCCCAAACTCCAAGCTCAAACCCAGTCTAAATGCCGGAGTTCTACAAAGTTTTCTGTTACGCCTCCCTCTGACCTTATATTCTTTGGTCTGACTCTGGTATTCTTTGGGTGTGCTGCCATGAAAGCACTTATCACACATTATTTGTATGTCATCCTAAAACCAGGGAAGAATGATGCTAGAGGTTTCATTAAGATTTTTCAGTTTAACCAATGGGTCAGTTATTGACAATAATTAACAATAATGTAGAATTCCAATATGATAAAACAGTTTGGATTGGGGAAATAATAATAGAATCAGGAGATCTGAGCACTAATTCTAGCCTGCATCTTTACTGCAATTTTCTAATTTCCTTGAGGTACAGTATTATATTTGAATTTCAATATATTCTGAATCATTCCATTTTACAAACAAAAAAGGATGGATTCTAAAAATGGAGGTAAAGAAAAGTAGCATTACCTACCATGGACTTTATATGGGTACAAAAATCAAAAATGGTTGGAACAGCATCCATTTTAAGTCGTCTAGTTTGTCCTGTTAGGTCAAAACAGGAAGCTTCAAAGTGCTTTGAACAAAGAAAAGTATGTTTTCCTGGCACAAAATTTTTGCGCCTAACCAGGCGAACCCATTCTTTTCTTCTTTTAGGATCCAAAGGAAACCTTTAAAAAAAAAAAAGGGCAACTCAAATTCCAACTATCACATACTTCTGGTTGCACTAGTCAAAAGAAATTTTGAAAAATGACAATTTTAAATGTCTTCCATTTATATAACAAATTAAAATTTTCTAATATCCAAACACTGGAACAGAAACCAATTCATGCTCATTTTTATAAGTTCTTAAAACAATAAAAAACTAACTTAAGTGGATCATTTTTTCAAGGTCTTAAAAAGAGACATCTCTTCCCAAACTAGTCCTTAACAAGGGAGAAAAAATAAGTAAAACTAAATTGATCTATATCAAATTTATGTGGAACCACTGTAAACAGGAATAGTTTCACAATGATTTGATCTGCTGTTGACATACATGGTCAAGACAACTCAGATAATCCACAGATTAAATTTTATCAAGATAGCTTCTGGTATTCCTTCCTCTGTGTTCATTATGATACTTACCACATGCTTTGTAATTTTTTGTTTTAAAAAATTTCCAGTGAAATGAATGATGATCAGTTTCTTGAGGACATGGATTATTGTATCTTTTTATCTATCTTTACCACTTAGGTATTGCCTTGCAAATAGTTGGGACTCAACAAAAATGTGCTTAGTTACTATAAATATAGAATATATAAATTAATACTATACTATACGACTTTCATGAAGTTAAACTGCATGTATTTTTGAAAAATGAACTCTTAAGCTATGTAGTACAGCTGAAAGCATAATTACTACAAGAAGTAAAACGCTGATGACAAGCCAGTTGGAATGTTTTTCCTGTTTATTTCAAACATAAAATACAGTGATATCACCAAGTGTACGGCCGTTAAGGAAGAGAAAAATATAAGGGGCTTCTAAAAATTCTGACGGTAGCTGTGCTGTGAAGTGAAAGTTGCTTGGTTGTGTCCCACTCTTTGTGACCCCATCGACTATAGAGTCCATGGAATTCTCCAGGCCAGAACACTGGAGTGGATAGCTGTTCCCTTCTCCAGTGGATCTTCCCAACCCAGGGATTGAACCCAGGTCTTCTGCACTGCAGGTGGATTCTTCACCAGCTGAGCCACCAGGGAAGCCCAAAAATACTGGTGTGGGTGGCCTATCACTTCTCCAGCACATCTTCCCAATCCAGGAATTGAACCAGGGTCTCCTACATAGCAGCAGATTCCTTAGCAGCTGAGCTGTCAGGGAAGCCCCTGTGTTGACTGAGTTGGAAATAGAAGAATCAACTTTTACACACAATAAGTTTGAACTCGTTAGTTTGACTACCTTATCCTTTAAGTATTAATTATGAACTCACTAGTGCCTAAAAAGAACCATTAAATTTATGTTAGAAGATCCTGTGGCTCTGAAGCCCCCAGCTGAAGATTCACTAGAACAGCTTTGGCTATATTAGATATACTAGGGTTGCTCAAATTACCAGCAGGGAGGGGCACAGAGATGAAAGCTCAGATTTACTTATACACTCTGCCATCTCATGTCCCCATTCCCCACAACCTCAAAAACACCCTGATCTGAAGACAACATTTGTATGTTACTCTGCTGCTGCTAAGTCGCTTCAGTTGTGTCGACTCTGTGTGACCCCATAGATGGAAGTCCACCAGGCTCCCCTGTCCCTAGAATTCTCCGGGCAAGAACACTGGAGTGGGTTGCCATTTCCTTCTCCAATGCATGAAAGTGAAAAGTGAAAGTGAAGTCGTTCAGTCGTGTCTGACTGTTAGCTACCCCATGGACTGCAGCCTACCAGGCTCCTCCATCCATGGGATTTTCCAGGCAAGAGTACTGGAGTGGGTTGCCACTGCCTTCTCCAATGTCACTCTACAGTTCCTGTATTTTCATAAAGTACTTTTATTCTATTTCACTAGACACTTCTGATGGAGAATTAATCTACTCTGTTACCTTTCAGTTCTTAACAATAATGTATTCTCACTTCAAAGCTCTGTTCCAATATTTAATGATTTGAAAATTCTCCAGAGGACTGAGCTAAAAATTAAGCTATTAATTCATAAGCACACTTCTTGTTGGGACCTCAATAAAGGCTCAGAATAAGTAAGTACTATCAGTACTATTATATTACCATTTGTATAAGACTCTTCAGATATTATTTTTCATACCCACCTTTAGCTCTTTTTTAAATAATGAAATCAATGCCTGCAACTGGACCTTAACTTCATCAAATTCTTCTTTTAAGACTCAGTTTAGGAATCCCATTTTCCTAACCAGTTTTTCATGATCAGAAGACTTGGTTAGATGTTTCTGTATCATATAGTGCTAATATAACTGTATTCTAAATGTTTACTTTTCTATCTCCACCACTAGATCACAGGTTTCTCCTGGTTAGAAGCTGTTTATTTCACTACTTTTCCTGTTAAATAAACATTCAATAAATTTTTCTGAGTGAATCAATGAATATACAAGTTAGTGGAGTTAGTTTGGCATTACTAAATAATCTTCAGATTATCTGTGTTGAAATAAAATAATAATAATCAACAATTTTATATTTTATTTTGGATAATGTTTTATAAAGTTAACCCTAATTATGTTTTTCACATGTTGGATTTTTCCCAGCAAATCCAAAGGGTGAGTGAACTAGCCTGTAAGCTGAATTTAAGTAATAATAAATCCTGTAAATATTAGTTTTAAATAAGTGAAGTAGTGTTACTAGATGGATATATTCTTGCCTACACAAAAATAGAAGCATGCTTTCAGAAGCATTAGATGTTCTGGAAAATCACTCAGTATTTTAAACAGTGTTACTTTGCTAGGGTATTTAATAAATAACTGAATATCTCTAACATTCCAAGCACTGTCCTAGGCACTGAAGACATGGTGGTAAATAAAACTGACCTACCTTTATGATATCCCCCCTTTTTGAGGGTATACTGTAATGAGGAAGGTACAGAATCAAACACCTTGATGTAGCAGAAAAGAGTGGCCGAGAACAGTTTCTCTGGAATCAAACCAGGTATCAATCCTGGATCCTTCACAGAATAGCTGGGTGACTTTAAGAATGTTGTTTAACCTTTTTAGGCCTCAGTTTTAATGGTACCTAGTGGGGTTCTAGGAATTAAACGAGACAATGTGAGTAAATGCTTAGCTCAGTGCATGTGTGTGTGTGTGTGTGTATTAGTTGCTCAGTCCTACCCGACTCTTGCGACCCCATGGACTACAGATTTCCAGGCTCCTCTGTCCATGGGATTCTCCAGGCAAGAATACCAGAGTGGGTTGCCATTCCTTTTTCCAGGGAATCTTCCCAACCCAGGGATCGAACCCAAGCTTCTTGCACTGTGGGCAGTCTCTTTACCATCTGGGCTACCAGAGAAGCCCAGCCCAGTGCATAGTACATGGTAAATGTTAAATAAATAGTTTTTATTATTGGGATGGTCCAAAAAGTTCATTCGAGCTTTTCCATAGTATTTTATGGAAAAACCTGAATGAACTTTTTGGCCAACCCAATGTTATGAATGTAATTACAAGTGTATTATATGAACTTAGAAAAGAGTAAGTACAGTTTGCATGGAACCATACTTGGAAGAGCTAATCTCATCAGGAGGCCTTAACAGAGCATGGGAATTAGCTAGGGAAACGGGAGTAGTGAAGAATGTTGAACAGTATCTTGGGTACAGGGAAGTGTTATGACATGACATGATGATAGAGGGCCTGCTAAGATAAACAATGATTTTGAATTTTATCCAAAATGGTATTGGTAAGTCATCAAGGGCCTAATTTAGAGGTGACTGTTGACAGAAAATATTTTAACTAGTTGTTAAACACAGACATGACTAAAAATTATTTAAGTCTGCATTTAAGTAGATTAAAAACAAGGGTAATACATATTAAAAACCCACCATCTAGTTATTTTACTATTATCTACATTTAAGGTTACTTATATGTATGAAACCTGTATGAAATAAGTGATACAGAATAGGGTAGTATTGTACATTTCTTCCCGACTCCAAGATCAGTGATGTCATGTTGGTAGCTTAAAACCAGTTATGGTTGGGAATATTTATATCCTGCAAATTGGACAAACATTACAAATCAGGGTTTTTGCCCTTCCCCGGAGATCCTGTTGTTAAACATTTAGCAACACACCATTTACTACAAAAGAGCAGTTAGAAGGACACGAATGGAAGCAGGGAACCACTTAAGAAGTTGTTTTAATACTTCAATTGAGAGGGAATGGTGAGAAGTCAAGGGAGGATAACTTCCCAGCTTCTGGGTGGCTGGTGTTTCCTTTTATGAGAAAGGAAATATGGGAAATGTAGTTTTTGGGGAAGGACCAAGTTCAAGAGTACAGTTTCAGTATGCTGAATGTGAGGAACTGAAGAGATGGGGGAAATAATTGAGACACTTCATCTAAAGGTCTAAAACCCATTGGAGATTTGGACTGGAAGTACTGATTTACGAGGCATCAACAAGTAAATGTTAACCAAGACCGTAGGAACAGCTGCAATCCTTTTGATGAGAATGGGCTAGGTGATAGAGTGGTGGAGGAGATTGAAGTTAGACCAAGGAATTAAGATGGAAATCACAAAACTAGTGTCAAATAATTCAGGTAGAGAGTATTTCAGGGAGGAAATGATCACATGCCATGAAAAAAGATGTAAGTGTGAGAATTCATGTTAGCAAGAACAGTTTCAAAAGATTACTGGGGAGACTCAGTCTGGAGTGGGATGAGGAAGAGAAAAGAAAAATGGGGGACAATAAGTGTAGGCAATGTAAGTTGTATATAGGGATAAAGAAGTCTACCAATGTCCTAGGAAAGGAGTGAATTAAATGTTAATTATGAAATAGGAATTAATTTCATTATGAATAATGCTACTTTAAGGCCTAAACTTCTGAGGTTACACATGAATATGTTAATTTCATAGCAAGCAAATGGTCAAACATGGAAAGGAGGTATGTATGTTCGTGTACCACCACACATCTCCTAAACATTCATTGTTGGTGCTGTGACTCCACCCTCTTCCTCATCTTCCAAATCAAATTACCATATACAATAATTTCTCCTCAAACATTTCTCAAATCTGTCTACTTCTTCCCATCCCTACTCTCAGTACTACTCTAGTCTAGGCCACTGAGTCTCCCTTATTTTATTACAGGGTCCTAACTTTTTCCTCTATCAATCTAGGGCTGATTGTGTCAGCATCAGAAGTACACTGTTTAGTTCCACTGAGCTGCATCAGAATTTCCCTGTGAAATAGTAGATGTGTTAACATTCTGTAATAAGCTCCTTTCTTGTCAAATTCATCTCATGATGATGATTAAGCAGCACTTTAGGTAACACTGTCATTCTCCACACCGCAGCCTGAGGGCTTTTTAATATGGAAATCTAATCACTCCATTCTTTGTAAGCCTACTCAAGAACTCACTGGATAAAACAGAAAATCCTTATAAGTATTGTACAGGACCAGATATATGTCATCTTTTGGTCTCATTTGAAATTTCACATCCTTTGAGAAGTGTTATTTGACTTTTCAAGGCTAAATTAGGACTCCCTGAAAGTCTTCTGTGGCATTTAACTATAATTATTTATGTCGGTCTTTCTCATTCCAAGTCCAGGAATTTTCTGGATCTTTAGCACCATGTCAGGTGCTAAGAGCTTGGCACCCATTCAGTTCAGTTCAGTCATTCAGTTGTGTCCGATCTTTGCAGCCCCATGGTGCCACCATGGACTGCAGCATGCTGGGCTTCCCTGTGCATCACCAACTCCCCAAGCTTGCTCAAACTCATGTCCATGAGTTGGTAATGCCATCTAACCATCTCATTCTCTGTCCTCCCCTTCTCCTCCTGCCTTCAGTCTTTCCCAGCATCAGGGTCTTTTTCAGTGAATCTGTGCTTCGCATCAGGTGACCAAAGTATTGGAGCTTCAGCTTCAGCATTAGTCCTTCCAATGAATATTCAGAACTGATTTCCTTTAGGATTGATTGGTTTGATCTTGCAGTCCAAGGAACTCTCAAGAGTCTTCTCCAAAGCCCTGATGCTCCAACAGTTCAAAAGCATCAATTCTTCAGTGCTCAAGTTTTCTTTATAGTCCAACTCTCACATCCATACATGACTACTGGAAAAACCATAGCTCTGACTAGACGGACCTTTGTTGGCAAAGTAATATCTCTGCTTTTTAATACATTAGGTGGATCAATGAATAAAGCACTACATTTGCATGACATACATGAAAAACATAAACACCACAAGGATTTTGTTTTTTAGGTGGTAACTTTTAATAGGGAGTACATTTAGTCATAATGAGGTGGGAAGAAAGGTCAAGGATTTCATTTTCTGAATTCTAAGATCTTATTAAGTTGCAAAGTATATAAATGCACTTAACTTTTTGAATGCTTCTTTTCTTCAAGCATATGGGAGGCACTTGCAGAGAAGGCAAATGTTTACCAAGTCATTATTTCATGTATTATTCAACGTGCTTTCCAGAGTTCTGATTTGACCGAATTAAAGACTTTTGACTGCTTTTCGGCAAACGAAAGAAGAATGTAACCTGGGTTATTTGTATACTAGTAAGAATAGAAAGCTTATCTTTTCCATTTTCATTCACATAGCTTAATTCTACTGCTCTTAATGACAATTCCTCCGCAGTTACCGTATGTGACTATCAGAAATCTTAAACGCTTCCCATGTCAATATAGCTAGTGAGAACTGACTAATTATAACGGGAACGTAGTCGTCTTTTTAGGTGATTGCTGACTTGAAAAGGAAGATCTTGCTTCCTCTTATGGCGTCATTAACATCAAGACCTGGTCGAATACATAGGAAATAAAAGAGCAGAAAATTAAGGTATCCTCCTGTCGCTTTCTAGAGAAGGACTAATCACTACAGAACTTGAGTAAACCTTCCCCGAAGGGAGAGAAAAACTGGACAGATTTGAGAAACACAAAAGGCAAAAATGATGCGTCCCTGCTACTTAATAGCTAAGTTAGAACTAGTAGAATCCTCTTGTTCTTTTCACACAGTGTAGGAACTCCCGTTTCCGTCAGCCCCACTCCCGGCCCAGGTTACCTGTGGAAGCTGATGTTAATGTGCTTGTTGTAGGTAGTAGCACAGCCCGCCGCGGCGCAATTGGTCGGCATTTCCCTTTCCACCTCATTCGGCGCTGTCTTAAGCCTGATTTGAGGCGCGGGATGCTACGCTTCCTTCGGGCGGACCCTAGGCAAAAGAGGCTGGGGAACGGCCCACCGAGCTGAGTTGCCAGAGATGGCTGGGAAGACGGGGTATGTGTGTGTATGCGTGTGTGCGTGTGTAGCAGGTGGGGGGCGGGAGGGGTCAACCTGCCCTTTCTCTTTATTAATATGGCGGACTTGAGCCAGCAAAGCCGACGGTCCTGGAGCTCCAGTCGCCCTCGTTTGTCTTCACCAACATGGCGGACGCAACCCGCCCTCTCCCCGGCTCCCGAAAGGGAGTGAGACTATATAGCGTCTCTTTAGCTGCGGGCCACCGAGCAATTAGACGAGGTGTGCCCCGCTATCCCCCCTCTTACTATAAAACTCTCTCGAGGCCAAGATTAAAAACAGGCCCGCCTACCCCGCCACGCTCCCCAAACCCCCAAAGGCCAGTCAGGAATAGGTACGAGCCTCAGACTGGAAGGATAACCTCAAAGCGAGCGGCAGTTAAAAAAAGACTACAACTCCCAGGGAGCATCGCGCTGTCCTAATTATTATCGCGTGAACTGGGACTCTTGTTTCCGGCGTGCCGCAGGAAGTGACGGCCGAACAGAGCCACTTCCAGAGCCACTTTCTCGCGAGGCGGAAGAGCTCCGATCGCGGAGGAGCAAGGGGGCGCTAGGGTAGGGAAGTGGGTTGCGACGGTCCGGCGAGAAAGAGCTGGGGTGCGGGGAAGTTGGGGAGCAGAGCCCGTGAGGTCTCCAAACAGGATAAGGCCGCACCGACCGGGTCCGTTAGGAAAGAAGGAAACCGGAGAGGAGGGCAGTAGTCGGGCGGATCCCCGGATAGAGGGCTAAGGTTGTGTGGAAAGCGTTGCTCCCGGGATGGCGACCGCAGATACTCCGGCCCTGGCTTCCAGTGGCCTCTCGCCTAAGGAAGAAGGGGAGCTTGAAGATGGGGAGATCAGCGACGACGATAATAACAGTCAGATACGGAGCCGGAGCAGCAGCAGCAGCAGTGGCGGCGGGCTGTTACCGTACCCGCGGCGAAGGCCTCTTCACCCGGCCCGGGGCGGTGGATCCGGCGGAGGCGGGGGCTCCTCCTTGTCGTCGTCCTCTTCTCAGCTGCAGCTGAGGAATTTCTCACGCTCGCGGCACGCGTCAGAGCGGGGCCACCTCAGGGGACACAGCAGCTACCGACCCAAAGAGCCGTTCCGGTCTCACCCGCCCTCCGTGAGGATGCCTTCCAGCTCACTGTCCGAAAGCAGCCCCCGGCCGTCGTTTTGGGAACGGAGCCACATCGCCTTGGACCGTTTCCGTTTTCGAGGCAGGCCTTACCGGGGTGGGAGTCGCTGGAGTCGGGGACGAGGAGGGGGTGAGCGAGGAGGCAAGCCGGGGGGCAGACCTCTGGGAGGAGGAGCGGGATCCGGATTCGGCGGCAGTCAGAGCTGGCGAGAGCCCTCTCCACCTCGGAAGAGTTGTATCCTTAACGTGGCGGTCTGCCCTGGGTGTGTCACTAAAGTTCCCTTTAGCGTCATTACTAGGTATGAGATGAGTAACTTTTCTGAGCCGTCAGAACCGCTTATTTGTCATTGTGTCAAAATACTTAACGTAGGTGGTTCGTTGGTAAACCCCGTGTGTCAAACTCGCCTTGTTTCTTAAAATTACTTGATTGGGTATATTGCTTTTTTAACAGTAACTTGTTTTCGGATAGGGGCCAAACTAGTGGAATCTAAGTGTAAAATCAGATTTGAAATACTACATCACAAGCCCAGGTTTCATTAGCCTTTGTTTTTGTTGGTAAACTTTGTTATGTGAAGCTGCTTTAGGTTGTGAGAGGGAGGAAAACGTATTAGCCATAAAAAGTTTGAGGAATACTGTTGCTTATATCATATTGCACTGTCACATTGAAGATTATGAAGTTTCGTTACACCGAATCCTACTGTTTTTATTTGTGATTATTTTTTTTTAACCTTTCTTGATTTATTCTTATACATTGCTGCGTTTTAAAGTTGGGGGGGGAAGTCCTAGTGTCACCAACTATTAATTCGGAGGTTTGAAATTCATGTATCTTTGGCAGAAGCTTTACCTCCTTAACTTCTCTATTTCTTACGTTCATATTTTGGGCATTTTATAACTCTTGGTGCTGACAGTTGTGGACTAGAGAGAGAATGAAACTTACCAGCATTTTAATTTTAATACATTGGAAACCTTGGGGGTTTATGGGGAGGTGGAGCTAATGGTGAGGTTAAGGAGGAAAATAGCAAATATCTGATTCTTTTCCCCTCTAATCTTATTCTTAGTTATCTTAAACATTCCTGAGTTTATTCATCTGAAGATTTGCTATTTTAAGATGTGTTTGTAGAACTATCCTTTAAAATTTTTGTTTTAAGTTATACGTATGTGTTTCAAGATACAGCAAAGTGATGCAGATGTATATATTATAGTAATTATATTCATTTTCTTTTTCAGATTATTTGTAGAACTATGTCTTGACATACTCCATGATAACTGCCTAAAAATAGTTTATTGAGAATACTTACTGCTGATTGTAACTTCCATGCTGTAATGAGTTTTTAATATATTCATTTTATATGAAACCTACATGTAATGACATTTGTTGGGGAGACACTCAACGTTATTTTCGCAGAATACTTAAGACCAAATGGTCTTTGCCAGATAGATGTCAGGATAGGAAGAGGACCAGAAATGTAGTTTAGGTAAGGAGGAGGAGCTTCTGATGCTAGTGCTCTGAAAAAACTTATGCAACCACAAGTTGGGTCAGGAGCACACAGGATTGTTTCAGGAAAAAAATCACATAGGTATTTAACTTTTAAAAAGAAAATGTTCTTTGAATATAGAAAACCTTAGCCCAAGATATTTTTTTTAACCAAGATATATTTTTTAAGGATTTGTTGTCAGTTCTGAGCCTAAGAACAGAAGGGCTGTTTAATTACAGACACGTAAATTATTTAAGAATACAAAAATGAGGTTTGACAGAAGACAACAAAATTCTGTAAAATAATTATCCTTCAATAAAAAATTGTAAAAAGCTTAAAAAAGGAATATAAACATGAAACTTGTGTGTCAAATAGACAAATGTTAATTATATGTTCAGTATAAAAAGTTCAAATTGAGGTATGTAAAAAGTACTATGGGAGCTTAAAGTTTTTTCTTAGTTTATTTTATGTTAGAGAAGGAGGTGATGCCATGAACTTGCCTACTTCCTGCTTTTGCCTTCTTTCTGTCCACGCATTCGATATCAATTTGGCTTCTGCCATATACCTTTATTCGGAGAAGGCAACGGCAACCCACTCCAGTACTCTTGCCTGGAAAATCCCATGGATGGAGGAGCCTGGTAGGCTGTAGTCCCTGGGGTCGAGAAGTCGGACATGACTGAGCGACTTCACTTTCACTTTTCACTTTCATGCACTGGAAAAGGAGGACATGACTGAGCGACTTCACTTTCACTTTTCACTTTCATGCATTGGAAAAGGAAATGGCAACCCACTCCAGTGTTCTTGCCTGGAGAATCCCAGGGATGGTGGAGCCTGGTGGGCTGCCGTCTGTGGGGTCCCACAAAAAGACTGAAGTGACTTAGCAGCAGCGGCATATACTTTTATTAATTGTTAACCTTAGATGTTTTTATTAATGAACAGGCATATGGTGTTGTGAAACAAGTATGGAAGGTATCCAGTCTGATTTCTATAGTAACTTAACAGAAATGAGCTGTCTTGCTGTTTTTCTTTTCACACATCCTCCACAAGGATGATTGTTTTCTCATTGTTTTCCTTGAGGTGTATCAGTAATCCATCCTAGAGGTGGAATTCTTTATAAGAATTTGTGAAGAGAAACAGTTCCCAGCCACTTTTATGTAACCTGAGCAAATAAATTTTGTAATAAAAGATTTTGTTACTTTAAATTCCTTTAATACTATGGTTATACTGTTTAATTTTTATTTCCACTGTGTGACTAACATTTTTATGTTACAAGAATTGCATTACGAAAGAATTAAGAGTTATTCTGTGACTTATTTCCATAATGTAGAAGTGAAGTAGCATGAATACAGGTGGGTATTTTTTTAAACTTTTTCAGTAATAATTAAAATATGCTAGATGCAGCTTTAAAGAAATAGAATAAACCAGATTCTGTTGGAGGTAGTTATTTTCATTCTCGTTCATTTTTAATTTTCCTTATTGATAGGCACTTTGGCAGTCAGTCTTAGCATGTGTCTCTTTTGGATGGCTGCTGCTTAAACTTTCAAATCTGGTCATAGCTAACATAAACCAGGTTTCAGTTAGAAACTCCTTGTTGACGAATTTTATATTAAATCATTTAAGTGTTGGTTTCATTCTAACCGTTCTGTGTAGGTAGGACACTTCATTTAGCCTTGAAGGAGATTAATTAGTCATAGCTCAATTGATTTTCCTTTTTTTCTGTCCTTTAGTTATTTTATTTTTCGTTAGTGTATTGAATCTTTTCTCTTTCTGAATGTTTCCAAGGACTCTGGTCTTATTTTTTTAGTTGCTGTGACTCCATTGAAGAAGTGAGATTTAAATGTAGATAATTACCCAACTTTATGTGCAGAGTATGTAATGGTGGGGTCAGGGAGCAAGTAATTATCTAGCTTCACATAGTGAGGGGGCCTTTGAATTGGGGTAAATTTGAAGACCAGAAAAACCTAGACAAAGCTATGCATAAGTTGTGATAAACATGGAAGAGGTGAGATTGGAAGGGAATCATGAAAGCATTATATGCCACTGTAAGGATTTTGGACTCTATTCTTAGTGAGATTAAAACAAGGGATAAGATTTGTGTTCTAGAAAGATTAACAATAGGATGGAAGATGGCTTGTGGGAGATAGAACCCCAAATATCATCAGGCAGAACTATGGGAGTGCATTAGAATGCTCAAAATGAAAAGAGAGACTAAGTAGGATGCACTGGAGAGCACTGTTGTTGCAGCAGTTGGGAGAGAAAGGTGTCATTAAAGACCAAAAAAAAAAAACACCCCAAAACCCAGAGAAACAAAGGAAGAGTGGAGTTACGGAAGCCATGAGAGAGAAGTGTTTAATGTTGCAAAGAAATCAGATAGAATAAGGTTTGAAAACATGATGGATAAACTCAGCCAGCAGAAGCCAGATTCCATTTGGTTGAGGAGAAAGACAGGTAATGAGAAACTAGTATTATTTCAAGAAACCTAGCTGTAAAAAGGAGATCAGAAAACCAAAGACTTGCTAGAACAATTTTGCTGCAGAACTTTTAAAGATTTTCAGGTGTAGTGATCATTTAGTTTCTAAAATACTTGGTGTTAATTCCCATTCTTAAATTGGTCATTGGAGAAGTTTAAAAATCTTTGCAGATTGTTTGTCCAGTAAGTTGTTACACAGAAGAACTACATTTAGGGAAATGTAATGTTATATCCTAGCCAATTTAATGATCTATTAATGCCTTATTGTGTTAAAACCAAATAAAATACTTGTCTTTTATTAATTTCTAAACTAGAGAAGTGAGGTGGAAGTTTTTACATGTGTGAATTATTTTGAATAAAAATTTTAGTTTGGAACTTTGTAGCCACTTCCAACTATGAAGTTATGTTTTATGTATCAGTATGTTAAAGAAAAGAAAGACCAAAAATAACAGATTTTAGATATCCTTATCTTCAAGGAAAAATTAGAAGATACATCTTGAATACAACTTAAGGTTTTTGTTTTTTTTTTAACTGGTTTCATTGTCTTAATTGTACCTATTTTGGATGTTAGTATACTTGATGAGTTCTAAGATTGCTATGTGTTAGGTTTTCAATATAGTGTTTCTTATTCATAACTTAGTCTTAAGTATTAACTATCAGTGTTCATTTCTTATCTCTATTTTTAAAAATTTGAGACACAAGAAGAAACTAAAAGAAACGTTTTGTGATTATTTGAAGTGTAAATTATCAACATCTGTGACAAACCATTTAGTTTCTCCCCTCTTCCTTCAGAAACACATCTTTAACAACCAGCTTATTATGGGCTTTCCTGATACCTGCAGAAAGATACTGTAAACTAACTAGGTGCTGTATCTGTGGATACTGTGGGTAATAAGTGACACTGGTGATCTTGTAAGTGGACTGTTCATATGAATACTTGTTAAATTTGAAATATGGGCACATAATGAACATGCTTAACACATAACAGCACATGTATTAAATGGAATTTAGTAATTTTAAAATATCAGTTCATCTTTGAAAAACACAAAAAAGGGCGACAATTCATCTATAACTTAATGTGTTTTTGTTAAATTAATGGGAAAATTTTTGGTAACTGGTTTCCTTAATACACTGTTCAGCCAAAAGTTTTGGAAGATCTCCATCAAGAAAACAGAATTATTCATCAAAAAGTGAAAACTGTGGGGAAGAAACTTTTGAAGATTTACTTTTGAAGTATAAGCAAATACAGTTGGAACTAGAGTGCATCAATAAGGATGAAAAATTGGCTTTGAGTAGCAAAGAGGAGAATGTGCAAGAAGATCCTAAAACATTGAACTTTGAGGACCAAACAAGCACTGATAATGTCAGTATTATAAAAGACTCAAGTAAAGAAGTAGCTCCTGAGGAGAAAACACAGGTCAAAACTTTTCAGGCATTTGAATTAAAACCACTCAGGCAGAAGTTGACTTTACCAGGAGATAAGAATCGATTGAAAAAAGTTAAAGATGGAACAAAACAGCTTTCTCTGAAATCTGACACTACTGAATCTAGTCCAGGTAATGGAATTTAAAATTCAGTTAATGATGAGATTTCCTTTGAAGGGGTAACTGGTTATTTTGGTAGTATACTTCATTGAAATGATTCTAATATTTTGTCTGAATTATTTTTGCACTGTCTACATAGACAGTCATATTGTTGGATGATGACAAATTCTGTTTCATTTTGGCTTTAAGTGCTGATCAAGGCTAATAAGACAATTTTAATATAAGTGGTAATGGGCACTTTTGTTCCCTAACTTACAGGGGATACTTTTGCCATTTACTTTTTTTTGATTGGAGTTTAGTTGCTTTACAGTGTTGCGTTTCTGCTGTACAGCAGAGTGAGTCCACCATACATATATATATCCCTTCTTTGCTGTTTACTTTTAAACATAGTGTTGGTTAAGTTTATTGTAGGAATTCAGACCTCGATACCATTCCTTGTTGAAATTTTCAGCATGAATGGATGTTGAAGTTTATCAGATATTTTTTATTCATTATGGAGAAGAGCATCTAATTTTTCTTGTTTGTTAATGTAATGGATTATATTAACTGATTTTTATAGAGTTAAACCACTCTTATATGATTGGGATAAACCCAGCTAGTTCATGATACATTATTTTTATACATCATGGATTTGGTTTGTTAATTTTTCTTTTCTCCTTTTATGTGAGTGTATATTTAGATACAGTAAAAATTTATCCATTTAACTGTGTAGTTCTTTGGGTTTTGACAGATGCAAGCGGTTGGGTAGTCATTGCCCGCCATCACTATTCAGATATAGAACAGTTCCATTAACTCCTGCCGGTTGCCTCATGCCACCAATCCAACTTGGTAACCGCTGTTTTTCTGACCCTGTACTTTTGCCATTTCCAGAATGTCATATAAATAGTCATGTAGAACATTGTTTTTTAATCCTAGCTTCTTTGATTAGTGTGTTTGAAATTGATCCATGTGGTTATATGTATCAGTAGTTCATTCGGTTTTACTGCTGAATGTCCTATTGTATGGCTTTGTTGCAGTTTTTTTATCCATTTCCCACTTGAGGGACATTTGATTCTTTCAGTTTTGGGCAGTTATGAAACCTTCATAAATAAAGGTTTGCTAATATTTGTTTAGAAATTTTCATCTATGTTCACAGCCTGTAGCTTTGTTCCTTGTTTTTCCTTACAAGTTTTAGTATAAGGTTGGTAGTGTGTCCAACTCTTTGTGACTCTTATGAATTGTAGCCCACCAGGCTCCTCTGTCTGTGGGATTTTTCAGGCAAGAATACTGGAGTGGGTTGCCATTTTTTCCTCCCAGGAATCTTCCCAACCCAGGGATTGAACCTGCCCCTCCTTTATCTCCTGCATTGTAGGCTAATTCTCTACTGGGTCGGCGGAGGGGGAGCCTAGTATAAAATTATGCTGCTCATAATGAGTTAAGGAGTGGTTTTTCCTCTTTCCAATGGATTTAAGGTTGTACTCATTCCTGGGATATTTGGTAGATCTTGCAGGTAAAATTATCTGGGGCAGGATGGAGTTTTCCTGGGGAGGTTTTAAACTACTGACTGTTCATGTTTTCTATTTCTGGGTAAAGCAGTTTAGGTAAACTGTATTTTTCTAGTAATGTGTTAATTTCCCGTAAGTTGAACAGTTTATACTAAGTTATTCTTAAATGTCTTACCTTTTTATTAACTTTGGCATTTATAAATTTTATCTCCCCATACCTTTTAAAATTTCCTCAAATATAAGTTCCCTGCTTGTTAACTCATTAATTCTTAGCCTCTGTCTCTACTATTGACATCATTTTGTGATATAAAATTCTATTAACCTCATTTTGGGCTATAAATTTTGCTTCTCTGATAGCTCAGTTGGTAAAGAATCCACCTGCAATGCAGGAGACCCCACTTCCATTTCTGGTTGGGAAGATCCCCTGGAGAAGGGAATGGCTACCCACTCCAGTATTCTGGCCTGGAGAAGTCCATGGACTGTACAGTCCATGGGGTTGCAAAGACTGAGAAATTTGCACTTGGGCTATAAAATTTCTATTTTAGTTGCATCTCAGCTTGTGATATATACAGTTTTTTCGTTCAGTTCTAAGTATTTTCTAATTTTTGTTGTTCTTTGGCTGTAGGCTATTTGGAACTATTTCTTAGCTTCTGAGCATGTAGGTTTTTTAGCTGTTTTTCTGTTACCACTTGTAAGTCAGTCACATTATCAGAGACCTGTGTGGTACCAATCTTGTGAAATATTTCTAGACACTTGCATTATTGTCTAGCATGTGATCAATTTTTGTAACTTCCTGTGTGTTTGAAAGGAATGTTTGGGTTGTTAGATCAGGCTTTTACGTTCACATCTTAGAAGGAAGATGTAAAGTTTTTTGACCTGCTTGATCTATCAGTTAGTGAGAGGCTTGCTAAAATCTGCCAGTGGTGGTGGTGGATTTCTGGTTTTCAGTTTTCACTTTAAATACATTGAGGCTGGGGAATTATTATTCTTACTACTATGTAGTGACCTCTATGTCTAGTAGTAATTTTGCCTAAAAGATTATTTTGTTTCATATTAATAGCCAGCCATACCATCTTTCTCTTCATAGAAGTGCATGTTTTTTGTATGTTCGTGCCTATCCTTTTAGTCTTTCTGTATCTTGTTCCAGAGGTTATTTGCACATTATATGGAACCAATTTCATTTGTAATTTAACCTGATAATCTTTGTCTTTTAACAAGAACATGTAATCTGTTCACACTTTTTCATGATTACTGATCTTTGTTTTTTCTTTTTTTTCTTTCTTGCCTTTTTGGTTTTTTTGCTAAAAAATTTTTTTCTTTTACTGGTTTGAAAGTTAGATATTAAGTTTTTGGTCTCATTTTGATTCCTTTAAGAATTGTAACATGAATTCTTACCAATGTTTAAAGTTAGTCAAGTTACTTACCCTCCTCCTGATACACAAGGACAGTTTTTGCCTACCTTTGGCCGTGTATTTAACTCTTTCTTGACTCTTCTATGTTTAGAATCACTTATGCTTAAAATACGTTTTTAAGAATTTCCATGTAGTAGTTTGTGTCTACCATATGAAAAAGTTATTTCTGTTTACCCCCCTTTAAAGACAGTTTTCCCAGGTTTAGAATTCTAGATTAGTTAATTATAATATCAATATGTTGAAGATATTTTCTGGCTTCCATTGTTAACTTGGAAAGTCATCTTAACAGTTTTGTCCATCTTAACAGTTTCTCATTTGAAAGTAATCTATCATTTTTCTCTAGTTGCTTTGAAGACCTTGTTTTTGTCTTAATACTCCACAGTTTAACTGTGATGTATTGTAATTTTTATTTTTATTCAGCTTGGGACCTGTTTTGCTCCTAGTTTTCATTGATTCTGAAAATTGTCATTATCTCTTATATTGTCCCATTCTCTTTTTTTGAACTCTATATTGTATCAGTATGTTTTATTAAATCATCTCACTTTACCTTTCATTTCTCTTAAATTTCCATCTGTAACTGTGTGAAAATTTCCTCTGATGTATCTTTCAGTCCACCTAGTTCTCAAATTCTTTATCTTTTGTCTGATTGGCCTTAAGCCCACTTATTGAATTTTAAATTTCAGTTACAGTTTTTGTTTTAATGTTTCATTTTTATTTTGTTTTTTGGTCACTTTTTGAAATTTTTCTTCTGTTTTTCAAATTTATCTTTATGTCTTTAAACATTTTAATTATGGGCTTATTTTGATTTTCCTCTTTGCCTGCTAGTTTCTTGTATCTAGGTCTAATTTCTAATTTTTGCTATCCCTGCTGGTTCTCATTTTTTGGTACCTTCTTTTCTTGCATGTTTATTTATTTATTTTTTTTAAAGTAAGGTGTTCATTTTCCTCTGAATTATTTTGGTGGGGAGTTTTGGTGGCCTGTACAATGAGGTGAATTTCCTAGAGAGGATTTGCTTTTGCTGCTGCCAAGGAGCTAAGTAGACTTTTTATTTGGGACTATGTTATATTTGACATCTTCAGGCAACTCATGTGATGTAAATTTGATTGCAAACCTGAATGGTGACTGATTCCGGTTACACATTTTTAGGGACATGTTTATTCCTCCTCAGTTTAGCACCATGATTCCAGACAGGCACTTTGGAAGATTATATATACCCCAGTGGGATAGAGAAGACACATAGACAAATGTGGAATATAATGAGTTATGTATGAAAGCCTGCAGTAATGCAAGGGAAGGATCAAATACCTTCATTTGGATTTAGAAAGTTTTCATTGTGATGGTAATGTGTAATGGTAATGTCTTGGAGGATGTATCTTTTCCACTTGGGAATTCCCATCAGAAGGAACCAAATGAGCAGTTGAAAGCGTAAAGAACTTTTAAAGGATATTGAGATTGATCTAATACAGGTGCAGTGTGAAATATATGTATGTTTGTTGAGTGGTTGGATATAAATTTATAAAAGTACAGGTTGAGATTGGAATGCAAAGGACACTGAATATCTTGCTTAAGGGATTTAGATTTTCTTTAAACCTCAGGTGAGCCAACAAATATTTTTAAACAGAAAAATGATGTGATCAGATGTCTGCTTTAGAAAAGTAACAGGCAGCAGTGTAAAAGAGGGATTGGAAGAAAACCAAAAAAGCTAAAATTTATACGAATCAAGAAATTATATTGATTCGTGTTAAAACACATGTACCCCTTCTCTAGTCTTCAGCAAAACTTGCTGCTCTGCCATTAAACCTTTTGATTGCTGTGGGTCAGCTTCCCCCCCATCATTTCTCTTTTTTTCAGGCCATTTACTCAACCTTTATCCCTATTGTCAGCCTGTGAGCTTGCCTCCTATTTCAGATGATCTCACTCAACTTCTAACTTGTTACTTCCTAATTGTAAGCTTATATGCATATCAATTTTCATTTCAGTTCTCTACTCTGAGGAAGTGGTGACCCTCTTTTTGCTGATGACCATTTTGTTTTAACCTGATTCCTGGCTCTGGTTTCTCCCACTTTCTCTGGGATCTTAACTCCAAAGGTTTTTTATTCTGTTTCCTCTTTAACCACTTTTCTCTCTTAAAGAATACTTACTGTAAACACACTGGTGTTTTCCATCCGCAAATCTGAACAATCCCTCCTCCCCATTCTGCCTTGTTCCTTAACTTCTGTCTTTTCAACCAGACTTCCAGAAAGGCCAGTCTGCGCTGACTCTTTTCATTTTACCTCTCATTCCTTCGTAACTCAATGCAGTTTGCTTTTCTGCCCCTACCAGAGTACTGAAACTACTCAGGGCAAGATTACTTTAACCTAGTTGCAGATTTTACTGTCCATTTTCTTTCATTTTTTATTTCATTCTTCTATTTATTCAAAAGTTAGTTGAGCACTTTGTTCCAGGTTCTTGGGAATACATCAGTGAACAAAATAGACAATCATTTATTCCTTCGTGGGCTTTCGTTTGAAGAAAAGGAAACAGTAATTGCGATGACTAAGTAACAGTTGTAGAGAGAGGAGAAGCATAGCAGTAAGTAAGTTAGAATGGAGGCAGTGGGTACAGGCTGCAGTATTAATGAGTGATCAGGAGAGCCTGAATTTGAAGGTGAGATTTAACCAAAGGCTTTGAAGATGGTGGGGGAATATCCAAATGTATACCTGGGGGAAAGAGGTTTCCTAGCAAAGAGAATAGATAGCTTAGAGTATTGGTTTTTTTAACTGTGGTCCTTAGTCCTCCTTTACTTGGAAACTTAATAGAAATGCAAATTCTCAGGCCCTACGCCAGATCTCATTGGAAAAGACCCTGCTGGGAAAGACTGAAGGCAGAAGGAGAACGGGACAACAAAGGATGAGATGGTTGGATGGCATCAGCGACTCAATGGGCATGAGTTTGAGCAAGCTCTGGGAGATAGTGAAGGACAGAGAAGCCTGATAGGCTGCAGTCCATGGGGTCGCAAAGAGTTGGACACAACTGAGTGACTGAACAACAGCAACCCTAGATCTACTGAAGAGGAAACTCCGGAAATGGGGCCCAGCAGTCTGTATTTACTAAACCCTCCTGCTGATTCTGATGCCTGCTAAACTTTGAGACTCACTGAACTAGAGTAATGACCCTTAGGCAGAGGGGTACTGGCACATTTGAGGAGTAACAGGGAAGCCAGTGCCACTAAAGAAGAGGGAGTGAGGGGATGAATAGGGAGAGAAGAGGTCAGCGATAAAGGGTGGGACAGATGAGGCAGTATCTTACAAGAACTTTAGTTTTTATTCTGAGTGAAACAGGAGGTGTTACAGGATTTTGAGCAAAAGATTGGCATAATTTGTATTCTCAAAGGCTCACCCTGGCTGCAATTTTGAGAATATTCTATAAGGAGTAGACACATCTGTTACATTCAATGATAATTTTCTCATTAATCTTGAAATTTCAGGGTTTCAAAGATACCATACACATCAGTAATTTCTTACAACTTCCTTCTGATTTTCCTGTTTTTGTTTTTAATACTTTTCCTTTATAACTTCTTATCTGTTGATACTTTGGTGCTCTCTTCTCCTTGGTTGTTCTCATTTGTTACAGGTTTTTTTTGTTTGCTCACTTTTGCCTTTGCGGCCTTTCTCTGGTTGTGGCGAGTAGGGGCTAAGTTGCCAGTTGGAGTGGGTGGGCCTCTCATTGTGGCAGCCTCTCTTGTTGTGGAGCATGGGCTGTCGGGCACGCGGGCTTCAGCAGTGTGGCTCGCAGGCTCTAGACACAGCTCAGTAGTTGTGACGCATAAGAAATCTCCTGGGACCAGGGGTCAAACTCGTGTCCTCTGCAGTGGCAGGTGGATTTGTAACCACCGAACCACCAGGAAAGTCCAGTTATTACGGTTTCAGTTACCCCCAAATCCTGACTATCTCTTGCTCAGTTTAAAATTTAAGGTAATAATTTAAAAAATACTACATGGCTGCACAAGACCCATTTTGGAAGTATTGAGTACGAATTGATATAATAATATTGTAAAGACTGATGACAGTGGTAGGACAAAAAGACCAACCACATATTTGGTCAGTTAAACCGCAACCTGCTTTATTACTCTGTGTGTGAAGCTGAATTTATGGTCTGAAGTTGATAGTCTATGCTTGCTTTTCAGGTGGCGTTGTGCTCATTAGGTATCCGCCAGCTTAGTAGATAGTTGCTTTTACTTCCCTGACAGGGAAGTGATGCCACTTTTTTTTTTAAAAATATAAATTTATTTATTTTAATTGGAGGTTAATTACAGTATTGTATTGGTTTTGCCATACATCAGCATGAATCTGCCACAGGTATACGCGTGTTCCCCATCCTGAACCCCCCTCCCCCCTCCCTCCCCGTACCATCCCTCAGGGTCATCCCAGTGCACCAGCCCCAAGCATCCAGTGAGAGCCTCATCAACTAATAGACTTCATCTAACTTAATGATTTCCTTTCCTGTATGAGGAAAGTTCAGTTCTTTTTACATTTATTATGGAGAGTCTTGTCTTTTTATTTTTTTTCTTGTTAATTTTTATGTAATAGTTATTACTCTTCTGGTATTCTTTAAAGTATGGTCAGTTTTGCTATAAGGTGACATGCATTCCTGAAAATCACTGCACTATGGAATTACACAATAAAAACCACAGGGTTTATGGGCAGATCATGTTAGGGGGAAAAACACTCAAAAACCTTGTCAGTGGCACATTAAAAAAAAAAAGATTGGAATCTAATAAAAATGGTAGTGCAAGTTTACACATTAAATGGGTAAAAATGCCTGAAATACTATAATGTCACTTTACCTTGAAAAAGACCTAAAATGTGCTTTTGGAAGCAGCCTACAAGTTACAAGTGGAAGCAGCTCTACTTACCAGTAGACCAAGGGAGGTTATTTGAAACTGGACAGTAAATTGTAACACCAGATGGGGATGGGTGTGACTCATCACATATGTACACATGTACAGTGAACTGAAGAGCTGGTAGATGGCTCAGCGTCTGTGGGGTTTGTATGTTCCTATATCGCTCCTACTAGGATCAGCTGGGTGTGGCTTTCTGCATTCTTATAGTGTTTCTTGGACACAAACTGTACGTAAGCAAATGTGAAATTTGTATTGTCCTCAAATTATTTTCTGATACGGCAATCATGTTGCAACAAATTCGTGTTTCCAAAACAAGTAATATGGCAGAACTGACCTAACTCAAAGTTTGGTGGTTGCCTTCCATTTACTTTTAGGGTAGTTGATTAATTCTACATATTGAATAAGCCTATTCTTTTACCAGTAGATCTTGAGCAATCAAGTTAAGATATTTGAAATACTGGCAGTGGTATTACGGGAAAAAACCTAGGCTTGGAGTTTAGACTTCGTTTGAATCCTAGCTTTGCAAACCCAGTTGTGTCATCTTGAGAGATTTTTTTAGTTTTAACTTAATCTGTTTTAGCTTATGAAAGAGTCGCACTACTGTTACATAGGTACTGTAACTTTATTGTGTGATTTGTAGAGCTGATGTAGAGGAGATAATATCGTTGTTTAGTTGCTAAGTCATCTCTGATTCTTTGCAACCCCAGACTGTAGCCCCCCAGGCTCCTCTGTCTGTGGGTTTTCCCAAGTAAGAATAGTGGAGTGGGTTGCCGTTTCCTTCTCAGGGGATCTCCCCAAGCCCTGGGAAGTCGGACCTGTGTCTCCTGCGTTGGCAGGTGGATTCTTTAGCATTGAGCCACCAGGGGAGCCCAGATTAGATAATACATAAGTAAGATTTTGTAATACCTTTATCAGAAATACGGGTCCAAGGCTAGAATTCTGGAAAATGTGTGGATGGACTTAATTTTGTTGTCATGTAATCTACTTCTGCAAATACTTTTCCGGATGAGTAGAGAACATTTCTTCTTCTGCCCGCCCCCCCCTTTTTTAGTACATTTTGGCCACCAGGGAAGTCCTGAGGACATTTCTTCAATAAATCAATACTATCTTTAAATGTTGAATTCATTTCAGCCTCAAAGGTCTGAATCATCACATATTCTTTTTTATGTATTATCTATTTAGTAAGGAAGCTTTGTTTTTTGCCTGTCTACTCTAAATTCTGTTCTTATTTGAAATAATTGTTTTTAATTCAGAAGTCATTTTTTTCATAGTGCAGTTTTAATTTATATTTTAATGTTTTGAATTATTTTTGCCTTTGTAACTTTCAGAAATGAAGCTGATATGGTAAGTTTTTTCAGATTTTCATTCTGGCAACATTCTTTCCTTTTGGTTGAGAGATTGAGAAAATGAAATCCTTTATTGAGACCTTTAAAAATAATTACTAGTATAAATGTCACATAGCATTTTATTTTAAATTGATTGTAGCAGTCTTTTAAAGCATTCAAAGTATGCTGTTTTATTTTAAAGGATTAGAAGATAAGGAACAAAATTTAACCAGAAGAATTAGTGCCTCAGATATTCTATCTGAAAAGGTAAGATAATGCTTTGTGGGATTGGATGTCTCTGTAAGACTGATTTCTTGTTTTGCTTTACTCTGTTCTCTTAAATGGAAAGTTCTGTCTTGTTTTTCACTTTTTTTTTTTCAATCATTGCTGTACCTCCATTTGGATATAAGCCTTAAAGATAAAATCTGGAGAGAGATCTTGGAATATCAATATCTCCACTGGATTTAATTAACATATTTAATTGAAATGCTATATGTATCTATAGATGAACTTTCTGCTTGTTTTTTGAAACTTTTAATTTTCTTCCAGACATTTTCTTTTCTTTATTTTGAAGGATTATGCTGTGTAAGAAAGCTTTGAAGTTACACCTTGATCTGGTGTCCAGTTCTAGTTCCTCTTAATAGCTGGGTGATCTTGTGTTAGCTGCTTAGACTTTGCTTGCCTCTGTTTTCTTTCTACAAAATGAATTTAATGTCATCTGTTCTCTAGATTGTTGTGAGGTTCAGCAGGGTAAAGTGCAAGAGCATCAAGCACTGTGTTTGACATTTAATAAGTATTCACTGGACCAAGCCTTTTGTTTGCTGAATTAGATATCTGAAATATCTTCGGTTTCTTCTGTTAAGATTTCAGTTTCTTTCTATGAGTAAATTGAAATGATGAGAACAGCTTAGAAGTTTTAGGAAAGAGATGGTCTTGAATTTAAGGATGATAAAATAACAGATATGCCCACAGGCATGCATGCATATATGTGTATATGGTTTTGAATATCCTAACAATAACTCTATAAGGTAGGTTGACATTATCTCTTACAGAAGAACTAAAGTTCAGATGTGTAGATTAACTGACTTGCTTAAAGTTTTATAAGAATTAGATATCAGAGCAAGGAGTTTGAATGAGCCTCAGTACTCTTCTTACTGATCAAGTAGCTGCTTTGAGTGACAGCATCAGTGGTCTCTTTCATTCCAAAAGGACAAGTAACAAAAGATAATCAAAGATTTTTAAGTCTCTGTGGAACAGTAATGATAGTTTTATTTTAGTTAAACTCTGGATCAGCACTGGCCAATAGAATTTTCTATAATAATGGAAATGTTCTATATCTATACTCCAGTATGGTAGCTATGAACCACATGTGCCCTATTAAGTATTTGGAATGTGACTACGGTGGCTGCGAAACTGAAGTTTTCATTGAAATTTAGTTAAATAGCCACATACGACTTACTGGTTCCATTTTTTTGGATAGCATGACTCTAGATCTTCAGTACCAAGCAGTAGAATTTGATGTTTAAATGACTTAGAGTAAAAAAGACTCCTGATAATTTTTCAGCTCATTTTTTACATATATTTCCCAAGAAAGCAAAGAGTAACTATATCCTGGTTTGGGTAAACTGAACTACTGAAATATGTGATGGTAGTACAGTTAGGGATTTATGATAGTCTGTAGAAGGTTAAACCACTAGATAAGACTCTACTGTTTTATGTTTAAGAATTAAATAATTTAATTTGATTTTAAAAGTATAATTACAATTCACTTACTAGATAAGTGAGCCTTAACTTTTTTGAGTCTGCCTCTTTTTAGTTTCCCTTCCTTTTCTATTTATACACATAAGGGAGAAACATGCACAGCTTTGTGTTGAACTTCAAGGAGTGGGGATGCCAAAGGACCCCCTTATTGCCCTCCCTCCAAAGTCTCATGGACTTCAGTCTAACACTTTGGCTTAGGTTGCCTGACATTTTCTGTTACATTTTAGCTAAAATGTACAGAATAGATAATTTTTAAAACTAACCTAAAAAAAAATACAGTGAAAAAATAAAGGTTATTTCAATTAGAAAAAAGTTCTCAAACATTTATTCCTAACCTGTTTTCCTGTTTTAGCTTCCCTGAAGAAGTCTTGGGTGTTAAAAATATTGTTGGTACCAGATAAATATCTGTACCTTTAGAACATGGAATGCTCAAATATAAGCAAATCTTTATGTATTTTTTCCTTCAAAACTGATTTGAATCATTATAAAATATATTTTTTAAAGTTTGCAAACTTGAATCTTGACATTTCGCTGTACCTGTTCTGTGTAGCACTTGTAAAGCTAGTAAACACCCATGATGATGGAACCACTTTGTTCTTGGTCATTACCTCCCCTGGGTTAATTTCTCCTTGCATTCACTGCCGTCAGATTTCTACTCTTGTTTGGGAAGCAGTTAAATTCCAATCTCAAACTTTTTTTCGTCAGTTGTACCTTCCCCCTCTAACCCTTCTCATCTATACATATACCTTCTACAGATTGATTTTCGGTTTGTATTATAGGAACTGAATTAGAGTATAGGGCTATGGTAACTTATTCAGTTTCCGTATTTTATTTGTATTTACCATTTAAGTATTTGTCTTAAAATTAACTTTAAATTGTGATCTTATAGCAGCTTTGACTTGGTAATATGTCTAAAGTCAAATAGTAGAATTTTTAAATTGCAACTATTTCTTTTGTTAAAGAAGCTTGGTGAGGATGAAGAGGAGTTATCTGAACTGCAGCTTCGTCTTTTGGCTCTTCAGTCAGCCAGTAAAAAATGGCAACAGAAAGAACAGCAGGTGATGAAAGAAAGTAAAGAAAAGTTGACTAAGACGAAAACTGTACAGCAAAAAGTTAAAACCAGTACAAAAACACATTCGGCCAAAAAAGTTAGCACTACAGGTGATCATTTCTATTAAACTCTTTTAATTGATTTCCTATATCAGTATAGTTTCTAGATTTTAATTCAGAAAGTTTTGAGTTGGGGAATAAAGGGCCGTCCTGTATAAATAGAACTTAATAATTAAAATAATTATTAAAGCTTTGTTTTCTCTATCTTCTTGAAAATTCTAACTCTGATAGATGCTGATGTTTCTATATTTTTTAAAGCTAAACAAGCATTGAGGAAGCAGCAAACAAAGGCGTGGAAGAAACTACAACAGCAGAAAGAACAGGAAAGGCAGAAAGAAGAGGATCAGCGTAAGCAAGCTGAAGAAGAAGAGAGAAGGAAAAGAGAAGAAGAAATCAGAAAAATTCGAGATCTCTCAAATCAGGAAGAACAGTACAATCGATTTATGAAATTGGTTGGTGGAAAGAGGAGATCAAGGAGTAAAGTAAGTTCAAAAATACATATCAAAGTATTACTGAAATTTGAATATCCTTGTATTAGTTCATAAATTCAGTCAACTAGGAAAAAGTATTAAGTTCTTTTGTTTGATAGAGCTCGTTATATATAAATAATTCCTTTGGGAAGAAGGGAGGGTAGGTTATAATTGAGAATGAATTGTTTTTATAGTTATAGATGCTAGAAATAGACTAAAATTATGATTAGAAAAACTTCCCTTTGGCTTTTGTATCCTTGTCTATTTAGAAGAGAGAAGCATTCCTGAGTTGCAGTGAGGACTTATTCTTAAAATTACTATTCCCTTTTAGTTTTCCATTGTTTAGTAATGTAGAATTAGAAATGTATCATAATTAGTCGATATGGACTATTTATAAGAAAGTTAAATCATCAAGCATTTGTGAACATTATTATGTATAAGTCATTGATAATGACTGGATGAGTCATTGCCTTTTATGGCTGGTGTCAGGAAGTAAACTGGAGATTTAATATTGATCTGGTGCTATTAGTAGTGACAAATTTCAGAATTCTGAGCTTTGAGACTATACTTGCAAGTGTATTATTGATATTAAAGAGTAAGCTCTTTAATTGTAGGAAGTCAAGGGTTAGATTTAAGTAAGGAATTTATAACTATTCATACTATGAGCTTCTGAAAAGTACTTTGATGAAATCTTTTTATAGAAAAGTATTGTACATTATTTGTATCCATTTGGATAGGTTTTGCTAATTTTTAAATTTTTATAAACTGTCTCTGAGTGGAGATTGTAAGAAGTGAAAAAAAAGAAAACATCATACAAGCATATGACCAAGAGTTTCTAGTTTTCAGTTATCATTAATTTATTCGTAACTGAAATGTTAGTGGATTATTTGGGCAATATTCTAAATAAAGCTTGATTACATAAAACTTGAATTCATTTATCTGATTTCTTAATTTGCAGAGAGAGGCCATTAGTATTTCTGATCTTGGTGTCATCTTACTTTCTAGAGGAATAGCTGATTATTTAGTGGCTCAGCTCACTGGGGGATTTCATCTGTACATGTAGTACTTTCTAGCTTCATTTTCTGTCTGACAGTTATAAAATGTCAGCCACAATGTACCTATCATGTATATGGAATTTCCCAAATCAGATGTGATAGTTCTAACTGGATCATCATGATTTTTGATACTGTTCTATGTAAAAGATAACTATTAATTGTTTTATAATTTCGAGCCTAAGAATAGACTACGATAGAAAATGTTGTGAAACTAAAAATAAATCTTGTATAATTAGTCTTCAGATCCTGACCTGAGACGATCCTTAGATAAGCAAGCTACTGATAGTGGAGGAGGCATTTATCAATATGATAACTATGAAGAAGTTGCTATGGATACAGATAGTGAAACCAATTCTCCAGGTATGAGCTAAAACTTAAAATATTAGTACATTCACAGTTATTAAGTAGAAAATGGTCAAGAAGCTACCCAAAACATTGAAAGAAATGTATAATGAATTTGCTGGTAGGTTGTACAATCAAAGTGTTTAAATAATTCAAAAGCAAACCTCAAACTGTAGTATTAACCTTTATTTTCTAGTATTTCTTCCTGTATAGTATTTTAATAAAAAAGGCAGTATTCTGCTGTTAACTGTTTGATCTAAGAAGTGAATATTGTGGGAAAGGCGAGAACACTGCTTTAAAAAACAAACGAACAAATCTTTCTTTATTTTTAAGTATCTTTATGTCTAAGGCATTCTTCATTTTAGTCAAAAAAAGAAATCTTTCTTTTGTTCAGGCTTCTTTTCTCCTTCTGGTGATGATACTTTGTAGGAATAGAGAGATGGAAAGTGATACTAGTGGTGCCTTAGGATCAGCTGATTATAACTGTTAGGGCTATACCTCAGTCAGAGTGCACAGTTTAGGATGTGGCCATCCTTGAGAGTTAGAGACTTGATTTAGTTGATTTTCAGGAGTAATGGACTGTGAGGGACCTATCCTCTTACTAATTAAAACACAGAAGAATGGGGCAGACAACAAAATGCCGTTAGCGTTCTAGAAACTAGAATACTTACTTGCAAGGTCATATGATTAGTGTTTTTCTTCCAGTGGTTGTATTGTGAGACCAAATGAAACTAGAATTCTACTTTAGTGTGTCTAGAGAGAAGGCAGAATCTATATGATTTGATAATGTTTCGCAAAAGCTAATTTTCAGGTTATAATGTTTAGGTTCACATTTAATAATCTTGTATTTTCATGTCATAATTATCTTTGGTCAGCCTTTAATTATTTCTAAGTTCTTGAAAATGATTCATTGTAGTTCTCAAATATTGACATTATTATTACTCTTTAATAATTTTATGATTTACCCTTTAGAAGAATTTTGTAAAAAAATAATATTAAAAAATATAATCAAATGGCATCATTTGGGTCACAAATCAGCTCCATGTAAGTCATGTGGTTAATACTCATACTGACTTGAAAGACAACTGGGGCAAAGAAGAAATATTAAGTTCTCCTAAAGGTTACATGGTTTAGAGGTAGCAAGAGTAATCTTCAAATCTGTCAGATTTCAGTGAGTCTGAAGAAACCACTGAAGGTAAAATAAGCAGTTATTTTTATCTGCTACCAAGGAAAAAATGCTAACAATTTAACTGAGATGCATCAGTAACTATTTCAGAATTACTAAATCTGGAAAAAAATGTATACTTTAATGGTTAAATGCAATAGGTAATTATTGTCATTCCTAGTTGTTTTTGCTCTCTCTTCAATTTAAATAGTCCATTTCCTCACTTTTCTTCACATTAAGGGAGGAATGGAGTCACATCACTGTTTTCCTTTGGTTATGATACTTTGAGAGATTCAGGGGAATTTTTTGTTTTATTATTTCTTAAAAAGTATGTTTTTTTCCAAAAAGTAATAAAAGCCTTTCTTGCTTTATTCCCTTTTACCACAAGTAGGTGAAAAGTAGAACAAGATAAGTTTTCGAGGGACTAAGTATCAGCTTAAGTGGATGGCTGACTTTATAGTGATATAAGACCAATTATAAATAGGTAGAGGTAGTCTCTTGCAGGTTAAGTATTTTATTGGAGATTAATACAATCTCACTTGTACTTTACTTAGATGTAGTTGTATGTCTTCAAAAATATTATAAATTTAATTTATTCCTGTTGCATATATGTTATTAAACTCCTGTAAAAATTTTTTTAACAGCTCCTTCACCAGTGCAGCCACCGTTCTTCTCTGAATGTTCATTGGGGTATTTTTCTCCAGCACCATCTATTTCTTTGCCTCCACCACCTCAGGTTTCTGTAAGTGAGGATTGGTATGATTTCTAAGAAAGTTTTGTTGCCTTGTGTCTTTTCTAACTTGTTTTGAAAAGCTGTCCTGTAGTTAATAGTTAGGTTTGAGAGCATAAAGTCTGCTTGCCAGAATTAATAGCTGTGAAATCTATGGTATATTAGTTAATGGCAGGCTATTGATCTGGTAGATTTTTTCATAGCTAATTTTTAGTCTCATATTGGACTTTCTTTCAATATTTAGCATGTTTTCTTCTTTATTTTTGCTCCTCAGAAAATGTATTCTTAAGCAGAATAAGAATTATCTATTTGGATTTTTTTAGAGGGTAATTGGGATTTAACTGTGAGTTTGAGTGAACTCCAGGAGTTGGTGATGGACAGGGAGGCCTGGCGTGCTGCAGTTCATGGGGTTGCAAAGAGTCAGACACGACTGAGTGACTGAACTGAAGGTGCTTCTAGAAGCTTTCTTGGTTTTCATCTTTTGATTATATAGTTGTTTTTAATTTGAAATTTCAGTAAAGGAAAAGCATTGCTTAGTTAAAAGTTAATTTCTTTTCAACCTACTTTTGAAAGAACTGCCAGTCCCCTGTTAAAAAAAGAAAAAAGGAAGTGGGGGAATCACAAAGTGATTTGTAAGTTTTCTCTAGATTGAGAGAACCTGGAGCTCACACTGGTTCTCTTACAGGTGCTAGGCAGACACCTGGTGTCCTCCTGGGAGGTTTAAGATGAGGGGAATATTAGAGTAGAGAGTGAGAGAGAAACATTTTTCTTTCTTCCTTGAATTGTTTTAAGTGCCAAGAGAAATATTGGAAGGTCTTTGGAGCAAAAATGTGTGCAAATGCAGGGATTTGGGTAAAATTAACTATCTTTACAGATGCTCTCTAAGAAGCCATTTCACAAGGATTTTATGAGGGTAGTGGTGGTGATTTCTCACATTGAATTCTTGATATACTCTAGAGTGTTCCCATCCAGAATCCCTTTGGTTCCTAATTTTTAATTTTTACCTAAATATCTGTTTTCAGGTAGTTATCTAGAGAGATAGATCCTGTAAAATTTGATTTCTCTATCATGAAGTTCATAAATTAAATTACAGTTGATTTTAACTTTTTGTAAAAATTATACTTTTTCTTGGCTGAATATTGAATTTGGGTTAGTTTTGAGATTTCCAGTGTACTTAGTTCACTTATTCTTACAGTAAAGTAATAACCTGATGGTTACCTTTTTCTAATTTGATATTGCTATAGCAATAAATGCTTGGAATGAGTAAAATTTGCATGGTAATTGTTATTTCTTCTTCTTTTAAAAAATTAACTAGTCTGTACCACCTTTGAGCCAGCCTTATGTGGAAGGCTTGTGTGTTTCTCTTGAACCTCTACCTCCTCTACCACCTTTACCACCTCTTCCACCTGAAGATCCAGAACAACCTCCAAAACCACCTTTTGCAGATGAGGAAGAAGAAGAGGAAATGCTGCTTCGAGAAGAGCTACTTAAATCTCTAGCGAATAAAAGAGCTTTCAAGCCAGAGGTAATTTAGGTACCTGAACCTCTAGGTGGTGCTGTTGAGCTTAGTTTTAGGTAGGACTACTCTGCTAGTTTGGGATTTATTGGGCTTTTCAGTAAAGTAGGGATAAGTTGGTTAACTAATTTTCTCAATACCTTTAAAGATGACAGGAATTTCATTTAAAATGGCTTCATATCTGTCTCTTCCTTCTTTAGGAAACATCCAGTAATAGTGACCCACCATCACCTCCAGTTCTAAACAATTCACAGCCTATGCCAAGAAGCAATCTGTCCATAGTCAGTATTAATACAGTGTCTCAGCCTAGGATACAAAACCCAAAGTTTCACAGAGGACCTCGTCTTCCACGAACTGTGATCTCGGTAAAAACAAAATAATTAGTCCCTACTCTTATTTAAATATCTTGTGGGAAAGTTTATGCAGTTTTGCTGTCCTGTTCCCTGCCTCTAGTTTATTATATACAAACATACTTATTTTTATTTATTAATAGTGAAATGGGAGCAGCTTTTTCACTTGAAAACTGGTAGAGTTTATGATAATATTTTTGGGAAAGCATTATTTTTATCTGAGGGGTATTCTTTGCCCTGCCATTTCCTCAACTTTTGTTTTATCTAAATTGGTCCTTTTAGATTTTTCATCTATTCCAGAGTCAGTTTTAGCAAATTATATATATATATTGTTTTTTGTTGCTCATATTTTTTCAGTTAATAACTGTACTGTAATGGAAGAATTTATAATGGTTTTCACTGTTTGTTAAGGAGGTTGAAATGACAGTTTCTTTCTACTTTGTTTTCTAATGACTTTGAAATAAATGTGGAGAAGGAAATGACAACCCACTCCAGTAGTCTTGCCTAGAGAATCCCGTGGACAGAGGAGCCTGGTGGGCTACTGTCCATGGAGTCACACAGAGTTGGAGACGACTGAAGCGACTTAGTATGCATGTGTGCATAAAATAAATGAAGCAAAGCCAAGTTGAAATCTTGCCTCTGTTATGTAAACATATCCTCTGAATGTCCTCTATATACACATGAAAGCCATAAAGTTTTATTAGTGATAATGTGGAATTACTATTTTTTCTCTGACTTTAAAAGGTTAGTCTAGATTGCATTATGTTTCTTTATAGAAAGTTGGTTAAAATAAAACTTAATGAAAAAGATGATGATAGTAGTATCTATATTTCATTTTAGTATATAGAATATAGACTATTTTCAGTTTTTGGTATATCAGTAAAATATAGAATCTTTTATGTTTTTGTGTATCTGTGGAGTGGGACAAAGTTGGTCAATTAACACAATATAAATAGAAGGAACCATAGACTGTCTGCTTGAAACCTGTTATTTTTATGAGTTTGAATTCATAGAGATAAAGTGACTTGTTCAGTGTTGTGAAGCTAATTGTGGTAGAGCTAAGAAAAGGATAGTGATACATTTGTTGTCAAGAGTAACAAATCTATTGGCTTCACAGCTTCCAAAGCATAAATCGGTGGTCGTAACACTAAATGATTCCGATGATAGTGAATCTGATGGAGAGGCGTCCAAGGCAACTAACAGTGTTTTTGGTGGATTGGAGTCTATGATTAAAGAAGCAAGACGAACTGCTGAGGTAAGTAAGTGCAGTAATGACAGATGGAAAGATTTATTGACAGTTACTAAAATTTGCTTATTTTTCCTAAAAACTAGACTTTGGAGATTTAGATTTTTTAATATATTGAATTTATGAAAATATTTTTTGTACTTGTATTATTGAGTTTATATAATGAAGTGTGTATAAATTTAGATAGATTTAACTATTTAAAAACCCCTTTTGTCTCCAGACTAATCCTTCTTTCAAAATAGTAAAATAGTGTGGATAATTGTCCTCTGTACTAAGGAAATGTATTGGTTTGCAGTTGTGTTATATTACCAGAAAATAGTTTTACTGAAGTGTGTGATCTAAGTACAGCTTTTGTCCCTATTTGTAATAGCAGTGTTTGTTTAGGTGTGAAATAGTTCAGTTATTTTTAAACCATAGGTCTTGACTGCTTAGTGGATTGTACAGTTAAATGGTGGTTAAAGGCCAGCATTGTTTTTTTTTGAAAGGAATAGAAAATAATGATGAAGATACTTATTTCTAAATATATAATGTGTACTGGATAATCTAAAATATAGATCTAAGTTGGGGTTGTGAAAGTTTTTGATATGGTTGACTTCAAATGTTTTCTAGCAAGCTTCGAAACCGAAAGTACCTCCAAAATCTGAAAAAGAGAATGATCCCATGCGAACACCTGAAGCTCTGCCTGAAGAAAAGAAGATTGAGTATCGATTGTTAAAGGAAGAGATTGCCAAGTAAGTAGCATTTTATGTACTTACAGGTGTGTGCTGTTTGCAACACTTAATCTGGATAGAGTTTATTGGCATTGGGAAATGAAAATGATGCTTTTATCCAAGATGAAGAGTTAATGTTTTTATAAGTTGCACAGAAGGGGGAGCCAGATGATTATCCATAAACTTGAATGCAGTCAGTAATGCACTGAGATACAGACAGCCTAGAAATAGATAAATGTTGTTATAAGGGGAACTAACTACACCATCAGCTTTGCATGCATATTGGTCATCATTGTTATTAGCCAGTGTTAGTCACTTAATATTTTTACATTATTTTATGAAAAAGAATACACCTTTAAAAAATAATTTCAGTTTTTCAGGGAATAATTTATCAACCTTTATTGATTATTTTAGTCGTGAGAAACAGCGTTTGATTAAATCAGATCAACTGAAGACAAGCTCATCATCCCCAGCAAACTCTGATGTAGAAATTGACGGGATTGGCAGGATAGCATTGGTTACTAAGCAGGTTACAGATGCAGAAGCAAAGCTTAAAAAACATCGGTAAGTCTCATTATCAGGTTATACTGCATGTATCAAAATGTTCTATATCAGAAGGATGTATTTTTGTGCTGTGTGTCAATAATAAGTACAATGTATGATTACTCATCCTTTCATACTTGGTAGACCTAGAGAGGCTATCATTTTGTGGAATTGTCCATTTACAGTACATAAAGTAATAGTATTAATATTTAAACAAAAATACCAAGACTTCAAAAGAGTTTTCTTTAGATTTATGTATGGCCTATTCATTGCTAAAATGAAACTCTTTGTTTTGGAATTTTCTTTAAAACCTCTGGCATGTTTTTAGAAATACCTTTATTGGAAGCATATTTTTATTGTTAAAGGTAGACTTAATTGTTTGGAATAAGTCATTACTTAGTGTGTTCAGTAAGACACATAGTCAAATATTGTGTTATTATAAAAACTATGGTATGCAATAACCTTAAGATGTATCCAGAGTGTTATATGCAGTAACACTAAGACGTATTAAGGCTCATAGATGAAATGCTGTGGTGACCGTAAATCTTTAGGGAAATGGTATGGTATGTATATTTTAAAGGAAATTAAAATAAATTCATTTAGATTCTGTTTCTTTAATAACTTTCATAGCAAATGAAAAGATTTTAAAAAATTCTTTCTATTCCCCATCCTCTTTATCACATATTTTATCACATATCCTCTGTCTTTATGATTCATTCTAGATGTCAGTTGTTGTGACTGTTTGAAATATGGTATCTTTCTGGGAAAGATGCGCTTTTTTTTTAGCATAATATTCAGTAGTTGAAAAGATGGAAATCTGTATCCATAAATTTGTCTTTCTGTCCTGATTTATACTTCTTAAGTTCACACTTGTTAGTTAATTAAATGTGCTTATTTATGTTTATTAGATGTTTATTTGTGTGTTTATTAGGAACATTATAAATGAAACCAATGTGAGGATTTTCTGTCTTAAGTCCTGGTTTTTCAGGAGTTATTTAGGGCTATGTTGAAATTTACTGTTGATAGCTTTTCAGCTATAATTCACATTACTCAGACTTGTAAATTCTCTGGTGGTCCAGTGGTTAGAACTCTGTGCTTTGATTCCTGAGGGCCCAGGTTCAATATCTGCTGTGGATGTGGAACTAAGATCCCACAAACCAAATGGTGGAACCAGGAAAAGATTAACCCTTAGTTGCTTTCATAAAATTTAGCAGTGTGTATCTGAATACTTTTGTGATTGATGAATATGAAAATATTTATCCTTTTAAATATTTACCTCTCCGTATCATGAACATAATTTTAAAAATGAGGTATTACTTTGTAAGTTTTTTATTCTGATGATGTTAGTCCACTGGTTTAGAAAAACATTAATAATTTTGTTATTTCCCAATTAGGATTCTCTTGATGAAAGATGAATCTGTTTTAAAGAATCTAGTACAGCAAGAAGCTAAGAAGAAAGAATCTGTTCGAAATGCTGAAACAAAAATTACAAAGCTTACAGAGCAGCTTCAGGCAACAGAGAAAATTCTCAGTGTCAACAGAATGTTTTTGAAGAAGCTTCAGGAACAGGTAGTGTTCTTTTTTAATTCAAATATTGTAGTTTCATGTCTACTACACATTTTTATGGGCCAGATTTTAATAAACCCATAAACCAAAGCCATCAAAATATATAAACTATATGTTGTTCTTCATTGAGACATAATGTTAGCACATTTTAATTTTCAGTTGAATACCCTAAGGCTATTATGTTTAAGAAGGTATTGCCTCTCCTAAGATTTACATTTTCAGAATTACCCTTTATTTCAGATTCACAGAGTTCAACAACGCATTACAATTAAGAAAGCTTTGACTCTGAAGTATGGAGAAGAACTTGCTAGGGCAAAGGCAGTGGCTAGTAAAGAAATAGGAAAACGTAAGCTGGAACAAGATCGCCTTGGAGTAAGTTGTTGGTAGAAATATTTTATGTTTGAAAAGGAGAAGGTTTTAATAATTCTTTTGGGGGTAAGAGATGCATAAAAAATTCAAGGTTTTTCCCTGCATATTCAAAGAGAATAAGATTAAAGCTTTGTTTTTAAATGACATCCACACTTTTGGAAGCTTATTCTTTTATTTTTATTTTTTGTTTTTTATACACCACAAATTAATTAGCAAATCTGTTGGAGGCTTTTGTTAAACTGTTTTATTCTTGTTATTGACTTAGTTTTATAATGTTGGCATTGTTGGGATAGCACAATTATCTTAACAAAAATTGTTTATAAAATCATAGCAATATAAAGTATTGATATCATTTTCCCCCCAGCCAAACAAAATGATGAGACTGGACAATTCTCCAATATCAAGTCCAAGAAGGCATTCAGCAGAACTAATTGCTATGGAAAAAAGACGGTTACAAAAGCTAGAATATGAATATGCCTTGAAAATTCAGAAACTAAAAGAAGCCAGGGCCCTAAAAGCAAAGGAACAACAAAATATTGCTCCACTTGTGGAAGAAGAACCTGAATTTTCTTTACCTCAACCCTCACTTCATGACCTGACTCAAGATAAATTAAGTCTGGACACTGAAGAAAATGATGTTGATGATGAGATTCTGTCTGGTTCAAACAGAGAAAGAAGAAGATCTTTCTTAGAATCCAATTCTTTTACTAAACCTAACCTTAAGCACACTGATACACCTAACAAAGAATGTATAAACAAACCTACTAAGAATACAGTAGAAAAACCAGAACTTTTTCTAGGGTTAAAAATTGGTGAATTGCAGAAATTATATTCGAAAGCTGACAGCTTAAAACAACTGATTTTAAAAACCACCACAGGCATTTCAGACAAGGTTTTGCATGGTCAGGTAACCGAACATTTCATATTCTTTATGAAATCTAGAATTCACCCTAGCCTTATTTGCCTTTTGAAATTGCTGTTTTCTTTTGCAGGAGATTTCTGTGGATGTGGATTTTGTGACAGCACAGAGTAAAACAACAGAAGTGAAGCCATGTCCATTTAGACCCTACCATAGTCCCCTTCTAGTTTTTAAATCTTACAGGTATAGAAAAAAGATTCAGTAAGCTTGAGTTTCAGGATTGCTCCTTGTTCTTAATAATATCTTAATCTTTAATGTTTGATGACAGCGAAAAAATTGAGTCACAATCACTCAAAAAAACAAGCTCGTCATTTTAGGAGATATAAAGATTTAGGTGCTTTGTTGTAGGACTTGAACCAAACAGGAATTAAGAGTTAATTCACACTTGGGTTTATTAATTGTTATCAAATACTAATTTCTGGCTACTGATGGAATTGTGGAGAATTCTGAATTAGTATCTGTTAAGGATTTTAGGAAAAGTAACTGAGAGAGATTCTTACGTGAATTTTTAATTTTGCTTTTTAATTATACTATTACTTTAAGGAATACATTAGCTAGCTTTCATAAAATTGACATTTTCAGATGATTAACTTTGGCAGGTTGTTGTTTTTTTTTTTGAGACTCTTTAGAAGCTGTGTAACTGTTAAATTGATATGGTTTTATTAGAATCTGTGAAACTGTTAAATTGGTATGATTTAATGATAAAATTGCAAAGCACCTACCAGGTAGTATAGATTTTTTCTTTGGTTTTTTGGGTGGCTGGTGATATGTAGAAGAAATACCAATGTTATATAGCATTTTATTATGTGGTTAAAAAAAAAACACTACTTTAAAAACACTAGGATATTTTTGTCCTTTGTTTTCTATTTCAGGTATTTTATATCCTGAGTGTAGAAGTAGTGTGTCCTTTTGACTTGATATTCTGGTTGTTTTCTAGAGTTAATTTTAGTATTAAGTAATTAATTAAATAGTAAACTCAAAGTATAGACACTTTAATTGAGAAAGAAAAAAATGAAAAAATTTAAAATTTGCTGAGGACTGTTTATGGAGCATCATAATGTGCCTCTTTTCTTAGATTTAGTCCATACTATCGAACCAAGGAAAAACTTCCCCTAAGCTCAGTGTCATACAGTAATATGATTGAACCGGATCAGTGTTTCTGCCGTTTTGATTTAACAGGAACATGTAATGATGATGATTGTCAGTGGTGAGTAGTTTTTATTTGTGAATATTTTATAATTTAAAAACCAGTCTTGGTCATTTAGCTTTGATATATGCATGATTATCTTTTCTGTGTTATTTTATTTTAGGCAGCATACACAAGACTACACACTTAGCCGAAAACAGCTATTCCAGGACGTTCTGTCATATAATCTGTCTTTGATTGGTTGTTCAGAAGGAAGCACTGATGAAGAAATTGCTGCTGCAGCAGGTTTTAAAGACCTCTTGTTTCCCAAGTGAAAATTGAAATTAGGCAATTTAAACGTTTTATATTCAGTTGTTGATATCTTTAAACAGCTATAAAAATTCAGTACAGTTACCTGTGACACCTTATCTAGATCTGCTCTGTCCAGTACAGTAGTCACTAAAATAAAAATTCACTTTCTCAGTCACTCTAACCACATTTCAAGTGCTTAATAGCCACTCTTGAGCTTAGTCTCGTGGTCAGTAGCTTACCAGTAAGAGTGCAGATGTAGCACATTTCCATTATTGTAGGAAATTCTTCACAGAGCTCCTCTAACTATTTCAGTTTAAAAAGAGTATGTTAACATGGTTGTTGGAACTTTTACTGATGATTTAAAAATAGTCTCTATTTTTATTCCTTTTAGAAATAGAGGGGATTGGACGTTGAGATGACTGTAGCTTCAAATTCTACAATGAAGTAAAAAAGAAGTTTATACAATTTGACATTGTAGAAAGTGTAGATTACTGCCAGACATTGTGTGTAAATGTTGTTAAGCTTTTCCCCAGATGTAGTGCCAAATAAGTCTTTTGGAAGTAAGGAAATTGATATTTGTTAAATTCAGTATAATCACAGTTCTAGTGATTGTAACAAAACAATCTGTTTAATCATTCCTAATTAAGGACTTTAATTTTCACTTGTTTAGGTTGCTTTTTTTTCAACCCAAATTGGGGTGCGTGATATGGTAGGGTTTGCTGTATTAGTTGAGATAATGTAGACCTTGCTCTTTAGAAGCCATAGATGTTTTTGACTAGTACCTTTAATTTTTAAACTATTCTTTTCTTCATACTCTTTAATTAGCCTCATCTCCATAATCTGTGTTTTTTATACTTTTTATGATGATAACATTGCTCTAATTTCAGAAAAATATGTTGAGAAACTTTTTGGAGTAAACAAAGATCGAATGTCAATGGACCAGATGGCTGTTCTCCTTGTGAGCAATATCAATGAAAGTAAAGGCCATAGTGAGTATATATATCTTTCTCTCACACAAAAGGACCTTATAGTTTATGAGAACACATTTTTGGCATTATATAAAAAATATATTTATCGTTCCTGTGTAACATGATAGAATAAATTTAGCTGTTTTTGAGCACTGTTTAGTTATTTTTCAGAATTGTAAAAGACTAGTTCTGTTAACTGACAGTCTTCTCCTATCTACTGTAGCACCTCCATTTACAACCTACAAAGATAAAAGAAAGTGGAAGCCAAAGTTTTGGAGAAAACCTATTTCAGAGAACAATTTCAGTAGTGATGAGGAACAGTCTACAGGACCAATTAAGTATGGTAAGAAGTAATTTAAGATCCAGAATCATTAAATTGTGGTGTCATTTCTTTGTCTAACACTTTGCTAATCTTTTGATATAATCTGTGGATGCACGCTCAATTGTTCAGTTGTGTCTGGCTCTTTGTGACCCCGTGGACTATAGCCAGGCCCTTCTGTCCATGGAATTCTCCAGGCAAGAATACTAGCACGGGATGCCATCTCTTCCTCCAGGGGACCTTCCTGACTCAGGGATCGAACCTGTGTTCCCTGCATCTCCTGCACTGGCAGGCGGGTTCTTTACCACTAGCTCCACCTGGGAAACCCCTTGGTATAGTGTACTAGCCTCTAAAAGTTTTTCATTTTTAAAAAGCAGTGATGCTGCTTGGTGTTTAAGGCAATTAGTTCTTCCTTATGCAAGACTACCCCTTATATTGCAGGAATGTTGTTCCATGACCCATGTTCCGTAAATGCAAGGATCACCCTTTGGTAAATGTGAAGGCTTTAAATATTGCTAAACCTACTTGAGTGGGGAGACTGCTCCCATTTCAGAACTACTGCCTGGCCTGTGTCCTTGAGAACAGGCATCCTATTTTGTTTAATCTTTGAGTCTGTGTTTTCTGACATACAGTAGGCTCACAGAATGAATTAATTAAATGAGTGAACAAAGTAATGTATGAATGAGTGCTTTACTGTCAAGCACATCTTACATTATAATGTCAGATTTTCATAATTATGTCCTATTTGTAGATTAGAAGATGTGCTCCTTAGATCTGTGGATTAGAGAAATTGTGAGGCTAACTGACTTTTCCTTATAGCCTTCCAGCCAGAGAACCGAATAAATGTTCCAGCTCTGGATACAGTTGTCACTCCGGATGACGTCAGATACTTTACCAATGAGACTGATGACATTGCTAATTTAGAAGCAAGTGTGCTAGAAAATCCTTCTCATGTACAACTTTGGCTCAAGCTTGCATACAAGTACTTGAACCAAAATGAGGGGTAGGTCTCCTTCTAATCTTTGTGTAAGCTGTTGCACTTTTATATTTTTATGTTTGAGGTTTATTTCATCTCTGGTAATCAGGTTTCCCTCCTAGTATCAGTGGAGCCTTTGTTTTTTGACAAAGTGAAAAGTACTTAATTGTGTAAAAGCTGTTAGAAAAAGTTAAAGATTACATCTTGAGTTATGTGCATGGCTCAGTGTATGGGTAATAATTTAGCTACAATCTTTAACTTAAGTAGGCTACTTCAAAGTAGTGTCAGTTAAAACAGTAAATTCTGAGCAGTCCAAGAATTAATCATTGCATTTTTTAATAAGTCAGGTAGTCGTGGTCTCTTAATAAAATTTTGATAAAGTCACAGTGTAACAGGTTAAATTTGATGTTAACTATCATTTAGAGATTTAAAGGTTGTCTAAGAACCTCTAAATTCTGGTGGACTGACTTTCTGTGTCAGTGTTACATTATGTATATTCACATAAGATAAATATTACTTTATCTCAAAAATGACAACTCCTATTACATAATTATGTTTTCTTACTCCTACTTATTGATAGGGTTGCAGAAATAATCTTTTATGACCAGGAGTAATATTTATTGCTATAATTTTGGAATTATAATAGGTTTTTTTTTTTTTAAAGGCTGCTTTATCTAAAAACTTAAAAGGTAGCACTACAAAATGCTAGTACATCACACATACCTGAGTATGGTGCTTTTTAACTTGCTTTATGTGTGATTTTCATGTTAATGGGATAAGTTAAAGTGTTTTCTCTTCTGACTCATTTACTGAATGAAGGCCCCAAAACTGTACATTATTTTATGAATAGGATCATGAGAGACAATTTTCTTCTCCAGGAGACAGCAAGCCCTTGACTGTTGAAAAGAACTATTATATTGAAAGCCTTGATTATTTTGTGCTGGTAGTAGCTGGCCTTGAGAATTGTTTCCCATTCCCAGACCACTGTAAATCATGAGATATTGCTGAATATGGAAAGAAAGCACATTTGAAGTTGATGATCTAGTGGTTTTACAACACCATATTTTTATCTGGTAAATGCACATTGAACATGCACTTAAAAAGGAATTGTTGGCTTTATGGGAAAATTAGGACATTTTTTGGACAAATGTGATATAAAATTTTAATCTACGTCTCTTTATCATAGATAATTCTAGCTTCTTGGTAGGTTCTAGTAGAAAATGGAATTTAAAAGTTGACTTATTAGACTAGAGTGATTTAAAAAGTATTTTCAGGCATTAAAAAAGATGCTCCTCCTTTTCTTTGAAATATGTAGGCTGTGTTCAGAGTCCTTGGATTCTGCTTTAAATGTTCTGGCTCGAGCTTTGGAAAACAACAAAGACAATCCAGAAATTTGGTGCCATTATCTCAGATTGTTCTCAAAAAGAGGAACCAAGGAGGAGGTGCAGGAAATGTGTGAAACAGCTGTTGAATATGCGCCTGATTATCAAAGTTTTTGGACTGTGAGTAGAAACAATAAAGTGGTGTGTGTGTGTGCATTATCAAATAATTCTTCAGGCCATCTTAAATACGGATGTATAACTTCATAGATTATATGTTTTGTCTGCATACAGATATAATAATAAGCTTACTTTCACTGTCCAGTAACCTTAAAACCACTTCTCTGGGTCCAGATTAATTTAAACTAAAAAAGAAGACAGTATTTAGTGAAGAGGTGTTTTTATGTTGTTGTTGTTTATTTTATTGGTAATGAAAAAAGATAAACATTTTAAAGCGTTTCACACTTACCTATTCATACGCAATTTTATTTTGGACAAATTAAGTGAATTTTTGCTAAGTATCTGAAAATAATTTAAAAAAACTTTTTATGCTTATGTAACATTTTCATGAAGGCCAGAAAACATTTTGGTCTTTTTATTATGTTCTCATTACTTATGAAAATAATCTGTAAATCATACTAATATTGAACCTTGCCAAATTAAAAACATTCAGTGACAAAGTTTTTCCTCATTCTCTGAGAAAATGGGATGTTGCCTACCTGTGCTTAAAATTATAATTAATCCACTTGTAAATATTCATTGATATGTGAAGTTTTACTGAACTCAGGAATTATTAGACCCAGATAAGCTTTCATATAAGCATATGGCTGTCAGATCTGTCATTTACTTGCTAACTGGAGTTCAGAACAGACCGACTTGGATGACATGACACCCTTAGTGAATGAACACGCCACTTTCTTATTCCCCCAACTCACTGAACGGATTCAGACAGTGAGAAATGCTTGAGTTTAACCTGAAGCTTTATATCAAAATTAATGCTGTTGATCAACTCAAGTTACAGTGTGTAATGTTTTTCCTGAAGTTGTTTGGTCTTTAAAGGACTCCCTAATTCTTGCAGTTATTTTGTCACATATTTCTTATATGAATGTTATTCTCGAAATTTTTATACAGTCACACTCCTGAGCAGTGCAAATTGTATGTGGTCATAAACACATGAGCTTTTGAAGATCCTTTGTGGTCTTGCTGCCATCTATCTATTGATTTCAGTCAAAGGTGAAATGGCTTCAATGATAATTCTAACTGTATATCTCTGTTGTTTTCGCTGTCATCTGATTCCACTATCTAACTTAGTACTGAAAGGTGTGTTTCTACATATTTTTAATTATCCTTTTTGCAGAAATTGAATTTTTAATGTATGACATTTTCTTAGTGAAATGTGAAAAATCTTGAGTATTAGATATTCCTATGAAGTAGGACTAATCATATGAAATCCCTTTGGACAGTTTCTGCACCTGGAAAGCACCTTTGAAGAAAAAGATTACGTATGTGAGAGAATGGTGGAGTTTCTCATGGGAGCAGCCAAGAGGGAAGCATCAGATACTCTGTCCTTTCAACTTTTAGAGGCTCTTTTGTTTAGAGTTCAGCTGCACATATTTACTGGAAGATGCCAAAGTGCACTTGCAATTTTACAGGTAAGCATTTATTACAGCATTTAATGACATTCTAAATCTTTGCCACTTTTTAGTAAGTTGTATGAATTTGGGCAAGTTTGTGACTGTTTCCTCCTTTGCTTATTTAGTAGGGATAAAATCTTTAGAACACTCTTTAGAATATTTATGAGGTTTAAATGAAGATAATACTTGTTGAGTACCCACCAGAATAAACTTCAGTATTCTGGGGATTCACACCATTAAGGGGATTAGTCCATAGTGAAAACCTTCCATATGGGTGTGGTGGGGTTTTTTGTTTGTCATTTTTATTCTTACTCGATTCTGAATATTAAGACACTTTAAATATATAGATAAATTTAACCTTTTCATTAATTATGTTATAAACCTTAGTATAGTAAAAATTATGCTAATCTGTTACTGATCTCTCTAAAGAGTTTTTTCATTTAAAAAATTGGTGACTATCAAAAATTGGACTTAGCTGTTTAAGAATCATGCCAAAGAAATAAAACACTTCTAATCTTCTTTGCCTTTGCAGTTGAATCTTATTAGGAATATATTTAAAAACACCTTCAGATTATTTTTCCATTTTACCTAGAATGCATTGAAATTGGCTAATGATGGAATAGTAGCTGAATACCTTAAAACAAGTGATCGATGTTTGGCATGGCTGGCCTACATACATCTTATTGAATTCAACATTCTTCCTTCAAAATTTTATGATCCATCTAATGCCAATCCTTCAAGAATTGTTAACATAGAACCTTTTGTAATGCCGTGGCAAGCAGTTCAAGATGTAAAGACTAATCCTGACATGTTGTTTGCAGTATTTGAAGGTAAGTATAAACATTTACAAATTATTTAGAACATCAGCTTATTGCTTATTATGATTCTTCATAATAAAGTGAAACAAATTTATGTATTGCAAATTCAGTTTATTTTTTTAAGATTTATTTATCTTTATTTTTGGCTGTGTTGGGTCTTTGTTGCTGCACGCAGGCTTTTCTCTAATTGCAGTGAGGGGGGGCTGCTCTTCCCTGAGGTGTGTGGGCTTCAGTAGTTGTGGCACCTAGGCTTAGTTGCTCCTGCTGCATGTGGCATCTTCCTGAACCAGGGATCAAACCGGTGTCCCTTGCATTGCAAGGCAGACTCTTAACCACTGGACTACCAGTGAAGCCCCTGTAGTTTTATTATATAAATGCTTTAAAGATTAAATCAGATAAAGTGAGCATGGTCATGGGTGAAAACCAGGAACTGTACTACATTACATAGGTTTTCTGATTACAGCAAAGGGTTTCAGCTAAGCATGTAAATAATACAGCATGTTTACATAGGTTTAATGAGTTGATTGAGTCACAGAACCAAGTAAACTTTGTAAAGCAGTCTATCAATGTGAAAGTTAAAAGATACTACCTTATTTTTTCAAGTAGTTAGTATTTTCTCCCTCAGTCAGTTGAATTTGATTCCTCTCTTTACTAACCAAGGTATCTGCTTTGAAATATAAAGTCTGTTCCCTTCTAATAAGAAGTATATAGCCTAGTCAGAAGATAAAATCTATACATATAACATCAATCAACATAAGAGAAGTATAACTGTCTCAGCATATAGTCTAAATTCTGTGCTTAGAGAAGAGGCTGGGATCTGTGATTTAGAGAATTACTGGTGCAGGCCATAAACCTAAAGGGAAGAGGTTACTGCAGGTTGGCACGATCAAGTATGTCTTCATAGAACAGTTAGGACTTGGAGCTGCACTTTGAAGCTGGATTATGATGTGACTGACATAGTGAACCTCATTCTCGAAGCTGGGACTCTGTTTTATTTCTGTTTCGCAAGGGCCTGTAATGTCTGGCTGAGTGCTTAGTAAATGTTCATTGAATAAACTAGGGAAGAAAAAAGTAAAAGAAGGACGTTCCTATTAGGGGAAGTAAGTAAACAAAAAGCAACAAGTGGATAAGAACTGGTGCAATGTATTTAAAGAGAAATTAGAAGACGGAAGAGTCCTTATCAAAATGAGTTGTGATGTTTAGTTGCAAAATCGTGTCTGACTCTTTTGCAGTCCCATGGACTTCAGCCTGCCAGGGTCCCTCTGTCCATGGTATTTCCCAGGCAAGAATACTGGAGTGGCTTGCCATTTCCTTCTCCAATCAAAGGGAGACATTTGTGATAAAGAATAGTAGGAATTAAACTAGATATGTGGAATGATACTAGGTTTTCAAGAAGTTTGTGTGGTAGGTTTGATGGCAATAGAGAATCTTTAAGAAAGAATGTGCTGGAGAGAAATTATACCAAAGGTAGGAAAACCAACCAGAAGCCAATCGCCATAACTGAGGCATTAAAGAAAGTAACCTGGGAAAGAGTATTTATTGGAGATATCTAAGAGACAGATTAAATATCAGGGAAGAAGAGAAAAAATAGTCAAAGATGATTTCAGGGTTTTGAGTCCAGGCAAAGGAAAGTATGCTAATAGAAAACTGGTGAATTGGAAAGACTGCCAGTTAGAGTGTGAATGGTAATTGGTGTGACTGATAATTGGTCACCCAGGTAGAAATATTTGTTGCTGGAAGGAGACAAGGAAGTATACCTTAAATGGACAGTTAATGGAGAGAAATGGATTTGAAAGTTATCAACATAGAAATTATTGTATTAGTATTTTGCAATTTTTAATGTGCTCCCACAGTAAGTTATTCAATAGTTGAATGAGACCAGGAAAAAATATAAACAATCTCTTAGAAGCAAGCAGAAATTAAGAAGAAGAACATTATCATATGCTAATGTAAAGATAGATTTGTTTAGATAGGATACTTACAAGCTAACTTCACAAGTGCTATTTCAGAGTAGCTTTCACTTAGCAAATCTGAGTAGTTTAGCTTAGCAAATCTTCTAAGTTTAACCTAGCAAATCTGAGAAGTCATATCACTATTGGGCAGGAAGGAAATGGTGACAGTGGTGCAGAGTGAAACAATGGAGGACTATTCTCTAAGAAGCAGATCAAGTAAAGGACTCTTTATAAAGGGAAAAGTGTTCTGAAAGAGTAAAGAAGAATTGTATAAATCTTAATTATGTTGAATTGGTTCATAGTGCTTTTCAGGTCTACTGTGTCCTTCTATTTGTCTTTATATTCATTCTGTTAGTTTTTGAGAGTTTGATATTGAAGCTCCTACTAAAAATCTTAATAACTTAAAAAATTATAGTATATAGAACTGTATGTAACTCTGTACTGTATTTTCCAGTTGTCCTGTAAATATGTTACCATACTTTCATAATTTACAAAATGAAAAGAAGTTTCAAAAAAAGATAGGGAAAGTGTTAACCATGACAGAAAACTGGGGAAAAAGAAAATCAAGTTTAGGGGGATATATTTAAATGACTGTAGATTAGCAGAGCAAGTCCTCTTGAAGCAGGTGAGAGAAAGATGAAAACATAATTGATTCTTTCATTTGCTTGATACAGTTTTTTTGGAATCTAGTATAAATGCAAAGATATATATTTAGATGCAAGAGCTAATAATGGATGTTTTATTCTTAACAGGAAAGTGAGGATAAGAGATCAGTTTTAGGAGTTTGGAGATAATCTGAAATATCTCCTTTAGGTGAAAGCCTTGAGCTTAATAAAGGTGAATAAGATATGGTCAAACAAAAGAAGAAAAATTCATTTTGTATTTGATTCATGTTTTTGGGTAGATGCGGTGAAAGCTTGCACAGATGAGAGCCTTACTGTTGAAGAAAGAGTAGAGACCTGTGTCCCACTTTACACAAACATGATTGTTCTGCACCAGCTTCTTGAGAGGTAAAACTTAATTGACAAGCAGTTAACCTCATATTAAAAATCAATTTTTCATGTGTTAAGATGTGTGTTTTTCTTGTGAAGGTATGAGGCTGCAGTGGAGCTTTGTAAATGTTTATTGGAATCATGTCCCATGAACTGCCAGTTGTTGGAATCCCTTGCTGCTTTATATTTGAAAATGAATCAGCATGACAAAGCCAGGGCAGTGTGGCTTACTGCATTTGAAAAAAATCCTCAGAATGCAGAAGTTTTTTATCATACATGCAAATTCTTCATCTTACAGGTAAAAAAAAATAGAAAAGAAAAAAATTCTTTGTTTTTCATAATTCTTAAATATGATGTTTTTGTTTCACATTCATTTGTCCTTTAAGATGTTGCAGACATCAGGCTCTCCGGGATGTTTTACTGATTGTCTGCCCTTTGCAAACTGTATTAGGTGTTCCTTCTCTTTCTTCCAGAATACTCCATCCATAGTTCAGCCATTGTATCACATTGTGAATCTGCTTATGGCCGCTTTATATTCTATACTAAGAACTCCTAGAGGGAAAAGAGCTCCCCTGCTCCTCACCTAGCACAGAGCCAAACATGTAATAGAGCTTAGTGGCTAATTGGTGAAATTGGTGAATGAAATTTGCTTGTGGTATATTGGATGTTAAGCTGTTTATTGGTTAGTTCAGTTTGAAGATCAAAATATAAAAGTCATCTCTACCTCCACCTACTCAAAAAACCTAATCTCATTATTTTGGGGGTGATGTTGATGGTGGGGCTTTTCCTCCCTTGAAAGATTTTAATTAGACATTGTAAGCCTAATGTATATCTCTCCTCCCTCTTTTAAAAATAGAATCGAGGAGATAATCTTCTTCCATTTTTGCGGAAGTTTATTGCATCCTTCTTTAAACCTGGGTTTGAGAAGTATAGTAACTTGGATCTGTTTCGGTAAGTTTATAGAAGACAGAAATGGTGTAGCTTAGTGGAAAGACTACCAGTTTTTGGTGGATTGATTATATTTTAGGTTAGATTTTTTTTTTAAAAGATACTTGAAATACCCTCTTATAGATGTGTTATAAGAGCAATAAAATTTAGTAAAAATGGACACAAAATGTAAAATGCTTTATATTCTGTTTTCAGAACACTTATAAAGGAAGTTTTGTATTAACACTATGGTGATCCATTCTGCTTTTAATTATTGTCATTGTTAACTTTAGCACTTAATACTATATCAACAAACTATCCTGAGATAATCTCAGTGATTTATGGAAAAATAAATTTCAAATTATTGGATTGGTGGCTTAAAGTGAATCTAAATAATATGCCTTTTTGAAAAAAAAAATTCTGAAGAGGACTGCTTCAACTTCTGAAAGGTTGTTGAGTTAGAACCTTTAGCGAATTTTCTTTTCAACCATCACTCTCTCAGTAGCTTATCAAGAATTCTGTGTTTACCGCCTTTATTTGCTTCCCTGTGAGTTCTTGTTCTAACAACAATAAGAGGCCACAGCACATCATAAGGAGTGGGTTTTTTGGAGGCTTTTAAAAACTTCTCTTTTATTCTTCCTCCTTAGCTCTCAGTAGGGATCAGCAGACTTTTTTTCTTAAGGTCCAGATACTAAATATTTCAGACTTGCAAGCCATATGGCCTGTCACTACTAGTCAGCCTTGCTTTCATAACAGGAAAGCAGCTGTAGACAGTATATAAATGAATGGGCATCGCTGTGTTCCAATCAAAGTTTATTTATGACAATGGATTCGTTTGCTGAGCGTAAGTGAAATAGCATTGAAAGGAAAATATCGTGATACAGCTTTGTTATTTTACATTAGGAAGAGCTAGAAAGGAAGGTCTAAGCTGAATGTCTCCTAGAAGGGATTCTTATAGAAACTACTGAGCAGAGGCAAAGTCTTGGATTTATATGTGCAAGTCTGATGCCTGCATGCGGTTTTCTTTTCTTAGGCACCCCTCCCTGCATCCTACCCCTCAGTATCATAATGTTATATTAAAACATATTTTCAAAAATAACCCACATTTTGTTAAGTCAGTGGTTTATCTGCTGTAGATTTTGAAATTTGACAAAAAAAGTTTGGGGTCACTATTCTTTACCAGAGCTGAGTCTTTTCTTCTGTCCTCTGATGGTTGCCAGTTTATTGACATCATGATTTTAGTGCTCTTCTTAAAGGTCTTTCTGCTTTTCTATACCTAAATTAACATCTTACAGTTAATTACAAAATAATAATTTGAAAGGCAAATTAAAGATGAGAAATTAAGAGATTGTTCGGCTTCCGCATGCTGACTTTCTCCCTATTGGAGTTAGATTGCTTTAACATCTCAGAGCACAGGTTAAATTCAAGGCTGAACAAGACTTTTTAAAACTAGACAATTCTGATTTTCCTTTTGGCACGAAGGTAATTATTTTAGCTTTGAAGAAAATGCTGCCAGTTTGTGCCATGGTCAAAAATGTTGAGATCTTGATGTCAGCCTAATAAAGTAAAAATTTATTCTGGGTCAATAAAAATTTGAAAGTGGGCTACCTCCAGATAATCTTCTCATTGTTTACTAAGTCATTTTGCTTAATTAATTTGTTACTGTAAACGCATAATTCACAGTTCACCAAGAATTATGAGGAAAAAATATCCTGTGCTTAGTTTATATAGACAATTTGAAGTCCTTCTTTACACAGTGCATTTCCGTTAACTGAGGAAATCGTTTTTGAATCAAATATTAAGAGAATGGCAGTAAGTTAGAGAGTGTTCAGCATTGCCATACTTACTGCTGCTGCTAAGTCACATCAGTTGTGTCTGACTCTGTGCGACCCCATCCATGGGATTTTCCAGGCAAGAGTACTGGAGTGGGGTGCCATTGCCTTCTCCAGCGATACTTACTAGTATTGATAAAACAAATTTTTTTGGCCACACCACTCGGTATGCGGGAACTTATCCCCAGACCAGGGATTGAACCCATGCCCTCTGCATTGGAAGCTCAGAGTCTTAACCACTGAACCACCAGGGTAGTCCCTGATACAAATATTTTTAATTATTATAAAAGAGCCAAAGCTTATTAATAGTTGTCAGTGCTCTTAATAGGTTCAAAATATTTTTATTTCAGAGTAGAAATTGTAAACTACTTAGAACTGTAATATTAGAATTGGAGTCTCATTTCTCTTTCTGTGTAACATTTAGTATAAATTTTATGCTATAAAATTTTGCATGTCAAATTTAGCATAAAAACAGAGCTAGAAGCAGTAATTTTCATGTGTTTCAAATCAATTTGAAGATTAGTAGATAACCATAAAAATTAACTTGGGGGTTTCATTCACCTCACTGAAGTTAGTAAGGATAATCTTACATAGATGAGAGTTGAAGTTTCATTTTCTCTTACTTACCTCAGTTTTGAGGAAAGTTGATACTCTTAGAAGTTAAGTGATTAGCGCATGGTGATACAGCTAGTTATGGCCAAGCTGGGATGATAACTTCTAGATTTATCATTTCTTCCCTGTCTTATGCCTCTCCACTCAATCTTCCCCACCCCAGACCCCATACAGCCTCTCTAATACATTAAAACGTAGTCCCTTGAAATAATTTTTTAAATCCAGTTGGTTGTCCTTTGGAAATCAGTGTATTTCCTTTAAAAACATTGTTCCTGAAGATGCTGGTAGTGTTATACACACAGATTCAAATATATTGGGGGAAATCTGAATTAGCAAAGTCAAAAAGATAGTTTTTAGTATCCTTTAGTATTGTGGCTTTTTAAGAGCAGACTTTATTTTTCAGTGTTTCTCAGTCTTACTTGATCATAGACCTCTTTTTGACGAGTGTCTTAATGGGCCAATATGTTATAGTATACACTTTGATATGTCTAAAATTAAGTATAGTGGTATTTGTCTGTATGTTTGTTATTTGAGGGAGAAACAGTTTTCAGATAGCAAGTTTTGTAACTCGAAGAATTTTTCTTTACAAGAATGTACAGATTTTGTGGGTAGTCTCATTTGTTCTCTGCTTTTAATTAGATTTCATTAGATGATTATGGTGGTTTGTTTAATTTGGGCTAAAGATTTTTAAAAATTTGTTTTAGAAGAGTTATTTAAGTAGGTGGTGGTGGTGGTGTAGTCACTGAGTTGTGTTCAACTCTTATGACCCCATGGACTATAGCCCACCAGACTCTGTCCATGGGATTTCCCAGGCAAGAATACTGGACCGGGTTGCCATTTCCTTCTCCAGAGAGGTTCTTCCCGACCCAGGAATTGAATTTGGGTCTCCTGCATTGCAGGGAGATTCTTTACCGACTGAGCTACAAGGGAATCCCATTTAAGTAGGTAGAAGATAATAAATATATGATGCTAGAGATGTGACCAAAATGATATGGTATACACCCCAAAATAAAGTCTCATTACCTTATAAAAATATTTCAAGGAAATTTTAGTTGAAACTGAGGACTTTAAAAAAAGTATTAATAATCCATATATACATAGGCATAATTTTAAAGAGTATGATTTTTTCCCCTCAGGTATCTCCTGAATATCCCAGGACCACTTGACATTCCAGCCTGTTTATGTAAAGGAAATTTTGATGATGAAATGTTTAACCATCAAGTTCCTTATTTGTGGCTGATATACTGGTGAGACATCTACTGTGGAGAGAAATGTTGCATACGAGGCTTGCAGTTGTTATTTACTACTGAATTACACTAAATTAAAATTAACCTGTTGTTAAAATCATTGAAGCAGAATTGAAGGGATGCTAAGGTTTATTCATTATTAAAGAAGATCAAAAGAAGGATTCCATTGTAATAACATCTGTAGTGTTTATACTTTGTCATTCCTTTATCTAATTGAATTGAGCTGTAGACATACAATGTTTTCCTTCATTTTTTAAACAGCCTTTGTCATCCTCTTCAATCAAGTATTAAAGAGACAGTGGAGGCATATGAGGCAGCATTAGGGGTGGCCATGAGATCTGATATAGTGCAGAAGATTTGGATGGAGTAAGTTTAGTTCCTCTTAATAAGAATGGGATTTGAAATAAGGGAAATTGGTTGGGTTTCTTCTTAGAGAATTACTGGCTTAATTATTCTAAATTATAATATTTTTCTTTTGGCAGTTATCTTGTCTTTGCCAATAATAGAGCTGCTGGATCCAGAAACAAAGTCCAAGAATTCAAATTTTTTACTGATTTAGTGAATAGATGTTTGGTTACAGTCCCTGCCCGATACCCCATTCCTTTTAGCAGTGCTGATTACTGGTCCAACTATGAATTTCATAATAGGGTAAGAGCTTAAAACTTTTTTTCTTTAGATATTTGTATAAAAGAAGGAAACTTAAATGATAGCAAAACTCCTGTTTAATATCAGGAGAGCTTTTCTTAGGACCACTTTGCTAGCATTTACTATTATTCTTGACCTTGTTTTCTATTTATCTCTTCAGAGTCTCAAAACAGAGCCCTTTAAAGTTCAGTTAAGATAAATGTGCATATTAATTACGTTCTACTTAAGCAAATTTAACATTGAAGCACAAGTGAAGCGATATTAAGGTTTAATACATATTAAAAAAGAGAGATCAAAAGAAGTAACTGTAATAATATCAGTAATATTTTTCTTGAGTAACTGGTAATTTTACTGAATGAAAAATTCTGTAACTTTAAAATGAATAATAATGTCCTTACGTGTTGTAGCTGCTCTTTGTATCAGTATTTTTTCAGGAAAATATAGGCATACATGGGACATAAGAAAGCTGAAATCAGATGACGTTTGGAATTTTTAAAGTAGAATCTGAATATTGATACATTTATAAGGTCATCATCTTATAGGCAGTGAAGCAAGTGTTCTTTTAAAATTGTTTTATTTTCAAAGACCCCTATTATTCAGTGCAGTGTAAGCTAAAAGTTTCTGCCTAAAGCTCAGTGTAGACTAAAACATCTCTGTGTTTTATTTATTTTTTTGGTGGGTTGGTTTTGTTGCTTATCAGGATAACCAATTACTATGCTTTGTACTTCTATGCCATTCTTTATCCCAGGATCTCAAACCACTTTATGGACATTAAGTCATTTATACACGGGCATTCCATGAGCAAGATGTGGCAGGTATTACTAGCCCTATGACTTGCCCAGCTATACAGCAAGTGAAGGTAGACTCAGGAATAAAAGCCCAGACTCCTGGCTGCTTGTCAGTGTTTTCAGTCCATGGCTGTCATCACTGGGTCATGTGTCCTAATTCATACTTGGAAAGTCACTAATATAGTTAATGATAGGAACTATAACTCACAGCATCATACATTACTATAATTTATACATTCATGTCTTAAAGGCCATTTTAGTTTTCTCATTAAAACACATAGGTAATTGGATTTCACATTTTGTTGCGTTCCTTTCCCCCCTCAACCTTTACAGGTTATTTTCTTTTATTTGAGCTGTGTTCCAAAGACCCAGCATTCCAAAACCTTGGAACGGTTTTGCTCAATTATGCCAACTAATTCTGGACTTGCACTGAGGTAAGGAAAAATAAAATTCTCAGTTTAATTGTATTGGCTCTTCATATAAAATGATTCTTGAAAACTTACTAAGAATAGTCTGTACTTTCACTATTTCCTCATTCCACTTTAACTTCAGAGCTGTTAAGCAATACATAGTTATTCACGTAAAAGTGATCGTAAAAATCTAGTCACTTCAGAAAACTGCAGATTATAAGGGGCAAGAGTGAAAGAGAAAAGCAGCCATCCATATATATTTTAGTTACTATGACTTCATTTAGGTCAGTCATTCTCAAATATTAGCATGCATCACAATCTCCTGGGATACTCATTTAAAATGCAGTTTCCTGAGTTTATAGCTCTCTAATGACGTTGGAGAAACACTCATCCAGGGATTTCATACATTGTTAGATTTTTTTTTTTTAGAGCATTTGTTTGTAGTTTTTCTGCTCTGATAGAAAAAACTCCATTTTAACTGTGAAGAATTGTGCTTTTTGATTCAGAAAGGTACTCTGCGTACTATTGCTCTGGCTTCTACTTGTGCCATCATTTCCACTGCATCAGTTGTGTCTTATGCTTCTAAGCTTGTTTTACGGATTATAAGGTGCCTAAGGACTTCTCAGGTGGCTCAGTGGTAAAGAATCCATCTGCCGATGCAGGAGACACAGGAGAAGCGGGTTCTATCCCTGGGTTGGGAAGTTCCCCTGGAGGAGGAAATGGCAACTCACTCCAGTATTCTTGCCTGGAAAATCCCATGGACAGAGGAGCTTGGCAGGCTGCATTCCATGGGATCACAAAGAGTTGGGCATGACTTAGCGACTGAACACGCACTCACACAAGGTGCCTAAAGTAGTTATCAAATATTCCTTTATGTTTACATTCCACTTAGCATGTATGTGGAAAAATGGTGTAAGAGACTGAAAAAAATTCAAAAGCCTAAGACTATGACAAAAATTACAAAATAACACTACAGTGTTTTATAATAAAAATTCTCAGTAAGCATGCTAATCTACCAAAGTTAATTACAGAAATTTGTATTATAAATAATCACTTTTGGTAAAACATGTGAAATAGAAAATGTAGTGGTATTTAACTAGTTTCTGTAATGGGTGGGTATTTGGAATATAGGTAGTTTAATTGTTGGTTTTGTTGGTAAAGCTCCACTTTTGATCATTCTTATTTCCTTATAGTGATTCCTGTCCTATTTTTTTCAGAATAGAGAACTTAATAATTAGTCAATGTACTTATTACATTTTAGCTCAAGGAAATTAAGTATACTCTGTTTAGTAAAGAAAGAAAAAATACTAAGAAATCGTATTAATATATCAGTTCCTTATTTTAGAAGACTTGGGGCTTAAAGGAGGGGCATGTAGAGTGTTAATTTGGAGAGGTGCTTTGGTATCCTGTAGGAATACTATTGGAGAAGGCAATGCCAACCCACTCCAGTACTCTTGCCTGGAAAAATCCCATGGATGGAGGAGCCTGGTGGGCTATATATAGTCCATGGGTTCGCGAAGAGTCGGACATGACTGAGCGACTTTACTTTCACTTTTCACTTCCCTGAATTGGAGAAGGAAATGGCAGCCCACTCCAGTGTTGTTGCCTGGAGAATCCCAGGGACGGCGGAGCCTGGTGGGCTGCTGTCTATGGGGTTGCACAGAGTTGGACACGACTGAAGCGACTTAGCAGCAGGAATACTATTAGTTTGTTGAAGATGGTATGGAGACTTAGCAGCAGGAATACTATTAGTTTGTTGAAGATGGTATGGACCTTGACTGGACCTTTTGCTAGTTTGCATGTTTCTTTCCCAGGGTAATTTTAATAAGAGGCTTCCTACAAATACTTGCTGAATAGCCTTGATGGAATTTAATGGATCAAAAATTATAACTAATCAAACATTAGAGCACATTTGAGTTCCTCATACTTGCAATGCTTTTGTTCATTTCCCTGAATGTACTTTACAGGCTACTTCAACATGAATGGGAAGAAAGCAATGTTCAGATTCTGAAACTTCAAGCCAAGATGTTTACATATAATATCCCAACATGCCTGGCCACCTGGAAAATGTAATGCAACAATCTTGTACATGTTCTTATAGCAATTGCTTTTATTTATAAGGTTTGCTCCAGACAGGTAAATCTGAAATGACATCTATTTCTCCACGTGGAGAGATCTCTAATTTAGATTAATTTTCCTTGAAGGCGAACATGTGGATAACAATACTGTTATCAAACAGATCTGTTATACACATTTTAAGAGTGTCTCTTTTAAAATGCAGGGTTTTTCCCCTGTTACAATTGGATGTCTTCTTTCTTTTGTAGGTGTTAGTGCTAATTATTTTTTTTTTACTAGCAATTATGAGTATTTTTCATGAACCTTAATTTATGTTCAGAACACTGGTCTGCTTTATTATTGTAAAGTTGATAAAAATTGTTGAATTTTTCTTTTCACTATAGGTTACCCTCCTTGGAAGTTTAGCCTGTTACTTTCAGGAAGTTTTGTTCTCAGATTCCCACAGTCAGTATTCTGTGAGTGGTAGTATTTCATTTTGTTCAAAGATATATAATTTTTTTTTCCTTTTCTATATTCCTTTTTTTTTTCTTAGAGCCATTGCTGCTGAGATTGTTCTAAAGGGACAAAGAGAGGTAAGCCATGATTATCAGATGGGTTGCCTTTTTTTTTTTTTTAAAGTAGTTATTCTGCCCTTTTTGTTGACTTCTCAATTTAAAAGGATTAAAGTATAGAGGTTAACATCCTAAGAACTCTACATGTTTGGAAACTCCAAAACCCAATATAACCATTTTGTCTTGAATGTTATTATATTGTGAAGTACCATTCAGATGGTTAGGTTTATGAAGGGGTTTTTCACCACATCTCCTGATGCAATTGTATATATATCTATCTTATAGGTCCACCGTTTATATCAGAGAGCCTTACAGAAGTTACCTCTTTGTGCATCACTGTGGAAAGATGTAATGCTTTTTATCTTTTATTTCATCTTGAAGTTTTCCTATAAATTTTCTGCATGTGCCATATCCATTGATGTGGTAATGCTTAAAGTCTAGCTAAGTCTTACTTCTATGCTTCCCTGTCTTTTACAGCAACTCTTGTTTGAAGCATCAGAAGGAGGTAAAACTGATAACCTGAGAAAACTAGTTTCCAAGTGCCAAGAGATTGGAGTCAGCCTAAATGAGCTCTTAAATTTAAACAGTTACAAAACAGAAAGCAAGAATCACTGAACACTGGGTGCAGTCAGTTCTAAGTCCTTTTAATAATTGCCAAAATTATTTGAATGATCCTTCAAGATTAGGCTGATCCCTGGCTAAGGTCTGTGTAAGGCAGACAAGCATTACTGATCATATCAAGTCCCCTACAATATCCTATCCTCAAAACCGGAAGCAATGAACATGACCCTCTTCGGTTGGATAAATGAACTTCCTGTTTGGCCTGCTTCTGGGCCCTGCCAGATTCTCATAACATCATGTACGTAAGTATAGTTCCTCAAAGTGACTGACATTTATTTTCATTTTGCTTTGTTTTTGTTTTTATTTTTTACTTTCCCCCCTTCCTTTATGTTGTGCTGTTCCTGATTCACTTGACACTCTCTGATGCCTGAGAGATTCTTGTTTGGGATTTAATTTCCAGGGCTGTGTTTACAGTAAAAAGCCGGCAGTCCCTTTTAGTTTTTCCTCTTTAAACTTTTTGAGATTCTTCATTTCAGGATCTAAAACTTAAGCAGTCCATCTTAAGGAAAGTGTAACTGCCATGGCCACAAGTCCGCTAGTTGCACTTGAATGCTCTAACAGGGTGGTTTATTGCCCTTTCTACGTTCTGGACTCCTTGCCGAGACTGTTTAACTTGAAGATTAAAGAAACTATTGCAAATGCCAGTGCATCAGAACCTAAGAGTGGTCAAATATTATGTGCAATTTTTTTGTAAAGAAATTTTAATTTATAATAAAGTTTAACAGTTTAAAGAACAGTTAATATTTGAACTGCTTTGTATGGCAATACTACTTTGTAGTATTAAAATTGTTTATAAAATATTTTTAATATAAGTTAAATTTTTGAAAAATGTTGCTGTCTTTATTCACTTTTCACATTCTGGTGGGAAAGGGTTGAAGTAGGAGATACGGATATTCACTGTGACTATATCAGCACCTTCTTATCCTGAACGTGCTTTCCCATAAAAACATTCCAGTGTCTTTTCAAATTCATGAGAAGGGTGAGTCCTTTTCTGTTTTGAGGACAATGAACATATAGGCTTGCACTACTGTTACGTTCCTTGTTAAGCCCGTAGTATTTAGAAAGTTTTTCCAACTATAGTGTGAATGACTTACTTAATGACTGCTATCTTATGTTGAATATCAATATGACTCCATGCAAAGGAGACTTTTTGTTTTGTTACCAGTCTATAGTGGATTGTTTGCACTTGATGAAAAATTGTTAATGACACACACACACACTGCCACAAATGTGGTCTTACAGGTACAAGTGCAATCCAATTATTGAAGGCAGAGCAGCAGCCCCATGAAATACTAGGGAAATTTATACATCTGTACATTTTTATAATGCTTAGTTAAAATAAAGCCATGTTTGAGGCTCTACTAATGTGCCAACCAGACAGTGCAGATTTCACTAGTAAGTTCTGTTTGGTGAGGTCAGGAACAGAACCCATTTGGCCAGTATGTTTCATTAAACCAAAAAGAGGCTATATGGTTTTTGTCTAAAACCAAAGAAACTTGAGTGGAAGATAGTATCTCTGAGGGGTGTTCCTCCAATGTATGCACTTAACTGTTTAACCTTGAAAGTTTTTCCTGCCTGATTATTTGAAAAGCAGTTTGGTGCTTGGAAAAATACTGATTTTTTCCCCCCACAGTATAATATTTTTGGTATTAATTGAATATCTCAGTGTTTTTAGAGACAGTGCTAAATTTTGAACTTTGGTTCAAAACCTGTCATTTGTTGCATTAACAATTCCATCGGCAATGACTTTTGCCTCTTTTTTTTTTTCCTTCAAAAAGACTACTTTGCATTGGTGCATGCAACTGTAACATCCAGCCGTGCAGACTGTCTACTGTACCAACTCCAGAGGTCCCAGTTCACATGTGCACATTATGCAGGCTGTGACTTAGCATGAGGTCTTAGCATATGTTAAGCAGCTGTTTAATTTTTAATCACTTGTCATATGGCTACTTAAAATCATGAAGCTATTTTATAGAAATTATACTGCCTTAAAGATAATACCATGTTTTTTCTCTACCGTTTTATAAACTCACTTTAACCTCCCCCCCAATAGTAAACATTGCTTACAGGTGTGGTGTATGTTCCTGTCATCCTTCCCTATTCATATGTTGTTTGATGAAGTGTTTTCAACAAGTAATAATTAGAATATTAAAACTTAGGGTTAAAGTTGCTAGAGTTATTGTAGTAACATGAATATAATATTTAACATACTGTATGACTGAAGTCTTTTCTTGGGCAAAGAATATTATACAGGGTGAAGAGATTAGTCATTGAGAACTGCAGTTCCTTATACTCTCCCACACCTGTCATGGGGGAAAAAACAAGAGGGATTTTTTTAGGCTATGGGGTTTTATCTCTGATAAAGGAAGTGGTGTGGAAGATTGCAGTGTATTTTTATGTGTTTTTCTTCATTTTAGAGAACAGCCTAATATTTCTATTTACCTTTTAACGGAAAGTGGACCTTGTAACATTGTTGTCACTGGATTATCTAAGGCGGTTTGCTTTCAATTAAAGGGCATATAAACCTGCATCATAAAGCAGGCAAGAATCTCCAGGTGCAACATCTAAGAGCTAAAGGCACTAAGCAGACAGCAGAAGGTGATTAAGACTGACAACAAATGTAGAGGGGCTTTATTGAAGGTTGTGATTCAAATATTTATTTTTCAAGGTGGTTGAAAAAGCAGGAGCACATGGCTATAACACAAAGCAGGGGCCGGTACCCTCGCTTGAGGCTGTTGTGCACTCACAGATGAGTTATAACTGCCTTAAGTCACTGGCTTTCATATCTCTGTTAACATTAGTGCAAGGGAAGAATGGGGACTACAAGTTACATGACCTTGCAGTTATTGCCTGCCCATATATCATTGCCCCTTAGTACAAATTAACAGTAATTATACAGAGCATTTTGGAACAAGAGCTTTTCAAGAGAAGGTAGGCTTCTAAGGGACATTTTTTGTATTCTTCTTTTGTCCTTCACAGTTTAACAATTGGGTCTCTGTCTTTCCAAGCTGTGGTACTTCTTAATGCGGGTGGTATTGCTGAGCTGAAAAGGGAGGACTTCGGAATTTTTAAAAAAATTTTAGGACTATATTCCATATACCACCAAACAAAACCCATTCGCTTTCTGAGGTGTCCTTCAGATGTGTGCTCGCTGTTCAGGGGCCAGTGAACAGCCACCTGAGCATATGTGGCCCCATCCTGTGTTTCATCCCCATCTTCTACCAGCACTCACGTAGCCTTCCTCAGTAACACAGTGAGGGGATACTTCCTGAGTATTGCTTGCTTGAGGTACGTGCAATAATTGTGAAAAGAGTTTTTCATTTTTTTCTCTGACATATTTGAGATAGATAATAGAAAGTGGTGTCTGTCTTTCGTAGATGGTACAATGGCTATTGAATTTGTCTCCACTTTCCTTTAGTGATCTTCACAAGAGGGACCCAACAGCATGTTTTCAGAGGACCCACAGTGAAGAGTCAGGCATTTTTTCATTCCAGAATCAATTTGAGCACTGTGCTAGACACTTGCAATACAAGGAGAAATAAAGAGGTCCTTGAGTCTTAGCAGAAGAGTATATGCCAAGAAAGCATTTCCAAAAAGCCTCCAAATTTGGGGAAGGAGATTGGGAAAGTGTTCCCAGATGGAAGTGGATTATTGGCTAAGTCACAAAACAGGAGGAGGACAAGTTGAGGCCTAGTAACACTATTTTCAAAAAGTATGTACTCCTATATACCTGAGTATTAGAAGACAGTTTGCAGTGTTTAGAAAGCTGTTTTTAAAACTTCCTAAAAGACCTCTCTGGCTTTGTGCTGATTCATGCACAGTTGACAGTTTGTTAGACACGATGCAGGTAAGACGTGAAACTCAGTAACAACCATGTCGATCTAGAAGAGAGACCCCTTGAGACATGCTGTGCTTCTAAATCCCGATGAGCAAGACCGAGTGGGACTCAGCCATATCAAGCTCAATTTAAACAGCCTTGACATAGAAGGTTGGATTGGCATTGCAGCTGCTTCTGCTATTTTTTTTTTTCCCTTTCGTTTTTTCCCCTAACTTTGGGTAATAAGTGAAAAAAAAAAATGCTACATTGAACATTTATTAGTATTACAACTTGTAGAGCCCTGTTTCATTCCTACTCAAGGCTATAAGATATATTTTGTGACTCTGTTATGAATCATTTGTATAGAAAAACTACCCGGAGATGGCCCAGCCTTTGATGCTTCAAACTGATTTTTCCAAATGACATATTTTAACCCAATAACAGAAATAATTCAGTTAATAGGAACTCAGTAATGCCAGGAGAAAATTAATATAGTTGAGGAGCAAAAAATTTCGCTTGATCTTAAAAGGAATAGGTGCTTCTTGGTTTCAACAAGAAAGCAGAAGATCTGAAATATTTGAGGCCAATTCGACTGGTCTTAAGTGATGTGACTACATGAGTGTCGGTGGGTCTCAGTGCTTTCCTCTAGTTTAAAGACACAGCTGTGTGTAGGAGACGATAGAATGTTAACTTGAGTCAGTCGTGTCACAAGTACCATGTAGAATAATGAGTATTTTACTTCTATGTAAGACTCTTTAGTAAATTTCGGAGCCCACCCAAAGATAGAAACAAATATGACTCTTAAAGGCCATCTTCAATAAAGTAAAAGCCTAACTCCAAACAGGAAGGCTATTTGCACAGCTGTTCTAAAAGAGAATATACTCCATTTGCCCTTTACTGGGTAATTTGAAAGCTTCAAGATTGATTATCATTTCAGCCAGAATCAAAGGTGGGTTTACAATATTGTTTGGTCTACCAAGCAAATTAAATCTTGCAAATGTTCTTACCTAGTGACGTAAGCCTTATGAAATGGAATGATAGCCAACAGCCTAAGGGAGCTGAGCCAATTACGAAGGGTGATAGAAGAGTTGGTGAGCTGTCTGCATTAATGGAGATAATCAGGACATCTACAGCGAAGGCCAAAACAAACACTCAGCTTGGCACAACTTACAGTCCAAATTAGACTGCCTGTGGATGTATCTGGCACTTCATGCTGATTGAAATGGAGCTACAGAAAGATAGTTTTAGGAAATAGAGAAGTGTGAACCAATGTAATGAAAAAAGCACATATCTAAAAGATCTGGATGTTAGATTTAGCTCCACCACTAAGTAGCTATGCAGTCATGACAGGCCATTTTACTGCTCCTTGTCTTTTCCTCCATATACAGCATATGGAAATGCATGTACTTAACCTCAGGGGTGTTGAGAGATCATATAGTAGAAATTATCTTAAAAATACTTTCCAAAATTTTGAGGGCAAAGGGCTGCTATAAGAGTTTGCTGCTTTTGGACATAATTTTATTACCATCAGTTGGAGTGCATAACAATGAGTTAATTGTTGACTTTAATTGAAAAGCACAAGAGATCACTGCCATCTAAATTCAGTGGCTCATCATGGCCTAAAATAACAGATAAGTATCCATGAGAAATAAGTCAGAGGGGTAAACATGAAGATTATAATTCTGAGGATTCTCAGGACATTGGGTGGGTTTGTTCTTTGATTTAATGGAGGATAAAGACCACTCCTTAACTTGGTACTTGTTATTCACTTGATGTGTCTAGACCAAGCAATCATTGGTAGTTTTTAAGTGCAAAGAGTAGTCAGTAATCCAAACACTTTCCACACTTTTATTGGAATTGCTTATGAAGGGTGTGGCAATATTGACCAATTTATGCTTCCAAGCAGGAGTAGTAAAATGACCTAATCAGGCAAGAGAACTTGCATAAAGTTGGGATGACCCACAGCCTCAAGACAACCCTCCAGGAACATGCTTTTAAGAGAACTGCCTTGTTTTCTTTTTAACTATGATTTTACTTTTTACTGTAATAAGGCCAAATCTGGTGGGAGCTCAGGTCTCAGTGGTGGAAAGAGAAAAATCACAGAGCACAGACAGGAGGTAATTGGTAACATTTACTTTTGGTGATTGATTAATGCAGTAGTGAGTAAAAGTGTGATCTGGTGAGGGGCAGAGGAAGGAGAGTCTGAGTACAAATCACCAAGAGTAAAACCCAGGACTTGCAGTGTGTTGTAAACGAGATGCCTGTGGTAGAACTGGCAGATGAAAATACCATCGGCTTAGATAACTAACAAGGACCTACTGTATAACTTAGAGAACTATACTTAATATTTTTTAGGAACTTAAAAGAATCTGAAAAAGAATGTGTATGTGTACATGTTTAATTGAATCATTGCTATACACCTGAAACTAACACAACATTGTATATCAACTTTAAAAATTACATAACTTTTAAAAAGTTAAAAATTTATAAACTTTAAAAAGGAAAAGAAAGAAAATAGCAGTGGCTTAAACAAGATAGAAGTTTCTTAAGTAAAGACCCTTGTAGGTGGATTGGGGCTGACCGATGTGGCATTCATGTCTTATTACTCTGTCCTCTGTGATCTCCATTCCCAGGAGAGTTGCCACATGTGGTTCTGCTGGTCATGTCATGTACCTTGTGGAAAGACTTAAACGGGCTGAAATTAAGCCAGTGATCAGCTAGCTTATCAAGCATCCTAGGGCACTGGTTGAGTCTGGAAGAAGAAGGGCCTTTTTCTAATTCACGCACAAGGACCCCCTGGACACCTAGTTCTGTAGGGAGAAGGGGCCTTTTTCTGAATCGCACACAGTTTGGTGGTCCTGTTGATTCAAGATGGCTTTTCCAGTCCCAGGTCTTCTGTTCACATTCCAATTAACAGGAAAGAACAAGGAGAAAGACAAATTTCCTCTGTTTTTAAAAAAATTTGTTAATTGGAGGAAAGTTGCTTTACAATGTTGTTAGTTTCTGCCATACAATGTAATTCAGATATAATGATACATTTCCTGCCTCCCTCCGGAGCTTCCCCTGCCCCGACCCTTCTAGGTCATCACAGAGCACCAGGCTGGGCTCCCAGTGTTATATAACAGCTTCTCACAAGCTGTCTGCTCTACACATGGTAGTGTGTTTATGTCGATGCTGCTTTATTCATCCCACTCTCTCCTTACCCCCACAAACCGCCTCTCTCAAGAGTACTTCCTAGAAGCTAAACATAACCATATCTGCTTTTGTTCCATTCTTCAGACATTAAGCCACTGTGAGGGAGGCTGGGGTATGTAGTCTTTATTTAGGTGGCTATGTGGACAGCAAAAATTCAAGGATGAAGGACAGAATACATATTTGGGGGCAGCTAAACATCTCTGCCACAACACAAATAGAGTAAACAGACTACGATAAGGTTTGTGGCTTTAACCTAGTTCTGATCTCTAAAACTCTTTAATGGTGAACCACTAAAGCCCTTCCAGTTTTATAATCTTACTCTATAAATCTTTTGTTGGAAATAGGAAAACAGCACATTTCCCAGGTCTAGCCTGTATCAGACACTATTCTCAGTACTTGAGGTTTATTAAATTCTTACATCAGCCCTATGAGATATTGTTAAAATCCCCATTTTATTTTTTTATTTTTTATTCTTTTATTTTCCAGAGAGTTATCTTTAATGTCTATGCTAAATAAATAACATTTACACACAGGACAAAATCATCACAGGTTCCTGTAAGAATCCAAGGTAAATGTACAGAGGCGTATCCACTGCTTCAAAGTCTAAAACCAAGCATCTGCATACAAGCAACCACTTTGATTAAAATCTTCCAACCTTAATTACTCCTTCTTAAAAAATTTTAAATTCTATATTGGACAAAACAGATACAAATGTATTTGTGCAAATGAACTTTAAAAATATGGCTTAAAAGTCATCTGTTATTTCTGCAGCCTCGTACTATACAAGCACACTTGAGTCATCGTCATTCTGCATTGGCCATTATTCTTAGTTCAAGGGAATACACTGTCACATCTACAGGCAATATAAACCTAATTACATCCAAAAGGAACAAAGAATTAAAATGCTATTGAAGCAAATTTCTAGGGATTTTTAAAGACACTGAACATTAATGGAATTTGAGAAATAAGATCTGCAGGGCTTATCTCTCCCTCTATGTGTTGAGATTTCTTGGAGAAACCTCATCTGACCTAAGAGTAACAAGAAATCAGCACAACTCATTCCATTCTATCACACGTTAAAAAATAAAATCCATCCAATTGTCAAAAATTAACTTCTTATAAACCCAGTCAACAATTTCTTTAAAAAAGTAATGTGTAACCTCTGCTTTAAGAGATCACAATAAAGACAGCTTAAATATTGCCATAATTAAGAAAAACAATTCAAGTTCCTTGTACAATGAAATTAAATTCATCACATAACAATCATCCTGAGCTACAAACACATCAATTACCTTGCAAGTCATATCACCAACTGATAATTTTACATACATTAATGACAAGTACAACATTTACCAATTATAAGTCTACAGGTTTACTTGTTGGTAGTAGTTGAACTTTTCCAGTAGGATTTTTTGGAGAACCTTTATACCAGATCCTCTCTTTTTCTGATGGTTTTCTAAGGACCCTGCTGCTTACGCCAGGGGGAAAGACCTTATCATTACTTACAATAGATTTTACTATATCATCGTTTGTTAGATCATCCAAGGGAACCTTAATTTGCCTATTAGATATCGCTTCTTGTTTACAAACTCTCGTGGACCCAAGAGAAGCATTCACAGAGTTTGAGTGCCTCTTCATTTGTAAGAAAGATGTAGAAGTTACCTCCATGCTTGATTTTGAAATCATATCAATATTTGACTGCTTGCAAGATGACTTCTGTTCTTTAGGACCTGATCTGGTACATGGATGGGAGGAATCTTTTGTCCTACTTTCTACACAAGAGGGAAGAGCACTCTCACAGCTCACTGATTTAACCAGAGGAGAAGCAGTATCACCAAGACTCGCTAGTTTACACCTTGGAGGTTGTCCACCATACTCCAACAAAGAATTGATTCTTCTCACTGACTGACGGAAAGGCGTACACTGAAACTTAAGAGGTGACTTAACTTTTGTCCTATTTGGTTCATTTAAAGAGAGCCTGTTAAACCACTGTATGTGGTCTGAAACCCTTCCATGCTCTGTCATTTGTAAACATTCAGAAACCGTTTCATCGCGTGCTTCCACCAGTGACTGCTGTTTAATGATTCCCCTAGGACCAGGTTTTGACAGGTTTGCGCTACTGCACGTGGTCTGTTCCAAGGAAGAGGTGCTAGCCACAACCTCCCTAGAAGCTGTGTGTAAAATCCCCATTTTATAAAGGATAAACTGAGTCACAAGAGGTTAAGTAACTACTGAGACACAAAGGTGGTAAATGACCAACCCAGGAAGTTGACTTCCAAGCGATGCCCTTAATCGGAAACCTAGAACCTTTAAAGTGAATTTAGTTGGTTCACCCAGAAGCAGTTCTGGGGCCTTTGAGGGAATATAGAGAAGGGGGCTCTTTATTGCTGTTGTCACTGAACTAGTAGAATGTAAGCCTGGAACCACCTCACCACGGTTCTGTGAAAGCCCGCTGGGAGTGGGGCCAGAGGAAACGAGCTCAGAGGGGGAAAGAGTTACATACTGGTGCTCATGCAATCTGAAATCCCTGGATGTTTCAGGTATTTAAATTTTTTATTCTCATAAACTACCTCCACCTGCCCCATACACTTTTTTTTTTTTAAATTGGAACTTATGAGGTTCAGTATAGTTGTCTTCTAACAGTGCAATAGGTTAAACACGTTCAGTTAAACATTTGTGGATCTATGCCTGAAGAACGTAAGTTGCAGCACTGATTAAGACACTAAAGACTGAAAATGGAGTAGGTCCTCAGAGCTGCCTACTAGACAGACAAGTAGTAACTTTATGTTGAACTTGAGAGGAATAGGAGAAAGGACAGAGAGAGAGAGTTGCACATGTAGGTATGTGGCGGTGGGGGCGGGGGTGGCTGAAAAAAAGACACATTTCAGAGACAATGATAGCAGTAATGCCTCTTTAATTTGACTTCAAGGTCTGGTTACATAAGCTTGGGAAAGTTCACTTCACTCCTCTAAGTCAACATTTCTTTCATAATTGGAGATTAAAACTAGCATTTATTTATCTTGCTTGGGGTTCTGAGGCTAATATGGTCATATAGTTTAAGGGCTTAGACCAGTGCCTGGAACACTAAATACTCAATAGCATTAGCCTCCTACAGCAGAGATTATAGAAGCAGTTTGAGGGAAGAAACCACAGAAATGTGGGCTAAGGCAGCATTTCAGTACAAGAGAAGGCCTGTGGTTGCTGTGGTGGGGAGGGGTTCTCATTACTTGATAAAATGCCCAAGAATAAATAAGACCTGAAGAACAAGTCGGGACAAAGAGAGTGGAGTAATCAAGTAAGTTAGTTGTTATATATATATATATATCAATCTATTTTAGACCTATGTTTATTTGACAAACTTCCAATGAAGGTTTGGGGAAAAAATGGTGCTAATGGATGAGAATAGCACTTGCAAAGAGATGAAACTATGGCTTTTTAAAAAGCTGGAAATTCCCTACTGTGGGGAATGTACTAAAGAGATTATGGTGATCTAGGCCTTTCTCTTCAGTGTGATTCTAGATCTACCACATCAGGAACATCCAGAAGCTGCTTAGACCCTCAGAATCTCAGGCCCCACTCCAGACCTACTGAACTGGAATCTGCATTTTAATCAGATCCCTGAATTATTTGATGCACATTAAGATTTGGGAAGCACTAGTCACCCTGCTTATTTAACTTATATGCAGAGTACAGCATGAGAAATGCTGGGCTGGAAGAAGCACAAGCTGGAATCAAGATTGCTGGGAGAAATATCAATAACCTCAGATATGCAGATGACACCACCCTTATGGCAGAAAGTGAAGAGGAACTAAAAAGCCTCTTGATGAAAATGAAAGAGGAGAGTGGAAAAAGTTGGCTTAAAGCTCAACATTCAGAAAATGAAGATCATGGCATCTGGTCCCATCACTTCATGGCAAATAGGGAAACAGTGTCAGACTTCATTTTGGGGGGCTCCAAAATCACTGCAGATGGTGCCTGCAGCCATGAAATTAAAAGACGCTTACTCCTTGGAAGGAAAGTTATGACCAACGTAGATAGCATATTGAAAGCAGAGATATTACTTTGCCAACAAAGGTCCATCTAGTCAAGGCTATGGTTTTTCTTGTGGTCATGTATGGATGTGAGAGTTGGACTGTGAAGAAAGCTGAGCGCCAAAAAATTGATGCTTTTGAACTGTGGTGTTGGAGAAGACTCTTGAGAGTCCCTTGGACTGCAAAGAGATGCAACCAGTCCATCCTAAAGGAGATCAGTCCTGGGTGTTCATTGAAAGGACTGATACTGAAGCTGAAACTCCAATACTTTGGCCACCTCATGCGAAGAGTTGACTCATTGGAAAAAACCCTGATGCTGGGAGGGTTTGGGGGCAGGAGGAGAAGGGGCCAACAGAGGATGAGATGGCTGGGTGGCATCACCGACTCAATGGACATGAGTTTGAGTGAACTCCAGGAGTTGGTGATGAACAAGGAGGCCTGGCGTGCTGCGATTCATGGGGTCCCAAAGAGTTGGACACGACTGAGTGACTGAACTGAACTGAACTGAGTCTTAAGGCTGGAGAAAAATGCATGGATCTCATTGTTTGAAATTCAAAAGCGTGTAAGAATGTGGTCCCAAATCACTGAACATCTATTTAAATGGGAATACAGTGCTACATGCCACATAATTTTCTTCAGGCTCTGTTTAATGATGAGGTTTATGCCTACCAGGTTTTGGAAATGTAGCACTAACCATTGATCTATATCCACATCAGTGTCCTTTATACTAAAACTGATGCTAAGGATTCTGGCTCTGCAAGTTTTAAATATTTAGGTGGTTGTGAAATTTAAGTGCTAACTCCTTGTTTATTCACCGAGAGTTGGGTTAGTTATGTATTGTTGTATAACACATTACCCCAAAACTAAGCAACCTAAAGCCACAAGGTATTCTATCACAGTCTCTGTGGGTCAGGAATCCAGGAGTGGGTTAAATAGGTATTTTCAAAATGTCTTATGAGATTGTATCGAGCTAATTAAAAAAATATTTATTTATTTTCATTTTTTGGCTACTTAGGATCTTAGTTGAGGCATGTGAGATCTTTCACTGTGGCATGTGAACATCTCTCTAGTTTGGCGCTCATGAGCTGCAGAGCATATTGGCTCTGTAGTTTGTGGCACATGAGCTTAGTTGCCTTCATAGCACATGGGATCTTAGCTCCCAGAATAGGGATGGAACCCAAGTCCCCTGCATTGGAAAGGGGATTCTTAACCACTGGACTACCAGGGAAGTCCCAGTATCAAGCTATTGACTGGGGCTGCAGTCAGTCATCTGAGGCTTAATATGGACTGAAGGATCTACCTTCAAGCTTGCTCACATAGTTGTTTGCAGGCCTGGTTTCTCACCATAGACTGCATGAGTGGCTTCATGGAGTGGCAGCTGGTTTTACCAGAGTGAATGAGACAGAGAGGGGGCACTAAAGATGGAAGTTGCAGTCTTTTATAACCTAACAATGGAAATGACATACCATCACTTCTGCCGTATGTTCCTCACACAGACCAACCTTGATACAATGTGACCCAAGGATGTGAATATCAGCAGGTGGCGATCACTGGTAGACCATCTTAGAGTTGGCTACTCTGGTGTATCTTGTAGAGCCAGGAGTGTCTTTGGTCTCTGTGGTAAGAAGGGAACTGAAACAACCAATGACTTGCAGATCTCATGCATGTGCGAGTGTAGTTGCCCAGGCTTGTTCAACTCTTTGTGACTCTGTGGACCGTGGCCCACCAGGATCTTCTGCCCATGGGATTCTCCAGGCAAGAAAACTGGAATGGGTTGCCATGCCCTCCTCCAGAAGATTTGCCTGACCCAGGTCTCTTATGTCTCCTGCATTGGCAGGTAGGTTCTTTACCACTAGCACCCCGTGGAAAGCCCATCCAATTGAATTGCCTTTACATTCCAAACAATTGGATGCAGAACATTCTCAGCCATTCTTTAATTCATAATTGCATCAAAAGTAGGGAAAGTCTTTAGACAGATTCATCAAGAAAAACAGAAGAACCAAATCAACAAAAATGAAAAAGAGGTTACAACAGACAATGCAGAAATACAAAGGCTTATAAGAGAATATTATGAACAACTATGTGGCAATAAAATAGATAACCTGGAAGAAACGGACAGATTCTTAGAAAAGTTCAATCTTCCAAGACTGAACCAGGAAGAAATAGAAATTATGAACAAGCCAATTACAAGCACTGAAATTGAAGCTGTGATCAAAAATCTCCCAAAAAAAAAACACAAAGCCTGGGACCAGATGGCTTCACAGGAGAATTTTATCAAACATTTAGAAAAGAGCTAATGCCTATCCTAAAACTCTTTCAAAAAATTGCAGAGGAAGGAACACTTCCAAACTCATTCTATGAGGCCACCATCACCCTGACATCAAAACCAGACAAAGACAACACACAAAAAGAAAACTGAAGGCCAATATCACTGATGAACATAGATGCAAAAATCCTCAACAAAATTTTAGGAAACAGAATTCAGCAACACATCAAAAAGCTCATACACCATGATCAAGTTGCGTTTATTTCAGGGATGCAAGGATTCTTCAATATATGGAAATCAATCAATGTGATACACCATATTAACAAATTGAAAGATAAAAACCATATGATCATCTCAATAGATGCAGAAAAAGCCTTTGACAAAATTCATCACCTATTTATGATTAAAACTCTTCAAAAAATGGGCATAGAAGGAATCTACCTCAACATTGCAAAGGCCATATATGATAAACCTACAGCAAACACTATTCTCAGTGGTGAAAAATGAAAGCATTCCTTCTAAGATCAGGAATAATGGTGTCCACTTTGACTGCTATTATTCAACATAGTTTTAGAAGTCCTAGCTGCAGCAATCAGAAGAAAAAGAAATAAAAGGAATCCAGATCAGAAAAGAAGTAAAGCTTTCACTGCAGATGACATGATACTATACATACAAAACCCTAATGATAGTATCAGAAAATTACTAGAGCTAATCAGTGAATTTAGCAAAGTTGCAGGATACAAAATCAATACACAAAAAATCGCTTGCATTTCTATATATCAACAATGAAAAATCAGAAAGAGAAATTAAGGAGTCAATCACATTCACCATTGCAACAAAAAGAATTAAATATCTAGGAATAAACTTGGCCTTACCTAAGGAGACGAACTGTACACAGAAAATAATAAGACACTAATGAAAGAAATCAAAGATGACATAAACAGATGGAGAGATATACCATGTTCCTGGATAGGAAGAATCAATATTGTGAAAATGACTACTACCAAATACAATCTACAGATTCAATGTGATCCCTATCAAATTACCAATGGCATTTTTCACAGAACTAGAACAAAAAATTTCACAATTCACATGGAAACTCAAAAGACCCTGAATAGCCAAAGCAGTCTTGAGAAAGAATAATAGAGCTAGAGGAATTTAAAAAAGCTACAGTCATTAAGACAGTATGGTACTGGCACAAAAACAGAAATATAGACCAATGGAACAATATAGAAAGCCCAGAAATAAACCCATGTACCTATAGTAATCTTATTTTTGACAAAGGAGGCAAGAACATACAATGGGGGCAAAGACAGCCTCTTCAATAAATGGTGCTTGGAAAACTGGATAGCTTCATTTAAAAGAATGAAATTAGAACACTTCCTAACACCATACACAAAGATAAACTCAAAATGGATTAAAGACCTAAATGTAAGACCAGAAACTATAAAACTCTAAGAGGCAAACATAGGCAGAACACTTGATGACATAAATCATAGCAAGATCCTCCATGACCCACCTCCTAGAATAATGGAAATAAAAACAAAAGTAAAGAAGTGGGACCTGAATAAACTTAAAAGCTTTTGCACAGCAAATGGAACTATAAGCAAGGTGAAAAGACAACCCTCAGAATGAGAGAAAATAATAGCAAATGAAACAACTGTCAAAGGATTAATTTTCAAAATATACAAACAGCTCATACAACTCAACACCAGAAAAACAAACAACCCAATCAGAAAGTGGGAAAAATACCTAAACAGACATTTCTCCAAAGAAGACATACAGATGGCTAACAAACATGAAAAGATGCTCAACATCACTCATTATTAGAGAAATGCAAATCAAGACCACAATGAGATATCACCTCACACTGGTCAGAATCAGTTCAGTTCAGTTCAGTAGCTCAGTCGTGTCCGACTCTTTGTGACCCCATGAATCGCAGCCCGCCAGGCCTCCCTGTCCATCACCAACTCCTGGAGTTCTCTCAGACTCACGTCCATCGAATCAGTGATGCCATCCAGCCATCTCATTCTCTGTCGTCCCTTTCTTCTCCTGCCCCCAATCCCTCCCAGCATCAAAGTCTTTTCCAATGAGTCAACTCTTCGCATGAGGTGGCCAAAGTACTGGAGTTTCAGCTTTAGCATCATTCCTTCCAAAGAAATCCCAGGGTTGATCTCCTTCAGAAGGGACTGGTTGGATCTCCTTGCAGTCCAAGGGACTCTCAAGAGTCTTCTCCAACACCACAGTTCAAAAGCATCAATTCTTCGGCGCTCAGCCTTCTTCACAATCCAACTCTCACATCCATACATGACTACTAGAAAAACCATAGCCTTGACTAGACGGACTTTAGTCGGCAAAGTAATGTCTCTGCTTTTGAATATGTTATCTAGGTTGCTCATACCTTTTCTTCCAAGGAGTAAGCGTCTTTTAATTTCATGGCTGCAGTCACCATCTGCAGTGATTTTGGAGCCCCCCAAAATAAAGTCTGACACTGTTTCCACTGTTTCCCCATCTATTTGCCATGAAGTGATGGGACCAGATGCCATGATCTTCGTTTTCTGAATGTTGAGCTTTAAGCCAACTTTTTCACTCTCCTCTTTTACTTTCATCAAGAGGCTTTTTAGTTCTACACTTTCTGCCATAAGGGTGGTGTCATCTGCACATCTGAGGTTACTGATATTTCTCCCAGCAATCTTGATTCCAGCTTGTGTTTCTTCCAGTCCAGCGTTTCTCATGATGTACACTGCATATAAGTTAAATAAGCAGGGTGACAATATACAGCCTTGGTGTACTCCTTTTCTATTTGGAACCAGTCTGTTGTTCCATGTCCAGTTCGAACTGTTGCTTCCTGAATATACAGATTTCTCAAGAGGCAGGTCAGGTGGTCTGGTATTCCCATCTCTTTCAGAATTTTCCACAGTTTATTGTGACCCACACAGTCAAAGGCTTTGGCATAGTCAATAAAGCAGAAATAGATGTTTTTCTGGAACTCTCTTCCTTTTTGCATGATCCAGCGGATGTTGGCAATTTGATCTCTGGTTCCTCTGCCTTTTCTAAAACCAGCTTGAACATCAGGAAGTTCACGGTTCACGTATTGCTGAAGCCTGGCTTGGAGAATTTTGAGCATTACTTTTCTAGTGTGTGAGATGAGTGCAATTGTGCGGTAGTTTGAGCATTCTTTGGCATTGCCTTTCTTTGGGATTGGAATGGAAACTGACCTTTTCCAGTCCTGTGGCCACTGCTGAGTTTTCCAAATGTGCTGGCATATTGAGTGCAGCACTTTCACAGCATCATCTTTCAGGATTTGAAATAGCTCAACTGGAATTCCATCACCTCCACTAGCTTTGTTCATAGTGATACTTTCTAAGGCCCACTTGATTTCACATTCCAGGATGTCTGGCTCTAGATGAGTGATAACACCGTCGTGATTATCTGGGTCGTGAAGATCTTTTTTTGTATATTTCTTCTGTGTATTCTTGCCATCTCTTCTTAATATCTTCTGCTTCTGTTAGGTCCATACCATTTCTGTCTTTTATCGAGCCCATCTTTGCATGAAACATTCCCTTGGAATCTCTAATTTTCTTGAAGAGATCTCTAGTCTTTCCCATTCTGTTGATTTCCTCTATTTCTTTGCATTGATTGCTGAGGAAGGCTTTCTTACCTCTTCTTGCTATTCTTTGGAACTCTGCATTCAGATGCTTATATCTTCACGTTTGAATGGCCATCATCAAAAAGTCTACAAACAATAAATGCTGGGGAAGGTATGGAGAAAAGGGAACACTCTTGCACTGTTGGTGGGAATGTAAATTGATACCGCCACTACGGAAGACAGTATGGAGATTCCTTAGAAAACTAGGAATGAAACCACCATATGACCCAGCAATCCCACTCCTAGGCATATACCCTGAGGAAACCAAAATTGAAAAAGACACTTGTATCCCATTGTTCACTGTAGCACTATTTACAATAGCTAGAACATGGAAGCAACCTAGATGTCCATGGACAGATGAATGGATAAAGAAGTTGTGGTACATATACACAATGGAATATTACTCAGCCATAAAAAGGAATGCATTTGAGTCAGTTCTGATGAGGTGGATGAACCTAGAACCTATTATACAGAGTGAAGTGAGTCAGAAATAAAAAGATAAATATTGTATTCTAACACATATATATGGAATCTAGACGAATGGTACTGAAGAACTTATTTACAGGGCAGCAGTGGAGAAACAGACATAGAGAATAGACTTATGGACATGGGGAGAGGGGAGGAGAGGGTGAGATGTATGGAAAGAGTAATATGGAAACTTACATTACCATATGTAAAATAGATAGCCAATGGGAATTTGCTGTATGGCTCAGGAAATTCAAACAGGGGCTCTGGATCAATCTAGACAGGTGGGATGGGGTGGGAGATGGGAGGGAGGTTCAAAAGGGAGGGGATATATGTATACCTCTGGCTGATTCATGTTGAGGTTTGACGAAAACAGCAAAATTCTGTAAAGCAATTATCCTTCAAAAGAAAAATAAAAAATTAAAAAAGAAAAAGTAGGGAAGGGTGTTTTACTTGAAAAAGTCAACTGACTCCTTTAAACAGGCCATACTTGCCAGTCTACTAACCTTCCTACATCAAAGGTTGGCCACAATGAACGATGAATACAGCCAAACGTTGGGGAAACTTTTGCAACTCCTCTTATAAACAGACCTTCAGATAGTGAAAAAAACCTTGTCACTTTGGTACCACTTCCCTTTGAAATGAGACGTCATCCTGCTTCACGTGACACTATGTGCTTCAGCTGTGTGCATCTTTGTGCAACCTCTTGCTCTGAACCAGGCATGGTGAGCCCGACCCATTTTACACCCCGTTGTCTATATAAACTATTAAAATTGAAAAAAAGGGTATAGAAGTGTTACTGTTGTCCATTTACATGGAATTTTGACTGGGACAGATACCTCCAGTTCATACATAAAAAATATTAAGGGACTTCCCTTGAGGTCCAGTGGTTAAGAGTCAGAGGTTTCACTATAGGGAGCATGGGTTCATCCAGGGATCTAAGATCCTACATGCCATGCAGTGTGGCTGAAAAAAAATTTTTTAATTTCTTCCTCATTACAAACATATTCAGAGGAAAACCTCTGAATATTCCAGAGATTGTAGCTGGCAAAATCAACTACACAATCTTTTTCTAATTACTGCAACAAAGCAGCATATCAAGAACTCATTTTTCCATTTGAAAATAAAGTTATGTTAATCAGAAACAATGACATTTAGTATACTTTTGATCAAAGACTCCTCTATATCCCAGAGGGCCAAATCTGCAGTTGTTAAGACAAAAGACTTGGGTAGAAAGTATAAGCGGTTTTTTTTTTTTTTTTTTCCTTTTACTTCTTGTAGACCAGTTTTCTGTCATTGTTTCCAATAAACCTCTCGGTGGTCAGCAAGTTTTGAACAAAATGTCAAGTAAGATGTTTTTTTTTCTACTGTGGAATGAAGATTTAGAATTTGAGGAGAGAGTCAGATAAGTATCAGTTATACATGAACTGCAAATCCCTCCAACAAAAATAAAACCTTTCCTATAGCTTGTATACCTCCATGCCCCTTTACTCTTAATTTTTACATTTAATTGGAAAATGAAATTTGTTGGCAGTACACTGTGGGTGTTTTATTAGCCCTATTTTATAGATGAGCACTCTGAGGAAGTAAGGAAATCTGCTCAAGCCCAGATGACTAGTAAGTGTTAGGGCGGGGATTTGAACACAGACCACCTGGCTTCAGAATCTCAGTGCTTAATCACTGTGCTATATTCGTCTTCAAAGTAACCACTCAGTGCATGTTTACTGAATGATTGAATTAATCTAAATGTGTGCTACACAAATTCTATGTAGATAAATGTAAACAAAGGATGGAGATGTTTAGAGAGTTTAATAGATATTTCTCCTTGTCAATATGTTAGCCAACATTTTCACTCATTTTTCTTTAATTTGAAATAAATTTTTTCCTCCACAACTCCCCTTTTCTTTGCACTCAGGATAGCTACTTTATCTATTGTTTCCTGGTGTCCTTTGCTCTAGGAGTGACAGCTCAATTCCCCCTTAAGACCTAGGTCCCATGGACAGTAAAGTGCAGTCATTCTAAGCTTAAGCCTGCATTAGAGTCACCTGCAAGGTCAGTTAAAACACATTGCTGGGCTAACCCCAGTTTCTGATTCAGTAGATCTGAAAGGAGGTTAACTCAGTAGGTAAAGAATCCGCCTGCAACGTAGGAACACCAGAGACGCGGGTTTGATCCCTGGGATGGGAAGATCCCCTGGAGAAGGAAATGGTAACCTAGTCCAGTATACTTGTTTGAAAATTCCCATGGACAGAAGAGCCTGGCAGGCTACAGTCCAAAGGGTTGCAAAGAGTCGGACATGACTGAGCACACACAAGTTCCTGGGGACCACACTTTGAAAATTACAAAGAAATGTCCCTGAGACCCAGCTTCACTATTCATCAGGCAAGTGGTCAAACCTTTGTTTAATCAAACCTTGTGCTACAGCTTCCTCATCTACAAAACAGAGATGATAACAGGATTGACCTCATAAACTTGTCTCCTAATTAAATCAAGTATTGTACAGAAAAGCATCTAACACTGCCAGGCATGATCAAGCCTCCAGTAAAGATTATTATTATGAGCTGGCTTTTCCAGACACGCAACCACTTAAAGTATCTAACAGCAAAGTAATAGCTATTAGCAGTACAAACATATTCAGTCTTCATACTTTCTTCTCAGCAGTGAGAGCTCCATTACTGTTGCTATTTTGGCTTCTCTGCCCACTCACTCACTTCCCCCAGGGGAGTAAGAGTGATAGACTATGGATGAGTTCGGGAGGGACCTCTGGTCTGCCTGAGTAACCCCTCTTCATCATCTTTTTAAAATTTGGACCTAGGCTATCCACAGAAACTAACAGTTCTACTACTTCACAGGGTAACTGTAGAAAGCCTGGCCTTCATGTAGAAAGACTGTGGTCATCCAGTGTAGCCCTTGTCTGGGAAAGAAAATATAGCTAACTTTGGAAAACTCATTTGCCAAGATATTTAAGCTACATTCTGCCCTATTGAGTTTATTATTAGAAAATGTGACAGATTGATCCTATCTATGTTATTTTTTTCTTGTCACTTCTTTAGAACTCAGGCCAAGAGAAAGGATGTTATTTATTGGAACATTTGAAATCCAATATGAGGTAGAGCCTTCAGCTATGTAGTATTTTGACTTTGGCAGATTACTAAGGTTGACAGAGATTTGTATCCACAGATGAGTGTATGTCTTTACTCACTCTGCACTGGTCTTAATCAAGTCTGGGGCATTTGAAAGCTGAGAAAAGACTGGGTCTTTGGAGAACATGGCATCAGAGATCCTTTTGGAGATCAAATCTCTTTCCCCAAGTGAATCCAGAAAGATACCTCTAGGAGCTGTTGATGCTTCAGGGGAGTAACTTTGTGAAGGTGGGACTAAAATTGCCCAAATACACAGCTGAGAGCCACCTCTAAAGGGACAGCAACCCTTCCAAGTGACCACAGCCCTACTGGTTAAGCCTAGCAGACTAAGTTAAAAGAATACAGCACAGTGAGGTTGCTGCTGCTGCTGCTGCTGAGTCGCTTCAGTCATGTCCAACTCTGTGTGACCCCATAGACTGCAGCCCACTGGGCTTCGCCATCCTTGGGATTCTCCAGGTAAGAACACTGGAGTGGGTTGCCATTTCCTTCTCCAATGCATGAAGGTGAAAAGTGAAAGGGAAGTCACTCAGTCGTCTCCGATTCTTAGCGACCCCATGGATTGCAGCCCACCAGGCTCCTCTGTCCATGGGATTTTCCAGGCAAGAGTACTGGAGTGGGGTGCCATTGCCTTTTCCACACAGTGAGGTTGAGGGGTGTTATATTCCCTTTCTGATTTATCCTTCCATGTGGAAGGAGCTCTTTAGAGTAACAGTCCTGGCAGTGTTGCACTCTATCACTGACTTGTCCTGTAGGGAGGAACATAGTTTATTAGAATGTAGGGGAAGAACTCAGTCTTTTTCTTCCCTCTTTTAGTGCCCTTAAGACATTTACATCTAGTTCTGTTCTTCTGTGCTGTATTTCACAAAAACACACTCCTATGTGTGTGGTGGTCCATGGTGGTTCAATGTTCTCTGTGACTCAGTGGATGAGTTTGCTTAATTCTCTGGTTAAATACTAGGAATCTTACTTGCCTGAGGACGAACGTTCTGTTGTCTTTTATCAGCTTTTCAGTAATAAGGGGATGTTTGACTTCCAGCTGCCTTACTGTTCATCCTGGTTTTTCAACAAATTCGGAATGAAGGCTAGGAAAGGAGATTCTATTTATTGGGCTTTCCCAAACAATAGTTAAACACTTATTGAGCACTTATGAAGTATTAAGCACTTTGCACATTAAAACTCAACTACGTGCTAATAATTTCTCAAAGTAAGTTATGAGATGGATGCCATTATTTTATTCATTTTATAGATGAGCAAATGTCTGTTTAGAGGAACTCAGTGATATGCTTGTGCTGCATTAAAAATACACCCACCCAGAATTAAGTAATATGCCAACCCAGCTGATAAATGGTGGCGGCTGGCACTCAAGCATAGGACAGTGTGACCTAGAATCCGGCCATTCTCTTTGTCCAAATTTCCTATTTGAGAGCAAAAAGGGAGTTAAAAATGTAGTCTCAGATTGTAGGTAAAACAATTATATTGTATATCTCACTCAGCAGTGAAAACCTGAAAGCTTTCCTCTAAGATTAGGAACAAAGACATCTGCATTCCCCACTGTATCATGGCAGTAGAAGTCCTAGCCTGAGCAATTAGACAACAGACAGAAAGAGAAGACATCCAGATTGGAAGGGAAGGAGTCATTACTTGTGGAGGACATGGTTTCATATATAGAAAATTCTAAAGACTTTGCCAAAAAAATCAACCAACCAAACAAAAAAACCTGTTAGAGCTAATAATTGATTTCGGTAAAGTTGCAGAGTACAAAATCAATATTCAAAATCTGTTGCATTTTTATACACTTTACAATGAACTATCACAAAGAAAAACTAATAACAAGCCTACTTACAGTGACATCAAAGATAATAAAATACCTAGAAATAAATTTAACCAGGGAGATGAAAGGCCTGTATACTGAAAACTATGAGACACTGATGAAAGAAATTGAAGAACACACAAATAATGGAAAGATATTCCATGCTTACAAATAGGAAAAATTAATATTGTTAAAATGTACATATTACCATACCATATCAGAGTTTCAATAGCATTTTTCACTGAAATAGAACATAATCCTAAACTTTATAGAAAACCACAAAAGACCCCAAAATAACCAAAGCCATCTTGAGAAAGAAGAACAAAGCTGGAAGTATCACACTCCCTGGTTTCAAACTGTATTACATAGCTATTGTAATCAAAACAGTGTGATGCTAGCATAGAAATAGACACATAGATAAAATGAACAGAGAGCCCAGAAATAAAACCATGCATATATAAACAGCTAAGTTATGATAAAGGAGCCAAGAGTAAACAGAGGGGAAAGAGCCATCTCTTCAGTAAGTTGCGTTGGGACATCCACGTGCAAACGTTGGGCAGAAACCAACACAATACTGTAAAGCAATTATCCTTCGATTAGAAATAAATTTAGAAAAAAGAAACTAATCTTACACTATTATGCAAAAATTAACTCAAAGTGGATTAAACACTTGGATATACGACCTGAAACCGTAAAATTCCTAGAGGAAAACACAGGTGCTGAACTCCTTGACATCAATCTTGGCGATGAGCTTTTGGGCCTGACTCCAAAAGCAAAGGCAATAAAAACAAAAATAAACAGTTGGGATGATAGCTAAGATGCTTCTGGACAGCAAAGGAAATTACCAACAAAATGAAAAGGCAACCTACTGAATGGGAGAAAATATTTGCAAATTACATATCCGCTAAGGTGTTACTATTCAAAATATACTACTAATAGCAAAACAACAACAAACCCCAAGAAATCTGATTTTTTTAAATGGGCAGAGGATCTGAATAGACAGTTTACACAGAAGGCATACAGATGGCCAATAGGCACATAAAAAGTTGCTCAACATCATCAATCATCAGGGAGATACAAAGTAAAACTACAATAAGAAATGACCTCACAACTTAAAAAAAATTATTTATTTATTTGGCTGTGCCAGTTCTTAGTTGTGGCATGTGAGAGCTTTCGTTGTGGCAGGTAAGATCTAGTTACCTGACCAGGGATCAGACTGGGCCCTGCTTTGGGAACTCAGAGTCTAAGCCACTGGACCACCAAGTAAGTCCCTCACCTCATATCTTTACAACAAGCAAGAAATAAGTGTTGGTGAGGATGTGGACAAAAGGGAACCCTTCACCCCACTCCAGTACTCTTGCCTGGAAAATCCCATGGACGGAGGAGCCTGGAAGGCTGCAGTCCATGGGGTCGCTGAGGGTCGGACACGACTGAGCGACTTCACTTTCACTTTTCACTTTCATGCATTGGAGAAGGAAATGGCAACTCACTCCAGTGTTCTTGCCTGGAGAATCCCAGGGACCGAGCCTGGTGGGCTGCTGTCTATGGGGTTGCACAGGGTCGGAGACGACTGAAGTGACTTAGCAGCAGCAGCAGGTGCTGATAATGTATCTACATAGATAAACTGTAAAATAAGATTTCCAAACGCTGAAGAGCAAGAATCGGGCTTGTGTCATCACAAGGAGCCCCCTTTATTTATCTAGGACTTACTCTCTTGTTGGTCAGTGGGCCTCTGAGCTAAATGTGATGAAACAACAACAACAACAATAAGACATTGTATTTTTTCAGATGTTAGAGATTTTCTGGTTCTAAGTGAACAAGGTGTAACTAATTTTATTACCTTTTACTACCTGGCCTTTTCTCCTTTGGCCAAAACAAAAAGATGTTTCCTATTTTTTGTAAGAATGATTTTCTCCAGTAACAGCTGTGAGAAAAAATTATGTGCAATAACAGCCACCTAATATATTTTTATATTAAAATGTCATTCAAAACAGTTTGTAAGAAGTAATATAAGAACAGAGGAATTGAATAAGCTTTATTGACATAAGTGGTTGAACACTAAAGCAAAAGTAACTTCTCTCTAAGATCTTAGCTTAATTCTATTTTTTTAACTGCACTCCACTGCATGTGGTCCCAGACCAGCTATTGACCCCTTATCCCCTGCAGTGGGAAGCGTACAGTCTTAACTGCTGGGTCCCCAGGGAAGCCCCAAGATCTTAGTTAAAATGTGCCTTTCCGAAGAGATTTTCCTTGAGCTCTGCATCTAGAGTAACTTGCCACTCTAGTCATGCTATTTAGCTTCATTCCTTTCATTCATATTCCTATATTTCCTTGTTTATATTTGCTTATTTTCTATCTTTCCTCCACTGAAATACAAACTCTAGACCATGTTTTATTACCTCTGTGCCTAGAACACTGCACATAGTAAGCACATGATACCTGTTGACTGAATAAATCCTTTTTGAAAACATAAAAATGTTAACCATTTACTCTAGGCTAGCCCACCAGTTTGTGTTCTTTTGCTTTTATGGTTATTCAGCCTGTCAACAGTTTATTATATCTTTTCTCCTCACTGTAGTGTTAGTTGATCAGTCATGTCCAACTCTTTTGCAACCCCATGGACTGTAGCCTGCCAGACTCCTCTGTCCATGGAATTCTCCAGGCAACAATCCTGGAGTGGGTTGCCATTTCCTTCTCCAGGGGATCTAACTGACCAAGGGTCCAAACCTGTGTCTCCTGTATTGTATGCAGCTTCTTTACCGTCTGAACCATCAGGGAAGTAGACTTATTTATTTGTGGATGTGATTCCAGTCATTCTGATTTACTGGATTATAGTGGAGAGCATTTTTCAGACACTTAACAGAGCAGTGTTTGGTGTGAGGTGTGTTATAACTAGGTTTTCCTAATAAAGTATTAGAGCTCATGGATATTTGAAGAACTAAATCAGAGTAGGGTTTTTTCCCCTTTTAAAAAACCATACCACTGACTTGTGTTTTCTGAGTGAAAGAGAAAGGGGTGGACTGCCAGGGTGCTTCTAACCCTGGGCCCCCAAAGGCAAGTATGTTGAGAAGATAGACTGTGATCCACTGCTTTAGACTTTTGTATCTGCTGCCTGGACTAGGAGGAGTGAGATTATGTTAAGGCCCTTGTGTCAGTTGCGCTTCCCTGGTGGCTCAGATGGTAAAGAATTTGCATGCAAGACAGGAGACGCTGGTTCTATCCCTGGGTTGGGAAGATCCCCTGGAGAAAGGAATGGCAACCGACCCCAGTCTTCTTGCCTGGAGAATTCCATGGACAGAGGAGCCTGGCAGGCTACAGTCCATAGAGGTGCAAAGAGTTGAACATGACTGAGTGACTAACACTACTACCCTACTTGTCTCAGTTGAAGAGAAATTAAGTGTAGAGTGCAAGGTTGGGTTGAAGCATCCATCACCCATGTCTGACAGATGGGTGGGAAACTCAGTGCCAGGGACGCTGGAGGGGCTCAGCTGATACGGGCTCATTTTCTTTTTTAAAACACTTTCACACATAATTTATTGATATGGACTCATCTTAGCAATACCGCTGAAGCTCCAGCTACTACTTGATGGTTTCATTTTGCAACTTGTACAAGCAGAGCAGGACTTATCATTGCAGCTGGGAGTGTCTGGCACAAGGTGTTTAGAAAAATAATTTCATTTCTTATATTTTGGGGGATAGGAACAAAAGGGGAATAGTGTATTTCTTTGTGCCCTGAGAATCATGTTTTCTTTTGGCTTTGACATGGTCATAAAATGTTTTCTTCAAAGGAAGAATTTATATAAAAGCCATGTTCATGTTGAATGATTTTAGGATTGATTTGTTTTTTATACATTTCTTTCTAATTGTGTTTTTGTTTTTACATTGCAAAAGAAGTAGATTTTGGCTACAAAGTCCAAACTGTCACTGGGGACAATGAAATTCACCAAGTCATTTGTTGTGACAAAATAGCTTATCAGTCATAGTTAAAGCAATCCAGGAGTTTGTAAAGATATTTTGACTTGTTCTTGTGAAAGATTTACTTCTTAAAACAAATCCAGAATACTTAAGATATTCAGATAGCAAATGTACTCTTACATATCAAAAGTCAAAAACATTTAGGAGATCATGTATTTAGAAGTCCATGTATGGACTCAATAAAACACTTGAAAATATTTTGTCTTATAGTCACACATTTTATTACAAATTTATTTTGTATAGAAAAGCAAGTTTGAAATCTATTTACAAGAACTATATACATTTACATATATTATATACAGCTAATGAATGGGCAGAGAAACATAATATATATGAAGAATATGCCACTGTACATGGTTTATTATCTGGTTCTTAGTGTTACTGAATCTTTATTGTAGTAATAAATACAGTTCTATATTTACACATATTATAAAACATCTCATAAATGTATTTTTTTCAATTCCAAGTTAAAACATCTGATCAAAATAAACACGCTTATATAAAAATAAATCTACCTAATAGTCTTTTGGTTTGGATTTATTGAAGCTAATGTAGTATAACAGAAATAATGAATTAATCATTTGACCTTTAGTATTTAATAATTTTGCCTCTCATAATACCTAACACATATTAAACATGGAATAAGCAGAGAAGTCATGTTTTTGACATCAAGTGGGTTGACCCAAAGACAACATAGCTAAAATCAAGCCAAATAAACAGGAGAATATGCTACCAAGTTTCTGGTGAGCCAAAACTGGTTTCAGACACTGTTGCAAAAGCTACTAGAGATACATGTGAGAAGCTATGTCAGTGGATTTAATGTTGTGTCTGCATTTGATTATTACCTTATGATACACATCAGTGTGAATCAAGTGATAAAACCTCCTGTGAAAAATGTGCACTCAACCAAGGTAAAAAAAAAAATCCCAGATTGCTTTCCATCTTTTCTAAATATATCCATTGCCGGCAACGGACCTTTCTTCTCATCTCTGGGCACCAAGGAGTTAAAATGAATTAGAGAAATCAAACCTTGTCTGTACCTGATTGCTTTCATGGTAATTTAAGAATTTAAGTTCATTTTCCTTTCAAAATATTTTTAAGCAATTTTATTCCACTGAGGGTAGAATCATCTAGTGCTGATTCATAAAATCCAGCATCTCTAAAAATGATGTGACCATGAATGAATGAGTAGTACCTCATGTTATCCATTCACGGGGGGACTGGTGACCTGGGAGTATCCTTTCTGGGAAAAGTGAAGCAGTACAAACATCTCCACATGGTCATTAAGATGAAATCCTATTGGTCACAACCATTACTTAGTAACGTAGGTTATTTAAAATTCTTATTCTCCTGATATCTCCAAGCATATTTTAAGGGATTTTCTGGTTTAAAACCTCTTTTGTAAACAAGTGAGTTGAAAAAGAATTCAATTGAAATTATGGAGAATTTTTTGGATATTTCAATCTGCTTTTTAAATATGTATGTATTTTAGGCTTACCAGAAAAGTAGGACTATCTACCATAGCCGAACAAATTATATAAGCAGCATTTATACTCATTTTTCACTCTCTAGTATCAACAATTATCAGCTTTTTGACACAGAGACTTCTTTAAAAAATCGAATTTCAACTCAGTTCTTTTTGGTTCCTGCTCTGATGTACTCAACCTCATATTTTTGGGTTTTCAATTTTTGACAACTTTTTCTCTCATATTAATTAGAGACACGGGACAAATGCCACAGATGAAAGATGACAGCTTTCGGTCATCGGATAAGCTGGTGCTGACCCGGAACCGGAAGGCAGATCGTAGGCTATGCTGGCACTGGTGAAGGTCACCAAGGCTTGGGTTGAGTCACAGGACTGTTTCTCCACATCGTCAGAGTTAATAGACATCAGGCTTGCGTGTTTCGATCTTGTCCAAAAGTGGGTTTGCTTCCCCAGGCTCCCCAGATCCTCCTTAAAATGGGGATTGAAGAGGATGTAGAGAAGGGGATTGAGGCAGGCAGGAAGGGGGACGATCACCAGGAGGATAAACTTAATGACTTCCGGGCTGATGAAGGTGAGGTTCAGTAAAGAGGAGAAGGACAAGAAAGCCACGGGACAGTGCAGGATACAGTTGGTGAAGAGCAGCAGGGCCACGTGTTTCACCATGGAGCAGTCCCGCACGCTCTCCAGGTCTCCCTTTTCCAAGCGACAGTAGAGCCTGGTGTAGGCGACGGTCATCACGAGGAAGCAAAGCGAATTCAGCAAGACGAGGGCCACCATGTAGCCCGTAGCACGCGGCTCCCCGAAGGGCAGCGGCAGGCAGAGCGGGGAGGCGCTGTACTCGCTGCCCCCCAGCAGGGGCACGGCGGCCACGGTCCCCGCCAGCAGCGCGCAGAGCGCTAGGGTCGCTCTCAGGCTGGGGAAGGGAGTTTGCGTTTCGAATTTTGCTGAGCATTTCACCGACCACCCACGCTCCAGGGCTGCCAGGGTGAGCAGGAAAACTGAAGATTCCGAAGCAAAAATGGACAAAAAGCCGACGACCCGGCAGCCGACCGCCTGCTCCCACCAGGCACCGTGTTGCGCAAAGCTGCCGAAAGTGAAGGCGTCCACGCCCGCCAGCACTGCACTGGACACCCCCATGAGCATGTTGACCGCGGCTATTAACCCGATTAACAGTTTTATGGAGGATATGTACACTGCGGCTCTGAACACCGTGGAGGTCACCAAGGCGTTACACGTCAGTGCCAAAACCGCTATGGTCCACACTCCAATTCGGATCAGCCAGCTACCGAACAGGTATTCACAAAGTTTGAAAGGGCCTAGAAGGCCAAAGAAGAGAAAAATGGGTGTCAAATGAGGGTTCACGACTTTTGCCACACTCCCCTTTTGGTTTCTCTTATCGGGACACCAAGAGATACAGGCCAGTAACAGCCCTGGGAATACACTGTTCTCTTGTGACACACTCCACTTTATTAAGTGGAAAAAAAAAAAAAGTGAAAGTGTTAGCGGCTGAGTTGAGTCTGACCCCATGGACTATAGCCGACCAGGCTCCTCTGTCTGGGGAATTCTTCAGGCAAGAATACTGGAGTGGGCCGCCATTCCCTTCCAGGGATCGAAATAGGGTCTCCTGCATTGCAGGCAGATTCTTTGCCTTCTGAGCCACCAGGGAATCCCCTTCATTAAATCACTATTTACTGTAAAGATGAGTATACCAGGTGCCCAGGTTTTCAACCTATACCCAGAGAAATGGAGCCAGAGAGTTTTTACATTACTGGATTCGGGCTCCCCAGATATAGCGGTGTGGGGGCCAGGTAAGAAACCAGATCTCCTGGACTTTTTATTATTAATATATCTTTCCAGAATGTTTGAAAAATGTTCTGTAAATAGGGAAGCAGAATCCTAGGGATACACTCTGTGATTTTAGAAGAGGAAGTGTGAGTCATATGCATTTGATGAGAATGTCATCTTTGGTTTAGACTGACATTTGCTGTTTAGGAGCAAGGAACCATCAAACTGTGGAAAGTAAAATATCACCTCTCCTCTGCTGTCTTCCTCCTCCCCACCACTGGATTATCCTATTTCAGAGAAAGAGACTAACAATGAAGTAATTAACATACATGGATATTTTTACTTATCTCTAAAACTATTATTTGCTTTAACCAGATAGGTTCTCTTTAGAGAGAACCTAAGAAATCACTGTCAAAAATCAGTGATTACATGAAGCAAGACTGTTGCATACCAGTTCAGGCTAAAGAGCTAATATTATCTTAAAAATTACATATACCTCTAACTACATGATTTGTTCTTTAATTTCCATTAATCTGAATCAAAAGTCTCCTATAAAAATCCTATTTATGACTAGAGACCAACTCCAGGGAATGAATATTTGTATTTTAAATGTCTGCATGAGATGGGATATTGATGAGCTGCTAAGATGGCACAGATTTTCCCTTGAGGTGTAGCTGAATGTCACTGACAGCTTCAGTGTTAAGGGTGGGTACTGCTCCTGAGGCTGTTGGGACACCTTTCTCACCTGGGGAAGGTGAGCACCGCACTGGATGAAGGGCTCTCAGGTCTTCCTCAAAGTCCAGTAGGAAATCTTCAAGATCACGCTCATCTGCAGGAATGAGAAATTCTGCAATGATTAGTCTCTCTTTAGAGGGACCAACTCCCAGGGAGGAGAGGCCTGGATTGCCCTGGAGACATGAAGTGTCACAGAGGAAACTGAAGGGCAAACATCCCACTTCTCCTTGGGCTTTCTCTCAAGTCTATGATGTAGTTGCTTTGGGATATTCCACTCAAGCTGCTGTTTGACAACTATCCCAGCGGAATTGGGGATGAGAGATGGTAACCAACCCAGGTTCCTTGTCATAATGTTGGAGCTGTCTCATTCTGTTCTTGTTCCCTGAAGCTCACTACGGCCCCAAATCGCTCTGACCTAAATTAGAGAGAGAGTGTGGGTCTCTCCATTCAGTGGAAGAACCACTTTATCCAGTGTTCTAACGCTTAGATGGCTACAGTGCAGATGTTCTGGACTGTGTTCTCTGAACACAAGAGGGAGAATTAGTAAGTTTCCATCTTTGAGGGGTATTCTGCTAAACAGAGGACAAATCACATAACTGCTCGGTGCTTGGGTTAGCTACCCATGAAACAGGAGGTTTTTTTAATCTAACACGCTTTCCCCAAGACACTGATTTAACTGGTCTGGTGTGGGGTTCGGGCAGGAGTGTTTTTAAAAAACTTTTGTGTGATTCCAACAGACAGCCCAGGATTGGGAATCACAGTCTCTGAAAATAAACTCCATGAAGAACCTCTTCTCTCTTGTTCATTGTGTGCCTCTAGGACCTAGAACAGTGCTTGGCACATTTTAGACATTCTAATTGTTTTGTTTTGTTTTGTTTTTTGAGGGGGAGGAGGGGTTGGTGAATAAATATACTAGAAATTAGGGTGAATGAGGCAGGAAAAGCAAAAATGAAAGCAACAAAGAACAAGAGCAAGACACACGCTAGAAAGCAACAAAGAACAAGAGCAAAAAAGCCAAGGGCTAGAATACCTGCTCCTTAATCGGATACGTGTGCTGGAAGCCAAGTCAACGAAATGTGCAGACAGAACAAAGCATACTTGCTTGGGAATCAACAAATCATTAACACCCAGAGGAAGAAAAGCCAGTCTGTTTGGACTCTGTGCAAACTTGCAAGGTTGGCAAGAAAAGGAAAGCACCCGCTTGTTACCACAGGTGTGGTTTGAGGTGCATTGTTGTCTATTTAAGTCAGGTCTTACTTCAAGGAAAGCCAAGTGCTTTACAGACATTATCTCATTTCACTTTCCTGACAGATAGCCTTGTGGGGGGCAGGAGATGAAAATGTTTTAGGATTAATTGGGTAAGAAGTTGGATTCCTAAGCTCTTCTGCTGAAATATGGAGGCACCTAAAATGGCTATATCCTCCACTCTACTCGGGTTTAAGAATAAAAATACTTATCTTCTGGAGTAAAAAGCTCAGAAGCATGTTTGAAAAAGGTATCCACAGGGGTGAGACCCTCTTAAAAGTTTATGAAAGTACTGAGAATCAGTGTTAATATTTATCCCAGAGGATACTGCATGCTAAAAGGGATCTAAGGATAAGCATGAAGAATTCACTGACACAAAAGATGACATTTCAGACTGAGTCCTAAAGGAGTTTTCTCTTTCTCTGAGACTCTTTAAAAAGTAGGATTGCTTCTCAGCTTGTTGGGGTGATTATATGGAGGTTTGTCTGGAGTTCAGATGATCTGTTTGATGACTTTTCAGGCCCCTTTCTGACACAGTTTTGTCAGTGACATAGCTGATCTTACCTTGAACTTGAAATATTCCAGCATCTTTTTTATGAAGGTCTTCTGCACTGCCGTTGTCACCTTTATTCCACTGATTAGAAATTTTATAGACATTCTCACACACTCCAAATGCACAGCACTGATATGCATAAGGCATTTCTATAACCCTTTGAATGAACAAAACCAAACAAAAACACAAAGAAACAGATTGCTAAATATAGTGCTCTTCTTTCACTTAATACTTCTGCCTGTGGGTTTTAGCCTTAATAAATAATCTAAATTATTAACTATGTGCATAAAGATGTTGGTTACAGTGCTATTCATAATAACAATGGAGTTAGAAATTATTGTCATGAAATGTTGATAGTTACTGAGTTTCAATGGATATATTATTTTTTCTACTTTTGTGCTTGAAACTTTCCATAATAAAAACAAACAAAAAAAAAGGATTGCTGGGGAAATTGTAGCACTGTTAAGTAGTATTTATAGTATCATATAGTGTTAAGTGACCAAAATGTGATATAAGTTTGTATACGTACTGTGGTCTAACAATTAAAAATACATTGGAAACCAAATCTGGAAGGAAATAGCAAAATGTTTTTAGAGGTATTTATAGACTTTTTTCCTTTCTTTTATTTCTAAACTCTGTTTTGGGGTTTTAAAATTATATGAAAAGTACTGTGGTTTAGTATATATATAGAATATACATGTATATTCTATATATATATTATATATATTCCCTCGGTGGCTCAGTGGTAAAGAATATAAAATTTTTCAAGGGACTTCTTTATTGATAATAAGTGTGACAGGTTTTAAAGAGCATTACTTCTTCAAACAAATATTAATTTAATATATTTTATGAGAACATATACATAAGCAAGATGAATTTTAAAATGTCAACAGGAGTACAATTATGTTATAATGTTATTTAATTACATGTTCTAGTTTCTATCTCATGGATCAATGGTTTTCAAACTCTTTCTATGAACTCTATGTTCCAGGAGGCATCTTTGAGAAACAAAGGAAATGTGGTCAGAAGACACATTCTCCTACTCCAAGGTTTGTCCTAACAATGCCCCAGGGGTGGGGGACATGAAGGCCTGAAATGCAATTCAAAAGAGTCCCATAAATTTTGAAAACCACTATAACATGTCTATTATTTCACATGACCACAAATGTATCTTATTAGCTTTAATGACAAACTCACTTGAGTTCTGGAAAGTTTTCAGATGATATCAAGCTCTGTAAAGCATGATTTCCTGTTAATTTTAAGTGAGTTAAACCATGTAACCCAGTTACAGGAATAGATGACAGGCGATTGGACGAGAGGTCCCTGCAAAACATCAAACAACAATTGGCTTTTAGTCTGTGTTAGCATATAACGGTTACATTAAAAAAGTAACCTCAAGATTATTAAACTGCTCCATTAAACTGCTCCAAACTGCTTAACCTCTAAGCAGAGTCCTTACTCTTAATGGTAAAGGAACCATTTTGGTTTTAGCTCCTGACAACTTTTCTATCTGCAATCAGAATTGCAGAAAGAAAAATGTTTTAATCATATCCAAATTGTAATTTCTACATTCAGCTTGATTGTGCCAGATGTGACGTGCTGCATGTCTGACACTTTTGCGATGCTATGGACTGTAGCTCGCCAGCCTCCCCAGACTATGGGATTCTCCAGGCAAGGATACTATACTGGAGTGGCTTGCCATGCCTCAATTTTGCTGGCGGTTGCGGGCGAGGGGGTGCATCTAAAATCCAGTGGAAGGTGCTACATCTAATTTGAAAACGTTGTTTGGGTTTTATTTTCTTCCTCCTCTCTTTAACTTCTGTCTGACCCAATTCCTTCTTTCTCTCTGAGACAGGGGAGTAGAGGAGAGGAAGAAGCAAGGAGTGGAAAGGGAGGATAAAAATGGACAGGAAGATTTTCTGTTAGTCAGTATGGCAAACTGTAAAATGAAAGTCCTTTAGAAATGAACTGATGTCTTATTCCATTCCACCTGATAGCTTGCAAAAATGGAAAATTTCACTTCAATAACCAGAACCAGCTGTCACCCAGATCTTCAATTATAAGGATCAACATGGCTTTGGAGGGGCAGGGAGCAGGATTGCTCCTTTCTGGTTTGATCCAACTCTAGTGTGGAGGACACTGAGGACTCAGCATTCTGTGCCCAGGCTTTTCCAGCAAAACCAACATTCATTTTTAATTAATCAGATAGTGCCCAATTATCAAAAGACATGCCATAAACAAGTCATGAAATACTCACAGCTTTCTTAGAGATGGCAAGGTGGAAAATGCATTAGGGTGAATAATGGCAATCTTGTTCCAAGCTAAATTCCTATTAAAAAAAAAAAAGGCAAGTGAGAAGATTATATAAAAGAAGACCTTGTGAAGTTTTACCATATATATTCATTCTTCTAACAAAATTTAACTTCCATTCAGGACACGGTCAATTAACTTTATCAAATCATCCTTCAGATGCAGGTATGGATAGTATAAAATGATTACAGAGAGAATTTTAAAGCAACCTTGTTTATTAAATCAATCCAGGAAAATCACTCAGGTGGATATTTTAGTTTTTATTCTTTTCTTGATAAAAAGTTGACTTTAACATGGTTGTAAAATTTTATTAAGGCATTTCTAAGATGAGTGGGGGTTGGGGAGTTGGGAGAGACAGGAACTTCTGAAGCTCTTCTGATGGGCAAGTAAATTTTAAGTTATAAAATGTCCCCTGATATGTAATGAAACCCCAAAAGAATCTGTGTATATTGTCCATGCGTGTCAGACCTTAAGAGAAACAGAGATACTTTCAAAAACATTCCCAGTAAAGAGAATAGACATTTAAATTCTTAACTGGGAAATGAAGAAAAAAAAGGGCTAGTATATGTTAGAAGTAAAATTCTTTGATAACAAAGTCTATAATTTATTGAGAAATTCACTGGCCCCTCTTCTCCATACCTATGTGTAACAACATGTAGTTAATTTACAAGAATAAGAACTTCCACATTTTTAAAAAAGAGCAAGGGACTTAAAATTTGTATTTTTAAAATTCATGACTCAAAAGGGGAGCTAAAGTGTAGACATTTGAGGAAACTGAAAATGACCACTGTCAACTTTTCTCTAATGCAAAGTAATTTATTCATGGTGCTGCGCCTCTAAATTACCTAGGATAAATGGTATTCACAGAACATTTACATTCTTGTTTGAAAGTACTCCCAAGCTGGGGGAAACTGGAAAGCTTTTTTTTTTTAATTGGAGGATAATTGGTTTGCAATATTGCATTAGCTTCTGCCATACATCATCATGAATCAACCACAGGTAAGCATATGTTCCTTCCTCTTGAACCCGCCTCCCACCTCCCACCCTACCCCACACCTCTAGGGTGTCACAGAGCCCTGCTTTACACTCCCTACATCATACAGTAAATTCCCACTGGCTACCTATTTTACCTATGGTAATGTATATGTTTCATAATGTATATGTATAATACATAATGTATATGTATATGTTTCAATGTTACTCTTTCAAATTGTCCCCCATCTCCTTCCCCAACTGTGTCCATAAGTCTGTTCTCTATGTCTGCATCTCCACTGCTGCCTTGCAGATAGGTATATCAGACCTGTCTTTTTAGATTCCATATATGTGAATCAATATACAATATTTGCTTTTCTTTCTGACTTACATCATTCTGTATAATAGGCTCAGGTTCATCCACCTCATTCAGTTCAGTCCAGTCACTCAGTTGTGTCTGACTCTTTGCAACCCCATGGACTGCAGCACGCCAGGCCTCCCTGTCCATCACCAACTCTTGGAGCTTGCTCAAACTGATGCCCATTGAGTCGGTGATGCCATCCAACCATCTCATCCTCTGTCATCCCCTTCTCCTCCTGGTTCAACCTCTCCCAGCATCAGGGTCTTTTCCAGTGAGTCGGCTCTTCACATCAGGTGGCCAAAGTAACAGAGCTTCAGCCTCAGCATCAGTCTTTCCAATGAATATTCAGGACTGATCTCCTTTAGGATGGACTGGTTGGATCTCCTTGCAGTCCAAGGGACTCGCAAGAGTCTTCTCCAACACCACAGTTCAAAAGCATCAGTTCTTTGGTGCTCAGCTTTCTTTACAATCCAACTCTCACATCCATACATGACTACTGGAAAAACTATAGCCTTGACTAGATGGACCATTGCTGGCAAAGTAATGTCTCTGCTTTTTAATATGCTGTCTAGGTTGGTCATAGCTTTTCTTCCAAGGAGCGAACATCTTTTAATCTCATGGCTGCAGTCACAATCTGCAGTGATTTTAGAGCCCCCCAAAATAAAGTCTCTTACTGTTTCCATTGTTTCTCTGTCTATTTGCCATGAAGTGATGGGACCAGATGCCATGATCTTAGTTTTTGAATGTTGAGTTTTAAGCCAACTTTTTTACTCTCCTCTTTCATTTTCATCAAGAGGCTCTTTAGTTCTTCTTCGCTTTCTACCATAAGGGTGGTGTCATCTGCATATCTGAGGTTACTGATATTTCTTCTGGCAATCTTGATTCCAGCTTGTGCTTCATCCAGCCCAGCGTTTCTCATGATGTACTCTGCATATAAGTTAAACGAGCAAGGTGACAATATACAGCCTTGACGTACTCCTTTTCCTATTTGGAACCAGTCTGTTCTAACTGTTCTAACCATGTCCAGTTCTAACTGTTGCTTCTTGACCTGCATACAGATTTCTCAGGAGGCAGGTCAGGTGGTCTGGTATTCCCATCTCTTTAAGAATTTTCCACAGTTTGCTGTGATTCACAGTCAATGAAGCAGATGTTTTTTCTGGAACTCTCTTGCTTTTTCGATGATCCAACAGATGTTGGCGATTTGATCTCTGGTTCCTCTGCCTTTTCTAAATCCAGCCTGAACATCTGAAAGTTCATGGTTTATACACTGAAGCCTGCCTTGGAGAATTTTGAGCATTACTTTGCTAGTGTGTGAGATGAGTTCTGTGCTGTAGTTTGAGCACTCTTTGGCATTGCCTTTCTTTGGGATTGGAATGAAAACTGACCTTTTCCAGTCCTGTGGCCAGTGCTGAGCTTTCCAAACTCACTGGCATATTGAGTGCCGCACTTATATGCTCAGAGGACAGTAATTCCATTCCTAGTCATGAACCTGTGCACCCAACAGGTTGCACAGGAGGTTTCCTGTTGGGGACCCTCCCAACAAGCCCAGGGGAGCCAGTTCTCCTCTCTTGCCCTGGTCTCTCAGGGCGCACCTTCAAGGCTCCCCGAAGTTCTCTCTTGGATTCCCAGTGGAAGTCCCTGGAGGAGAGCAGTCGGGGGCTTGCGGTCTGCTCCTCGGCTTTGGAATCTTGGCACCGCTGTGCACTTTCTCAACCACAGCACCCCCTGTCTGTGCCTCAGGGCTTCCTGGGTTTTGCAAACACCCTTCATTCCTCCCTGTCTCTTCAGCCCCTGTCTCCGTCACGCTGCCGGTTTCTACATGCCCGTCCCTTGCCTGCCAATACCTGTGTAGGTGTCCCTCCGTTTGGGCCATCAGGGTGTTTGATTCTGTGAGAACTGACTCTGACTCCTGTGAGAACTCTCACTTATATAACCCTAAAAGCGTATGTGCTGGTTCTAATCATGATGAAGCGACACCAACGTGTGTCTACTGTGTGCCAGGTATGGTCACCAGCTCTTTACACGTAAAATCTCACAACCCTCAACACAACTTGATGAAGTAAGTATTATCATTAGCCCCATTTTACTGGTGCGAAATAAAACACAGAGTATTAAGTGACTTGCTCCAAGTCACAGAGTACTCAGCAGCTGAGATTCAAATCTAAGCAAACTGGCTCCAGAGTCCCCAGTATTTGGCACAGAACCTGTTTGGAATACTTAAACTATTGGGTTGGCCAAAATGTTTGTTCGGGTTTTTCTGTCCGTTCAGTCGCTCAGTCGTGTCTGACTCTGCGAGCCCATGAATCGCAGCACGCCAGGCCTCCTTGTCCATCACCATCTCCCAGAGTTCACTCAGACTCACGTCCATCGAGTCCGTGATGCCATCCAGCCATCTCATCTTCGGTCGTCCCCTTCTCCTCCTGCCCCCAATCCCTCCCAGCATCAGAGTCTTTTCCAATGAGTCAACTCTTCGCATGAGGTGGCCAGAGTACTGGAGTTTCAGCTTTAGTATCATTCCTTCCAAAGAAATCCCAGGGCTGATCTCCTTCAGAATGGACTGGTTGGATCTCCTTACAGTCCAAGGGACTCTCAAGAGTCTTCTCCAGCACCACAGTTCAAACGCATCAATTCTTCAGTGCTCAGCTTTATAGTCCAGCTCTCTCATTCATACATGACTACTGGAAAAACTATAGGTTTGTCTAGACAGACTTTGGTGGCAAAGTAATATTTCTGCTTTTTAACATGCTGTCTAGGTTGGTCATAGCTTTTCTTCCAAGGAGCAAATATCTTTTAATCTCATGGCTGCAGTCACTATCTGCAGTGATTTTGGAGCCACCCAAAAATAAATCTCACTGTTTTCCATTGTTTCCCCACCTATTTGCCATGAAGTGATGGGACTGGATGCCATGATCTTAGTTTTTGAATGTTGAGTTTTAAGCCAACTTTTTCACTGTCCTCTTTCATCAAGAGGCTCTTTAGTTCTTCTTTGCTTTCTGCCATAGGGTGGTTGCAGATGACTCTGCATATCTGAGATTATTGATATTTCTTCTGGCAATCTCGATTTCATCTTGTGCTTCATCCAGCCCAGCATTTCTCATGATGTACTCTGCATATAAATAAGCATGGTGACAGTACACACCCTTGATATACTCTTTTCCCTATTTGGAACCAGTCTGTTGTTCCATGTCCAGTTCTAACTGTTGCTTCTTGACCTACATACAGATTTCTCAGGAGGCATGTATAAGGGTCTGGTAATCCCATCTCTTTAAGAATTTTCCACAGTTTGTTGTGATGCACATAGTCAAAGCCTAGTCAATAAAGCAGAATTTTTTCTAGAACTCTCTCGCTTTTTTGATGATCCAACAGACGTTGGCAATTTGATCTCTGGTTCCTCTGCCTTTTCTAAATCCAGCTTGAACTGGAAGTTCACAGTTCATGTACTGTTGAAGCCTGACTTGCAGAATTTTGAGCATAACTTTGCTAATATGTGAGATGAGTGCAATTGCGCTGTAGCTTGAACATTCTTTGGCATTGCCTTTCTTTGGGATTGGAATGAAAACTGACCTTTTTCAGTCCTGTGGCCACTGCTGAGTTTTCCAAATTTGCTGGCATATTGAGTGCAGCACTTTCACAGCATCACCTTTTAGGATTTGAAAATAGCTGAACTGAAATTCAATCACCTCCACTAGCTTTGTCCATAGTGATGCTTCCTAAGGCCCATTTGACTTCACATTCCAGGATGTCTGGCTCTAGGTAAGTGATCACCTAGATGGTCTCTTAAATGTTAAGGAAAACTTTAGGAAAGAAAAGGTTTATGTCCTGCAGTTTAAACATTACATACTGCCATGATTCATCAAAATGACATTGAAATCCAGTTTCAGGATGGAAAAGTTTAATCTTTTTTTAATTGTCTCACACACATAAAAAATCTATTACTAAGTTTTTTTTTTAAAAAAACTTATAATTAATATGTGGTCTTTTCAATCATAGAATGGAATCTAATATTTACAAATCTTAGTCATCTGAGCAACAGAAGCATTTTCCAGGACAGTTGTGCTCAAAGCCTTGTGTACTTGTTAAAATGCAGATTCCCAGGCCCCACTCCAGAGGGTCTAACTCATGAGGCAGGTGAGAGCCTGGACTCTGAACGTTTTCACAGGTACCGCCAGGTGATTCTTAGGCACTCAGAGAGACTTGCACTGAAAAACTGACCAGGAAAGAAAAACAGGCAGGAAGAACTGTGCGGTCACCCCGTTTTTTCATGCCAAACGATCTTTGCCAGTTCCTGGATGAGAACAGAATCACATTTTGCAGGCTATTTAATATCTTGGCCTCCTTCCTCTTTATCTAAGTCTCATGTCTGCTGACCGGCAAAGAGCGGACTGCAAATTTACTACTTTTGAACTTGTTCCTGGAAATGATCATGAGCAAAATGTTTGCCTTCTTATGGCAGATACACATACAAAGGGCCAACAGTACATGCATACATTGAAAAGGAACTGTTAGAGGAAGGCCCAAAAGAGATAAAAACTGCTCTCTGATGGGGAAAGTACTGGGAGGCGGTACTCACAGAGATCGGAGGCTGAACAACTGCTGGAAAGTGTCAGCTTGAATTGCATAGATTTCATTATGCTGCAGGTCTCTGAAATGACAGGTTCCAAAGATTGACTTCAGAGTCATTGGTTTCAAAGATAAGTCTTCAGAGAAATTTTACAAGTGATTACCTTCCCTCAATCAAGGAACACGCGAACTACGACTGCCAAGTGACCACTGAAAAAAATTTCTTTTTGTTTTAAAAAGAACAGGACAATTTATACACTTAAATAAGTATTGCCTCTCTTTCAAACAAATACTTATTATTCCTTTGGGTGAGCATGCTCAGTTGCTTCAGTCGTGTCTGACTCTGTGAGACTCTATGGACTGCAGCCCACCAGGCTCCTCTGTCTATGGAATTCTCCAGGCAAGAATACTGGAGTGGCTTGCCATGTCCTCATCCAGGGGATCTTGCAGACCCAGGGATCAAACCCGAGTGTCCTGTATTGCAGGTGGATTCTTTACTGCTGAGCCTAGAGCTACATTCCCAGTGGAGCATTGTTCAAACACTTTGAGATGCCTCTCCAGGTTCTGCCTTCTGAGCCTTATATTCTTTGAGGGTCTTCAGGAGTGTCAAATGTTTATCTTCCAAAGATGGCTTTTTCCCCTCCCTTAATTGCCCAAAGGCATTCAGAGAAAAATTAAGTGGCAAAGGATAGGTGGTTAATATTTTTTGATCAAAAACAAAGCATGACTCAAAAAGGCTGATGTCTAATGCAGGAGGCAATTTTAAGAGAGGAATTCTAAAATATTTTGTGCAGAAGTAGCATCAGTAGCTCCTGAAATAAGACAAATATGGAATCTCCTCTGAAGGTGATTATTGTGAAGCAAACATACCAATAAACTCAAGTTCCCCAGTTTTCAAAATTAATGCCGTACATAGGAGTTTCACTTGTGTTCAGGAAAAAAAAAAAAAGGTATTAATGCCACTCATTGAAGGTATAAGTTTAGAAAAAATCCAGGGCTTAAACAAACCCAGTTCATTACTATACCAGGTTAGGGAGAAAAAACTATAATAAGTGCTTTACTTATAGTGTAATGTATGGTAAAATAATATTATCTATGTTTCCCAACTTTACAGCCATCCTATGCAGTCAAGTGTGTAAGAAGGGCAAGCTTCACATGTCTCCCCAGTGAACCACAGGGTAAGCAAACCAATGACCCCTGGAAATGTGAGTTTTGGCTCTTGGTTTTCACTTGGTGACTTAGAAACTCTTACAGACATACATTTTCTGAAGCTTTTTGCAGACTGAAAAACTGGGTAAATCTTCTAGCAGGTTGTAAGAAAGGTCTCTGAAAAATAGAAGGTACAAAAGGGAAAAATCTGTTACATGTTAGTCATCAGGAAATATGCTTTCCTCTCCCTTTCCCTTCACGATGATCCAGCTCCCAAAGGCAGACTCTGAACGTTTCCCCAGCCCTGACATGGAGCAGGTAGTCACAGGCATTATTGGATTAAGCGGTAGATTCAGATGTCAACTAAAATGTAACTGTTATACTTCTTTAATTGATTTAAATAATTTGCTTAATGAATTTATTTATATTTTGTTAGTGATGATCTACAATGTTCTAGCTATTATCTTACAGAAATGAGTACAAATTAAGTTAAATAATTGTGCCTCTGTTTCTAAGAGCTGCTGTATCTCTACAGCTAAGAGAACCACTGTTGGTTCTTTTCTAATCAACAGAAAAAAAAAAAATCCCTTCAACAATTCAAAACCCAGCACTAACTTTGAAATCAATCATTACAAGGGCGGTGGGGGGTGGGGTGGGGAATCTAAGAAAGTCTTCAGCCAAAACTCAACAAATTACAGAATAACAAAAACATCTGGACATATTTATAGTATAATATAGCTAATCTAAAACAAGCCATGGTAATTTGCAGAAAGCTTAAAAAAACAGAAAGCTAGTAGATAAAGTAACAGATAGATATTAAAAAAATCTTGTCTCATGTTTTAAAAGTTATCTGCTAATCAGCTAACTTATTTTCATGCCTGATTCTAAGTCTTAAAACCAGATCACCACTTATCCAACTTAAAAAATCCATACTGTTTTCTGAGAGTATTTTAAATTATTTTATTCTTGTAATTGATTACTTTATCTTATATTTATTGAATACATGGAATTTAAATAGAAGTACAGTTCAACTTACTACACATGAATAATTCAGATAAAGCTGTGTGGAAACACAAATTTGTAGTTTACACTAGAGATTTAAAAGACCAAACCAAACCAGTGAAAAAAATACTCTGCATCTATACACAAATAACACTTGATTAACAATGTCGTGTGTATTTTTGAAAAGTAGTGAATGTGATAAAGTGGACACACATAAAAGCTGATAATAATTTGGTTTGCTCACCTCCACAGACCACAAGGGGACCAAGCCTTCCTGTGTAACTCTCAGTAGAGGTATATGAAACCTTCTTCTACATAAAGACACAGTGTCACCTCCTACCTACCTTCTACCTAATGATTTTCATGGCTAACATTGATCAAGCACTTCTTATATATAGACACCATGTTTACAGCTTGACCTGAATTATTTTGTTTAATCCTAGTGAGGGAAATATTGCGTTGATTCCCATACAAAGCAAAATGACTTGACTGAGAGCACCAGCTAGTCAATGGGGAAAGCCATGCAGAGCCAAGTCATTCCCATGGAAGGGAAGTAACTTGGAGGCAAAATCACTCATGTACAGGGACACTGCCTCATTCAGCAGGTACTCAGTGGATGATCCAGCCATAGGAAGGGAGCACTCAGACCTATACTTCCAGAATATAAAGCAGACTGGAGTAAAGGTCAAGACCTGTGGTTGTGCTCTCAACTTTAATTCTACTTGGTTGATGTGCTGAATGAAGCATTAATGTCTTTTTCAATTCTCTCCTTAAATGAAAAGATATGGGTTGCTATAAAGAACAAATTAATACTATAGACTGACATATTTTGAAAATAGTAAGATAGGGACTTCCTTGGTTGTTCAGTGGTTAAGACTCCACACTAATAAAGGGGGCTTGAGTTCTATCCTTGGCCAGGAAATCCCACATGCCACATGGCCAAAAAAAGAAAAAATGAAAAGAGCAAACAAACAAACGAAAACCAAAATAACCCAAAAAACAAAAAAGAAAATAGCAAGATACTGCCATTCATACAATTGCATTCTTTCAGGCCTTTCATGGTTTCCACTTAAGGAAAGAATAATGTTGTAAAGAAGTGAGAAAGATGACAGTAAGTGCTAACACTTGGGCAGGTTGGGGAATTGCTAACACTTGGGCAGGTTGACTGCACTCCAGGTGCTGGTATAGGTGTTTGACTTGTAGTAACTTACTGAATCCTCACGATGATCCCCTGAAGGAAGCAGACTTTATAGATCTTTGATAGATTGGGAAATGGAGCCCATCTTTTATAGATTGGGAAATGGAGCCCTGGAAGGAATAAATAACTCGCTCAAGATACTATGATCGCAGACAGAGAGGCCACATTTGAACCAGAAAAATAGACCCCAGAGCCTTTGTTCTTAACCAGCTTGCCAGTCAGCCTCAGTGTAAGCAGCTCTAGACCCAGGTGCTTTACCATTCTGTGTGACCTTGTGGAGACAGATGCAATTTAAATACTGCCTCCCTACTTATCAGTTATAATGGGTGAAATCCTGGTCCTGTTAGTCAGCCAGCTTCCTCAAAACTGAGCACGTGTCCGGGCTGTCTTAGGTGTGGCGGGCAGAATTCCAAGATGGCTGCTGAGATTTCCACCTACTGGTGTCTAGACGCTTTCTCCCAGTTATTCAGTCCCTGAAGAATGTTCTCATTCTTCCACTTAACATTGTAGAGCTGCTTGTCATTTGCTACTGGACAAAGCTTGTGCTAGACTCACAGCTGCCACAGAAGTCTCCTTTCCGAGAACAGAGCCCTGCGAGGGACCCGGGGTGCTTTCGTGACATCCCCGCAATGCTGGAGGAGGTGATAACAGAGCATAGAAGGAGGAGGCTGAAAAACGGAAGGTCAAAACCAGGCTCTCCCAATTCCTATAAACTACGTTTTGTAAAATGTGGAAAGGGCAGAGAACAAAAGTCCCAAGGCAACAGAAATAACACACGCAAGTTGTTTACCTGTTAGATGAAACATTAGAACATGGCACCCACAACTATACTGGAAGAATGTTTGGTTGCCTTTATCAAGGTTTGTGTGGGCCTGATGATTTTATTTTGGCATCCATATTGGGTTTCTGATCCATGATTTTTTTTTTTTCCTGCTTTGCAGAGGATTTAGAGGGAGGTGGGAATGAAGTGATATTGCCTTGTTCATATCCATTTTCTGAAAGGAAATGTGTGCCAGTTGAAACACTAATGGGAGACTGTTTGGGACTTGGAAACCAGGGGTCCACTGCTATTATTGTTGTTGTTGTTGTTTAGTTGCTAAGTTGTATCTGACACTTTGTGATCCCATGGACTGTAGCCCGCCAGACTCCTCTGTCCATGGGATTTCCCAGGCAAGAATACTGGAGAGGGTTGCCATTTCCTTCTCCAGGGGATCTTCCTGACACGGGGATCAAAGCTGTGTCTCCTGCATTGGCTTTTTTTTTAAACCACTGAGCCACCTGGAACATTCCACTGCCATTCTTACTAGGATCATATCCAAGAGCCACTTCCCTGGACCAAGGCAGGCAAAGGAGGCCTGACCTCCTGCAGACCTTCAAGGAAAGAACTTTCTCCTCTTAAAGGATTACTGAAATAATGCCTGTCATTTCAGTCCTGTTTACATAATATTATTGCCTTACTGATACGCACAGCACTTGGAGATTAGGTAACTGATCACAGACAGTTTGAGGAAGAGATGAGATCTGTGCTCCAGTTAAAGTCCTGTTGAAACACAAACCAGACATCACTCTTGTATTCAGACATCATACAGGGACATATTTTGATTCACTGATGTTAAGACTGGTCAGGCTTGAAGGGCAGAGGAGATTCAGGGCAAAGTCAAGAGCCTACTCAAGTACTTACAGACTCTCCAGGCTCGCAGTTCCAGTTAAATCAGGAAATTCAGTTATTTGTGAGGCGCCATTCAAAGTCCTAGAAGGAGGATTACCTGAGTATTACTGGCAGAAAATTCTAGAAAGGGGTCATTTTTATGGCCATTTCAAAACACTTGAAATGTTCATTTGGTCTTCACAGCAACCTTGCAAAGGGAAAATAATCGGTAAGAGAAATAAACACTTACAGTGTTCTTAGTTCAGGTAAATGTTGAAAAGCAGCTCTCCCAACAAGCTGGATGGGGTTGTCATAGAAATGTCTGAAAAAATCCAAACACCAATGTCTTATTATAAAACTTGAATGACAAATGAACATTCCTTCCAAATTTCAACAAATAAAATTACATTATTTATGTAATTTTGATTATTTGACTTCAGGTAAACTTCAAAACTATTTCACTCACATTATGAGACTTTTGGTAGGAAATCCATACTACTGAAAATTTCTGATAAGGCAGATATGAATGTTAGCTACTATGGAGAAAGGCAAGTGAACTGGCTGTTTTTAAGTCACTAAGTCATGTCTGACTCTTTTGCCACCCCATGGACTACAGCCCACCAGTCAGCACTGTCATGGGGTTCTCTAGGCAAGAATATGGAGTGGGTTGCCATTCCTTCCTCCAAGGGGATCTTCCTGACCCAGGGAATGAACCCAGGTCTCCTGCATTACAGGTGAAATCTTACCAAGAGCCACTTGGGAAGCCTGAACTGACTGTGTAACACTTAAGACTCTTCCTCTACCTCCAATATCTAGAATATCCATCGAGTGGCAAACTGTTATTCAAGGTGCTGGCAGTTATATCATTAGCTAAAGGAAGATGAAATTCTCTATATTTACATGAGGGTCAATATCCTCTGGTCAAATCTTACAGCATACACAAAGGATTCTTCAAATATATTTGAGAGGAAATTTGCTACTCTCGGTTTTGTAACATTAGATTTTTAAAATTTAATTATTGCTCTAAAAGTTAACATATTATTAGAACTGAAAAAATATTTTGTTTTATGGATATTTTCAATGTAATGATATTTGAACTGCTCGGTAGTTGGGAATTGAAGAGAACTTGGGGGGATGGTCAGGAGGGTTGGCTTGAGCCATGTGGAAAGCTGAGAATATCGGCGAAACGAGGAGGTGTCTAAGTTAAATAGACAACCCTGACTGTGTTTTAGAGCAAGAGGATGACAACACGGACGCTGTGCTTCCAGGGGGACCACTCTGCTAGTGGTAGAGGCAGGGAGGTGAGTCTTAGACTGGTCAAAATCTAGAGGATTTAGAGGGGGGAAATGAAGTGGCAGAGGGGATGGAAAGAAGTTAACTCACCTCCCTGCCTCACGTGTATACCTGTGGCGGATACATGTTGATGTATGGCAAAACCAACACAATACTGTAAAGTAATTAACCTCCAATTAAAATAAAAAAAATTATATATATATAAAAGAAGTTATGGATAGGATGGGGTCTACAGAGGGAGAAATTAGCCTGGGTAGCCAATGCAACAAGAAAAACAAAGAAATTGAGCCAGGGTGGGGAGTGTGGGCGGCAGTCGCAGTGGCAAGGGCTAGAAATAGAGGCAGAAGCGAGGAGAATAGTGTTTCCTGGAGAAAACATTCGCGGCCATCATGTAGTGGATAGGAGTGCTAATCAATAATGGGGACTGTTGGTCCTCTTCATGGGTCGTTACCATATCAAAAGAGTGATTAAGAAAACCAGTCCTGTGGCTTCAAGAAACAAAAGGGGCAAAGAAAGGCAATACAATCTGCCAACTTTCAGTATGTAAATACTCTCTAATGAGAACTAATGTTTGTTGGCAATAAACTTTAACCCCCTTAGTTTGCCAACAGACTGTCAGAACATTTCAGAAATGATGAATGGTATGTTTTTTCCTCAGTTGTCAGGGCTAATTGGGATTCCAGCTCATTTGTGACAAGTGCTACCCGGTTCCAGAAAGCCTCTCCGTCAAGTTGGCACAGGACGAAGGCTATCTGCCGAGAAGTGCCCCTAAAGTCCTCTTCAGAAGTTATCCTTACTCCCCCTCCTCCATACTTCAGACCTCTCCCCCATGACCTCAGGCCAATACTATGCCCCAAACCTGCCAGTTGTCTTTTAATTAAGAGCCAGACTAATACTTACATATTTTCACCTTCCTATATATACCTACACGATTACTTTTCTGTTTGTGCTAAATATGAAACACGAAATTAATCCTATTTTGAAGCTGTAACTCTATCTTACACCATTATGGCATATAAATCCTCACATACACATTTCTAGGACACAGGCACCTTTCTAGAATTACACCCTAGTTTGTATAAAAGTAACTCAGTGTTTGGACTTAGACGTGAATGTGTATAGAGACTTAGTATAAAACAGTAGTTCCCTCATCTCCTCCTCCTTCTTGCAGTAAGGGACCTCCACTGTACGTAATAATATATATATCTATTTATATTTTAGCTTATTGAGGTGTAATTGACACACGCATGTATTATTGTGCATGCTCAGTTGTGTCTGACTCTTTGTGGCCCCATGGACTGTAGCCCACCAGGCTCCTCTGTCCATGGGATTTTTCGGGCAAGAATGCTGGAGTGGGGTGCCATTTCCTTTTCCAGGGGACGTTCCCGACCCGGAGATCGAACCCAAGTCTCCTGCATCTCCTGATCAGCAGGTGGATTTCTTTTTCTTCCCACTGAGCCACCTGAGAAGCCCTAACTGAAACATAATATTGTATATTTAAATTTTACATGGGGGCAACTGGTTGTATGTATATGTTGTGAGAGCTCCCCAGTTGGCACAGTGGTAAAGAGTCTGCCTGCCGATGCAGGAGATGCGGGTCCCGTCGCTGGGTGAGGAGGGTCCCCTGGAGGAGGAAATGGCAGCCCACTCCAGTGTTCTTGCCTGGAAAATTCCATGGGTAGAGGAGCCTGGCGGGCTACAGTCCAAGGGTCCCAAAGAGCCAGACACGACTGAGTATGCATACACACATACATTGTGAACGAATTCCCCCCATGTAGTTATTTATCATACACTTATCTTTTTTGGTGAGAACATTTAATATAATGATCTGTTTTTCTAGCATACTTGGGTTCGAGTTCTGAATGACTAGGCGACTTTGACACTGACATTTTAAAAATCAGTTTTTTTTTAGAGATAAGCAAAAAAGCATTTCATAAGATGACTGTGAAGTGAGACGAAGCAGTTGAAGATACCAAACATAAGGCAATGAATATTTTAGGTCCTAGAAAGAGAATCTTTAATATAACTTCAGCATTCAGCTAAAATCTAGCAAAACATCTCCACATATACTTCTCTGTATGGATTTTTACAGTGACTGAGACAAAACTTGGGCAAATATAGAACATTTATTGTATTATGCTTAAAAGTACAGTGCATGCTATATTGCAGGAAAGAAAAATTGAAAAGAACTACGACCACTTACATTGTAATAAGAGAAGGGTTGCCTACAAAGGCCTTCTCCGGTATCGACTTGATATTGTTGCTATGAAATCCTCTAGAAAGAGAGGAAAAGACAGTTGATAGAAAATAACCTGTGGGGTAAAATCATTTCATAGTCCCTTCCCCAAACCTGTGGCAATAATCAGCATTTTTAGTAACCAGAGGATAAGGTTAAATTCCACCATGCATTTTGAAACTTTCCCGCCCTCACTCTCTAGGAGAAAAGGAAATCACAAGCTGTCATCTTGAATGAGGAATAAGGAATCGGAAAATAATAACTGTGCTTTATGGACACTTGTAACCTAGTGTTATAGAAAGAAACCATCTATCCATTACTATCCAACAGAGCGTCACGGTCCAACGACTTGAGACAGAGGAAACCATCTTTGGAGAAACGATTATGATCACTCCTCCTGACCCCATTTGCAGCCAGGAGAAGAGAAAATTGACTTAAGCTGCAGTTAAGTGGAGATTTAGGTAATCTCCTTATGAGGACAAAATTTCCTGAGCTGAAGAAAGGTGCCCCAGCTCAGCGAGTCTGGAATAACAAATTGATTCTCATCTATCTGTGTGATGTCATCTGACTGGCAGTGGGGCAGAGTCAGTGGTCTTGGTCTATGTGGGTCTGTGGCTGAAGGAGGGGAGTGGCAGTTTTGGGGCTGCCTGAGCCAGACAGTGATGACTTCGTGGGTAAGCACCACATGGGCGTCCTGCAGCAGAACCCCACAGAGGCTTTTTCTTATAAACAAGCCCTGCTGTCTACTTCCTTTAGCAGTGTGTCTTATTTCTCTCTGCTAAGAGAAGAGGCTCTGTGTTTATTTTTCTTTCCAAGTGATAGAACATTACAAAGGTTATTTATGTATTTAGGTATTAAGAAAAGTAATTAAATTATAAATATAAAAAGATGATATATGCAACCTAATAGCTGAAAGTTAGCTTTATCATAGTAAAATGGGGGGGTTCTTTAAAAATCAAATAATATTTATGAAGCATTAAAGGAATATGGAATAATGTATAGGAAGGCATCTAACATTATCCTAAGCCTGTACACTGTATTCATCTAGTCCTAGACTCATGCAACCTAGAGAAGTTTGTTGCTGGATATGCTCAGCAAATTAGTGAATTCCAAAATAGTTCTCTACATACCTATAGAGCATACAGAAATGTTGGAAAAATATGACTTAGGAAAAGATAATGGCTTAGAGAAATACATATTTTTTTCCTAATAAACACAGAGAAATCCATCATAAATTTTAAAAGATTATCTGCTATTTTTGGTGATAGAATCAAATTAAAATACATTTTAGATGACCTTGCAAATTCTTCTTAGTCATATTATATACAGCAGTCAAACACATTTTAAAATACATTCACAAAGAATAGTTCTCCCACTAAATTTGTCCTACTTACAGCTCCTTAAGGCTGGAGAGTGTCCTGACTGCAGTGGGAAATTCATCAAGATTATTATAATTTAAGTCTCTGAAAATAAGTAAATAGCATGTTCAGGTTTTCATTTCAAAATTCATGTACATGACATTTACAAGGAACGTTAACATGATCTTCCAATGGACCAGTATCACTGATAGCAATTCCTTCTCTTTAAGGAGAGAGACTTTGTTGGCTTGCTGAGCACCATCATTCCCCAAGTATCTGCACTGAAATGATCATTAGACTGATTGTGAGAAATTTCAAAGAGTCAAGGCTCAGTGGCACTGGGCATTAAAAAAAGGGAAGGAGTTTAGGACGGGCATGTACACACTGCTATATTTTAAAAGGATGACCAACAAGGACCTACTGTGGATAGCACGTGGAACTCTGCTGAAGGTCGTGTGGCAGCCTGGATGGGAGGGGAGAGCTTGGGGGAGGATGGATACCTGTACGTGTGTGGCTGAGTCCCTTCTCTGTTCGCCCGAAACTGTCACAACACTGTTTGTTAATTGGCTATACCCTAATACAAAATGAGCACTTTTTTTTTAAAGGACATGGACAGCATCGTGAATGTCCAAGTGTCTAGAACACGTGGCCAGGTGTGTGTGGCTGGCCGATGCCGTTCTTCACCGGAACCTGGCTCACCAAGCTGCCAACAAGTGTGTGCCCTCCTCGACCGCCTCTGCTTTCCTGGCCCTGCCTTCACCCTCTGACTTTGGCCCGTCACTTTTCAGAGGCTCTCCTGAGAGGACCTCTAGGAAGGAGGCTTCATTCCTGACTCAGGCGCAGTACCGGCCTTTCTCCCAGCCTGAAGTCCAGGGTGACGGTCTGCTTCTGCAGGCGCTGATATGGTACAGGGTGCTCTGAAGAAGGACATCAGGTCTAGAATATCCACATGGTCACAAAGGAGGATTCGTTTTCCTGGTCTGTGAGGCAAAGCTCTATCATCCTTCATGCACGGACAGGGAATGACCAGACAATCAATCTCAAGTCATTCATCTCTCTGTTATGACACAAATGGCTTTTCAATCCCATTACTCACAAGTGCTTTATAGACTTACTCCACGTCTGAGCTACACCTCCATATGAAAAAGTAATTGCCTCCCGATCTCTGGGAAAGGCAGATTTCCCAGATGATCCAGAAAAACCTTTTGCTCAGGCAATCAGATGTGGTTAGGTCTTCCTCTGTGGGGAAGAATTGCTATTTAATTTTCAGAGAGAGATAATTTGACCGAGTTAAACATGAATCAAGATTCCTACTTGTCTGGCACAAACCGTCCTTAAGCTATACAGCAGGCAGGAAACTTGTGTCTTTTGTGGACATAAATTTTCTTCCTGTTTGTAAGTCTCTCCAGATGCTCTGTTTTGATTAAATGAGGATTGGATCCTTATAAATTAACCAGATTTCTAGTGGAAAGGAAGATGTTGGGAATAAATTGGTTATTTTACCTCTCCTCTGGAGCCCTGGGCAAAGTGAGGGAAGAGGGGACATTGAGACTTATATGAATTTGCCCTGAATGCATGAATTGCCTAAATTTGCAATCCTGGGTCCTCATGTCAAACATGGGGGAAAAAAAAAGAAAAACTATTTATGGAAATAACCTATCAAAGCCCATCTTGTTTTCTGTTCCTATTGAGTTGAAAAGGACTGGAAGGTGCTTTCCATTGCTAAGATCCCCAGTCCAGCCCTTCTGTAATTAAGGGAGAATTTCTAATTTTTCCAAGCAGTTGATGGGAACAGCTGGCCTGTGCCATTAAACTGACTTCAAAGTCCTGCCTAGACACATTCACCTTTGGCATCTCCACATGAGGATGGTTCCTCCCTTCTCAGAGGAAATGCAGTGACTTAGCAACCCTGGAAGGACAGCCGTTAGGCCCTTCAGGAAATGAGTGAACCCAGGTCCGGTTACATGCGGTGCTGATCAGGTACAAATCGCTAAGTTCCCTATGCAAATGAACAGCGGGCTCCAAGGCCACAGGAGAGGCGTTCTTTGGTTACAGCCTTCTGCTGTCCAGGTCAGAGCTGGTGTTGTAGCTTCAGTGATTCCGTGCAGCTTATTTTGTGTACATGCTAAATCACTTCAATCATGACTGACTCTTTGTGACCCTACAGACTGTAGCCCACCAATCTCCTCTGCCCATAGGATTTCCCAGGCAAGAATACTGGAGTGGGTTGCCATTTCCTTCTCCAGGGGATCTTCCTGACCCGGGAATTGAACTCTCATCTCCTGCATCGGCTGGCAGTTTCTTTATCATGGAACCCCCTTTGGAAGCCCCAAACATGGGTTTTGGAGTCAAATTAGAGAAGGAAGCAAGCCTCAGTTTTGCTGCTAACTGACTATGTCATGTTGATATATAACTTTCAGTTCAGTTCAGTTCAGTCGCTCAGTCGTGTCCGACTCTTTGCGACCCCATGAATTGCAGCACGCCAGGCCTCCCTGTCCATCACCAACTCCCGGAGTTCACTCAGACTCACGTCCATCAAGTCAGTGATGCCATCCAGCCATCTCATCCTCTGTCGGCCCCTTCTCCTCCTGCCCTCAATCCCTCCCAGCATCAGAGTCTTTTCCGATGAGTCAACTCTTTGCATGAGGTGGCCAGAGTACTGGAGTTTCAGCTTTAGCATCATTCCTTCCAAAGAAATCCGAGGGCTGATCTCCTTCAGAATGGACTGGTTGGATCTCCTTGCAGTCCAAGGGACTCGCAAGAGTCTTCTCCAACACCACAGTTCAAAAGCATCAATTCTTTGGCACTCAGGCTTCCTCACAGTCCAACTCTCACATCCATACATGACCACAGGAAAAACCATAGCCTTGACTAGACGGACCTTAGTCGGCAAAGTAATGTCTCTGCTTTTGAATATGCTATCTAGGTTGGTCATAACTTTTCTTCCAAGGAGTAAGCGTCTTTTAATTTCATGGCTGCGGTCACCATCTGCAGTGATTTTGGAGCCCCCCAAAATAAAGTCTGTCACTGTTTCCACTGTTTCCCCATCTATTTCCCATGAAGTGATGGGACCGGATGCCATGATCTTCGTTTTCTGAATGTTGAGCTTTAAGCCAACTTTTTCACTCTCCACTTTCACTTTCATCAAGAGGCTTTTTAGTTCCTCTTCACTTTCTGCCATAAGGGTGGTGTCATCTGCATATCTGAGGTAATTGATATTTCTCTCAGCAATCTTGATTCCAGCTTGTGTTTCTTCCAGTCCAGCATTTCTCATGATGTACTCTGCATATAAGTTAAATAAGCAGGGTGACAATATACAGCCTTGACACACTCCTTTTCCTATTTGGAACCAGTCTGTTGGACCCTAAAAATGGTTATCTTTTTTTTTCTCTCTCTCTTTCTCGCTCTCTTTTTTGGCTGTACCACTCAGAATGAGGAACTTCCCTGACCAGGGATTGAACCTGAGCCCTCCACAATGGAAGTGTGGAGTCTTAACCACTGGTCCCTTAGGGAAGTCCTGGAGCCTAAAAAGGGGTCATAGTACCTGTTCTCATAAGATGGTTGTAGGACTGATTTGAAACCATGTGGGCTGAGTGCTCAGTACAATATTTGGTTAGAGATCCACTCAATAAAGGGTAGCTGTTATTACGTTTTAGACTTTTGAATTGCTCCTGCAGGAACCTCCACCGTTTGCTGCTGAGATGCTTGTTCCTCTCTGATTGGACAGAGTCTGGCACTTGCTCGTCTGCATCCTCTCATTCAGTGGGGAGAGCCTAACTCCTGAGTGGTGAGCCTGAGTGACAATACTGAACTGATCCCTGACAGAGAGTACACATTCCTGAGCAAACAGTCCCTGCTCAGTAGAGGACATCTCATTTAGCTTCTAATGATTCCAACTAATTTATCACTCTTGTTAGATTAAAATAAAATCTCAGTTTTATTGTTTGGCTCTATAGAGTGTGTATAGGGGCGTAAGATAAAGCCACTGTAAATATCTGTTTAAAGCTCAGGCAATTAACCAAACCAAATAGCAATTTTGACTTTAAGGCTATTTTGATTCCTTCCAAATAGTCATGAAAACACTGAGAAAAGGGCAACAAATAAAAGGTCAACTCACAAAGTCTCTAGGCTGTGGAGCCCATCAAAGCATTTCTTTCCCAGGGAGTGGATTCTATTGTTATGGAGATGTCTGCAGGAGAACATTACAGACAGTCAGGAAGGCGCATTGCACATGGAAACTGAGGCAAAACGTTTTGATTGCTGAAATCCAAAAACACTTCCTCTAGAGAATGCACTAATTATATGTAAGGGATGCTTTGTTTAACATTTCTGTTTGCTTGCTTTAAAGGCTTTATGCCCCATTCACTCTTACCAGAGATGACTCTACACCACAGAATTTAACAGTCACAGTTTTACCTTTTGGGTTTGAGATATCATGGAGTGAATAATAATTGTGGGATTAGCAACAAGGCTGGTAAAAGTAAATTCAGGTTGCTCAGTGTGGCTTTGGAATACAGAATGTTAAATAGAGATGCTGACCAACATCGACAAATGGAGGGTGGAGAGGAGGCGGTCTGAGGTGTGGGCAGTTTCCACCAAAGCTGATGGCTTATCGTGGCTGCTTTGCCAGGGTGGGGCCACAGGTTAATAGAAAACAACAATTTCAGCCACAGAGAATGGGGATCAGATTTTTTGACTGCCCAAGGAGATTAGTTATCTTGTTGTAGTATAAATGTGTCTGATTATCATCTTTGGCTCAATGATAAGTTGGTTACGTCAGGGCCAGTGAGAACAGCTGGGTGCAAAACTGAAAACTGGACCAAGTCCCAGAGGGATTTCTGGGAAATGGGCTTAAGGAGGTCGAGGGCTGGGGGGAGAGAAGAGCTGAACCTCTGTAAATTCATTCCCTCTAGTGGAGGGAAACATTAAAGCACCTACCCAGCTTCTGGTGGAACAGAAGCATCATCTTTGTATATGAACTACTTCAGGATAGAAATTTGTTAACATCACCCCACATGTCCGATCCTTTCAGACAAAGGTTGCTATTCTAATAAATATATGCTGGTATCATGTGAGATCTATGTGGCACTTATTGAGGATCTTTTGCAGGCAACACATGACGGGAACCTCAAAAGATGGATGAGATGCTGGCCAGCCCTCAAAGGAGTACACACCGCAGGGCAAGAGACGGCCCTATCATCAAGCAAAGTGCAATGACTGAAGCCCGCGGTGGGCTGGGGGCAGGAATGCAGCAAAGGCAGAAACAGGGCAGCAGGCGCTTTCCTCGAAGCAAGCTAATTCTCGAGCCTTTCCAGCAGCTCCTGTTGTCCTCTGTCAGCACTGACTGACTACTGTATTATACACGTGGGGCATATTGCTGCCCTCTTGAACCGTTTATTTTTCCTACTATTACTTGAGATCGTTTTAGTTTACTTAAAATAATGAAATCTAGACCTCAAAGGGAAAAAGCCTGACAGATGCATAACTTGTTATTAAGGGTTTGTCCCTTGCTTCTCTTACCTTGGAAGGGGTTCAAGAGGTACTTATTAAATAATAAGAAGGGCATATTTCAATTTGACCTGCATTACAAATTAGTATCAGAAATAAGGGATTTTTATTACCTTTGGTCGTGGGACTAACTCTACAGTGTGGTGATTACCCGTATAATATACAATAGTCTCCCTGAGAGGTCATATTTTGTTATTTCTGAATGCCTAGCAGTGCTTAGCAGTTACCAGGTGCTCAATAAATGTTTAATTCTTTTACACGATTAGAACATTTCTGAGTTATTTTAGGGGGTTTTCCTCCCTTAAAATGTCCCTCTTCAAAGTCTGAAGGGCTATCATTCTAAGGTCAAGGTCCCACAGAGAATTATAAGATCTTAGTGAATTTAGAAACTGTTAGAGAGGGGGCGGGGAAATCAATAAAACTTACAGAACCACCAAGCTGGAGAGGTTTCCAAAGGCATAGTCTGGTATGTGGTGTATTTTGTTCAGGGCCAGGGTCATGGCCTGCAGCGCTGATAAGCTTCTGAAAGCCTGGACCGGGATCTCCGTCAGCGCGTTGTCATCCAGCCACAGATGCCTCAGGGAATGCAGGCCGCTGAAGCAGCTGGGGGGCACGGAGCTGATGCGGTTGGCATCCAGACGCCTGGGGAAGAAAGCGAGAAAGAGTGGAAAGCAGAGAGCAGAGCGCAGGCAGAAGACAGGCTCTGCAGGAGAACCTCCACACGCCCGATCAACACGAGTGGGGCGGGGCTGGGGCCGCAGGAGCCCGACATCTGGGGCGTCTGCCTCCTGGTAGCCTCCGCTCCGGGTGCGAGCAGGACCGCTGCTGTGAGAGCCCACAGGGCTGCGAGTCTCTTCCAGGTTTGGGAGGACTATGCTTTCTGGCAAGGAGGTGGCCTCCCCTGGGCTGTGGTGTTTCAGCTGATGATCCTTTTGCTTTCCTCTTTGACACCAGGAGAAAAGAAAACCCCTCTGCTCCTTCCCACATCAACCAAGTCAGACAAATGCTGTTGCCTTCCTGGACTGTTTTGAACACACAAAACATACTTATTTTGGTTCACTGAGCTGTGGGAAAAGATTATTTCAGCATTTGAAAAGGACTGAGTAATTTTTGCAAGGCTAGGTCAGGGAGATTCCCTGGAGGAGGGCATGGCAACCCATTGCAGTATTCTTGCTTGGAGAATCCCATGGACAGAGGAATCTGGCGGGATGCAGTCCATGGGGTCGCAGAGTCGCGTACGACTCAAGTGACTTAGCACGCATGCATGAGTAACTTTTACAAGGCTGTTAGAGATATGCTTCAGGGAGGGGGAGGCGCCCCTCGCCCCTTAGTACTCTGCTGCAAAGCCTAAAGCAAGCAGGCTTTCTTGTTCATCCTAACCAATGGCATTGAGCAGATGTTTGCTTTCCTTGACATTTTAAATGAATAGTAAAATTAATAGCGTTCCCAGTTTTTGCTTGCTTTTTCTACACATCACTTTTTTTTTTTTTAAATGGGGAAATATGTCTAAAAATAGGTCTAGTTAATAAGCTGCTGAAGCTTCAGAGCCAGTAGAGGGAGTGCAATACATTTATTTTACCCTAATCCAGCCTAGAAGTGGCTGTAACAGCAATGCCTTAACTTTTCTTATTGAAGTGACCAGACACAGACTGAAGTTTTCTGTAAAGTGCATTAAACATAGGAACCTCGATATTCAGTTATGCATCCACCAGCCCTCACTTTTTTTTTTCAATTTGTTCTTAAGACTTACATATTTATTTGCATTTTCAAAGCTAGGATTTAAAAAAGAAGAGTTGCATTTTAAGCAGTGCATGTATTAGGAAGGATTAGAACATCACGAGTGGATTTTGAAAAATGTTTTAGGAAGCATTTAAGACTAAACAGATGCAGGAAGCACTCAAGGATCACGAAATAATCCCCTGTAGACCAAATTTAAACAGCTTAGAAGCAGCATTCTCTGTGGTAGGGAGCGCCTCTCCACGAAAAGTGGCTTCCCCACTTTCGGTCACACACGTCATTCCACTCCTGTTCTGGCCCCTGCTTCTCCCGACTGAAGGAAGAAGGCATGCCCTCCAGGCCCCAAGCCAAGCTTTTAAATTTATTTAATTTTTTAATTGGAGGAAAATTGCTTTCCAGTGTTGTGTTGGTTTCTGCCATACCACAGTGCGAATCAGCTGTAATTATACCTATAGTACCTTCTTCTTGAGCCTCCCCCCGCCCCCACCCGTCTAGGTCAAGTTTCGATGCTGGGATAAGGTCACTTGGAACAAACAAGTCTGATGCCACAGTCCACTCACAATCAAATTTCCAGGAGAATAGCTATCACTGTAGGCAGCAGACTCGCACTTCCAGATATCTCGAGGTTCTGTCTACAAACAGAACGGGAAACATTCAGGCAAACCCAACACGGTCCCTTTCCCTCAGTCCAGCAACAACATGCTCGGCCCATGTTTAAATAAGGTTCACTATCATCAGGGCATGAGGAGGTGCTTGTTTTTGTTTGACTAGGAGTAAAGCACATATGTAAACTCTCCTTAATGACTGCACTGATTAAAGCATGAAGACGTTATTTAAATACTATGAATTTCCGAGTTTTTGTTGACATATTGTCTGATGATTGCCAGTGGCTTATGCGGTGAAACTACAAGTGGCTTCTAAGTCCTGAAAAGGACTGACCTTCGAGTTCATTGCAAAGGGGGAGCATGTACAGAAAAGGCTCTCTCTGCATTGAGTCACGGGCTTGTCTTTTTCGATATTTAAGTTACTACTAAAGTTTCTGCAGGATCTCAAGTGATTCTGGCATCAGTTCCTAAAGTTAAAAAGCCCATTTCTCTGGATAAATGTCTTTTACGAATCACTTCTCCCCCCAGTAAAAAGGATGTAATCTGGTTTTCACACCATAATCTTAGAGCAATGTACTATTTGAAACGAAATGAGTAGGAGCAGGCAATTGTTCACATTCCAAATTCTAACACACCCAGATCTGTTACTTGGCATCCTGAGTGTGGCACTGAATGTTTCTCTGTCTCAGCAGTTTCTTCATCTAAGAAGCTCCCCATAAATATACTCCTTCTCATTGTAGTGTTTTGAAGCCCATGTCCATCTGGCTGCAGTGGTCCAAATCTATTTCAGAGAGTGGTATATTATTCATGCTCAGAAGTAGTATCCGATTTAATCTTAACAGAAGATCTCAAGACAAATCTGAGTGTGGAATTCATTATTCAGCCACTTGTACAGGTGGTTCTTACAGAACAAGGTTAAGGCCGTGGACAAAGCAGGGCAGGGCACAAGTTGTGCCTATTCAGTGAGTAAACAAAGAGCTCATATTATGTCAACCTGGTCTTTAGAGGCAGCTGGACATTGTCCATTCACATACTTGAAAAATGCAATATTGAAGTGCTAGAGTTTAAGGAAAACACCACAACGTGGTACATGAAAACACATGTAGAAATGTCAGGAGCAGCAAGAATAGCTATGTATGTAACTCCACTTTTTAAGGCTTTGTCATCATTCCTATTTCCTGCAAGTCACAAGGAATGTGTGTGTGTGTTCAGTCATCCCAGAATCTGTGAAAAAGTGAAGAGATTTGGGATGAGAAATTTTGAGTCCAAAACAAATAACAGCTATATGACCATGACCAAGGCGACAGACCTCAGCTTTCACATCCATAAATTGGGGGTAACCGCTCTGTCTAACGGATGGCTTTATGATCAAAGAAAATAATACAATGAGACTTTGTAAACCATAAAGCCCCTTAATGACTTTACATTATTATTGCTTGAAGTGGGTTAACAGTTGGTGTTTTTGTGCTTTGACATAGAAACCAGTCAGAAAAAAAAGAAGAAACTCACATTTTCCTTTAGTCAAACATTGGTTACCTGAGTGCCACCTGTCAGTAAATTTCAGTTCTGAGACATGCAGACAACTCTTTCATCCCTTGTAACAGAAGCAATGAACTGGTGTCTGCAAACAGACTTAACAGAAGTCACCCTTGCTTTCCAGCCTCCAGTATTATCACTTCGTGTGTGTGGGTGTGTCTGTATCACAAGGGGCAAATAGTTTTGTTCCTGTTACACTACTGAATAGTACGTCTTCACTCTGAAGGCAAAGGAGAAATGATGACATATGGTAGATGGCACATTGTCAGAGAAAGTTTCTAGCAATGATCTTGGCATTGAAATATCCATTGATAATGTGGCAGAAGCAGCATAAAGCCGGCAAGCAGGTGCAGCAAAATAAAACACTTTAACATGGCCCCATCTTCTTTCCGACAAACCTCTTAATTATGATCTTGAAATGCAGTATGAGATGTATGGAGAGAGTAACATGGAAACTTACATCACCATATGTAAAATAGATAGCCACTGGGAATTTGCTGAGGGGTGGGTTGGGGCGGGAGATGGGAGGGAGGTTCAAAAGGGAGAGGAATATGTATACCTATGGCTGATTCACGTTGATGTTTGACAGAAAAGAGCAAAATTCTGTAAAGCAATTATCCTTCAGTTAAAAAATAAATAAACAAAAAAGAAAAGTAATGACTATATGGGAAGTGACACACATTGCATGCACCATTTGTTCCTTATAACTTACAGAAAATGATAGATAAAATAACATTTCACTCTACTTCTTAAAGTCACATGGAACCACCTACATAAGGAATGTATGGGAAACTGGAAAGTACACTGAATTAGGAGAAATAAGACACAGATTTAACTCAAGATTGTCACTTATTAATTCTGAGATCAGGGAGCATCCTGATTCATTTCTCTGAGGGTCAATTTCCATATCTGTAAAGCAGTATCACAATAGGTCACAAAGTTATTATGGGAATTAAATGAGGAAAACATACGTGGAAGGATTTTGTAAGTGGTAAATCACTTTACAAATGATAGGCTTTTTATGTGAGAAAAAGTTTCACATTTAGGAAATGGCATCATTCCCCACTTTCCCAAAGTTTCTTTTATTATTTTTTTCTGAAGGCCTTAATCATTTGTAATGTCAAATATCTCTATAGTAGATTGCCTCTTTTTTTTTTTTTTGTCATGTGAACCAGCAGGACAACTGATTTTCCACTCACTGTACACCCTTAAAGTGCATGTTTTGATTGGTGTTATAGGAAGGCTTCCCTCACAGAGAAAAGGAGATGCGCAAATCTTTTGTGTTACTCTAGCAAAGGTCCAAAAAAGGCCTCAAAGGCTAAAGTGGCTGAGGAAAAAGAAGATATCATCTGATGCCAGAACACAATTTGTATTAAGTATGAGCTTTTGCAATGTCACTTAGAGGACCACAACCGATGAGAAATGGGTCTGTTCTGACTTTGGGTGTATGTTGAAACAACTTCTTCTCGGGGCGGGGGGGGGACTGGAGGGCGGAGGCTCCACAGATGCCAGGGGTTTTATTGGACTAACTGCTGGGCCGAGGGGGCTGTTTCTCAGGGCCCTGGGTCATGTCTTCTCATCACTGGCACCTGCTCAGGACCATCCACTTCAGCCTGATGGGCTTCAATAACTTTGAATATCCAAGGTAAGCATTGGAGTCGGGATAACTTCAGTCCCAGGAAGTTTCTGGGTTACTTCCCTGTGAGAAATGTCTTGCCAACACCTCCACCCCCCTCAAGCATTCTTTAAGATCTGTGTAAAAATATTCCTCTGGGGTGGGTGTGTCGTGCTGCCTGCAGAAGACTAGACACACTAATAATGGGTGTGCTGTGCGAAGGTCACGCTGGTAGCTGAGTGCAGGAGGAGCTGGGGGACAGGAAGTGACCAAGGTGGTTGTAGTCATCGGGGTGAGAAAGGGTGCGTGCTAGAAAGAAGGGTGTGAAGGTGGAGGAAGGCCTGGGATGAAGCACATTAATTAAATAAGTAACCTGGCCAAACAGGGTGACTTGGTAGATGTGACCAGAAAGGAAGGTAAGGAAGCTATGGTGGCTCAGGGTTCCGGGCAGCTGGGCAGACGGAACTGTGCAGGGGTGAGTGTTAGCCAGTGTTATATAAATGAAGGATAAAACAGATCTGCATGTTCACTGTGAATACAGTTCTGTAATATCAATGTATCCTGTGTGAGGTAATGGGCAAAAAAAAAAAAAATCAATTTTTAATGTCAGGAAAGAGCAAAAAAAAAGTTATTTTCTTACCTTCTCTCTGAAGTTCTTCCCTATTGTTTCCATGCAAAAAAGCTTAATTTTGCATTTTTTCTCTTTTAACAGGAACATTATGTTAATCTGTTCCACACTCTTGAAAGGAATTTCTGCTTTATAGATGGCATTATGGTGGACATTAGTGAGTTGATGAGGTCACTCCAGCTACTGTTTCTCTAGAAAATAGACCTTTAATGTATCTTGTATATGCTACCTTGTCCGGTGTATAACACAAACTTATATCTTTGTTTGAGAATATCTTTGATAAGCCATTAACTACAAGGAAGAAAGCGTTAGTCAAAAGATAAGCCATTGATCTTGGCTAATTCTCATCTGAGATGACTGTAATATTGTCAATTATTAACATGGATGACTCGAGGGGAAAAAGGGCAAAGGTGTGAAGAATGTTGCAGCTGCAGGTTTAATACAGCTTATGGGGACTCTTCCAATAAACAGACCTATGAGGCACAGCATTTGACATAGCTGTTTTATAGTTGGACGAGCATTTCTCTTCTTTTAAATAAATGATCAACTCTCTTGTACATTTTGTGAGGAGACCACTTTGAACAATTCCTGGGAGTCAAACTAGCACAGTGATTTAGTTCATTTATAACATTTTAAGAAATGGGAGCAGTTTCAATGATTATCTTACTTTTGCTACTAAATGAAAAGCGTGTAGTTCTAAGCTTGTATATGACACAATTTGACTAAATCCCTCAAGTCTTTGTTATGGTGAAATTTTACTGCTTAGAAATTTTATTGCATTGGAACCAGTCGGTCACTGGAATTGAATTTGCCAGGTCATTTTGATAATAATACTATCAAGAGAGAATTTTATCCACATGAACTCTTATAGATTGTATTGATTTATACGAATCTTCGTAATCAAATGAGTCACTCTTTGTTATTGTTTTTTAATATTTATGAAGTGATGATAATGTGGAATTCAACTTTCTAGTGAAATTTACCATCTATAACCTAGGAAGATACTAAGCATATGAATTCATATGAACACCATGATTGCTTACATGGGAATTTCTGCTTCTATCTTTCTATTCTCCATCTTATTTACTGATAAACTTAATGTAAACCAGGAAGAAAAATTATTGCTTTAGACTTACCTCTGAAAAGGTAAAAAGGTTTTTTCCATCTCTGCAACTTGGGGAGAGAGAAGGTGTACAGGTTTATGGAGGTATAATAATTTAGAGACTAGTCAGCTGACTTGTCTCTAAAGTGAATGAGACAAGTGATCTCACATCGGATGAAGTGTCTAACAGAATCAAGCTTCTGTCTCTCTGGTATCATTGGGAAGTACAAGATTCCAATGAGAAACATATTTCAAAGTCAATTTACATGAAGCTGCTCAGTTTCTCTGGGGAAGGCGATGGCACCCCACTCCAGTACTCTTGCAGCAGCAGCTCAGTTTCTCAGAGGTTACCACTGCTGTGAATTTTTTAACAGGAAGATGACCCCAAATGAAAGCACCATGAATATTCACTTCTTTCGTTTCATTTTTCTCCATAGAAAACAAAGACCTCCTTTTTGTCAGGGGCATCATTAGTCTCCCAGCTATCAGCAGAGTCTGAAATCTGGGGGTCATCTTCATGTCTCCCATTGCTTTCCAGACAATCATTCTCCAAGGTTTCTCCATTTATCTTCATCTCCAAGACTGTCCACTTCCACTGCCTAGTAAAGTGTCTTATCTCTTCACACCTGCATTATGCAATAGCCTCTAGCGGGTCCTTTTGCCTTTGATCTCTTATCTCTTTGATTAATCCTGAAGGCTGCTGCCAGATGAGTCTCCCTAAAATGGGGCTCTTCCCTGTGTTAGGAACCCACAGCTCTTCCACATTGCCATTCCTTTCAAATTCCAATTTTCTGTTCTGATATTCAGAGCGTATCCACTTTATCTAGCCCAAGATTTTTCTTATTTCTGTGTCCCATTCAAGTCCCTTCCTCAGCTCCGTCCTTATTTATTTTTGGCTGTGCTGGCTCTCATTGCTGTGCGGGCTTCTCTTTGGTTGAGGAGAACGGTGCCTTCTCCCGTTGTGGAGCATGGGCTCCAGGGCATGTGGGCTGCGGTCGTTTCAGCACGTGAGCTCAATGGTTGCGGTTCTGGGCTCAAGAGCGCAGGCTTGGCAGTTGTGGAGCACGGGTTAGTTGCTCTGCAGTATGTGGGATCCTCCTGGACCAGGGATTGAACTCACGTCTCCTGCGTTGGCAGGTGGATTCTTCACCACTGAGCCACCAGGGAAGCTCCCCCACAGTGCTTCTGAGCCTTGTCTTCAGAAACAACTTCTTACTCCTGCCTATCCAAATCTCTCCAACCTGAGAATTTTATTACTCTTCTCTGAACCCTTCTCTTGAAGTAGGGAGTTCTTGCAGTGGGGTTAAAACAATGGAAAAGCTAAATCTTGTAGATCAACTTCTAAACCCTTCAAGGAAACAGTGGGATGTACAGCTCAGGAAGGGCAGTAGGAAAACCAGGGTACAGAGATATGAGTTGAGAGCCAGGGAGACCAGTGAGTGTAGGCCACAGTCAAAGTGGGGGAATCAGCTGAGCCTGAGCAGCTGTTTAGAACATCACTTAGAGTTTGAGGTGTTGGCTCAGTTCAACAAATATTTCATGAGGACTTCCTTTGCAGGTACAGTATGTGGTGCTGGAGGTCTAGCAATAAACCAGGCAGACATGTTGCAGTCTTTATGGAGCATATTTTCTAAAGACTAGTCAATAAAATCACTACAATAAAGTATTAGGTAACAGGAAATGCATGGTAGAAGGACCTAACTTAAATTTCACTTTTCTTTGAGATCCAGGTCTGAATTTCAAACTGCCTATGTGACATCTCTACTGAGTTGTTCCTCTTCAGATAAGACATCTGGTCTTGAAAATGTTCGAGACCAAACTCATCTCCTCAAATATAGTCCTCTACTGCTGCTGCTGCTGCTGCTGCTAAGTCGCCTCAGTCGTGTCCGACTCTGTGCGACACCATAGTCGGCAGCCCACCAGGCTCCCCCGTCCCTGGGATTCTCCAGGCAAGAACACTGGAGTGGGTTGCCATTTCCTTCTCCAAAGCATGAAAGTGAAAAGTGAAAGTGAAGTCGCTCAGTCGTGTCCGACTCCTAGCGACCCCATGGACTACAGCCCACCAGGCTCCTCCATCCATGGGATTTGCCAGGCAAGAGCACTGGAGTGGGGTGCCATTGCCTTCTCCTAGCATTTCTTATCTCAGTGATAAGCTTCATTAGGCACGTGATTACAGAAATCAGAAAGTTAGGGAACATCTTCAACATCTCTTTCTCCTTCATTCCTCATAGTCAATTCATTAGCAAATACTGGTAATGTTATCTAAAATTTTCTCAAATCCATTTCCCTTTACTGCCCCCATCCTGACAAACTTCTCCTTTCTCTCTTAGACTATTTCATTAACACAGATCCAATCATGCCCTTTCTGGCTCAGAATCTTCCAGTGGATTCTCATTGCTTTTATAATAAAGTTTAAAATACATGACATGTCCCAATGTGCTTTCGAGGGGTCTGGGCCCCACCTGCCTCACCAGGCTCTTGTTGCACTTCTCTTTCAGCTTCAGCCATGCTAATCTTGTCTCTGATTCTCAATGGACCAGTTCCCCTCTCCCACACCCTCACTACAAAGTTTTGCACATGTTGTTCCCTTTGCTGGAAAGTTCTTCCCTCTTGTCTTTGTCTAATCAACTTTTCCCTTTGCAGTAAGGACAAGTTTCCCTTTTTGCACCTATGGTTTCCTTCATCAGGAAAGTGGAGACAAGTTCCACCTCCCAGGTAATGAGGGAACGGACAACCAAATGCTCAGGAAAATACTGAAAAAGCTCTGACTGGCCCACACATGAATCAATATTGTCCTCTTCCCGTCATCAATTTATGGATTTCTTTCCTGAACCTCCACAGCCACATGCCTAAGCGACTGTGTGTTCCCATCAGGCTCCTTTCCCTCTTGTTAGCACATTTTGTGGTGTGCTCATTCTCTGCAGTGGATTCTGTTAGGAAGGCAGGACAGAATAGTGATAAAATAGTAAGACTTTCGAGATAGAAAGGCCAGAGGTCTTACCCCAGACTCCCCTGTAGCCTGACTCCGTTAAAAGACAAATGACCTTTGGGAGGCTCAGTAACACCTCTGAGCTTTCTCCTCCCTCATCACTAAGGAAGGGGTGACCTCAGATCCCGTCTCATGAGGTTGATTTTAAGGTGAAGTGAGATGATGCAGGTAAGAATTTGAATAAATATGAACGGCTTTTGAGCATTTCTGAGTCTATCCTTGTCTTGTTCCTAAACTTTACTGCTTCTTTATGTGCCTTTTCACAATTCATCCAGCCCCTATTATTCCAGAAAAGGGGACACTCCGCCCCATTCACAGTGTGCCTTCCCAGAGTCGGCGTCCTTTTAGCTTCTCGCTAGTCCAACCTACTTTTCAAAGCTAAACTTTATGTGACACCACGAGATGAAAGAGCTGATTTTACCTCTCATTCCATAACATCTATGTTCTCTTTTAGTTGTTTACCTATCTGATATGATTGTCAAATCTGTGCCTTATAGAATTGGTAGATAACCTGTAATAGCAGTTATCATAATATTTCACACCTCGGGACTTGCTTAAAGTGTTCACATTTTGCTTTTGTTTTTCATCTGATTCTGAGGCTCCAATTTGAGCTCTCTCTTTCTGTGGAAAAAGGGCTTTGCATTTGAAAATAATTTTCTCCTAACGTTTGTTATTCTTGACTTCGTGGCATGTGGGATCCTAGTTCCCTCAATCAGGGCTTGAACCTGCACCCTTGCCTTGAAAGCGTGAGGTCTTAATCACTGTACCACCAGGGCAGTCCCCTCTCCCAGTGTTTAAATGGGAGGAGGGGGACAAGGCAAAACCCTTTCTCCTCAGAACAATTCACTGGGTGCTGGTTTGCATGTGGTGTGTGAAATGAACTCCAGATAGCTCAACAGTCAAAAGTCTTAGTCTCTAGAGCTTCCCAGTGCTCCTCCGTCCCAAGACAGACCTAATGTATTGGCCTTGTTGTGAAAAACGAAACCAAGACCATGGTGGATTTTAATTATGTAAGCTTAAAATTTCTTTCTGTACACTATTTTAGTGGAAGGAATAATGTCACTAATATAAAACCATTGCTTTTTTTTTTTTTTTTTAACCCTTTTGATCTTTTAATCTTATCCCCTTGGTTACCTCCCTTTGCTTTCTTTTCATCTGTTTACACCCTGCTGTCTTCTGTTACTTCCTTTATCCTCAGGCTGAAACCCAAGAGGCTCCTGGCTGTTGACAGGGAGGATATGCTGCTGCTTCTAGGCTTGCCTTCCTTTCTGCTCAGCACTGTGAGCCCTGCCTCTTCTTCCTCACCTCTTCCTCTTGCTGCTGACTCTCTTTTTTGGATTATTAGTAGCAAAAACCTACTCTGAAGAGTCAAGGGGAAGTTAGTGATGTTTCACAGGGCTCAAGGAGGAGGGTGTCTATAGCCCTTAAGGCGCTGTCACAGTGAGATGCTCAGGCAGCTCATATTCCAGCAAGAGTTAGATACTCTTCTCAGGTCTTAAAATGATGTCTGTACTCTAAAGATGATTATCAGCTAATTAGAGAGTAGAGACAATACTAAAGACATGTTTAATTCTCCTTTCATTTTCTATTTCCCAGCTCATGATTTTTATAATTGTGCATTTTCCACAATTAGTTTCGCTATTGCAGAGTTGGCATGAAAATCAACATATATTAAATAGTATAGTACTTAATCCTATTTAATATTAGCCGGACAGACATGAATATGTCATTGTCTCTGATCACCCTGAACTTCCACTAATGACAGGGAAATGCTTAAATATCATTAATGACTGTCAGCCAATGAAGCAATGATTTTATTTTTTTTCAGTGATCTATTTCTTAACAATACATGTGAGGATGTGGGAGGGTTAAGTTTTGAGATTCTATCAAATCACTGTAATCTGATCCTAGTCCTCCAGTAACTATAATGCCAAACGTTTCTTGGTGAAATCCAGTTCACTGTGAATTCTGATTACATTTCCTATTCCTTTCCAAAAACCAGAAAGGAAATTAAGTTATATTTGATTACATTACAAAAAAGTCCAACTGGTGTCTGGGCAGTCACTGCCATGTCAGAAACCTAGTGTACAAGGTACGTATTATACAGAGGCAGGCTCCGGGCTGCTGGGCTCAGGTACACGGACTTGCCCTCTTACTCTTTAGCTGAACAGTCTGTAGGCATCAGGAGAGCTCAAAGAACACAAACGTACCTATGTGTTCTCATTGTGAACAAGGCAAACTGTTTGTTGTTTACATGGACCCAGTGAAAATCACATCCCTTGAAACATGAGTACAATTTGTTTCTTCCTCGCAGTAGGTTACCAGTTTCCACGTATATCAAGTTTCTTAAGTTCGTTCAGTGAAGCCAAGTCTGCATGGGAGGTGCTGACGCTGCTGTTCTATGGGCACATTTGATAGCAGGGTAAGACGCATGTGGCCTCCTCACTTCTACCCCAGACTGTCAGTAGGACTAAATAGGGAGATGTGAGCTATCTCAAATAAGCACAAACAAGCCAACTTTGTGCATAAAAGGCTCTTGACTCTCATTTCACATTAGTTCATGCGGGCGTGCATGCTAAGTCGTTTCCGTGGTGTCTGACTCCTTGTGACCCCATGGACTGTAGCCCTCCAGGCTCCTCTGTCCATGGGCTTCTCCAGGCAAGAGTACTGGAGTGGGTTGCCATGCCCTCCTCCAGGGGAATCTTCGTGACCTGAAGACTGAAGTCTCTTATGTCTCCTGCACTGGCCAGTGGGTTCTTTACCACTAGCGCCACCTGGAAAGCCCCATATTAGTTCCTGCGTGCTGCGTGTGTAACTGCGTGTGTGCGAGTGCTAGGTTGCTTTAATCACATCCGACTCTGTGCAAACCTATGGACTGCAGCTCTCCAGACTCCTCTGTCCATGGGATTCTCCAGGCAAGAATACTGGAGTGGGCTGCCATACCCTTCTCCATGGGATCTTTCTGACCCAGGGACCAAACCCATGTCTCTTATGTCTACCTGAATTGGCAGGTGGGTTCTTTACTGGAATGCAAAATATGGGCTTTGTTATTATTTCAGATTTGAAAAGAGTGCAGGAGGATATTTGCAAATCATCTCAGAACACTCATTTTCCCCAATACTCACTTAAGAACCACTTGACTATATCATTAAACCGGTTAGAAATCACTAATGTTTGGGTCTCCTATGGAGGTTCTGATTTGAATTGGTCTGGGGTGAGCCCTAGGCTCTCAGACTCTCCAGATAATTCTTCACTGCAACTAAAATCAACAATTCACTTCAGAAGTTTCAAAGCCAGGAATGCACAGGGGTGATGCATTCCCAGCCCCTGGGAAGTGCAGAGTGCTTCTTCGAGAGTGAATGAATAACAAGGAAAATAATAAAATGGAGAAAAATAGAGTGAATTCAAGAGAGAGAAAAAAGGAACTATTAGAAAAAGGGTGAGTAGGACTTCCCTGGTGGTCCCGTGGCCAAGACTCCATGCTCCAGTGCAGAGGCGCTGGGTTCAATCTCTGGCCAGGGAACCAGATCCCACATGCTACAGCAAAGAGTTTGACTGCCACAACGAAGATCAGGGCCAAATAAATAAATAGTTTTTAAAACGTGTAAGTGGAGGTCTAAGGGTGGACGGTAGTCCAAGAAAAGCTAGACAGGTAGCTGAATGGAAGCCCGCCAGGTGTCATGGACGAGCCAGGCGTCACCTCCTTCATTACTTGTTTTGCTGAGAATGTAGCATGGAGGCCGAAATATGCACAGTAGACGAATGGCCAATGGACAAGGAACGCATGTTTGTAATGACCATTTGATGTGAACCGTTTCTATTTTCTCCTGCTTGAAAGAAGCAGGAGAAATATTACTAAAACACCAACAAAATTCTGTAAAGCAATTATCCTTCAATTAAAAAATAAATAAATTAAAAAAACAACAACAACAGAAGAACATCTTGCATCTGGGATAATAGTAAAACTTTAAAACAGCTCATAGTAGCCCAAATCTCCAAACTGGGTAAGGGACGCCTTTGGTTGGTTCAGTATTGTGTCTGTGTGGCTGGTGGTTAAAGTTTATAATGCTCTTCTGTCCAATCTTAATGCTTGTATCAAAGTATTACAAAAACTGTGAGACAAGCGTCATAGCGGCACACACTGCCAACATCCAACACCTCCATGGTCTGTTGTGTGCTCGGCAAGGGGACCCGGGACAAACAGCACATAACTGGTGGTACAATCCAGCGTGCACCGGGGACCAACCATCCATCTCCATGCCTCAGTTTGGATGTGCCAGCATCCCACTAGAAAGTTAGCCCTTGGCTTTTTCGCAGGGAACACAAACTTACAAGGTTTCAAATGCCATTGTTTTTGTGAACTGGACACCAAGTGCAAGAGACACCTGGTGAACAGTAAATGGCTAGATGGTAAGAAACTGAATCTGAACACCTTGATCAGAGAGGCACCGCGCAGTTCGAGTGAACAAAAGATTCATGGTTCTCAGTTTCTCAAAGAGTTCACTTCGGTGTGTATTCCGTTTGTGGTCTTCTTTCAGCTGATGGTGGCTTTTGGTTACAAACCCTTATCCTCCCATCTTCTGCCTGCCTCACAGCTGTTTAAAGTTCCTGTTGGCCTTTGCTATGATCTCGCTTTTCAATTCACCACTAGACCCTGTGCCCTGACACAGACAACCAGCTCCAGCGCTCTGCTGCTCTGGCTGCTTCTTTCCTTCAGGAAGAGGCTTGTGCAACAAAAGAGGGTGAAACAGTGATGTCAACACAGAGCTCCTGAAAACGCCACAAAGGGGCTCTTGTGGGCTTGTTTATCTCTAGGCTGGTGAAAACCTAGGAAGTCACTTTGTTCGACTAGAAATCAAAAGCTTAAAATGGTCTCCAGCACAGATTTACTTTCATTAAAAAAAAGAGATCAAAGGAACAGAGTGTCATCTTATGTTCCTCCTTCTCTTGAGTCACCTTGGTAAAAGGCATTAAGCAACCTATGTGTAATTATTAACCAATAGATTCTTTACCATGATGTTCAACTCAAGTCTGCAATATTTATTTGTCTTTTTTTTATACATTTATTTCTCTCATCCTTCTAGACCAGAAATCAGTATTCTGTTTGACAGATGAGGACCTTCAGTGTAAGTAAGATGAAAGCATATATTACACATGTGGATATTGGAAATCATGCAATATGTTGTAAACACATACATTCTGATGAGGTGGACATTGACTGATCAAGTACTCATGGTACAGTGTTGTCAAACAGTCACTGTAAACAATTGCTTATAACTCAAGCTCCAAAATATCTAGCTGGTAAGAAAGTTCTATCTGTGAGGAATAACCAATTTTTGTTCATTCAGAGGCTTTAAATCAGAGGAGGGTGGAAACTCCTGATGGAAAACTTGTGGATTCAGAGTAAAGACCACCAGCACCACTGGTGTAGTGGTGTGGGTTAGTGTGCCTGAGTGTGGTGTGTGAATCTGGGGTGTGTGTGGTTTTCTGTGGGGCTCTCTGAATTAGTCTGTCTCCCTGTGTGGGGTGGTGAGTACGCTCTGGTTTGTAGACCTGCCCGGTATGATCTTAAGACATACCATTAGATCTTAGCTTCCTGAATTGAGGCCCCCTGATGCACATATAGAACTTAAAAAATTAAAGATGGAGATTCAAGAGTGAGGGACAAAAGTACACCTGTGGTTAGATGTGTGACAGAAATCAAACCAATGTTGTAAAGCAATCCATCAATTAAAAATAAACTTAAAAAAAATTAAGCCTTTATTTGACTCAGCAAAATTGCATTACAGGGCAGCTCTGATAATCTAAACACAGCATAAACTGACGATGCCAAGAGGTCTAGATTTTGACTCTCATTTTTCTAAATAAAAGGAGAAAGTATCATTCCTGATTTGAATTCAGAAACTAAAATATTGTATGGAGGGGGGGATACCAACATATGTGAGTGTGTTCAGTCACTCAGTCGTGTCTGACTCTTTGCCATCCAACGGACTGAGCCCGCCAGGCTCCTTTGTCCGTGGGGTTTTCCAGGCAAGAATACTGGAGTGGGTTGGCATTTCCTCCTGCAGGAGATCTTCCTGACCCAGGGATCAAACCTGCGTCTCTTGTGTCTCCTGCATTGGCAAGCGGATTTTTTACCACTGAGCAACCTGGGAAGCCCTGATACCAACATACACAAGAGGCTTTTCATTTCAGGTCTTCTGATTAAGTCTCTGCCCTGAAACCCCAAACTCCAACATGGGTGTTTTCCATATATATTGTTTAATGAGGGTGCAAAGAACAATTTCATTGTTGTTCTAATGGAAACCCTCACTTGCAGCTTATTTAAGCACAGCCCCTAGCCAAGGAATTTACTAAAATGGTCAATTGGACATTTCAGTGCTCCTTCCCAAACTGACCCAGAGAACATGCTGGAATTTCAACTATACTTACAGGGACTGAAGGCTTCGCAGGTTCTGTAGCGCCTCTGTGGGCACCTGTCTTAGGTGATTGTTCTGTAGCATACTGCACATCAAAACAAATGGAGAAAAACATTAATGACAGTTAGCAATAATTAACAATATCTGGCATAACAATGTCAGGTACTGTTCTATGTGTCAGGGAAACAGCAGAGCATCAGACAACCTTGGCCTGTGGGGAGCTTAAAGTCCTATGTGGAGAGACAGGTAATTAAAAATTAACAAATGAGTATATAACTTGAGGCAAGTGACAGGTACCACACACAGAGAACAAAACATGGATTTGGGTATCATCCTTGTGCACAGGCCATGCTAATCTTCTCTGTATTGGGCCAATCTTAGTATACGTGCTGCAAAGTGAGCAACATGGATTTGGTATAGATGGTAACAGGGGGTGAGGGTTTAATTTGAAAGGTGGCAAGAGAAGATCTCTCTGAGGAGGTGATTTTTCAGGAGATACCAGAATGGTGTCAGGGAGCAAAACATTTGAACATCTGGGAAGTTACTGAGGAAGAGAGAAGAGCAAGTGCAAAGGCCCTGAGGCTGGAGCTTGCTTGACTTGTTAAAGGAGTAGCAAGGACCAGTGTGACCAGGAGGGATAAGTGAGCACGAGAGACTGGGGCCAAGCTAAGGCTGTCTCGGGAAGGAGTCGCAGGGCTTATTTTAAGGCAGTGAGAAACTCTCCTTGAAGGGTTTATGTGAGTGGAAATGATGTGATCTTATTCATGTTTCTAATGGATCACCATGGTGACAAATAGATTAGACAAGATAGAAGTAAGGATAATAGTGTGCTTTGTTGCTCAGTCGTGTCTGACTGTTTGTGACCCCCTGGTCTGTAGCCTGCCAGGCTCCTCTGTCCATGGGGATTCTCCAGCCAGGAGTACTGGAGTGGGTTGCCATGCCCTCCTCCAGGGGATCTTCCCAACCCAGGGACTGAACTTAGGTCTCCCTCATTGCTGGCAGATTCTTTACCATCTGAGTCATCAGGGAAGGCTAAGAATATTGGAGTGAGTAGCCTATCCCTTCTTCAGGGGAACGTCCCAACCCAGGAATCAAACTGGTTCTCCTGCACTGCAGGCGGATTCTTTACCAGCTGAGCTACCAGGGAAGGATAACAGTAGGAGATCATTAAGGATATTCCTCCTTCTTACATGTCATATTTTGATATAAATTAAATGCTTTTGTGAACTATTGCAATAGTTCTTTCCAGAACACGGGGACTACAGAATGGAAACACCTGGCAACAAGGACGTGAAATGTATCATTGCTAGTGGGAGACAGCATGGAAAGAATTTTCATTAGATGTCATACCCTGCTAGCTTATTCATAAATGTTTATAATACTAATTTTGCAGGCACTCTGACTCCAAAGCCTGATATACTTTCCACTGGCTCTTGCAGCATTCTCTTGAGGAGTAAATGTATACATTCTCGGCTTGTACGCCTTATACAGTATGATTAAGAGCCTGGGTTCTTGGATCTGACTACCTCTTCCCTGCCAGTAGCCCCATGGCCTCAGGGAAATCATTCAAGCTCTCCACATCTCAGTGATCAGTAATAACATCCACCCCCCAGGGCTTATTGTGATGATCTAATAAGTGAAATTACATAGAACAATACCTGTTGCCTGGTAAATATTCAATAAAGTTGGTCCTTTTTGTGTGAATTGTTAAACCTCTTCTCTAAACTAATGATACAGTGAGGCTGTACTGGATGTAATGTTTTAATTAATGAGAAAATTGACCAATAAAAAAACTTCTATGCCTGTGGTTCTCAAATTTAGGGGTCATCAGAATTCATTGAAGCCTTGTTAGAACAGTTTGCTGGGCCCCCACCCTCAAAGTTCCTAGTTCAGTAGGTTTGGGTACGGGTCAGGGAATTTTCATTTCCAACAAACTCCCAGATGATGTTCGTGCTGTGAGGCAAGGCATCGCACACAAAGAACCACCCTATACTCTGCTAAGTATTTCTAAGAATATGTTCACCTGAACTCGAGGCTGTCTTGAGCTTGGAGATGAGGTCTAGTTCTGAGTCTTGGCAAACAAACCATTTAACTTTCTTGATTCTTGGTGTTTTTTTTTTTTTTATTTAATCTGTACAATGAGAATAGAATGATATCATCTGATTGATAAGGTGTTTGAAGGTTAAAATATGAGGGCATTTATTATACTTTCATATATGTTACGGCTTCCCTAGTAGCTTGCACGGTAAAGAATCTGCCTGCAGTCCAGGAGACCCAGGTTCATTCCCTGGGTCAGGAAGACCCCCTGGAGAAGGGAATGGCAACCCACTCCAGTAAACTTACCTGGAAAATTCCATGGACAGAGGAACTTGGTGGGCTACAGTCCATGAGATCGCAGAGTCAGACACAACTGAGCAACTAACACTCACTTTTTCATATATGCAAATGTAAGCTCATATAGAATAAGAGGTGAAAAACATTTGCTGTGCTTAGTCACTCAGTCGTGTCACACTCTTTGAGACCCTGTCGACTGTAGCCTGCCAGGCTCCTCTGTCCATGGGAATTCTCCAGGCAAGAATACTAGAGTGGGTTGTCATGCCCTCCTCCAGGGGATCTTCCCAACCCAGGGATTGAACCCAGGTCTCCTGCATTGCAGGCAGATTCTTTACCATCTGAGCCATTTGGAGATCATAAAATTTATGCTTTTCTCACTGGGACTGAGATTCAGTTTTCTAAGAAATATAATTCTGTCACTTGTAATCTAGTAGTTTTAAACAAGTAATTTCATTATTTTAATCTTGTATTCAATTAACATTTCATAAATCAAAAATCTCAAAATATATTGGTTCTTTAAGAACAAGGTCAAGATTTAGAGAGACCTCACACTATTGATTAGAGAATTGGGAAAATTGTAGCTCAAATGCTATACTTTGCATAATTTACCTAAATATTAAAAGCTTACCTTTCTATGTTATTTTATACCTTTCCAAGCAGTTTTAATATATGATATAATTTTAACTTGACAAAAATGTTTTCTAAATGCCTCATTAATTGTGTGCTAAATTTAAATGATAAGATACAGATAATGGAATTAAATGATGTGTAAGCTTTGTAGGTAAAATGTTACTGGCTCAAAGTATGTATTGAATCGTCCTCCTATGCTTTGCTAACCAAATACTGAAACTTTTATAATGTTGTCTTTCTAAAATATTGGAAAATTGGAGTAGAGGGTAAGAGATATTTAAATAGCTTTTCTTCACTGAATAGTTGCAAACTTTCTTGGTAGTTTTATATATTTGACTTCAGAAAATGGAACTTAAACAAACTTTACTAATGATGACTTTTAAAGCTACCCTGAGCTACCTCCCTGCAATTTAATTTTCTACCATATCTATCAGTAAAACACCAAAAATACAATTTAAAAAAATCACTTAAGTTCTGATCTCTCCCTAAATAAATAACTTTTGTTTAATTACTTTCAAATGACAAAACAAAAATAAATTATCTTCATTATAGACTTACAAGTCTCCAGTGAGCTAATTAGAAAATTCTGTTTTTGTTTAAGATATTCCAGTGGGAGACAAAACAAAGGGTTTATAGCACTATGGAGTACAATTAAAACAGAGTGCATTCACAACACAGCTGCTGATTTCTTTTATAAATAATCCTTTATTCAGTGTAGTCAATATAAGCAGAATTTACCATGAACTGAGTATGGGCTTAGGTACTTACAACTTCATTTTTATCATTCACATGTGGGTAAGAAAAGAAAATGAAATACTTTCTCTAGAGACAAAGGATGACCTCATATTTTCTTAATTTCTTTCCCCTAGGAGTTTTAAAATATTCACAATTACATTATAGTGTCCCCAAACTACTTTAACAATAAATTATCCTTTTTTTGGCCAACAGCACTAAATAAGATCAGGTTCAGGTACAGGTACAGAAATGTAAGAGAGATGAAACTATACGTTGAAAGGGTACTCTGTAATAATACTGGCTTGATCCTTAGGTATTCTCTCTGCCTACTTGCCCCGTGTTTAGATATCAAGTAGTTTCCAGGCTCTTTTTTTGGAATGAGAGAACTCTGGGTAGTCGTGACACTCCTTTGGCTAGTTTTATCCATTCTGTCCATGTGGCTTTGGCTCTGGTGCTGGTGGCCAAGGAGGACAAGCCATTGCTTGACTGAACGGCTTACACAAGAGAACGAGCCTTTGTTGAGGGGAGCCTGGTTCAGAATTCCACGTGGCTGGGTATTTTGCAATACCAAACCAATAATTAATTTTTATGAAGACCTATATTTACAGGAATAGTCATCTTAAATTTTAATGATCTTCCAGAGCTCACAATAACAAGATTTCTGATATAAAACAGCTCTCACCAAGAAGGGTTGTTGGGGTCTTCATTTCCCATCTTCTAGGACTGAATCACTACTATCTTTCTCCTCCTTTTACCAGCTGCCCTTCTTTTTACCTTCCTTGTATTGGTCAGGGCCCGAGGTGAATATTACTTGTATCTTACCTTTCTCACCATGCCTCAGTATAATCAATTATTTCTTTCTTCCAATGACTTTTGGACTTTATAACTGCTTTGCTCAGCATTTTACCTCTAGCGCTGTGGTTTGCAACCTTACTGGACCCAATTTTCCCTTTAAAACCAAATATTTTGTAATGCTTCATCTGTTATGTTAAGATAAAGTTCATAAAAATAGAGCTATCTACACACATCATTTTAAAGGAAAAGAATCAACATAATATACTGCTTTAACTGCATTATAAAGGAGAAATAAAAGTAATTTATAATAAAGGGATATATGTATCATTATATATGTGATGCTCAGATATGACTATCTTAGAATGTCTTTCTATGAAAGAGTCAGATGCTTGCCTCTGTTTTTAATGAAGATGGTTGGATATGAGAAAAATACATGATCAGAAGTTATTCTGTCCAAGAACAGGGAAATGAGAGTAAAGCTCTAAATGGATACTAGACTAAAATCTACAGTTAAGACATAACAGAATATGCTTACTGTATATTTTATGGGAAAGAAGGAAATAACTTTTATTAAAATAAAGATAACATGCCAAGACATATTACATTCTCACAAGTGAGCATGGAGATTCTCACAAATGAATGCTTCTTATTGACAAGAGTGATATCAAAATAATCCTCTCTCTTTTACAAGATAGGACTGAAATACCACAGAGAAGACCCAGCCTATCTCAAAGTTCCATCACATGCTGAGGTGAGCATCTGTTTTTTAGTACTTCAAGAGGCCCTAGAGGGCAAATCCCACCATAGACAACAGGGAATTGAGGCTAATTTGGAAAAAAGAAACAGTCATGATACTGCCTTCATAGAAGCTGGGTGGTAGACCCTCCTGGATAGTGGAAGAGTGAGATTAAATACGCAACAGGCCACCCTAAAATAAACCATTATATAGTCATCAAGCATACATTTTGTATGCTTGTGCTCCCACCATTTTAAAAGGCCGTAATGTGAAATATTTATAAAGCAAACTTTGTTAATGAAATTCAATGAGAACACTGTGTTTCACATTTCTCTGCAAATGTAATGATATTTTTAAGAAGATGTTTTACAACTTCACAGTTATATATCTTTAATTTGTTTTGTGATTTCTGAGGTAATTCTATTGCACTAATATCATTTTCAAACACATATGTGGGTAGAAATCACAGGATGTACAAACTGTGTTAATTACTCAATGATTTTTGAGAGACTATATTTCATTTAATTTTTCAAGTACAGATTATTATACGTTTGCAGAACTTTTGGTAAAACCTCTCAGTATTGTTACATATGACAGCTTTTTCTGTCGCTGTTATTTATTTGATTTATTTCTGCCTCGAGGGCCTGTCTCCAGCTGTGGAGTGGGGGCTGCTCTTCAGTCACAGCATGTGGGCTCAGTAGGGCACAGACTCAGAAGTTCTGGCACACAGGCTTAGCTGCCCCGTGCACGGGGGATCCTCCCAGACCAGGGATTGAACCCGTGTCTCCTCCGCCGGCAGGCAGATTCTTTACCACTGAGCCACCAGGAAGCCCGTGGGAGTGTTACCGATTGATGTCTGGTGTGGAGGGACAGTCAGAAGTCAAAAGCAATGCAGAGGGATTCTTTATGCTGGGCTGAGCGGCACATCGCAGGACGACTGACTACAAACGAGTCATCTGGAAAACTGAAGATGCCTCCCCAGATTTCCAAAACATTCTGTGGCAGGTGTGATGACCGTGGTAGAGAACCACTACTCTAACACTAAATGTTGGGTTGGCCAAAACGTTTGTTTGGGTTTCTTCATTACATCGTATGGGAAAATCCAAATGAATTTTTTGGCCAATCCAATCCTTTCCAAATATTTAACAGCTGAATTTGCTTGTTGTCTTTAAGTTAGTAAAATAAAAGGAGGAGTGAATAGAATTCCTGGTACGGGTCTTGCTCCTTTTGAATCACCCTCACGTTGACAGTGGTCCAGCTGTAGTGCAAAGCTGGAAGCGTCAGTCCTTTGCTTACATCTCTTTTTTGACTTCTCATCTTGCTCAGAACATAATACTGTCCAAACTTTTCTGACATGACATACAGGATCCCTGTGACCAGGACACTTTCTCTCCTTCATTTCCTTTCCACTTTGTCCGGAATGCTCAAGCACCACTTGCTTAGGGCTGGCTGTCCTCGGTTCCTCCTGCCTGTGTCTCTGTGCATATTACCCCTCAATCAGTCACCTAATGCGCGTGGTTAGTCCCTAGTTGTGCTTCAAGGTCTGGGTCCCAGGTCTTTTCTTTGGAGAAACATCTCTTTGAGGAAATAGAATGTGAACCATCAAACTAGATAGAGTCCTTTCCTCGCAGTTCCACAGAACCAGAGCAGTCTGTTTGTCTGTCTTGGTCACACTATCTCGACCCCACAATCTACCTCGAGATTGTAAGCTCTTTGAGGGCATGGCCATACTTACTGATCTTTGTATTTCCAGCAATAATTTGTTCAATGACACTTTGAGTGATACGTGTGTGAGCATGTACACACACCCACACACACACACACTTTAGTTGAGTGTATCCAATATGTATTCTGTTAAGTGATTAAAATAATTGATTCCAATATAATTTAACAAGTCATCAAAATACTTAGTGGTACCTAGCTCAATATAGGAAAAACATCTTAGTTGTTTTATCTAAACTTGATGTATCTAATGCATTTTGAATGGTTCCAAATATATTGGTGGATTCATGGAAATATAGGCACATTAGAATCAGTGCTACAGCCCTAAATTTTACCTTATGATGAATTAACATAAGGATTTGGCTGTGTGACAACTTAAAAATCTTCCTACATAATAGTAAAAGTAATTCAAGGGTAGGGAGACCAAACCCAATCACCTAAGTAGATCAAGACTAAATAACAGTTCTGCTTTTAAATTTAACTTTTAACAAAATATTAAATGTAAATAAAATTGCTTTTTAAAATAGCCTGTGTATCCCTCAGGTCAGTGAAATGCAGTTTCCATTAAGCAGAAATATAGCAAATGCTTCTTTAGCATTCATAACATTTATCTAAAAGAAAGGAAATAGATGCTTGGGGCTGGTGCACTGGGACGACCCAGAGGGATGGTACGGGGAGGGAGGAGGGCGGATTCAGGATGAGGAACACGTGTATACCTGTGGCAGATACATGTTGATGTATGGCAAAACCAATACAATATTGTAAAGTAATTAACCTCCAACTAAAATAAATAAATTAAAAAAAAATAAAAAATAAAAGAAAGGAAATAAAATCAGCTTATTTTCTCTGAAATAAAACTTTCTTGGTAGACCTTTCAACTTGTGTTATCTATTTCCTCTAAAACGTTCCCTTTTTTCCTACACAGAATAAACTGAAAAATTAAACAATGGGTACTAGAAGAAGAAGGTACCAATAATAAAGAGTTTTCTGATAGAAAATTAGGAAGTTGGACATTAGACAGTAAGAAAGCCCATTTCTTACAAGTCTTAATGAATTAACATTTTTCAATTAAAAAGCTACGCATTTTTTACTATGCATTTACTATATGTTACTACTATGCACTAGATTCTTTTACATCTATTCACAGGTGGAACATAAACTTGACTTTTTAGCTGATCTTTATTCAGTGATTATAAGTAAACAAATTCTGCAAATGGTTTGAGGCTGTAATCTCATTATGTCAGCATCAGTTCAGTTCAGTTCAGTCGCTCAGTCTGTCCGACTCTTTGCGACCCCATGAATTGCAGCACGCCAGGCCTCCCTGTCCATCACCAACTCCCGGAGCTCACTCAAACTCACATCCATCGAGTCAGTGATGCCATCCAGCCATCTCATCCTCTGTCGGCCCCTTCTCCTCCTGCCCCCAATCCCTCCCAGCATCAGAGTCTTTTCCAATGAGTCAACTTTCGCATGAGGTGGCCAAAGTACTGGAGTTTCAGCTTCAGCATCATTCCTTCTAAAGAAATCCCAGGGCTGATCTCCTTCAGAAGGGACTGGTTGGATCTCCTTGCAGTCCAAGGGACTCTCAAGAGTCTTCTCCAACACCACAGTTCAAAAGCATAATTTCTTCAGCACTCAGCTTTCTTCACAGTCCAGCTCTCACATCCATACATGACTACTGGAAAAACCATAGCCTTGACTAGATATACCTTTGTTGGCAAAATAATGTCTCTGCTTTGGAATATGCTATCTAGGTTGGTCATAACTTTCCTTCCAAGAAGTAAGCCTCTTTTAATTTCATGGCTGCAGTCACCATCTGCAGTGATTTTGGAGGCCCCCAAAAATAAAGTCTGACACTGTTTCCACTGTTTCCCCATCTATTTCCCATGAAGTGATGGGACCAGATGCCATGATCTTCGTTTTCTGAATGCTGAGCTTTAAGCCAACTTTTTCACTGTCCTCTTTCACTTTCATCAAGAGGCTTTTTAGCTCCTCTTCACTTTCTGCCATAAGGGTGGTGTCATCTGCATATCTGAGGTTATTGATATTTCTCCCGGCAATCTTGATTCCAGCTTGTGCTTCTTCCAACCCAGCGTTTCTCTGATGTACTCTGCATATAAGTTAAATAAGCAGGGTGACAATATACAGCCTTGACGTACTTCTTTTCCTATTTGGAACCAGTCTGTTGTTTCATGTCCAGTTCTAACTGTTGCTTCCTGACCTGCATACAGATTTCTCAAGAGGCAGGTCAGGTAGTCTGGTATTCCCATCTCTTTCAGAATTTTCCACAGTTTATTGTGATCCACAGTTAAAGGCTTTGGCATAGTAAAGCAGAAATAGATGTTTTCTGGAACTCTCTTGCTTTTTTGATGATCCAGCAGATGCTGGCAATTTGATCCCTGGTTCCTCTGCCTTTTCTAAAACCAGCTTGAACATCTGGAAGTTCACAGTTCATGTATTGCTGAAGCCTGGCTTGGAGAATTTTGAGCATTACTTTACTAGCGTGTGAGATGAGTGCAATTGTGCGGTAGTTTGAGCATTCTTTGGCATTGCCTTTCTTCAGGATTAGAAGCATAATAGTAATTTATTCAGTTGAATCAGAATGACTCAAGAAAGTTGCCCCAACTTCATAGCACAAAAAAGAAAGGGAAATACTCTTTCACAAGTTGGAGTTGAAAAGCTGGTTATTTAGGGGCAAATACATTTTTGATATTAAGGTAAGAAAAGGAGAGATGAGGTTTTTTCACACATGAACCCAGCCAGATACATGGTTCTATGATACCAATGAAGACAGACTAGAATTTAGATAAATTATCCCATGGCTCTAAATGGTTTATTAGACGAACTCAGTCTTTACAAATTAATTAGCATCCACTTGACACTAAAGTCAGAATTATAACAAACAACACTCGGTTTACTTACAGAACTTTAAGACTGTAAAGGCCAGCAAATGCTCCCTTGGGAATGTACGTCAGAGCGTTTCCAGCAAGACGTCTGTGGGTTTCAAGCAGAGAGGATAGAGAATAAGTATGGTTCTCTTCTTATGGAATTCATTTAGCTGTTAAAAATGCAATACGATTATGTTTAGACCATAAATGCCAAAAGCAACTCTAGAGAACCTTGTTTTGTCATGTTTTGCAAAAAATTTCTGTAAATCTCTCATCAAAAAGCAGGCAAAAGAAGAAATATAATAAATTACCTATTTTACAATAAATCATCTAATAGCTTATACTATGTATATGCTATGCTATACTATGTATAAGCTATGTATAAACCTCTCTGTCCATTCATCTGTCAGTGGACAGTCAGGTTGCTTCTATGTCTTGGCTATTGTAAATACGGCTGCTGTGAACGTAGGGATGCATGTACCTTTTTGAATCATGTTTTTCCTGGGATATACGCCCAGAAGTAGAATTGCAGGATCTTATGGTAGCTCTATTTTTAGTTTTTTAAGGAACTTCCATACTATTCAAAACAGAAACAGACTCACAGACATAGAAAAGAAACATGGCTACCAAAAGGTAAAGGTAGGGGGGAGGGATAAATTAGCACTACTACATAGAAAATAAATAATCCACAAGAATCTACTGTATGCCACAGGGAACTCTATCACTATTCTGTAATAACCTATATGGGAAAAGAATCTGAAGAATAGATATACGTATATGCATAACTGGCCCACTGTGCTGTAACCTGAAACTTACACAATGTTGTAAATCAACTATACCCCAAAATAAAATAAAAATTGAAAAAAATTCACCTTAAAATTTTTTTAATACAAAAGCTAGACAAGGGAGTAGAGAGGGAATCACGGGCAGTGGTTGTCAGGGAGATGGGCCATCATTATAGGTCAGACAGTCAATGGCTGGGCAGACCTCTCTGCTGAGAGGGCATTTCAGCAGAGGGCTGAGCCATGCAGGGACCTATGTGAAGGGAACAGGAGTACAGAACACCGAGGAGGGAGTGTGCCTGGCGAGGTCCAGAACCTGCCCGAGGCCGGAGTGACCAGAGTGGAACGACCAAGGGAAGGGAGACAGCAGGTGAGGCTGGAGGGCAGTCCAGGGGCCCACCATGTAGGGTTCTGGAGGCCACAGTAGGGACTCTGAGCAGGGAACAGATGTGATCAGCTTTGTGTTTTAAAAGGGTCCTTCTGATGGGACCCTCTCGAAGGGGGAATAGACTCTGGGGACAAAGGACATGATTTGTGTAAGACTGAGCCTCCCCAGGTGGTGCTTGTGGTAAAGAACCCACCAGTCAATACAAGAGACTTGAGACTTGGGTTTGATTCCTGGGTCAGGAAGATCCCTAGGAGGAGGGGAATCCCACAAGAAACGCACTCCAGTATTCTTGCCTGGAGAATCCCGTGGACTGAGGAGCCTGGTGAGCTACAGTCCATAGCGTTGTAAAGAGCTGGACATGACTGAAGCTATTTAGCACGCATGCATGTGCTATAAAAGAGTGCTTACTGAATTAACTGACTCAGATTGGTTGACGCTCACAGGTGGCTTAACTGATCAGACTAAAATTAGCCAGGAACTGTTATTTCAGCCAAAATGTCCTTAACTATCCTGTCCATGGTCATGACTTGAATAGTACATTTTTTGAGTTCTAGAACAGAGCCTGAAACTGGGGGCTTATCAACTCTTACTGCTGCTCTGTGATCAAGTTCTTAGCTTGATGGTTTCTGCGTCATTTGATTTTGGAAATGAAAAGGAGAAAATAAAATTGTTCTATTTATTTATTTCATTAGTTTAAATTATTGTTAGGGTAAATACCTTTCTGTTACATTTCCTGAAATATAGCTCAGTTCACAAGAATTGTTTTTCTTTTCTGGGCAACGACTTTCAGAACCTCAGACCGTATTCTGAACTAATCTGTGGAACCAATGACCTCTGTTATCAGGGGAGTCTGTCTTAAAACAAATGAATTTATGATAGGCTATTAGCTATTTGCTATGCTGGTAGGAGACATATCTCATTGTCAAAAACCACAACTTAAGAAATCATTGCATTCTTCCTCTCCTTTCTTTACCATGTAGGATGGTTTTAGCAATTTAAAAATGAAATACATATAAACTATAGGAGATCTTTTTTATATAAATGAATACAAAAATAGTGAGACCTGTACCAAATCTTTCCTGTGAAGATTTGAACTGACATGTTTTTGGGCAACTATGTTCCAGTCATAGAGACCCACATACCATTTGGTTGGAAGGTTTAATTTTTCCCTCTGTTTCTAAAATTATTTCATAGAAATGTCTCTTTCATCTCTGTTTCTGTAATAGGATACAACCTAACAGGAGAAAAACTTTATATCATTTTATATGATACAAAAATGGTTTTGTCCTTAAAGATACTTCTCCATAAAGAAGTACATTATCCTATCACTGTTAGTTTCACTGACTTAACTGCCACAAAAAGGGAAAAAAATCAATACATTATAGTAGACACATTCATCTTCAAATGTGTATTTAAAGCAGATGTTTGGGTGCTGTAACAACCAACTAAACTAGTTTTGAGAATATATGTTTCTTTGACCCTATATAGTAATTTGAGTCTCTGAAGGAATCTAAGTTTGTTTTTGGTAGCTTCATTTTGTAAAATGGTGGGACGAGAGCAATGCAGTCAGACGTGGGCTGTGATTTCTCCCCTCCGGACGTTGGTCTGGAGGGAAGAGGTGTGTGTACAAACTTGGGGGAGCCCCGAGAGGGGAGGGGCGCCCGAGCCCCCTCTCTGGCTGGGGCTTTCACGACAACGTCTGTGCCGGGAACACGCTTCAACATAGGGCCCCTCGGCTGGGTAGTATCTTCCGAGCTAAGTGACTACGCTGATCCTTATGATTTAAAAGAAGACATTTCAGACTACTTAGCAATTTCATTTTGGCTTTTAAGAATTCCTGCTTCATTTTCCAACTTTTACAAAGTACATGAGATCTAGAAGGCATACATTCTATACATGCTGAATTAATTTGTTTCAGAAATTTGGTGAGGGCTAACATCAGGCTTGATGGTAATAGTTCCCCGCCCACCCCCTTCCCCACTTCCCCATTCTTAAGATCTGCCTATTTCCAGTTTTCTGGTACCATTTTCCTTCTTTGTGATTTCCAGTATAGTTTCAGTGGCTCTGTTCTTATTTCTGAATTTCTTTTCACTCTTCTGAGTTATAATTTACCTGAATAATTATAGTTCAGCTATCATTTACACATAAAATTTCTGAGGTGTCAAAATATTCCCACTTGAAGAAAGATATCCTAAAACAAAGTTAATGACTTTGGGTTCCTGTATATAGGAGCCAAGAGTCTGGGTCATTGAAGAGTTAGACACAAATAGGATGAAGCCCAGTCCAATGTAATCTCACAGCCTTGCCTCTGCTGGCAGAAATGCACCATCTCTGTAACTAAGTCCACCACAGTAAGTTTTCTTTTATAAGATGCCTGTGCTAGTTCGAAAGGCCTAGATACATGTTTCAATGCCATTCTCCCCACCCCCCCCAAAAAAAGAAAAGAAAGGCCCAGATACTTAGAATTTAACCCTCTGGCATTCATCTGCGGTAACATTTGCTGAAGCTACTCAGAAAACTTGAATACAAGGATTATGACAATCTACCAACTGCTTCTCTTCCCATTGGAGAAAAAAGTATCTTAATATGCCTCAAGAAATTGCCACTTAAAAAACCTTCTCTCCCCCAATAAATTAAGCATATCTAATTGGTCAAATACAGGCACAAATCATCCCTTCGTTAACTATGCTTTTATGAACTGTCCATTTTGTTTTCATTATTGTGTGTGTGCTCAGTTGTGTCTGACTGTTTGTGACCCTGTGGACTGTAGCCCACCAGGCTCCTCTGTGCTTGGGATTTTCCAGGCAAGAATGCTGGAGTGGGTTTCCAGTTTTCCCTCCAAGGGATCTTCCAGACCCAGGGATCGATCCTGTGTCTTCTGTGTCTTGTTCGTGACAGGCAGATTCTTTACCGCTGTACCAGCTGGGAAGCTCCAGTTTTCATTATTAGAGATTAAAAAAATCAGATTTCAAGGTTTAAGGGCTGAGGCCACTGGCCTGATACATGGACTCTTCAGCTCAACAGGGATATCCATTTGTAGTTATGTGGCCCTATAGTTTCTTTAGCCAGAGCATGGTGTGTGTTCAGTTATGTCCAACTCTTTGTGACCCCAGGCCCACCAGGCTTCTCTGTCCTTGGAATTCCCCAGGCAAAAATACTGGAGTGGATTGCCGTTTCCTTCTCCAGGGGATCTTCCCAATCCAGGGACTGAAACTGCATCTTTTGTGTCTCCAGATTGTGTCTCCAGATACTTTACCACTAGCACCATCTGGCAAGCCCCCAAACAGAGTATGTGTGTGTGTGCTCTGACTCTTTGCAACCCCATGGACTGTAGCCTGCCAGGCTCCTCTGTCCACTGAAGCTCAGTTTTCAACTCTGTGAAGTATTCCTTAATTATCTCAGCCAACTTTCCTGTAGGTTATATTCTGTACAACACTATCTATAAAGATTCATTTATGTAGTCTACCTGACTTGACTCTTAAGGTCAAGAATCTTATCGCCTGTCCAGAGCAAGGAGCTGAATCAATAATTTACTGATGGATTGATCATTTGATCTTGTTTCCAAAGACAGTTGGCTACAGTGCTAGAGTTGCTTCAGGTCTGGCATAACTATTGCAAGATGGCTGGCTAGCCATTACATTACCAGATCAAAAATAGCTGAAGAATATTCCTTCTTCCTCATGCATCAGATTTGAACTCAGCAGTGTATTTGAGCACTTTCATATGGCACATACAGTCCTTTAGGGCACACAAACAGTACAGACCTTTTGTAAAACTATTTATGAGTTCTAGGCACAGTGTAAAGTGTGTTATATACATTGGGCTAATTATTAAAAATCACATTAAACAGGTGATAAGATTACTCCCATTTTACAAGGTAACTGAGGCTGTAAGAGCTTATTTGCTCACTGTTACATAGAAAAGTTCACACAACTTGGCTCAACCATTGCATTTTGGCTCTGACATTTGAGGTTTTAAACATGACTTTGGTTCAAAGTAGGTTGGTCTGGAGCTTGGGTTGACCAGGAGCAACCAGTCTAAAACAAGAGAAGCACAAGGACACCAATGGGTGCATCACTTGAGGCGCTGGCCGTAGAAAACGGATGTTCACCATTTCTCATTCAAAGGTCTCCCGCTGCCTTCTGGACCCGTCTTCACTCTTTCTGCTCTCACGACTGTGACTGGTTGTTTCCCTCTCTTCTTGCAAACCCTTCTTTCTTTTAACTTGAAGTATAGTTGATTTACAGTGTTGTGTTAATTTCAGGTGTCCAGCAAAGTGATTCAGTTATACATATGTGTGTGTGTATATATATATATTTGTGGTGGTTTAGTCGCTAAGTCGTGTCCTACTCTTGCAACCCCATGGACTATAGCCTGCCAGGCTCCTCTGTCAATGGGATTCTCCAGGCAAGAATAGTGGAGTGGGTTGCCATTTCCTTCTCCTATATATATATGTATATATATCAGTTCAGTTCAGGTCAGTCGCTCAGTCATGTCTGACTCTTTGAGACCCCATGAATCGCAGCACGCCAGGCCTCCCTGTCCATCACCAACTCCCAGAGTTTACCCAAACTCATGTGCATTGAGTCGGTGATGCCATCCAGCCATCTCATCCTCTGTCGTCCCCTTCTCCTCCTGCCCCCAATTCCTTACAGCATCAGGGTCTTTTCCAATGAGTCAACTCTTCGCATGAGGTGGCCAAAGTATTGGAGTTTCAGCTTCAGCATCAGTCCTTCCAATAAACACCCAGGACTGGTCTCCTTTAGGATGGATTGGTTGGATCTCCTTGCAGTCCAAGGAACTCTCAAGAGTCTTCTCCAACAGCACAGTTCAAAAGCATCAATTCTTCGGCACTCAGCTTTCTTCACAGTCCAACTCTCACATTCATACATTACAACTGAAAAAACCATAGCCTTGACTAGATAGACCTTTGTTGGCAAAGTAATGTCTCTGCTTTTGAATATGCTATCTAGGTTGGTCATAATATCCCTTCCAAGGAGTAAGTGTCTTTTAATTTCATGGCGGCAATCACCATCTGCAGTGATTTTGGAGCCCCCCAAAATAAAGTCTGACACTGTTTCCACTGTTTCCCCATCTATTTTCCATGAAGTGATGGGACCAGATGCCATGATCATCATTTTCTGAATGTTGAGCTTTAAGCCAACTTTTTCACTCTCTACTTTCACTTTCATCAAGAGGCTTTTTAGTTCCTCTTCACTTTCTGCCATAAGGGTGGTGTCATCGGCACATCTGAGGTTATTGATATTTCTCCCGGCAATCTTGATTCCAGCTTGTGTTTCTTCCAGTCCAGCGTTTTTCATGATGTACTCTGCATATAAGTTAAATAAGCAGGGTGACAATATATAGCCTTGACATACTCCTTTTCCTCTTTGGAACCAGTCTGTTGTTCCATGTCCAGTTCTAACTGTTGCTTCCTGACCTGCATACAGATTTCTCAAGAGGCCAGTCAGGTGGTCTGGTATTCCCATCTCTTTCAGAATTTTCCACAGTTTATTGTGATCCACACAGTCAAAGGCTTTGGCATAGTCAATAAAACAGAAATAGATATTTTTCTGGAATTCTTATATATATATATATACACACACACACACACACGCGTATATTTAGGCTTCCCAGATGGCACTAGGGGTAAAGAACCTGCCTGCCAATGCAGGAGGTATGAGAGACCGGGGTTCGGTCCCTGAGTCTAGAAGATCCCCTGGAGAAGGACATGGCAACCCCCTCTAGTGTTCTTGCCTGGAGAATCCTATGGACAGAAGACCCTGGCGGGCTATGGTCCATAGGGTCACAAAGAGTCAGACACGACTGAAGCAACTTAGCATGCATGATATGTGTATATATGTAGTCTTTTCAGGTTTTTTCCCTTCGAGATTATTACAAAATATGAACTACAGTTCTGTGTGCTATTCAGTGAGACCTTGTTGTCTATCTCGTTATATGTGGTAGTATGTATCTGATATAATCCCAGACTCCTAATTTGTAGCCCTTTCTCCCCTTCTTCCCTATGGCGACCATGTTTGCCTTCTGTGTCTCTGAGTCTGTTTTGCATATAAGTCCATTTGCATCACTTTTTTAAGATTACACATATAAATGATGCAATATTATATTTGTCTTTCTCTGTGTTAGCCACTCTTTTAGTGCTCATCCTCCGAACATAGAAGTTCTTCAAGTTTCTGTGCTTGCACCTTGTCTTTGTTCCTGCTACATTACATGGAATTGCGAAGAGTGAGACCCCACTTAGTGACTCAACGACAGCAACAACAGTAGCACTCTCAGTTTGCCATTGCCTTCAGTTCAGTTCAGTTCAGTTCAGTCGCTCAGTCATGTCCGACTCTTTGGGACCCCATGAATCGCAGCACGCCAGGCCTCCCTGTCCATCACCAACTCCCGGAGTTCACTCAGACTCACGTCCATCGAGTCCGTGATGCCATCCAGCCATCTCACCCTCTGTTGTCCCCTTCTCCTCCTGCCCCCAATCCCTCCCAGCATCAGAGTCCTTTCCACTGAGTCAACTCTTTGCATGAGGTGGCCACAGTACTGGAGTTTCAGCTTTAGCATCATTCCTTCCAAAGAAATCCCAGGGCTGACCTCTTTCAGAATAGACTGGTTGGATCTCCTTGCAGTCCAAGGGACTCTTAAGAGTCTTCTCCAACACCACAGTTCAAAAGCATCAATTCTTCAGCGCTCAGTCTTCTTCACAGTCCAACTCTCACTGCCTTAGGAGTCATCAAATATTCAGATCCCCAGGATCTAACTCAGGTTTAGTGAATCAGCATTTCTGGAGGAAAATGCCTCAGAAATCTGCATTTTAAGAAGCAGCCCAGGTTATTTTAATATGGGTGGAGACCCACACTGGGAAGCAAAGCCTCTACCCTCTCTCTCAAGGTCCTCATCTGCCCCAGCACCTTCCATGATCACTTCTTTATAAACAACTCTCCAGTCGTCTTTGGAACAGACTCAGCATGCTCCAGACTCACACTCCAGCTTCGTTAGTGACATTTCCATGTGGATGCTCTGCTAGTACCTTGCACTTATGTACCCAGACCAGGCAACCTCTCGCCTCCAAAATATCAGCTTTTCCCTTTGAATTCCCTGTTCCATTGACAGTGCCTCACCAGTCTCCTAGCACCTACTGTTATAACCTTACTCAGAGTTATTTCTCACCTTAAGACCTCGTTTCAGTCCCTACATCCACTCAGTGATGAATGCCTGACTCTTCCTTTGTTGTAAAGCTTCAGCATATCCCAGTGGGTCTTAGCTCCCAAGACAGCTTTAAAAAACTCATGTCAGTGTCTCCATTGAGACCCATTAATCTGTGGGACTATGCCCTGGTAATCAGTAGTTTTAAAAAGGCTCTGGGTGTTTCTAATGTCTATGCAAGGTGAGAAACTCTGAAATAGTCCTCACAGTTTTAGAGTGATAAGATCACCTAGAGACTTTCATGGTCTCCATCCTGGGAGACATGATTCACTTGTTAATTACTGGGAGAGCCAAGGAGGGGTGATTAGTTAACAAATCTGAACAGTAATCCAGGGGAGACAGTAAGAACCTAAAGTAGGTGGCGACAAAACAGAGTGAACAAATGAGAAAGACAACGTGGATTTAAGAGCTTTAGGACTTGGAAATTGACTGATAGAGGAGGTAAGAAAGAATGACAGGTGCAAGAGCAGTGATAGACACACTGATCACAACTTTGGACGATAAGAATGCTGATGGCGAGAAGGAAAGGCAGAAAGGGTGGTGTGTGTCTGTCCATGAATGAACCTGGTTCTACACTTGCCGAGTTTTAAGGGATTGGTGGGGTAGGTGGAGGTGTCACTTGGGAAGTGGAGGATTCTCAAAGTGTGGTCCCTAGATTCGCAGTATCGGTATCGCCTGGGAATTTGGTATAAATGCAAATTCTTGACATCTTCCCCTTCGCTGAAGGCACTGTGGTGGGGCCCAGTGATGTGAGTTCTCACCAGCACTGTAGGCAATTCCCATGTCACCACTGGCCTAGGATAGCAGTCCTTAAACTTCATCATGCTTCAGAATCACCTCGTGAGCCTGTTCAAGGCAAGGTCCTGAGCTCAGAGTTTCCGGTTCTGTAGGTTGGGGTGGGCACAAGGTCCTGAGCTCAGAGTTTCCGGTTCTGTAGGTTGGGGTGGGGCACACAGGTTGGGGGTTGCATTTCTCACAAGCTCACACGTGGTGCCAGTGCTGCTGGTATGGGGACCACACTTTGAGAACCACTCAAAGACAAAAGAGATCTGAACTAGAAACATGGATTTGGGCATCATCTACATAAGGGAGGTAGTCCAAATCTTGGGTTTCTTTCTCAGACAGCTGCAGCTGTCTCCAAATGAGTTTTCAGCCTTCTAACAGGTTTCTCTGTTTCTGTAATTCCTCAATGTATTTTGCTTACAGAAATCAGAGAAATTGTTATTAATCTCAAACCCTATCTGCATACAATCCTTCACAGGCTTCCCATTGCTCTTATTTGAATTCTATACACAGCCTGATTGGTCCTGCATGATCTGGCCTCTGTCTTCCTCCTCAACCTCAGCCCCCATCACCTCCCCTCCATCTCCTTCTGTTCTGGCCACACTGATCTTTCAGATCCACGAACACGTCACAGTCTTTCCTACCTCAGGGCCTCTGTTCACACTATTCTCCTTCTAGAAGCATTCTATCGTAGGTCCCCAGACCACTGACTCACCTGAACCCTCCTGATCTCAGTTCAGACGTCACTTTCTTTGAGACACTTTCCTTCTTCATCATCCCTTGTTATTTACTTCTACTTAATTGACCGTGTTTGTGTTCTTTATCTCTCCTGTCCCAATCAGCAAGGGTCCTATGTGCTTGTTTCCTTGCTTATCATCTATCTCCCCCTCTAGATTGTAAGCTCCCCTGGGTGAGGACTTGCTGACCACATGAAATGTAGCAAATTAAATGCATTCTTAGGTTCCCATTGGCTCAAAGAATACATGATGAATGAATGAAGAAAACAGACAATGGAGGCAACACAAATAAGTGCAGAAATCTAGGCAATGTCTACATTTCACAGGCATTGTGGGTGGAGGAGAAAAGAAGGCTAAGGAAAAAAAGAAAAGGAAGCAGAGAGGTAGGGCACTTTAAGAACAGTGCCCTAGAACTAAAGAACACACAATGGTGAACAATACAATAACTGAAGTTAAAAATACACTAGAAGGAATCAATAATAGCAGAATAACTGAGGCAGAAGATCAAATGAGTGAGCTGGAAGATAGAATGGTGGAAATAACTGCCAAGAAGTAGAATAAAAACAAAAGAATGAAAAGAACTGAGGACAGTCTCAGAGGCCTCTGGGACATTAGATGCACTAATCTTCAAATTATAGGGGTCCCAGAAGAACAGAAAGAGCCCCCCCAAAATATTTTAAGACATTAGAGGTGAAAACTTCCCTAATATGGGAAGGGAACAGTGTCCTAATTGCCATAACAATGGTCTACATACACACACACACATATATATTTACACATGGACAGATATCTAAATGTCTATACCCATCTATATGAATAGACATTTGGAAGAGAATAAAATAATGCTAGACAAAAAAAGAGATTCAAAGAAGCAGCACTTGCTTTTTTTTCATTAGTTATATTTTAAATCTCAGAAATATTTAATTTAATTGTTAAAGATAAAGGTAAAAAGGCAGCATTTGTAATCAATTTCTATGAAGAGGAGAGATGGAACACTCTGATAAGGCTAAGGGTCAGGAAGATTATTTATGGGCAAGGCAGTGTTTTCACTTTACTAACACAATTCAATAGGTGAATTAGAGTTTACCCAAATTCTCTCATCAACCATTCATTTGATCCTCAGACAAATATCTCAAAAGGCAGGCAGGATAGCTCTCACTATTTTCAGCAATGTGATGGATAACAAGTAGAAATAACAAGCATAGATTGTGCTTTCTGGAAGTTTGGTGGTATTTCTCATTTCTAATTTCATCTGAAATAATGGATACCTACTATTTATATGGAGATTCTTCAAGGGCAACCATAATATGATCAAACAGTTCCAGGGAACAATAGTAATTTAAAAACAAAAATCCCTAGAGTATCTCAGGTTTCTTTCCTAACCTGAGTATTTGATTCCAATAGCATTCAAATCTGGGAAGATTTTAAGTAGCCCTTGGAAACAAAGGCCTTTAACTTAGACTGTTTAAAATAGTAACAATTCATTTTTCCTTCTGGTTTAATCAAGCTACCGATCTAAGTTTAAAGGAACGTGTACCTGTCAGCATTAGGCACAATCTGTTAGTTTCTAAAATCTGAACCATACTCTCATGGACCAAATGCAGGATTTATTATTTGTCCAAAGAGCAAACATTAACATGAAGTCCTTAGTAGAACTGAAGAAACAGAACTGGGAGAGAGACATTGGAGAGAAATGCAATTATTGCTCAGGATGTTCAAATTTGGCAAAAAACTATCTGTTTTGATTGCCGACATCCATTAAATCTCATAGTTAGAAAGTGTTTCCTTCACAAATCCTGAATCCCTGGGTTTGATCCCTGGGTTGGGAAGATCCTGGAGAAGGAAATAGCAATCTACTCCAGTATTCTTGCCTGAAAATCCCATAGACAGTGGAGCCTGGTGGGTGACAGTCCATGGAGTCACCAAGAATCGGATACAACCGAATGACTAACACTTTCATTATATTATTAATATAATATTCTCAATTATTAATTTAGAAAAACAAGCTCATGAAATAGGAAAGAAGGAAGGGAGAATTTTCTTAAAAGTGTTTTCATTCAGGAACATAACTCAATATGTAAGTTATAGTTTACCAAAGTTCCTTCATCATCATTTCGTTTGGTCCTCAGAATCTCAAAATACAGGCAAAGGCTGTTCTCACTGTCCTCTCCTGAGGCCCAGGAGGTCAGGTGGGTTGTCAGTTAGTAAGGGGCAAAGTCAGGGCAGGAGTACGGGGCTTGCTTCTGCCTCTCGGTGCTGTCTTCTCTTCTCAACACACCATCGGCTGGCCACACACAGATTTTTTTTCTTTTAAGAAAAAGGCTCTCTCTTCCTTGTGCTATCATGTTGCAATAGCAAGGCGTTTGGCCTTGAATGTCTAGTGAACCTTGCAGATTCATAAAACATAAATAATGATGAATAAACAAGACTTGAATGTACCAACACATGAGCCTGTGATACAGGTAGTAAGTATTCCAGAATGTCAGGAGGAAGAGAAGGAGACTACTAGCCGTGATGACTTTATAATAACTCCTCTTAAATGTTTGCTCCACATAGTCACTTTCCCCAGAATTACAATACTTCAAAAATATGTTAGTGATACCTCTGGGGTTTTATTGATTCTTAGAGGATTTAAAAATATGGCACCAGTGGTAGAGGAGAGATAAATCATGACTGTCTACACAGTTTATAACATAGTTAGATGGATTATATCAGGGAGATAATAATTAGGTGGTTAGAGCTGAGGGCAAGGATGGTAACTTGGCTATCAATAGTGATTTTTAAAAACAATTTGAGTTTTGTGGTGGGAATTTTATTCCTATATTATTATTTTATTTATTTATTATATTATTGGGGCTTCCCTGATAGCTCAAATGGTACAGAATCTACCTGCAATGCAGGAGACCTGGGTTTGATCCCTGGGTTGGGAAGATCCTGGAGAAGGAAATAGCAATCCACTCTGGTATTCTTGCCTGAAAATCCCATAGACAGTGGAGCCTGGTGTGTGACAGTCCATGGAGTCACAAAGAATCGGATACAACCGAGTGACTAACACTTTCATTATATTATTAATATAATATTCTCAATTATTACTTTAGAATATCAGTAGCAGTTTTTGAATGAATGGGTAAAGAATAAAGCATAGAGATGAGCTGAGTAAACAGAATGAAAGAATACTTTCAGAACAGTTTAACATTTCAACAGTTTGTCACAACAAAAGACACACACACACACACACAACCACAATGACAGATACCTAAATGTCTATGTCTAGCTGTGTGGATGGTAATTTATTAGTTCAAGCAGAATACAATATAAAACATGCTGCTGGGCTTCCCTGGTGGCTCAGAGGTTAAAGCTTCTGCCCGCAATGCGGGAGATCCGGGTTCAGTCCCTGGGTTGGGAAGATCCCCTGGAGAAGGAAATGGCAACCCACTCCAGTATTCTTGCCTGGAGAATCCCATGGACAGAGGAATCTGGTAAGCTACAGTCCACGAGGTCGCAAAGAGTCGGACACGACTGAGCGACTTCACTTCACTTTCTACGTAAAAACAATCACTAAGGTTTTGTTCCTGTTGAGTAATGTGAAATTGGTGAAATTCTGCTCCTGAAATACTTTTTTCAAAGCCAGTATTTGAGGATATTGAATGAATAACCTGAATATCCAATCTCTCCCTGCTGGAGAGACAGATCTTACTTGCTTTCTGTCTCATTCTTTCTTTTTCATTCCCTCACATTTACCCATACACAAACAGATGAACACACCTATCATTATGAAACTCAGTTTAACAACAGTTTGAAGTGTTCAGGTGTTTAAACCACTGTACTAAGTACAATCAGGGAAGAGAAGTGCACAGATGAATCACCCACAACTCCGAAGTCTCCTGCTTTCCTAGTGCGCCTTTGAAAGCGAGTTTGCATTTTAGTTCTGACACTTACATACTCCGTTATCTAGGGTAAGTTCCTGTTTTCTCTGTACTTTTAAAAAAAATCTTGAACTGAAAACAATAATGACATCTACTTTCACAGGGTTGTTAAGAGGGCTCAGTGGAATGACATGTGTAAAACATTTTGATCAGTGCCTGTCACAGAGCAAGCTATTATTGTTGTCGTTATGCTATCATATAAAAGATTTTGCACTCCACAAGAGAATATAGACTTAACCACAGCTAAGCCTAATAGAAATGTAATCAGCACATAACAAAGCATAATCAAAATGCTCTGCTCCATGGGGGTGTGTGTGTGTGTGTGCGTGTGTGTGTGTAAACCCACAGCACCCTCAATTTAGCCTTGGGAAGAAAGGAATAAACCAAGCAGAGTTAATCATTTTTCCAGGTTCTGTAAATATTATCCCTTTTTGCTACTAAATCAATAATGATACCTTTAAAACATCATTTAACTGGAGCATGGAATTATATATGGGAAACTGATTTTGCTTTTAAATTCAGCAAGTTGGCCAGCTCAGCAAAGGGAATTTCAGAACAGGAGAAAATGGAATGAACAGTCTTTGAAGGAGTTCCTCGACTTCTGAAATTCTATGGTTCCATAATGAAGATACTTGATGGTTTCCAGAGATATAAAAAAAGACAATTCAGAAAAACAGCCCTTTCCTACTGTAGTTCCCTCTCCCTTTTACCATACCCCCCCTTTTTTTCTCGACTATCTTTTGAAGAACTGGTCTTAGATGAGAAATAACATTTACTACATTAAGAAAGGGGGCTTCCCTGGTGGCTCAGCAGTAAAGAATCTGCCTGCAATGCAGGAGACGTGGGTTCAATCCCTGAGTTGGGAAGATCCCCTGGAGGAGGGCATGGCAACCCTCTCCAGTATCTTGCCTGGAGAATCCCATGGACAGAGGAGCCTGGTGGGCGACAGTCCATAGGGTCACAGAGTTGGACACAACAGAAGCAACGGAGTATGTAGCATGTGTGAAGAAAGAGGGGTTATTCTGAAGAAGTTGGGTCATCAAGGGAAGAACTCTATTAAATCCTCGAAGAAGTGGATTATTTACTGATTTGGCTTGTGGTCTAAAGTTGAGGTGTGTGTTAGGGGAGAATGGAAGCCTTTCGCCATTGCATATTATAAAGAAATTAAAGAGAAAAGCACTGGGAATGCATATTTTAGAAATATGGGGATAAATAAGACTAAGTACTGCATGTAAATTATGGTGATGGAGAGCGGATGAAAGTATGCCAAAACCAATACAGTATTGTAAAGTAAAATAAAATAAAAATAAAAATTTAAATAAAAAAATAAAATAAAATGCTTTCCATTAATAAAAAAAGAATGTAAATAAGAAAAAAATGCTGATGTTTGAAATTTACTAAAAAAATCTAAAAATATTGGCTAATGTCAACTAAATCTGTTACTTTTTTCTAAGGTGGTGAACAAACAGCTCCTTTTACACGTTTTGCTTTCTCATGAGTTCATTCATTCATCAAAAATGTATTGATTATTTGTTACATACCAGTAGGACAGATATGGTCCCCGTCCTGATGAGGGTTAATTTTTTAGTAATAGAACTGGCCAGAGAGAAAATAGAGGGAAAAGAAGAGCCTGGACAAGCTGAAGTGAAAATCCATTTTCTGAATAATAAAAACTTGCTGTATAATCTAATAATTGATGCGTCCCCACCATACCCCTCGATAACAATCAGGGCACATTCAGCTGATTCCAGTAGTAAAACAATAGCATTTGTGAAAAAGGTAATGCCATCAAAAATAAATATAGATCCAGCTCTCAAGGGGAGAAATCTGAGAATACTATCCTCTTGGAAAAATATGATCGATGTACTGTAATCTAGTTGTGATGGATGGTTCTTCAACCTCCCTAGGTGGATGGTGTGGTGCATCAACAATTTAAATTACTCCTCAAATTGGACCTTGACTAGGAATTATAAAGGAAGTATTTTCAAAAGAGGTCACAGCCTAAACAATTCCTTTAATCAACAGTCAGAGGATTTATTTAGCTGATGGTGCCAAACTTTTTTCACGAAGACTACAATGGTACATCCCCCCTAGTTCCCACCCCTCAAAAGGGCAAGAGGATCAAAAGAATTTTTGAATGCAGATTTTGGTTTACAGAGTTCTTTTTCATCTTCTGGAAAGTGATTACCAGACTTAATCAAGATTCCTCTGTGTATCATTAGCTAATTTTAACTCTTTTTTTTTTTTTACAATGAGTTTGGGAAAGACCACTTTTAAGTCCTCTGTGAATTTCATGTTTTTCTGTTCAAGCCTTCAGGGAAGCTAAATTTAAAAGTAGAAAAATAGTAATTAAAAGTGATTAGAACAAGAAGTTTTGGTGCTATGAGTTGAGGATTTAATTCTCCCTGTCATAAGCTGAACCAAGAGGCAGTTTTTGGTTTTGATTATAGCTTCACTTGCTATTTTAATAAACATGAACCAGTATTCAAACTTCTAATATCCTGCTGCTTAACCATTTCCAAAGAGCCATCCAGCTCTTTTAAACAGCCTTTGTTTTACAATTTTAATTTGTTTGGCTCAGTCTCACCTTAGAAAGTTGTAGCCTTATGGTAAACTCTTATATAAGTTGATTTCCAGAATCCTAAGTGATTCTCTCTTTTCCCCTCCCAACTAAGTGTTTCCTCATGGGCCAAAACCGTTGGTGCTGACAGCTTTCTTGCTTTGTTTTATCTGGTTCCCAGAGTAAATATGAGAGACAAATGTGAGAACGTGTCCAGCACTGACTGGACGCACCACGGTTCTGGCGATACTTACAGCTCCTCCAGGAAGCGCAGACTGTGGAGAGGACTCGGGGCCAGCTGACTGATGTTGTTCATACTGAGGTCCCTGAGGGAAAAAGAGGCAGCATGTGAGGAGCCGCGTTTGCCACCACAAGGAAATCCAGCTGTTCAATTCACACATTTTCAAGCAAGACAGCCACAGGAACTCATTCTTCTGCTTGACAAATGAATTGTTCTTTTGCACCTTAAATATATTCCTTTCCTCCCACATCCCCTCAACATCATGGGCCCTCAAATCAGAGATCCTAGGAGGAGCTTATATGGAATTCAACACGATTTAGACCATTCGTGGGCATGGTTGTAATTCTTCACATTTAAAATGACCTGAGGGGGACTTTCCTGCTGGTCCAGTGGTTAAGACTCTCAGCTCCCAATGCAGGGGGCCCAAGTTCGATCCCTGGTCAGGGAACTAGATCCCACATGCAGCAACTAAGACCTGGTGCAGCCAATAAATGAATAAATATTTAAAAATAAAATAAAATAAAATAAAATAAAATGACCTGAGGAGCACAGAAGAGGGAACAGACATAACGCAGCCCTAGATGTAACTCAGTGTCGTGTACTGCTTTAAATTTTGTGCCAAAGAAAAATGTCTTCACCATGCAATGGTGAAAGTCCTGTTTCTCTGGGACTATAAGCACCTTTTACAAACAAATGTTTTGAATCAAAGAAACTTAAAACAAAACAAGACAGAAAGCCTATTCCCTCCTTCGAATGTGTTCCTTTTGCAGGTTCTCAGATTGCATTAAATAAGTGAAATGAACCATAAAACAAGGGTGTAATGCGATCCTGCTCTGTAGCACACTTCCTGCTGGGTCTGCACAGTAGTTCCTGGCACAGGAAACAAGAAGCCACTTTGGGCGGAACTCAATCAATTTTTGTTTTAAGTGAAACTCCGTGTAATTAGATTGTATTCCATTTTTACTTTTCTATTTCTTTACTGTCTTTCACACCATCCTACAGCGTCACTGGCATATGCATCTGCATCTCAGAGGCCAAAAGATCAGCTGCTAGACAGTCTACTCAAGACAAGCTAAGACCACAAAACAGTCAGCTGAAGGTGGACTTAAGCAATGACTTGCTCTAAGGAACAGATTTTGGACTTAGTGGGAGAAGGTGAGGGTGGGACAATTTGACAGTCTCACTGAAACATATACATTACCATATATAAAATCGATAGGCAGTGGCAGTTTGATGTGGGATGCAGGGCATCCAAAGCTGGTGCTCTGTGACAGCCTGGGGATAGGGTAGGGAGAGAGGTGGTGGGCGTTCAGGATGGAGGGGACACCTGTATACCTATGGCCGATTCATACTGATGAGAGGCAAAAACCATCACAATATGGTAGAGTGATTATCCTCCAATTAAAAATAAATGAACAAATTAAAAAAAATGACTCATGCAAACCTGAAGATTGAGAACTAACGCCATTATTGTCTCAGAGCAAGTATACAGACATAAAGTTTATCTTGAGATAAAATAAAGAGCTTCTTTTTATTATTTAAAAATTTGTATAATTGATATATAACATTGTATTCATTTTCGTATACAACATCATGATATATTCACATATTGTGAAATGATTACCACAATGTTAGTGGACATTCATCACCACAGTTACAAAATTTTTTTTCTTGTGGTGAGAATTCCTCTTAGCAACTTTCAAATATACAAGTATATTTGTTATACAAGTATTATAACCGCAGCCACTATGCTGTACATTATATCCCCGGGACTTATTTCTCTCATAACTGGAAATTTGTATCTTTTGACCACCTATGCCAATTTCACCCAGGAGCTTTTAAAAGAATCTGAATTATTTTTGTTATTGAAGAGATCACATCCATTGCCCCTAACCAGCAGGTTTTAGTATTGATAGCTTGATGCCTTTATCAAATATTAACTTTTAATCAGGGATGCCAAGAATTAAAGGATCTGACTCTGTGCCTTTAAAAAAATCATGAGCATGTATGGGGAATGTAAAATATTTTGCTAAATGTTTCAGAATATGGCAAAACCTCAGAATTATTAATTTTAATATGTTAATAACAACGCAGTAGCCGAGTAAGATGCTATATTCTCAAGCAAAACTGAACAATGCTAAAAATATAGACTAAAAATTTATGTTGCCCCTATATTCAGTATCTGGATATTTTTCCTGACATTGTTTAGATAAGAGAGGCAAATAACTGATTAGCAATTTTAGTTCAAGTGCAGCTATTTCTCTGAAGTAGGAAGGTGGTTGAGTTCACTGAACAGGCATGTATTAACCTAACCAATACAGTTTCTGAATTCCTTACAATGACTCTATAATCTCTGCAAAGACTTGCTGGTTCTCAGGGATATTCACTTACTTTTAACTGACATCCCACTTATTTCCTAAAAGGATTGGGTGATTTGCTTTCCGAGCATGTTTATTCGTAACTTAGATCCAACCAGTCTCCAGAAGCTGGTGTGGACGGCAGTGACATTCCTCTCCTTTCGTAATTCCTTGTGTGATGTGCAGATCGGTTAGGGACAAACGTCGAGCTTGTCTATGTGCAGAAAGCTCTAACTAGAACAAGGGAATTTACACATTAAGGAGACTCATAAGCACTCCATATGATTTTACTGTTTATTACCCTATTTCAGGCGCCTGAAAGGGAAGCTTGTATCGGTGTTCATTCTCAGGGTTCCTCCGGGAGCGCTTTTTATGGCGGAGCGGCAGAGTGCAGGCGTAGCCGGAGTACAGTACAGGTTTGCATCCTGCCTTCCCTGTGCACTAGCTGCCCGGTCTTGAGGAAATGAACCTGCCTGAGGAGGCTTCCTCGTGTTTAAACCAGGGTGCCCCTACATTGCTTCCCAGCTGTTTCAGTGGTAAAGAATACCCCTGCCAACGCCGGAGACGCGGTTTCGATCCCTCAGTCGGGAAGATCCCCTGGAAGAGGAAATGGAAACCCACTCCAGTTTTCTTGCCTGGAAAATTCCACAGACAAGAGGAGCCCGGCGGGCTGCGGTCCATGAAGTCGTAAGAGACAGACACGAGTGAGTACGCACTCACGTCCCTACATCAATGGTTTCATACCCAAGGACAGCTGTTTCCAGTCAGGAGGGAGAGTGACTTAATTTGCTTCTTGGAAAGGCGAGTACCCCTCCCTCCCAACAGGAGCTAATTACTTCTCCCTGTTACCTGACATTGTGGTTCAGAAAAGGAGCTCATAATAGTCGGCCCTCCGTATCTGTGGGTTTCGCAGCGGCAAGTTCAGAGGGCCGACGGTTTTCATTGGACCAAACCCTTTAAGAGACGTGAGCATCCTCAGATTTTGGTATCTGCAGGCGCTGCTAAAACTAATCCTCTGAGCATACTGAGCAACCACTGTATTGCTAAAACAACTCTTTACCACGTGCTTTCTAATACAGGCTGTTTTCCTCTAAAGAGCCGCTAACAATGCAGATAAACCTATAGTAGAAAAAATAAAAATGACGATTCAGAGTAAAATGAAATAGGTCTTTAAAATATACATTCAAAGCAGGTAGAGTAAAAATGAACTTGCCAGCATTCACCTTTTCTGTGTGCACCTTTTGCCTTGATGTTCAAATGTAATACTGGTCTAACTGAGTGCTTCCCAAGCTATCCATGGTAAAAGACCAACTTAAAAAAGTTCTTGTTTACTGTGGACTTATATCTTTAGAAAATATTATAAAATTAATTACCAGAGAAGTCAAAAACACAAAGATAAACAAAATATAAGCCTCAATATTTTGTTATGTGACTTGACAGAGATTATTCAATTACTGTGAACATTTCTAAACTTTTACTCTCAAATCCTTATCTGTTGCAGATTGGTAAAAAATAATCCTGTTCTGGGTTAGGGTCTTAGGCCTCTCGTTTTGGTGAGCAATGTCTGTGCTTTCCTTCAGGTCAAGAAGGGCAAGGCTTAAATGACTTTTAGCCTGTTCAAGTTAGAGTAAAACATAATAGAATGAGAATATTTGGCTACTAGAGAGGGCTGGCACTCACCAGGGTGTGGACACCTGTTTGTAAGGGAAGAAAATGAAGTTCACAGAGGAGACAGGTCTCCAAGTCACAGTGCAGAACTCAGTGGGAAAGCCCCTGGGTTGAAGATTAGGTCGATACTTGCCCTAGGATTTTTGCTTTTCCTTTCTTCCTACAAACTTCCCACTCTATACAGAAATATCCTCTCTCAGTCTTAAATTATTTTCAAACCCTTCCTTTTATTTTTTTATAGTATCTAGTTTTTCTGACTCACACGAAACACATACAACCATAGCAGAATGAAGAGTTCTTAAAAAAGCTTATATCTATGCCCTCTGTCTGTGTTTATATGTCTCATTTTTAAACTATCATTAAAAAGCCCCTATTTTATAGCACATTTGGCCCACAGTTTAGTTTCCTAAAATCAGTGAAGCAATGTAATGCATTTCTTTACTTTTTTTCATCTTTTGCCAAGATGTTGGAATGAATTTTGAAGAACTGATCACTAGGTAAAAAGATTTCATCAGAAATGGAGGATTCATTGCCACAAGACAATCAAATATGTTAAACTATTCTGCCCTGTCTCTGACCCAGGTCTTGTCTATGCTGTGTTAATGACCATATCTAGAAATCTAGAACAGGATTTGCAGAGTTCCATGAAAGTAGCTGACTTTATATTGGAATCATCAAAGGAGCTTTAAAAAATATGGAAGGATGGATCCCATCCCCTGAGTTTCTGAGTCAGCTGGTCCAGTATGGGCATTGGAATTTTAAAAAGCTTCTCATGTTATTTGAATATTCAGTCAAGGCTGTGAACATTGCTTAAATAGATGGGGAAACAGTGGAAACAGTGTCAGACTTTATTTTGGGGGGCTCCAAAATCACTGCAGATGGTGACTGCAGCCGTGAAATTAAAAGACGCTTACTACTTGGAAGAAAAGTTATGACCAACCTAGATAGCATATTTAAAAGCAGAGACATTACTTTGCCGACTAAGGTCCGTCTAGTCAAGGCTATGGTTTTTCCTGTGGTCATGTATGGATGTGAGAGTTGAACTGTGAAGGAGGCTGAGCACCGAAGAATTGATGCCTTTGAACTGTGGTGTTGGAGAAGAGTGTTGAGAGTCCCTTGGACTGCAAAGAGATCCAACCAATCCATTCTGAAGGAGATCAGCCCTGGGATTTCTTTGGAAGGAATGATGTTAAAGCTGAAGCTCCGGTACTCTGGCCACCTCATGCGAAGAGTTGACTCATTGGAAAAGACTCTGATGCTGGGAGGGATTGGGGGCAGGAGGAGAAGGGGACGATAGAGGATGAGATGGCTGGATGGCATCACTGACCCGACGGACGTGAGTCTGAGTGAACTCCGGGAGATGGTGATGGACAGGGAGGCCTTGGCGTGCTGCGATTCATGGGGTCGCAAAGAGTCGGACACGACTGAGCGACTGAACTGAACTGAACTGAACTGAACTGTTTCTAAATTTCTAGATAGGTGTTCTCAGTTCTACAACTTACTCAAAATTTAATAGGCTTACTGAAGGTGCTGTTTCCTCTGGGTATAGAGTTCCACCTAAGCAGATAGTATCTTTCTCTTGAAAATGTGCTTGTTGCTTGCAACTTTATTATTTTTTCATTTGACAAAATACTAATTGAGCATTGGGGCTTCCCAGGTAGCACAGTGGCAAAGAATTTGCCTGCTGATGTAGGGGATGCAAGAGACAGATTTGATCCCTGGGTCAAGAAGACCCCCTGGAGTAGGAAATGGCAACCCACTCCAGTCTTCTTGCCTTGAAAATGCCATGGACAGAGGAACCTGGTGGGCTACAGTCCATGGGGTTGCAAAGAGTCGGACACGACTGAGTGACTAAGCACGCACACACAATTGAGCATTCGCTGTGGTCAGGTCTGGGAACGCAGTGGAGAATAAATGCAAGTCTTTCTCCTTTTCTGCTGTCTCTAAGTTTGTTGTTGTTCAGTAGCCAGGTAGTGTCCAACTCTCTGCGACCCCACGAACTGCAGCATGCCAGGCTTCCCTGTCCTTCACTCTCTCCCTGAGTCTGCTCAAACTCATTTCCACTGAGTCAGTAATGCCATCCAGCCATGGTATCCTCTGTCTTCCCCTTCACTTTCCCTCACCCAGCATCAGGATCTTTTCCACTGAGTTGCATCAGGTGAAGCTCCAATACTTTGGAGCTTCAGCTCCAGTCCTTCCAATGAATATTCAGGGTTGATTTCCTTTAGGATTGACTGGTTTGATCTCCTCACAGTCTAAGGGACTCTCAAGAGTCCTCGCCAACACCACAGTTCAAAAGCATCAATTCTTCAGCGCTCAGCCTTCTTTATGGTCCAACTCTCACATCCGTACATGACTACTGGAAAAGCCATAGCTTTGACTATATGGACCTTTCTTGGTAAAATGATGTCTCTGCTTTTTAATACGCTGTCTAGGTTTATCACATTTTTTCTTCCAAGGAGCAAATGTCTTTTAATTTCATGGCTGCAGTTACCGTCTGCAGTGATTTTGGAGCCCAAGAAAAGAAAATCTTTCACTGTTTCCACTTTTTCCCAATCTATTTGCCATGAAGTGTTGGGACCGGATGCCATGATCTTGGTTTTCTGAATGTAGCTTTAAGCCAGTATTTTCACTTTCCTCTGTCACCTTCATCAAGGGGCTCTTTAGTTCTTCTTCACTCTCTGCCATTAAAATGGTATCATCTGCATATCTGAGGTAAGATATTGAAGGTACTCAATGTTAATTCTGCTACAAAGCTTGCTTCTGGATCTAGCCTCTCAGCTCTATCTTTGTTAGTTCCCTATTCTGGAGATAACTGTTCTGTTCTCCTAGGTACTGGGTCTCCTTATTCTAGGTCATCTACACCAGGGCCAGAGAGGTCACCCTGAAAAGTCTATCCGATCATGTCACTCTATTCAGCCACTGCTAGCCAATGAGAAAGGTACCCCCTGGGATGATTTGGAGAAGTGTTTCCCCTCCAGGAGGGGAGGGTGGTAAATGAAAGAAAAGATCATTTTCCTCCTGCTGAAGCAGCCACAGAGCGGGCTGAGTAGTTTGGCAAAGAGAGCTTGGCTTGGAGTTCAGCCCACCTTGGACAGTCCCTGTGCTGGGCATGACCTGCACAACCATAGCAGCTTAGACAGCCCTGTCTGAGAATTTGGACTGACTCCAGGCTTCTTAGAGGAGCCAGTGTCCCAGCTTTCTTAGGCCTAAAGCACCTTTCTACCTTGATCTCATGCTACTTTATGTAACATGTGTTCCACTCACACTAAAATTCTCTCTGTTCCTCTTTGCCTCTGTCTTTACACATGGGATTCTCTTTCTTTCAAATGCATTATCCTATTTCCAAATAACTACTCTTGTCTTAACAGACGCCTGTGTTTCAGACATAACCTCTTCTTTTTCCATCTTAGTTGTTCTCTATTTCAACCTCTAGTCCTTTGATACTTCCAAGATCAAAGCCTTGTCTTAGCCTAAGATCACACTTCGATCTCCTGGATCACTATCTCACCATCACTCTCAACTGTCTTTTGTTTCACACTCCTGGCAAAGCCCCAGCTCTGGGAGAACACCATAATTCCCCCTCTCTGCTACTATCTCAGTGCGCTGAGTGCTACTAAAAAAGGAAGACTCACAAACGTGCAGATGAGTTACTATAAATTCATGGGTTTTGTGGGCTCTCAACACTGCTGCACAGTCCTGATATTTGCTATGGCTCAATTTACTCCTGTCGGGACTGCTGCCAGCCTTCCCCACTGGCCTCAAACCTCTTAATCAACAGCCACTCCCATCATGGGCACTGTCCCTCTGACTTTGTGGAAATTACTGGGATTCTTTGGACCCAACATGAAATCAGCCAATTTTTGGTTCTCTTCGCCCCCTGCTTATGGTACCCACCCCTTTCTCTTGCTCATGGATGAGCACCCCCCACCCTCCACCCTCAGGATGCTACAGCACATTATTTCGTGAACAGTTCCTTCTATTTCCTGCATTTTCAGCTTCTTTCTCTTCCCTTCCAATGTATAAACACAGTCAAGTCTTTTCTATGACTAAAACAAACAAGCAAATCCAGATCTTTGGCTCTCCTGTCTTCCTCTACCTGCTACCCAATATTGCTCATTCCTTTAGGGCTGTTTCTTGTCTCTAATTGTAGCCCCTGCCTTCTATTCCCTTTCTAGCTCACCACACTCAGGCTTCCATCCTTGCACTCCAGTGAAACTGCTCCCACCATAGAAACAACGCCCTCCAGGTTGTCAAATCTAACGAGCATGTGACCGCCTGGACCTCTCCCCTGCACCAGACTCTCTTTCTGGAAGCTCTGTACTCTACAGCTTCCAAGGCATCGTTCTCTCAGGATTCTGTCCATACTTTCCCAGCTTCCTGCTTCATAGACTCTTTGTGGCACTGTCTTCTATTTACCCCTTCAGTGGCAGGGTTCCCTGAAGCTCTACCCTGGGCCTAGTGCTCTGCAGTCCCTACCCTTTCTTCTTGCTGACTGGTATTTACTCTCATTAGTCCTGAATGTTCATTGGAAGGACTGATGCTGAAGCTGAAACTCCAATACTTTGGCCACCTGATGCTAAGAGCTGACTCATTTGAAAAGACCCTGATGCTGGGAAAGATTGAGGGCAGGAGGAGAAGGGGACGACAGAGGATGAGATGGTTGGATGGCATCACCGACTCAGTGGACATGGGTTTGGGTGAACTCCAGGAGTTGGTGATGGACAGGGAGGCCTGGTGCACTGCAGTTCATGGGGTTGCAAAGAGTTGGACACCTTGAGTGACTGAACTGAACTGAACTTACTCTCATGCGTTTAAGTATTAATTTGATGCCCACAACCGTTCAAAGCCATATTCTTCCTCTTCATCTCTCTCCTTCAGAATCATATATCTAATTTCCTTCTGGATATTCCATTTAGCAATGGAATGCACCATGTCTAAAATGGAAATAACTATTTTCTATTCCGAACTCATTTTCCCCCTGTGGGGCCAGTTTCTAGTTAATACCACCACCATATTCCTGTCAAAAAGTCCAAATATTAGATACTATTCAAGCATTGCCATTTTCTTAATCCTCTCTGCCTATTCCTTTTTCTCTTTTCCAACTCTGCCCTTAGTACCTCAGACCCAGTCATCTGAAATTGTCTCCTAACTCCATAGGAGCCTGCTTCTAGAAGATTCCTATTTCTTATTCCTTGAGACCTACCCTCCAAATGATAACTAGAGTGAGCTTTCCAACAATGCAGAATTAGCCACCCTTCTTAAAACTTCTCAATTTCCCTCTCACCTTCCAAATGATATCCACTTTTGTAGCACACCCACCCTTTGTCACTTGGGCATATTGATTAGAATTTATCCTTCAAGACTCCAGTTGAATAGATGTCATCTCCTCCAGGAGATCTACCTCAGCTCTGAGATCAGGGTAAGTGATCTGCTCTCTGTCGTCCTATATCACCCTCACACATTTAACGACATCGTAGTGAAATGCTGTGATGTGTTGATCTTTTGCAGTTAGGCTGTATTCCTCATGATCAGTGGCCATTATTTTTATCACAGTACTTCTAATGTCTAGCCCAGTCTTTCTATGTAGAAAGCACTCAGTGAATGTTGAATTGAACCCTCTTCTATTGCATCTGTCCTATGAGTGAGCAGATGGTCTTCCCCATCTTTTAAAATCAAGTGTCTCATCAAAGGACTACAGATCTCCTAAGTGTGAGCTATGTAATCCTTCCGGTATAAAACACTTTTGGAAACAAAACCTACTTTGTGTTGTTGCCCATCTTCCATGATGATTTTTGCTCATAATTAGGGCTGTGGTTTCCCTTTTCAGTTGGTCCTCTCTGTCTTCTGTCCTAGGGATTCCTCAGAGACGCTCACCCACTGAAGGCCCCCTTCTACTCTCACAGTCCAGCACCTTTATGCTGATGTCTCTCTTCCCCTCCTCTTTCTCTCCTTCTGTCCTTCTGCCCACCCCCTCCCCATATTTTTCCTCCTCCTTCCTCTTCCCCTCTTCTTCTTCCTTCAACTTTTCCTTTTCTCCTGAAAAATATCTTTCTTATCATTTCCATGGATTCGTTGTGGGATGCATGACTACAGCAGGTACCTAGTCCATCATCTTAAAATCCAGCCATACTGTCTCTATTTGAGACCTGATACATGAACCAGTGAACAGAGAGGTCATTCCTTGTAGTGTGACTATTAAACAAAGAAGAAAAATACAACACATGATTCTTTAATCTCTGCCACACCTGAAGACAAATATTTTCTTCTTTAGCAGAACCACACAATTCCTATTTCTTCTAATGACAATCATACGAAATTTGTTTTGGGAGATCCAATAACATTTATCCTTTTGCCAGACGCCTTTGTGAACTAAGAATCCAGGCTGGAACCATTTTGGCATTTTTAAATTGATCACTTTTTAAATAGGTTTCTAGAGATAAGCCCTCCTATGAACTTCAAAGAGAAAGGTGCAGGCTTGAGTAGCATTTTATGATGGCATGAATAATGTTATGTCCAGGTACTTTTCCATATTATCGTCTTTAACTTTAGAACAATGCATCTTTGAAAAATACTTTTTACTGAATTATAACATATATGAGGAAAGGAATAAATCCTAATTGTCCAGCCCACTGAATTTTCACAATGGGAACACACCCTTGTAAACTAGCACAAATCAAGAACTAATACACTGCCACCACCTCAGAGGCTAACGTTTCCTTCCACCCACTACTCCCCCCAAAAGTAACCAATCTGCTAACTTCTAGTACTTTATATTAGTTTTCTTGATTTTATGTTTCTACAAATGGAATTACAGAGTGCATAGTATTTTTTTAAAGACTTTATGTTTTACAGCATTTTTAGGCTCACAGCAAAAGTGAAAGTATAGAGATTCCTTATATCTGTCCCTTCTGCTGACACACGCATAGCCTCCCCCATCATCAACATCCCCCACCAAAGTGGTACATTTGTTACAACTGACGGACCTATGCTAGGCCATAGTCACCCGAAGTCTGCAGCTGACATTAGGGCTCAGTCTATGGGTTTGACATGCAGCCACCATTATAATATCATGCAGAGTGTTTTCACTGCCCTAAAAATCCTGTGTGCTCTGTCTAGTCATCCCCCCATCCCCCAACAACTACAGATGTTCTTACTGTCTTCATAAGGTTTGCATTTTCCAGAATGCCAGAGTTAGAATCACGGGTATGTAGCCTTTTCAGACTGGCTTCTTTTCACTAAGTATTACAGAACATAGCTTTTTGTGTTATTTTTTTCCTAGCGTCTTTTACTCACTTATGAAATTTATTCACGTGTTGCACGTAGCAATAGTAAATTTCTTCTCAGTGCAACATAGTGTCTCATTTTATGGGTATACTACAGTTTATCTACTGAACTGATGACAAACACTTGGTTTTTCCAGTGGTCATGTATGGATGTGAGAGTTGCACTGTGAAGAAAGCTGAGCACCGAAGAATTGATGCTTTTGAACTGTGGTGTTGGAGAAGACTCTTGCGAGTCCCTTGGACTGCAAGGAGATCCAACCAGTCCATCCTAAAGGAGACCAGTCCTGAGTGTTCATTGGAAGGACTGGTGCTGAAGCTGAAACTCCAGTACTTTGGCCACCTCATGCGAAGAGCTGACTCATTGGAAAAGACTCTGATGCTGGGAGGGATTGGGGGCAGGAGGAGAAGGGGACGACAGAGGATGAGATGGCTGGATGGCATCACCGACTCTATGCACATGAGTTTGAGTGAACTCCAGGAATTGGTGATGGACAGGGAGGCCTGGCGTGCTGTGATTCATGGGGTTGCAAAGAGTCAGACATGACTGAGTGACTGAACTGAACTGGGCTCTTTTTAGCCTGTGGCTATTATGAATGATGTTGCTATAAAAATTCTTAAATATGCCTTTAGTTGAATAGATATGCAAGTGCATATCTGTTCAGTATATGTCTAGGAGTGGAATATCTGGGTCTTGGTGTATATGTATGTTCAGCTTTAATAAATCCTGCCAAATTGTTTCCTAAATTGGCTATCTTGATTCATACTCCTCCAGTAGTATATGAGAATTCCAGTTGTTTCATATCCAATTGTTTCCATTTGTTATTGCCAAAATTGGTATTATTTTGCTTTAAATCTTAGTCATTTTGGCTAAATGTATATATGATGGTATTTAATCATAGTTTTAATTATCATTTCATTCATGTTTAAGAGAGTTGAGTATCTTTTCCTGTGACTCCCGACTATCAAGATACTCTTTTTTTGTGTGAGGTACCAGAAAAATATCTTTTTTTGATGACATTCAAACTAAAAACTCACTTATTGTAACAAGTGAGACTATGCATTGATGTGTAAGAAAAAAGCGAATCATCTCCTTACTCCTCTTCTAACAGTAACATTCTTCTGAGGCCTCAAAGTCATTCTCGGAGATAGTTGATGGTGTAATACTTAGGAGCATCTATTTCGGAGCTATTCTGCCTTAGTCCTGGCTTTGCTGTTTTTGAACTTAGTAACCCTGAGCAAGTTATCTAATATCTCTGTGCCTCAGTTACCTAATCTGTGAAATAATCTGGACCTAATAAAAGTATCTGCTTTATGGAATTTCTGTGAGAAATCATTGAGCTAATATGTGTGAAGTACTTAGAACAATATCTGACATGTTACAAGCACTATATATTTGCTATCATTATTATTATAACATAGAATCCCTTTTATGTTTTTACAAATGAAAACTCTTACCTGTCCAGATGTATTGAGTTGAGAAATGCTAGCTAATTGGTATTTATGATTATCTTGAAAAAAATCTCTTTAAAGTTACTGTTTAGAGACAGTAAGCTTACGTTCTACTGGTCCCTTTGCTTTATTAGCATTAATTCTTAATAGAAGCTTTGAAAAGATGGAGCCTCAGAGCTCTGTCAATAATAAGAGAAGAGATACAGTTTTTTGGGTGGATCACTTACTTAAAAACCTCATGAACTCAGAACATGCCTCCAAATAGAGAACTAAATAAACGCGGAACAAAATAAAAACAAATGAACAAGGAAAAAATTACCAACAGCAAATAAAACCTTTTTAACAGTCAGAATCAGAAGCCCACAAAGCCAGTGAATGTTTATATACTTTTTTCAAAGGAAAAGGTACCAATGAGAAAGAAAATACTCTTTATTTGGACAATCTTGGTTTTTGTTTGTTGGTTTGATTTGGTTTTGAAATCCATAGTAGCAAACTACCTGGGGGAAGAAGACTCTATGAGGCTGGCAATGATATGGAAAAGCAGATTTAAGAGCTAAAATTATGTCATCATCATCAATCGCATTGATCTTTGTTCATTTAATGTAATAGTTCTAGATATTCCAAAAGCTTTCAACCAATTTGGAACCAAATTTTCCCCTTAAGTTAGTGAAGAGCTTTATATGTTCTAAAGGAGGGTACAAAATCAACAGAAAAGTTTAAGAATCGAGGAATACACTAAAGTTCTATCTCTCTACTTCTCTCTATTCTCTGTGAACAATTCTAGCCTTGAACTTGCACCTGGGCCACAGATGTTTGTTTCTAACAGGTTTATATTTGAACTTCTCCATGTGGTTAATTGGTCAGTCACCTAAAACTCAACGTATTGGCTCCTTGTTTGCTCTCTTTTTCCCAAACTAGCTTTTCCCATTGTATTTTCTTACCTTTAGCTTTCCTAAGCTAACACTGGCAGTAAGCGGCAGAGCTGGGGTCTGAACCTGGTCCACCTCACTTCAAAGCGTGTGGGATCAGCCCTGTGCAGCTACACCGGGCACTAGAATCCAAGTTCCAGCTTCTGTTCTTGGCTGTCCCAGCTTGAGTCTCTGTGGTTCAGTCCTGACCCCCTGGATTGGGTTTGTGTGCGGTGTAGGGGCTTCCCAGGTCGCAGAGGGGTAAAGGGTCTGCCTGCCCATGCAAGACATGCACGAGACTCGGGTTCAATCCTGAGCCAGGAAGGTCCCTTGGAGGAGGAAATGGCAACCCACTGCAGTATTTTTGCCGGGAAAATTCCATGGACAGAGCAGGCTCGCAGGCTACAGTCCTTGGGTTGCAGAGTCCCTCTAAACCCTTCACACTGTCTATATTCCAGTCACACCAGGTTGCCTTTTATTCTCCCAAGATGTCCTGAAGTTTTGCTCTCTAGATTGACACAAGATATATCTCCAGTGAACTTTCTGGTCAAGGGAAAGGGTTTGGAGGAAACCTGTCCCGTGATTTCCTATGCCCAGGCTTTGCAGTAGTCATGAAGACCAAAGAAAGTGTAAGTCAAGTGCTGGGCACAAGGCCCTGTGCACAGGAACCTGCCATCACCCCCTCCTAGCCACGCCAGCCCAGCGGTATCCTCCCCATCTTTCGTTCCTAAGAGCTCCTCCTCTCCCTGCTTCTACTCCCAGCCCCGCTGTAGACACTCCACACGGTGGCAAAATGGAACTTTTCAAACCAGAAGTAGAGAATTCCCTGGGACAGCCTGAAGTTCCCCAGCGCACTCCAGTTTGCTTGTAGGTTAAATCCAAACCCCTTGGCCTGGCTGAAAGGCCCCTGCTGGCCTGGCCCCTGCCTCCCCTTCCTGACTCACCTCATTCATGCACTTAGCTTATGCCTGTCATGGGGCGGCTCCTCCTAGACCCCAAGTACCTCCCCCTACACAGGTCTTTTCCGTGTGTTCAGGCCCATGACACTCATCTGCACCTCACCCTCCCTTCCAAAGGCTGCTCCTCTTCATTTTGAAGCATCACTTCAGATAAACCTTCTTGACCTTCCAATCTAGAATAGGTCCTTTCCTGTTTCTGCTTGTTCTTTTCCTACCTCCTTCTTCTCCCCTCCCTCCAGAACCACTGGCGCCGCTGGCCACCTCCCACCACAATTCTTTTCACTGAAGAATAGTTGGTGGTCAGGCCTTCATTTATTTTCCTGCCCTCCTTTCCTGAATGCCATGGGGGCAGGGGGCTGCTAAATCTCCAGCTTTTTGCATTTGTTTTTCTGGGGGATGGTCTTGATCCCTGTCTCCTGTACAATGTCACGAACCTCCATCCATAGTTCATCAGGCATTCTGTCTATCAGATCTAGTGCCTTAAATCTATTTCCCACTTCCACTGGATAATCGTAAGGGATTTGATTTAGGCATACCTAATGGTCTAATTGTTTCCCCTACTTTCTTCAGTTGACTGAATTTGGCATACATTCTACTAGTTTGCTACTGAATAGTATGTGAGCCTGCATAGACACACCCTTCTCTCTAAATTGAAGGCTTTCTCCCATTAAATGAAACAGTCTTTACTGTTCTTACCTCAGCTATATGAAGAATGAGAATGCAATGTTTATAAAATGTATTCTGAGATCCTTTGAAGTGCCTACCATATACTTAATCAACTCCTGTCATTTTTGCAATGCTTTAAAGCATTTAAAACTCATGACAAAGTAGTAAAGACAGAAATGTAATTCTCCAAAAAGCCAGAATGCTGCAAGGTTTGAACTGAATTAAATTACCCAAGACTTTGATTTAAACATTCCTTTTCTTTAAATCAAAATAATCCTATACACTGGCTTGCATTTGAAAGATGAGAGACAAAAATTTCTCCATGTGATAGTGGCACTTTTCAGTTATGCTTTGGGAATAATTTCTTAGTCTTCATTTCAATCAGAGGCTGATACACCAACTCTAAAGAGAAACTATTCAATTTCAGATAAACTTTTTCCATTCAGTTTAAGCAAGATTCCAGTAGAGGGAGCAAAGTCAACAATTAGAGAAGAGAGACTTAAAACTCAGATATTCATTCAACAGGGAAAAGACCAAGGACTGAATTAACCTGAGAAATACATAAGACCTAATTTTACCTACCAATAACTTGGCTTATCCATTTACTTTCTAATGTATTGCTGTCATAAAAGCAATTGTCTGCCTTTCCTTAACAACTGCTATGGAACATTCGTTGATATGCTTCCAAGCTTCTCAAGAGCCAATAAGTCACTGATGAACTTTTAAAAACAACCAAAGTTGTAATCATTCATTGTTATTGGTTAATAAGTTGCAAAGCTTGAGAAAATGTAAAAATAAGTGTAACAGAGTCTTTTAGATCAAGTCTGACTACATATACAATCAGAAATTCCAAATGTCAGTGTAAGCCCTATCAAATGTACAATTATGAACTGAAAAAATGGAAGAGAAAAGAATGGGGAAATCCTGCAAAGGTAAAATCCATGCTTGTATCTTTTCATCTTGTGAAGGGAACTGAGTCAGATACGGGAACACAATGAGCGCATACTGGTGATGAAGCTGGAAGAGCAACGCAGGTAAGAAAGCGCACCAACGGCGAGGGAACCCATTCGCAAACCTGACTCCAATCGAGATGGAAGTAGAGCGCTGATGCTCGCGGAGGCTTGCTGTCAGCTGTCACACTGCCAGCGTCGGCTGCCCTGGAGTGGGGGCATCCACAGCCTACGTGCCTGTGCATGGCAGGCTTACTTACAGGTCCCTGGCAGTTCATTGTCATGACGGGAGGCCGTTATTAAAAAGCAAAATCCTCAGCACCACTTGTGGAATCAATGATCAGTAACACAAGAAGGATTTTATGAATTAATACAATCGTGTGTAGTTTTAAATGTGTGCTCACGAATATGAAACTTTTTATTCTTATTTTTACATTAAATTTAAATTACATTTAAATATTATTTTAAATCAAAATGATTACACACACATATATGTTTATGCCTGTATACATACACACACACACACACACACATATAAAACAACTACAAGCCTTATAAAGAAAAAAACAAATACAAACACAAAACCTAAGCCCGCAGGCCCCTATTGCCCTTTCTGTTCCCGAGTCTCACTTCTCAGAAGCAACCATCTGCACCTCAGAGTCTCGAGTCTCTCAAGATCACTCTCTTCAAAGTCCAATTTTCCAGTCTTCTACCAGAGTTACTCCTTGAGGCAGGAGTTTGCATGGTGATGTTGTGGTTGTCTGACTGTCTGAGCTAAGACGCTGAACAGCTTATTATTAAAAATTTCAGTGAATCTCCCTATTTTCAATAAATTTTGACATTAAAAGGAACCCTCTTCCAGGGACTTGCCTGCTGGTCCAGTGGTTAAAAACCCACCTGCCCATACAGGGGACACAGGTTCACTCCCTCGCCCAGGAAGATGGCCCCTGCTGTGGAGCGAATAAGGGCGAGCTGCACCTACCGAGTCCACACGCTGCAACTGCGGAAGCTGTGCGCCTGAGTCTGTGCTCTGCAACCAGAGAAGCGGCGCTTTGAAGAGCCCCTGCACCACAAGCCGGGAACAGCTCTGGCTCACAGCAGTAAAGAGCCAGCGCAGCCAAAAACACAAAAAAACCAAAAAACTTTTCTAGGAGTTTACACAAGAATTGACTTGCTTCTTGACTTAGTCCATGCCATTTCTCTGCTAACTCACTTCACACATTTGTTAACACATCCTTCCCATTATGATTTTCTCTCCTGTTCTCTTTATTTTTGTAGGTTTATGCTTTTAAAATTACTTTTCTGCCACTTGAAATAAACATGGATTTAATCTGCTTTGTGTTTTTGATTTTTTTTTCCCCTTAAGCTGAAGCCACATACCAATTATTCAAATATCACTTTTTTCAGGTATAATATTTCACTCTTATAATCCATTAACAGCCTGATTTTAAAAATAGTCATGATATATTATTTTCATGACTTTTCTCCTAGTCATACGGAGGAACTTTGGTCCCCTAATTTTCTTAACGGATATTCTTCCCAAATCATTCTAGAAGTTCCAGCCTTGGCTGGGATGACTCATCTGCATGCCAGGAACTAGTTCTTTTGACCATAGTGTGGTATCTACTGCTTGCCCCTTCTTCTGCCCTGGCTTGCCATGGTGATATGTGAAAATGCTATCAGTGATCACTCAACTGTGCCCCAGATGCTCAACCCAAGTATTTTCCACTTGAGACTAAGAAGTATCTCGGGCTCTGTTGGTATCACCGGCCCATACCACCACCACTGGCAGTGCCACTGCTCTTGACCCAAACTTTTGCAGGTGGGCACAGTTCCTTTTACATTCATCCTTCAAGGGTCTTGGGTCCTCCCTGTAATAAGCGCTTCCTCAATTATGCCTGAATCCCAGAGTAGAGACAGCTTGGGTGCAAGTTAAGTAACTTACCCAGAGTGATCTTACTTACAAGTCTGTATGCCTCCAAAACACAAGTCTTTTATTTGTACATGTCCATAAAGCTGTCAACACATTTTCAGTTAGTCGGGAGGGCTTCTTGAGGAAGATGAGATTTCAGTAGCTTTTTTTTAGTGTCAAAAGAAAGATAGTAAGGTAAGGTGGGCATTCAGAGGGGATGGCTGGAGTGCCAACAGGCAGGTTTGTGTATCTCCATTGTATAGGATCTGATTTGGGTGGCTGAACAGTGTTCTGTTCTTCTCTGATTAATAAGTGAGCCCCATCTGACCATCTACTCAAAGAGAACAACCTTCCTACACAGAGCAATCTTATGTTTTAATCGTTGACACATTGGTGATTTTTCTATCCTATTAGCTCTTCCAAGCTAACTCTCAAGGTCCCAATGTAGGAGTAAAATGATCAAGGAGGATGTGAGATGTACAGAATAAAAGCTTTTGTTTTAAAGTAAAATTAAAATGTTAAAAGCTTCATAGGCCTATGAATCTAACATAAACCTCCCCATAAAATCTCTCCCAGACCTTAGCTGGTTGGGAATTAATCTCTTCTTTCACCAAACTCTCTAAGAACTTTCTTGTTACTTACATTAAACAGTTGCTGCTGCTGCTGCTGCTAAGTCGCTTCAGTTGTGTCCGACTCTGTGTGACCCCATGGCCTGTAGCCCACCAGGCTCCTCCATCCATGGGATTTTCCAGGCCAATGACATTAAACAATTAATCATGGTTTTATTATCACAGGTCTCAGAGGCATCCAATGTTTAAGCTGAGTCTTAGGGAGATGTGTTGGCTGAGATGAAGGGAGGGGTGAAGAACTTTCTAGGCGAGGACAGCATGCACAAAAGCATGGGCATAAGAGAACAGGCTGCTCTCCAGAAACTACAAATAGGCTGGCATAGTTGAGTGGAGTGCTTGCGTTGCAACATGACCCAACACAAGACCTATAAAGCTTCAAGGGCCAGGACCAGACCAAGCTGGCCTCATATGTCTTGTTGAGAGGCTCAGAGTATCCTGGAGGCTCTGAGAGCCACTGCAGGATTTTAAGCAGAGAAATGACATCATCTTTGGATTTAGTAATTCTCTTGGGTGGTATTTCTTTTTCCTTTATTTAAAGACTTTTAAAGGGAGTGATGTTTTGTTTTTGGAGATCGTGTAGTATATTTTAGTTTATTTTCACTATTTCTTGATAGTGCACATTATTGTGTTATTTTTTGGTGCATATTCCATATTAATTTCAAATTAGACACACTGACAAGCTTCATTAGAACAATTCTTCACACGTTCTTGCTTTTGTGGCCAAGCAATCTTCCTAGATGTATTTTTAAAAAGCCTTACATGTCTCCTAGCTTTAGACAGGCTGTAAGAATCTTCCTGAACTTACGTGCAATTCCAATTAGTCATAGATTAAAACATTAATGTGGACAGATTAAAGCAGAAGCCCTCATGCTTTATTTCCTAATATCACTTGTCTTTGCTTTGAAAATCACACCAATGGAATCTTCTGCATCTGTACACCCCAAATGCAATTTAATCTCCCTTGGCCAACATTAAAGCTTTAAAGTAACTCTATGCGATGATGTATTTTCCTCCTTTTCCAAAGTCAAGCCTTATATAATTCACTTTTTATCAGCCTCATTCTTTAGATGCTCAGTTGCCACTTTGTTTCTAGTTTTAACATCATCTAAAAGGAAACCTGAAAGTTTAAAGTTAAGTAAATTGATTTTTCCACAGACTGTCATGTGGAACTCAACATAGGCAAGGACAGAATCTAGAGTGCATTAACCTATGTTGCTTTGTAGTATTTTTATTAATCCACTGTTGCAAAAGATCTTGGAAGTAAACCACTCATTTACAATTCTTAAATGAAAAATGAGCAATTTCTCCCCAGTTCGGATCCATTTTAGAATACATATTCTATTTAGATATGGGTTTCCCACATAAACTGAATCTCATCCTTTAAATTGCCTAACTTCTACAATGTTGAAATTTCAGATATAAATCTTAAATTTAAAGAAATTCTATAAAGCATTCTTAAGAAGAATTAAATTTTCTCTTGATATTCTTGGTTGCCATCATACTGTCAGTCGTTGTGCTGGAATATCTTTCGACTACTGAGTGATGTCTGTAGGATTCCTTGTCTGGACACCAAATGATAGAAGATAGATTTGCTTTATTTGCTGGATCTAATAGTTTTTTTAAAGTTTGTGTGTGGGGGTGGGGGTTGCATTTTAAAGTCTTCCTTGAATTTGTTACGATATTGCTTCTGTTTTATGTTTTCGCTTTTTGGCCCTGAGGCATGTGGGAATTTAGCTTACCAACCAGGGTTTAACCTGCATTGGAAGGAAAAGTCTTATGCAGTGGACTGCCAGGGAAGTCCCTGGGGGTCTAATTTGGGAGTCTACTTGCTGATATTGATTGGACTATCAGTTGATAAATCTTGCAGTTACCAGTGAAAAACAAAAGACGTCTTGGTGCTTAACTTTTATGTAATTGCCATTTATATTTAACATGCATTCAGAAGCTAAATAATCGAGCTTATCAAGTTTATATGTAAAAACAACAAAAGATATGAAAGAGAGTCAAAGGCTCCTTTTTAAAAGAGGCTTTAGTGCATGGGATATGTACAGTAATATCTGACACTCAAGAGTCACATTACATTTCTTAGCTCTGTTAAAAGTGGCTGAAGCTGGGCCTTATTCATCAGGTTGGTATGACGCTGACTCTTGGAGATGAACACAAAGTGCATCACTTCAAGGTCTGAAGTTACATGACTATTTTATAATTACTTTGTTTCACACAATAACACCAGTAATTTTAAAAACTGAGTAACTATACTTTGAAAGTCAAGTGTGACTTCCATTATCATCCCCGATTTACTCTTCTTTTAAAATCAAATCTTAAAAACAGTTTAAAATGAATTTTAAATGTTTCTTAAAATAAAAAACAGTGTAAATTAGAGGAAAACTTATTGACTTTTCAGTCTCTTTCTAAAAACTCAGCTTGTCGCATTAATTCATTCAAAGTTCATTCATATATCAATCAACAAATTGATAATGAACATTTTAAAAAGCATTGAATAAATGTTAATTTATAAATACTTTAGTATAATTTCTCCCTAAGTCATAATTCATTCACTCATACATTCATTTATTGACTCAACCAACATTTATTGAAAACCTTTTATATACCAGGACCATGAAAAGTGTGGGAATGCATTAAGACATCAGTTCAGTTCAGTTCAGTAGCTCAGTTGTGTCCGACTCTGTGACCCCATGAATCGCAGCACGCCAGGCCTTCCTGTCCATCACCAACTCCCAGAGTTCACTCAGACTCACATCCATCGAGTCAGTGATGCCATCCAGCCATCTCATCCTCAGTCGTCCCCCAATCCCTCCCAGCATCACCATCTTTTCCAATGAGTCAACCCTTTGCATGAGGTGGCCAAAGTACTGGAGCTTCAGCTTTAGCATCATTCTTTCCAAAGAAATACCAGGGCTGATCTCCTTCAGAATGGACTGGCTGGATCTCCTTGCAGTCCAAGGGACTCTCAAGAGTCTTCTCCAACACCACAGTTCAAAAGCATCAATTCTTCAGCGCTCAGGTTTCTTCAAAGTCCAACTCTCACATCCATACATGACCATTGGAAAAACCATAGCCTTGACTAGACAGACCTTAGTCGGCAAAGTAATGTCTCTGCTTTTGAATATGCTATCTAGGTTGGTCATAACTTTCCTTCCAAGGAGTAAGCGTCTTTCATGGCTGCAGTCACCATCTGCAGTGATTTTGGAGCCCCAAAAAATAAAGTCTGACACTGTTTCCACTGTTTCCCCATCTATTTCCCATGAAGTGATGGGACCAGATGCCATGATCTTCGTTTTCTGAATGTTGAGCTTTAAGCCGACTTTTTCACTCTCTACTTTCACTTTCATCAAGAGGCTTTTTAGTTCCTCTTCACTTTCTGCCGTAAGGGTGGTGTCATCTGCATATCTGAGGTTATTGATATTTCTCCCAGCAATCTTGATTCCAGCTTGTGCTTCTTCCAGCCCAGCGTTTCTCTGATGTACTCTGCATAGAAGTTAAATAAGCAGGGTGACAATATACAGCCTTGACGTACCCCTTTTCCTATTTGGAACCAGTCTGTTGTTCCATGTCCAGTTCTAACTGTTGCTTGCTGACCTGCATACAGGTTTCTCAAGAGGCAGGTCAGGTGATCTGGTATTCCCATCTCTTTCAGAATTTTCCACAGTTTATTGTGATCCACACAGTCAAAGGCTATGGCATAGTCAAAACACTGACAGAGACACTGTTAAAATCTTTCTGCCTAGATTGTTAATCTCTTTGAAAGCAGAGATTTAGTGAGAAAACGAAAATGTGATTATGTTCAGGTATGAATTATTTATTATATAGTATATTTCATCTGAAGTCTCGACCAATGGATTCACTGAATACTGAACAAGAGAGGGAATTTGACCTGAAGTCATAAAGTTTGCACCCAGACGTTCCAACTGAATTCTGCTATCCACTTAGGGTTAGTTTTGCATCATCCTTTTTGATCATAGGATGAGCTTCATACACATCCATGCTGCGGTATGCATATGCCATGAGTAACACATTTTTTGCTACTGACTACGATGATTGAAATCAGATGTTATAAGCACTGGTTTAGCCAGTATTCTTAATAGTGTCATAATGCTGGTGTTGAGAGACAAGCATCTCGCCTGTGTGGTACAGACCCCCCAGGCCTACCTTTCTCAGGTTATATTTGTTTAGCAGCATTCTTGAGACAAAAGCTCTGCCTATTTCCATTTCAAAAGAATATTTCATATTGTAAAATCTCAGACAAAACAGGAAGGCTTGTTGTGGCAGTTTGATGTGGGAGATGTGTTTAAAAAAGGAAAGCATTGTGGAACCCGTCATATCCATTCAGGCAGTTCTGTCTGTAGACAGTTACCCTACTTGTGATGTATATATATGTGGGCACACTTGTACATGGGAGAGCCTGGTGACCTGGGGGTCAGATGCCTTCCACTCTGCTCCTTACAAGCAAGTTACCCTCAGCCATAAAAAAGAATGAAATAATGTCACTGCAGCAAAATGGAAGGACCTAGAGATGGTCATACTGAGTGAAGTAAGTCAGACAGAGAAAGATAAATATCATATGGTATCACTTATATATGGAATCTAAAAAAAAAGGTGCAAATGAATTTGTCTACAAAACGGAAATAGACTTGTAGCTGTAGAAAACAAAGGCTGTAGCCCACCAGGCTCCTCTGTCTATGGGATTTTCCAGGCAAGAGTACTGGAGTGGGTTGCCATTCCCATCTCCAGGGGACCTTCCCAACCCAGGGATTGAACCCAGGTCTCCCGCAGTGTGCAGGCAGACGCTTTACCATCTGAGCCACCAGGGAAGTAATCCACAGTATAGGGGTTATCAAATGGCAACTTCCTAACCACTCAGAAAAAATCTAAATAAAAAATAATTCAGTGAAATGCCAGCAGCAAAGACATTTCGTTGGTCTTCAACTATGAACTCCTGAAAGGCAGTAATTGCACCTGTTCTGGGCTCCTTCCCATGGCACAATGTCTAGCACACTCTTAGAACTCAATAGGATGAGATAATTTTTTATCCAGCACTACACCTGGGAAGACTGGCAGGCTGCCACCAACTAAATGGCTGGTGTACTCGAGTGATGCCTGTGCCTTTATGTAGAAGTAGGAAGTCATGAATTACAGCACCTAGACAGACTGCTATGAGGATTACCAGTTGAATAGAACCATTTTTTTGTTTGTATTTTTTAATGAAGACAAAATATACTGGTATAATCCTTTATGAATCAAGGGGACAGAACTGAAGGAGCAAAGAGGATTAGAAATTTATGTTACTTCTGTATCATCAACTCTGAAAGGGCTTAACATTCCTTCATTTCATTCTAGCAATGTTTTTCTTTTATTAAATGGAGTTTTAAAAATTGCAGGTGTTCTTACTAAGCTTGCAGTAATTCTTCTTGCTTGGTGAAATCTTAGGTGGTGTGGAATTGAGGGTATCATGCAGCGAAAAATCATTTTGTGTTGACACGTTTAAACGGAAAGACAATGAAGAAATGGAAAGTAAGTGTAGCAGATTAAGCTTTTAAATCATTTGTTTGGTTTGGGGGATAAAAATGAAGTAATACAAAGGATGTTGTGCATCTATGATTCTTCATGATGATACTATTTTTGCATTTGGGTTACCTGCCAAAAAAAAAAAGAAGTAGATTCTACATGTGATTAACAGTTTCCTCTGTCTGCCCTGGCCTTTTATGGGTTGTAGCTAAGGAAGATCTGGGAAATTATAAGGAATTGAAAAGTTAAAAGGCTTTCTTGGTTATCTAAGGTCTGGTTGTCATTTTCAGATTTTCCAAATTTAAGCTGTAACTAAGGTTCTTTGGGGAGCTATTATTTAGTGAAGCTGGCAATATTTCCTCCTTGGAAATACAACTAATTTTAACATTGCAGTGAATCTTGAGTGATAATGAGAGTTACCAAAATAGTTATTTGAGGCAGGGTCTGAATACTTGGAGGATGAGGAAAGCATAAAGAAAAATAATGTAGACCAGATTTTTTTTTTTTTTAGCAAAAATAGTCACCATTTATGATGTGCCAGACTGCCCCAATGTTATCTTATTTACTCCTGATATTAAACCAGGGAGCTTTGCTGTTTCTGTTCCAAAAGTAAATGAATAAAAATAGTTAAAGAATTTTCTGAAGTCACAAGCCTAATAAATAGTGGAGAGAGAAATTGAAAATAGGTCTGTCTGATTCCAAAGCCTATGCTTTCCCCAGGACTTCAAGAAGAATTTTCAGATATGAATTTTGTCTTAATGATATCAGCTGTGATGACAATCTTCAGTTGCTTTCAGAAGGCTGAAGTTTTAGTTAACAAAAAAAGTACTGTAAAAGGTGGTAAAGGTAACTATATGTGAGAGAGGATATTTCAAGATTTAACTGGTGTGGCAGTGCCTTTGGAGTGAATTTGCCTGAAGAAGTGGTGGCACAATAAATACCAGGGGCCTCAGTACAAAAGATACTGTACATTTCCCATTTGCCATCAGTTTCAACATCTGCATCAGGAATGGTTGGTTGTCATCTCAACTGTGGCTCTGATTATCATGATATTTCCTGGGTTGTGGAACAACCAGTGGTTGTGTTTGTTTGACAGTTAATGGTGCTGTTTCTTAAGTAGAGTGTTATCTACAAGTGAGGTCAGTATAATAAGTAACATCAAAAAATATTTGGAATGATGATAGAAATCAAAGCTGATATTTTCCACTGGACCTGAAAAAATAGAATAATTGACACCAGTTTGGCAGGTTACATGAAAATGATGGGCGCATAAATTTTAGTTGCCATACTTCTGAATACTTGTGCCTATAAACTATTCTGTTCACATCATTTTCATTACAATTCTGTAAGTTCTAGAGATGAACTTCAAGTGAAATCCCTAATTAGGTGTACTTTGCATGCTAAGTTGCTGCAGTTGTATCTGACTCTTTGCAACCTTATGGACTCTATCTAGCCTGCCACGCTCCTCTGTCCATGAGATTTCCTGGGCAAGAATACAGGAGTGCGTTGCCACCATGCCTCTCGGGGATCTTCCCGACCCAGGGATCGAACCTGCATCTCTTTCATCTTCTGCATTGGCAGAAGGGTTCTTTAACACTTGCACCACCTGGGGAGCCCCAGGTGTACTTTAACCTCATAAAAATCCAATGAAGTATTTTGTTCAAACGTGTATATCACCACTGCATCCAACGATCTCACAGAGCCTTATCTGAATTCTTATTAATTCTCACTGTATTTCCTTAAAATTGAGATACTTTTTAAAATATTATATAAACCAAGGAACATTATGTAATAGTAATGTGTGATAAGCAGATTATTTTTCACTAGGTGTTATTCATTTTTAAAAATGATAATCAAATATTGTTTATGCTTTAGCCTTCATTTATTTTGTTTCTATGTTTGCTCGCCAGAAGCTGTGCTGTAAATGATGAACTGATCAGTGAGGCAGTACCCAAGACAGGTACACACAATGTGAGCAAGATCACCGGTGCACATGGAGAAAGAGTTGTCTGTTTTAAATAGTAACAGTTGTAAAGTTGTCAATCTAAGGCTTTTATTTGAACTGATTGCACTAGATAAAAAATAACAAGCTGTGACAAATAGAAAGGCATGATTTCAGTATTCACTAAAGAATGTCTCTACTCAAAGCTTTGTGGCAAAAAGTGTCTTATTTGGGGCACAATTGCAGAGTTGAAATAACAGCACATGAATACCCTGGAGAAATGACTATGTACCCAAGGTGAATGCTGAAGCCTCCTGTCTTGAATGAGCCTTTTAATCAAGGCATTATGTAGGCTCTGAAAAAGTTTTCAGTGCTCCTACTTAAAGATTAATGGGAAAAACCGAAACTGAGTTGGCCTATTTGCAGAAACAATTTTAAAGATTTACTGATGGTTGACAAATGCCATTTAAGCCTTCAAAGTCAGCCATATGCTTTTGGAAAGGATTTAAAGGAAATCCTCCCGGTATAGGAGGATCTCTTTGGTAGGCTCTGGTTTTTAGGTGTGTGGATGTGTTGAGTTTTCTCTTTCCTGCCTTTTTCCCCCTACATCTTTGCTGAATTGCTACAACATATGGCCCAGAAAAAGAAGACAGTAAGCCTTCTGCTAACATATTCCTGTGTCAGTAAGTACCTATATTTCTTGTGTCAGTGAGAATTAGACAAACTCTTACTAGGGAACTGTGCACATAGCGTATCTTTCTCAGTTACCTTTTTATTAATATAGGGCTGTGCATAGCACCCTAGTAGTGACAGTTTAATGCAACATTGTCCGTGTACACAATTAAAGGTTTCGAAAGATGTTTAGATTTTTTTTTTGTATTTATGTTAATACATAGATTGTCTTAGACTTCTGAAATGTCACAGACACATACATGTTATCAATCAGACTTCCATGAAGAGGCTTATCATTGTTTTTCGATATTCATTCTTCTATGCATCTTGCCATTGTATTCAGCCTAAAGAGTTACACATTTCCAAAAAGATTATATTCAAAATGTTTCCCTAACAAGGTAAAAATTTGCATACAGTTTAAAATACTGCCCAGTCACAGTGTGGATGAGCAGTGGCCCTGTGGTGCCCTTGGTTGCCCTTCTTGAGCTCACCGCACTGAGATCTGCGGGCGGCCGCACAGTCCTCCGATCTTGCTCAGGGATCCCCCGCGATCCGGGTGAGCTGCTCTGTGCTGGCCGCCGCCAGGCGGGCTCCGTGGCCCAGTCCGGCCCTGGGCACCCAAGGGTTAGAGGCAGCATTCTCTGGCCTTGTCTGCCCATGTCCCCGGGTCGCTGACAGTGATCTGACAGAAAGCAACACTGACACAAAGAAATCGAAAGGGAAGGAGATGGGATGAGATCAAAGCAGAGAAACTGAGAAAACCCAGTGAAGTGGAAGCTGGAAGGCTAAACATACGAAGGCTCCCCTCAGTGGGCACGCCCGCCTCCCCAGCCCAGTAAGAAATGCTCCCAGCTAACTGCCTCGGTAACAGTTAGAGGCCCAGGGCCCTGAAGAACACTACCGCACAATTGCACTCATCTCACATGCTAGTAAAGTAATGCTCAAAGTTCTCCAAGCCAGGCTTCAGCAATACATGAACCAGGAACTTTCAGATGTTCAAGCTGGTTTTAGAAAAGGCAGGGGAACCAGAGGTCAAATTGCCAACATCTGCTGGATCATCAAAAAAGCAAGAGAGTTCCAGAAAAACATCTATTTCTGCTTTACTGACTATGCCAAAGCCTTTGACTGTGTGGATCACAATAAACTGTGTTAAATTCTGAAAGAGATGGGAATACCAGACCACCTGACCTGCCTCTTGAGAAACCTGTATGCAGGTCAGCAAGCAACAGTTAGAACTGGACATGGAACAACAGACTAGTTCCAAATAGGAAAAGGAGTACGTCAAGGCTGTGTATTGTCACCCTACTTATTTAACTTCTATGCAGAGTACATCATGAGAAATGCTGGGCTGGAGGAAGCACAAGCTGGAATTAAGATTGCTGGAAGAAATATCAATAACCTCAGATATGCAGATGACAGCACCCTTATGGCAGAAAGTGAAGAGGAGCTAAAAAGCCTCTTGATGAAAGTGAAAGAGGAGAGTGAAAAAGATGGCTTAAAGCTCAACATTCAGAAAACTAAGATCATGGCATCCAGTCCCATCACTTCATGGGAAATAGATGGGGAAACAGTGTTAGACTTTATTTTTGGGGGCTCCAAAATCACTGCAGATGGTGACTGCAGCCATGAAATTAAAAGACACTTACTCCATGAAAGAAAAGTTATGACCAACATAGACAGCATATTAAAAAACAGAGACATTACTTTGTCAACAAAAGTCCGTCTAGTCAAGGCTATGGTTTTTCCAGTGGTCATGTATGGATGTGAGAGCCGGACTATAAAGAAAGCTAAGTACCGAAGAATTGATGCTTTTGAACTGTGGCGTTGGAGAAGACTCTTGAGAGTCCCTTGGACTGCAAGGAGATCCAATCAGTCCATCCTAAAGGATATCAGTCCTGGGTTTTTATTAGAAGGACTGGTGCTGAAGCTGAAACTCCAATACTTTGGCCACCTGATGCAAAGAGCTGACTTATTTGAAATAACCCTGATGCTGGGAAAGATTGAGGGCAGAAGGAAAAGGGGATGACAGAGGATGAGATGGTTGGATGGCATTACCAACTCAATGGACATGGCTTTGGGTGGGCTCCAGGAATTGGTGATGGACAGGGAGGCCTGGTGTGCTGTGGTTCATGGAGTTGCAAAGAGTCGGACACGACTGAGTGACTTCACTTTCACTTTATACTGTGGATTACAGAGATTGCTTGTTTTCTCATTTTCAGTTAATGAGTTTATATTACCTGAAAAGGGGGTTCTGGGGTAAGTTTCTAATCGAGGAATTGAGAAACATACTTTTGCTGAGTGTTAACTGGCAGAAGGCTTACCCAATGGACCAGGAGAATATAAATGTAGGAAGAGAGGGAGTTTATGCAGCTAGTTGGGAGTTGAAGCCAGTCTGCTAGTATTTTGAGGCTCTTGTAATTGTCTGAGGAATCCTAGGAGACAGAGTTTTGTTTAAAAGACAGAGAAAAACCAAAGAGTATAAACATTATTTGGGACGTTAGAAATGCATATATATAGGCTTCCCAGCTAACTCAGCTGGTAAACAATCCGCCTGCAATGCAGGAGACTGTGGTTTGATTCCTGGGTCAGGAAGTTCCCTTGGAGAAAGGATAGGTTGGTTACCCACTCCAGTATTCTTGGGTTTCCCTGGTGGCTCAGATGGTAAAAAATCTGCCTGCCAGTGCAGGAGAGGAGGGTGAAATCCCTGGATCAGGAAGATCCCCTGGAGAAGGGAATGGCTATGCACTCTGGTATTCTTGCCTGGAGAATTCCATGGACAGAGGAGCCTGGCGATCTACAGACCATTGGGTTGCAGAGAGTCAGACACGACTGAGTGACTAACATACAACACAAATGTAACTGTCTGAGGAATCCTAGGAGACAGAGTTTTGTTTAAAAGACAGAGAAAAGCCAAAGAGCATAAACATTATTTGGGACAGTAGAAATGTGTGTGTGTGTGTATATGTATACACACACACACACATATATATATGGGCTTTCTGAATAGCTCAGCTGGTAAAGAATTGGAGACCCTGCATATATATAAAGTGAAAGTCGCTCAGTCGTGTCTGACTCTTTGCAACCCCATGGACTTAGTCCACGGAATTCTCCAGGCCAGAGTGCTGGAGTGGGTAGCCTTTCCCTTCTCCAGGAGATCTTCCCAACTCAGGGATTGAACCGGGGTCTCTTGCATTACAGGTGGATTCTTTACCAACTGAGCTATGAGGAAAGCATATAAGTGATACATATATGTGATTGAGACAGGAAAGGAACTGGCTGAAAAGTTAAAGGAGTCTATGCAAGAGAAGAGAAAGAAAATAAAGAAGGAAGAGAAGGAGAATTAAAGTCTAAAATAATTTCCAAGATCCTATTGAGGGCTGGCTGTTCTCAGAGGAGCACTGCCTCATTGTGGTAAGTCAACTCTGATTACTTTGCTAGGAAATGTGGCAGCCTGACCTATTCCCTCCCTCTTCTAGACAAAATCTTTCTTGACCAGTTCTAGGGGATATTAAGGTGTGCAGCTCAGATGCCCCCCTCCGGACTGAGTTGCTCCTCCAGACAGCTAGAGCTCCCGCTGAGTCACCCTGCTGAGCAATTAAAGTGATCCTCCTTGCCCAAGGTCACAGTCTAGGGGTGAGGAAGGGTTGGAAGGAAGAAACCTACATCTAATAACTGATTGGTGTGAGGTATGAAGGCACACTTCTGAAGGGCCTCCTACCCCAGTGTCAGAGCTCCTGGAGGCTTGGCTAAGGGCTTGCTTACAGCCTCATCAGAGTTCAACTTCTTCCTCTGCCCAGTCCTGCCTCCATCACTTCCCTCTTTCCCTACAGGGATGGTCTTGAGGGCATGCCCCAGGAAACTTTCTGTACTCACATCTCCAGCTCTGAGCCTGCTTGCCAGCAAGTCTTGTCTTTTCTGACTTACACTCTTGTTCTGAACATAAAAACTGTATGCCAATTTTTAATGCTCAGAGAATTTCAAATTAAATATCACTACTGGAATAAATAAAAACAATTATGATATTGAATGTATTTAAACAATGGACATATCCTCAAGCTGCCTGGCCTGTTGAAATTCACTTTAATGTGGGCTTAGGGTGGTTTCTTGTTTGTCTACTTGAGGGCTATAATTGCAACTTATGGAATATAATTCTGATCTGTCTTAATTTGGTTGTTCATTTTTTCATCTCTTTCATTCCATCTTCTGCATCAGTCTGGAGCCCTACTTCTCCTCTATTTATGTTAACCCCTATGGATAGTCATCATCTTCCTAACGCATGTATTAACTATACTGGATGGTGCATATTTCTGAATATGTCAGATGCCGCTAGCTAGACTGTAAACTTTGAATACTTCACTTGCAGTTCAAAGTTTACTCTGTATATTGCTTCTGGTTCTGTAATAACCACTCTGTGTGGGAATAGATAGATTCGCTCCTCCATTTCTCCCATCTTCTTTTCTTCCTCTCAGTCAACAAGGCCTATCGACACTCCCTGTGTGGCAGGCACTGTGTTAGGCTCACAGGATATTACACAGTTCCTGACCTTCTAGACATTGAGATGTATTTGTCATGAAACCAGACATTAATCATAATGCAAATAATATTCAATTACAATGGTAGCTGCGAAGCAAAATAAAATATAAAACCATGATAATAGATAATCTTTTTTAAACTAATATTTAAACTCACTATATAATAATATATTCTGGCAGAGGCAACTATATCATTTTAGCCAAAGAGTTACACTTCAAAGAGCCATCAAGTCACCTCCAATACAGTGCTTTGCTTTTACCTATGGCAACAAAGCCATCCAAACACTTTTGGCTTAAAAGCCAGACAAGGTCAAAAACTTTTATATGGTCACATTGTATTGGAGATTACACACACAGACGCACACGCACACACACATACATATGTATTACATACACAAAATATAATCCATATAGGCTAAAATGTGTTGGAATAACCTACAGAGAAATAATGAGAAATGCAACACAGTAATCCTTTCAAGTTGAGTAATCAATTAACTTGTGTTAATGTTTCTTTCAGTACTCTGTCAAAGAGTTTTGAATTAGACGTTTGAAGAGAGAGACTTAAAAATCATCATTGTCATCATCATAATTGACATTTATTGATTGCTCTCCATAAGTTAGGTGCTATCCTGAGTGCTTGGTTGACTCCTCCTAGTTTGTTTTCTTCTAGAGTGATTATTATCATTGTATACAGATGTAGAAACTGAGGTTTTGAGAGATAAAGTAATTTGCTCAAAGTCACATATTTAAGTGACAAAGCTAAGATCCTAACCTTAGTTTTTTTCTCTATTTTTTTAGGTGAAGTATAGTTGATTTACAATGGTATATGTGTGTATATATATATATAATATATTCTTTTCAGATCCTTTTCCATTATAGGTTATCATAAGATATTGAATATGGCTCCCTGTGGTATACAGTAGGTCCTTGTTATTTATCTATTTTATATACAGTAGTGTATATCTGTTAATCCCAAACTACTAATTTATCCCTAACCTAAATGTTTTGGGGCTTCCCTGGTGGGTCAGACAGTAAAGAATCTGCCTGCAATGAGGGAGACCTGGGTTCAATTCCTGGGTCAGGAAGATACCCTGGAGAAGGGAATGGCTACCCACTCTAGTATTCTTGCCTGGAAAATCCCATGGACAGAGGAGCCTGGCAGGCTTCAGTCCATGGGGTCGACTAACACTTTCACTGAAATGTTTTTGATGCTAAAGTCTGGGTAAAGCTCTTGACTAAGGCTAAGAGAATCTGAAGTCAGAACTACGCGAGGTTGTTGCCTAGTGCTCTGTAGCCATGCACTGCACAGGTCCTGGAGGCGTGTGGTCCAGAGATCCTGATAGCATGAGGTACTGTTCAAAACAGATGCCCAGTTCATTTTTCAGATCCACTAAACCACAGTCTCGGGGTGGCACCAGAAATGTGGACTTTAAACGCATTCAAATATTTATGGACTTTTATCTGCTCTATTGTCCAGTGGCTTAATTAAGTGTGCTACTGCCATAACTCTGTGACCAGATTTTTAATAAAATATCGCCATAGCTGCTGCCTTTTTAAGCACAGGTTTGCTTCTTTGCTCATTTTATACTAAGTTGTAAATGCATTAACCTAGTCCATGACATTGAAGATTAAAAATGCAAGCCCCTTACAGCAAACTGGCCTCCACATACAACCTCAGCTACACTGGCTTAAGCTTGCCCTGAAGAGTGGTTGACAGAGGAGAGGTTTAAAGTTGTCTGGGACATTTTAGTGAAGTGTTTTGAAGTCTTGGATAAAGATGTTGGGTTTGAGGCACTGGACAACGTTAAGGCAATGGTGCATAACGAGTGGCATAGAAAAAACTAGCAAGAGGAAGACAGAACTGGCCCAAGCGCAAAGGTGAGACAGCGGGGCAGGGGAAATTGTGAAGAGAAAACTGCTGTGGTCCAAGCAGAACTTAACACAAATGCAGTCACGTGCTGTGCTGTGCTTAGTCGCTTCAGTCACGTCCGACTCTTTGCAACCCCTGGACTGTAGCCCTCCAGGCTCCTCTGTCCATGGAATTCTCCGGGCAAGAATACTAGAGTGGGTTGCCATGCCCTCCTCCAGGGGATCTTCCCAACCCAGGAACTGAACCCAGGTCTCCTGCCTTGCAGATTCTTTACCGTCTGAGGCACCAGGGAAGCCCATGATAGGAGTGGGTAGCCAATCCCTTCTCCAGGGGATCTTTCCGACCCAGGAATTGAACTGAACTGGGTCTCCTGCATTGCAGGCAGATTCTTTACTAGCTGAGCTATGAGGGAAGCCTGAATACATTAAAAATGCATCATAAAAGAGAATGACTGGCACCCGTCATGTGGGACAATTATTCCTGGACATGGAATTGGAGGTGGCGCTTGCGAAGGGCCTGGAAGAAGGGTTTTCACAGTGGAAGAAACAGCCAATCCAACCAGAAAGACTGGTAGGAGCAGAGGTATGAAGGCAGGCAAACAAGGAGCAAGTAGCAAACAATGGGGTCCGGTCCAACCTGCCTGAAGACAAGGAACAATGGAAAAGTATGGAAAAATAAAGCCACACCCATTAAAGGCAAAATCAGAGAATGTAGATCTAAGAGGAGCTTCACATTAATCTAATATTTCAATTTGCTAATGAAGACACTGGAGACAAAAAGATATTAAATGAGGACCAGAAGGAGGCCAGTCTGAGTCCAGGGGACCATCTCTCTGGTTGGTCCTGAAGCGTTCCTGCAGGTTCCTGCTGTTGGAGCCCACGTGGGCCTGACTGAGCTGCCTGTGGAGACGTCCTGTGCAAGGTGATGGAATCGGAGCTTTCCAGTCTCTGGATGTTGCTGGAGCTTTCTGAATAGGGAAGTTTAGGACGACAAATTTGGCAGTAGCTCATGTGTGAGATGAGAGGAAAGTAAGGAGAACAATTAGGAAGCTGTCTGTGTGTGGGCCAGACAGAGATAATAGGCTTTATTAGCCCCATTTTACAGATAAGGAAACTGAGCTTTGGACTGTGGCCAAGCCCAGGCCTGGCAGATTCCATAATGCATGCATTTGGAGGTTGGAACTGTGGAGAACTTACCCTGCTGGGGCATGGCTGACAGACTCCACTCCAGCAGAGCAGATAGGAAGATTGAAGGCTGAGAAAAGATCAGCTGGATTTGGCAGGAGGAGGTCTGTGGTGGTGTCTCAGAAGGTGATTTCAGTTGAAAGGTGGGGGTGACAGGCTGATTTCAAAAGGAATGAAAGAGTGGGTGGATGGTCATGAAATAGTGGCAGTGAATATAGCCTCCTCATTCAAGAATTCTGCCACTGAGAGGAAGCAGAAAGAAGCGAGAACAGTTTGAGGAAATAGAAGGAACGAAGGGAGGAACCCCTCATTCCACCCTTAGAAAAGATATATCATAAAACATGTATAGGTGCCAGGTACTGTGCTAGGCGGTGGAGGATATGATGATAAATAGACAGAATAGGGAGAAATAGAGGATACCCTCATCATAACTATCTTTAAGTGGAAATCCTCTTATCAGGTAATGTGCCCGGTCACCAAATTTAGTATAGTATGGAAGAAAACCAATCTTTTTGATTTCAAACTTCCAGAAGAAAATGAGCTGATATTGTCTCTATCTTTGTGTTCTTCCAAAGCACCTTGCATGGCACACTCTCCAAAATGCCTGCTCGATTAACAACCCATGCATGGGTCCCAGGAGATAAGACAGAAATCCAAGATGGGGGTAGCTTTGGAAGAGAGGCAGGACATGTCCCTTCTGAGACCTCAAGGAGGGGGAGGTGGAGCGGGGGGGACTCATAGGTCACCAGAAGTCTGGATGTCTCGATAAAGCTAAACTGTGGATTGCAGCTGCAGCACTCATGGCCACAAAAGGTGTCTGAGTTGTGATTATGGCCCCCAAGTGAGAACTGATAAGGAGTAGTTCCTGGGGGCAGATCTGTCATCATCCTGCTTTCAGCAGAGCCAACAATGGACTCAGAAGTGGGTGGGGTTAAGTTTCAAGACACAGCAGAGTTGAGAGCATCATTGAGAAACCATACATTCATTTACTCTTATTTTGGAGAGTGGGGAAAAAACGTGGAGAAGGAAGAAAATCATCCCTCTTAAACAACTGGAAATGGAAGCAGAGTCTAAGGTAGATTGGCATGGAAGCCACTGTGTAAGGGAGGAGGAAGATGTGGAGCCGGATGGCTCCTGAGAAAAGAAGCTGATATGGAGAAAGCGCCCCCTCCCCTGCCTCCCCCCATTTGATTCCACTTCTACTTTTCCACAGGTTTGTGGACCTTCAATGCCTGTGAATTGAACATGGTTGGGCATTAATTTGCAAGTCAAGCATTCCGTGCTGTACATGAAGTTAACCCAGGCTGATATTTGCACTAAAATGGACATTGGATGGATTCTTTCTTATTTGTTGTCAGTCACTCAATCATGTCCCACTCTTTGTGACCCCAGGAATACAGCACACCAGGCTTCCCTGTTCTTCACTATCTCCTGGAGTTTGCTCAAACTCATGTCCATTGCATCAATGATGCCATCCAACCATCTCATCCTGTGCTGTCCCCTTCTTCTTCTGCCCTCAAGCTTTCTCAGCATTAGGGAGTTTTTCAGTGAGTTGGCTCTTTGCATCAGGTGGCCAAAGTATTAGAGCATCAGCTTCAGCATCAGTCCTTCCAATGAACATTCAGGGTTGATGTCCTTTAGGACTAACTGGTTTGATCTCCTTGCTGTCCAAGGGACTCTCAACAGTCTTCTCCAACACCACAGTTGGAAAGCATCAATTCTTCAGTGCTCAACCTTTTTTATGGTCCAACTCTCACAATTATACATGACTACTGGAAAAACCATAGCTTTGATTATATGGACCTTTGTCAGCAAAATAATGTCTCTGCTTTTTAATACCCTGTCTAGTTTTATCATAGCTTTCTTTCTAAGGAGCAAGTGTCTTTTAACTTCATGGCTGCAGTCACCATCTGTGGTGATTTTAGGGCCCAGGAAAATAAAGTCTGTTACTGTTTCCATTGTTTCCCATCTATTTGCCATGAAGTGATGGGACCAAATGCCATGATCTTCATTTTCTGAATGTTGAGTTTTAAGCCAGCATTTTTACTTTCCTCTTTCATCTTCATCAAGAGGTTAAGTTTCTTTTCGCTTTCCGTCATTAGGGAGTTATCCTCTGCATATCCAAGATTATTGACATTTCTCCTGGCAATCTTGACTCCAGCGTGTGCTTCACTTCTAGAACATTAGTTCTAGACGGTCTTCATTTCATGCACTTCAACAGAGCACTTTCATAATCTTAATAAGATATACTTAAATAAGCATTTTCCTAATGTCTGTCTCCTCTGTAAAGGCAGAGATTGTGTTCATCTTGGACACTGTGATACTCATTTTAGCACAGAATAAGCAATGGGAAATAGATGGGGAAAGAGTGGAAACAGTGTCAGACTTTATTTTGGGGGGCTCCAAAATCACTGCAGATGATGACTGCAGCCATGAAATTAAAAGACGCTTACTCCTTGGAAGGAAAGTTATGACCAACCTAGATAGCATATTCAAAAGCAGAGACACTACTTTGCCGACTAAGGTCCGTCTAGTCAAGGCTATGGTTTTTCCTGTGGTCATGTATGGCTGTGAGAGTTGGACTGTGAAGAAAGCTGAGCACTGAAGAATTGATGCTTTTGAACTGTGGTGTTGGGGAAGACTCTTGCGAGTCCCTTGGACTGCAAGGAGATCCAACCAGTCCATTCTGAAGATCAGCCCTGGCATTTCTTTGGAAGGAATGATGCTAAAGCTGAAGCTCCAGTACTTTGGCCACCTCATGCGAAGAGTTCACTCATTGGAAAAAACTGATGCTGGGAGGGATTGGGGGCAGGTGGAGAAGGGGACGATAGAGGATGAGATGGCTGGATGGCATCACTGACTCGATGGACGTGAGTCTGAGTGAACTCCGGGAGTTGGTGATGGACAGGGAGGCCTGGCGTGCTGTGATTCATGGGGTCGCAAAGAGTCGGACATGACTGAGTAACTGAACTGAACTGAACTGAAACATTATTTTGTGAGTGAATGAATGAATATGGAGGAACATGTGTGTGTGCTAAATTGCTTAAGTTGAGTCCAGCTCTTTGCAACCCGATGGACCATAGCCCGCCAGGCTCCTCTGTCCGTGGGATTCTCCAGGCGGAACACCGGAGTGCGTTGCCGTGCCCTCCTCTGGGGAATCTTCCTGATCTGGGGGGCTGGTTCTTAACCATTAGTGCCACCTGAGATGCCCCGTGGAGGAAACATGAGACAGACGCTATTAAGATCTCTTCCATACCGCAGATTGACTTCTTAGTCCTAACAGTTACCCTCTTTTCTAGATCTTGTGATATTTAGCCACAAAGTAAAAACAGACTTGTTTTCATTTTTAAGCAATGCTATTAAGAACTTTTATGACAGTGATAGAGAGTTAACATGTTTGCTGACTGTAGCTGTCCAAACTAAGGGGAAGACATGGGAAAGTAAATAAAATGATTTTGAGTAATTTAAAATAGTGCTCTTGTTTTTCAGTTTTCTTTGGAATTGTTCTATAACAATTGTTTCTATATAACTTTGAAACTTGGTGAGCTCCAACCTCACCTAGAGATCCTTTGAAAAAGATCTACTTATTTTATAAGACACAAGGAGCCTGACATGAAACGCATACTGTGGTATCTAAGAACCCTAGCGAAGGAGATTAGTAACCAAAAAAGCAATTAAGTTTACAGTAAGGTTACAGATACCGTATCTAGTACAACAGCTTGGAAAAGGAAGTAATGCAAAGGTCACATCAACAAGAGAAAAAGTAACACTAAGTAGTGGATTTTTTTAAAGAAACTAAATCCTATATTCCAAAATCTTTCCTTCTCATCTAATAACTACACGTGTTTGGGTGTTTAGGAACAAACAGGAGAGGAGGACGCGGCGTTACTGAAGCTGGTAACTGGCACAAAAACCAGGGAACCAGCCTGTGAAATTTAAGCCTCTGGGGAGTCAGGTTCCCGAGTAGCTTTTTCAGTTTGATCTCAGATCTCACTCTAGTACATCCAGGATTGTAGGATCCCAAGTAGGTTGTATCTGCATGCTTTAGAGAAGCAGAGCTTTACAGTTCAAATAAACACGTCCAACTACTCCAACCACTTAAACAACTTAAATACAGAGCTTTTGGAAAAAATCAACAGTGTTTTCAGGACGAGGCAATAATCCTACCTTTTCACATGAAGGTAAAGGTCTCTTCACAAAAGGACAGGGCTATATGACAGATACCAATTATAAAACACCCTTTGTAATTCTGTTTAGTTACATAGCACTGTAGGCCTCAGGATTTACAATGGTTGTGCAGTCCATGAAACTATCTTTAGCCAGAGTTCCTCTTCTGTGTCAGTATTCTATTTTGAACTAACAATGCTCTCAGATGAACCGAAAAGATGTATTTAGCTCCCACCATTACAATTTCTGATCCTCTTTACTTTAGCTCTTTTGAAATAACATGAAAGCTTTGGCTTGCTAATTACTTTTATCCAGCCCATAGAAAAATTAGTTTATCTTCCTGATCAAAGCAAATTAGGCAGATCATGGCTGATTAGAATGCAACAGTAAAATCGCCATACTTTCTCCTCCATCCCCTTTCTCTCAGAAATAGGGCCTGTGTCAAATATGTAGGTATTTCCCACGGCCAGCCCGGGCTCTGTTACCAACAGGGACAGCAGCTTGGACAATGGTCCTTACACAGACACTAAAGTTCTTTAGTTCAGTCATTGTGTTTGAAAAGAACTAGTCACCCCTTAGCTAGCATTTGATGAAACATCTAGATTTACATATTTCCTTAATTGCATTTTTGAATGTGAGTGAGATTTATCTGACCAGAGTTAAATGCCTCCTTTATTCCCCTTCCTACTCAAGCCAAAATTCAACTCCACGCTCTTAAAGAAAAGTGAGGTGGGGGTGTGTGCAGAGGGAATCTTACTCAATCCTGATCTGAATGAATTTTGGGGTTTCCATGAAGTAGGACGAAGGAGTTACATGACCAAATACAGGAAAGGGAAACTTTTACCTCTCAAAGTGGAGATGTCAATTTCTACAAGTTTGGCTCTTTTCATAAACCTATTTTGATTTTTCATAAGGAATGTGATCCCTTGTTGCCAAATTCCTCCAGTCAGTAGCTAAAAAGCGGCAAAATTATTGTTTGTAATTTCTCACTAAAATTCCTATATGATCATAAAAACTTGAAAGGTGGATTTTATTTTCTTTGTTTATTTACTATAAATTAACAGTAAATCTTGTATTTAGCTCCATTTAAACCTCCCTCTGCAGCTGCCCATTTGAAAATTAAAATGGTTGCCTTCTTTCACTTCAGTGGGCACAATACAAAACATCCATTGAGCTTTCTCTTTATTGCAGCTGCCAATGCCCAGCCGACTTTTAGCAAACCAACCAAGCGGAATCACGATGCAGCTGCAACACTTGATGGTATTTCTGCTGGTTCTCCTTTGAGACTGAAGGTGTTAATTAGGAATCAAAGAACACAACCCTGCCAGCTTTCTTTCACAAACCATACCCTGGTCACTGCAGTTTTCAGAAGAAAATAAATCTAATAAAGGGATAAAAATGTTGTTTGTCACACCAGTAAAGTGTACTTAAGACCCTTTGATCAAAAGCTTTTTATGTAGTCTTGTCAGATGGGCTGGAAATATTGTATTTTTCCCTTTTCTCTCTTTTCTTCATGCAGACCTCTCTGAATTTTGAATTTAAGACTGTCTGGAATGAAAAAAAAGGATAAGTGTGGTTGTATGGAGGATTCTTTATAGGTGATAACTGGTCTCAGAGAGTAGAATCATTTTGCTTCTTAGAAAATTATTCATAGTCAACAGTCCATCATGTTACAGCTTCTTACAACACTGGGCCTTCTATTAGTGTATTTACGATATTCTAATTATAGGTTCTCATGCTCACACTTTACATATGCATCTATCAATACCCTGTTTAGTGTAATGATTATTAGGTGAATCTCAGTGTTTTAGAAGGTCTTTTTTCACATCACAGAATTGAGTATTTTCATAAGCATATAAACCATATAGCTATACACACACATATGCATGCAAACACATATAATGTTAGTTCATCAAGTAGTCTGTCATTTTGTACAGTTTTTCTATGCGTCCTGAATATCATGCATTCACATGTAACAGCGTGAAGTCATTACCTTTAATCTTCAGTCAAAGTTAAAAGCTTAAAGTAAGTTTATGAAGTTAGCACTGCTGGGAATTAGTCAAGCCTGCTAGCTCTCTCAGCACGAGGTTTTGCTGCTAGATGCACAAATCATGCCAAAATCCATTAATCCTGCTTGAGAGAGGCAGAAAGAAGGTCTGCTTGTTGATTTAATGTTAATGAAATGAATAGGCTCCCGAGGCTACCTAAAGAGGCCCTCTAAACTGTAAAACAAATAAAGTCATTTTAAGTAACACTCACTGCGGGAGAGTAAACAATGTTCCCAGATTTGTTGCACAAAATGGGCTTGACTGTGTGTGTGTAGAAATCTCCCGTTTTCTACAAGACTGGTACACCTGCCCTAGGACAATACCCTCACATGTCAAGCTGATGGATTCATAGAATGATAGAACGAGGAGCAAGCTCTGAGCATGTGTACATTTCTCTTGCTTTACAGATGTGCAAACTGAGGCAGGGAGCTTCTGCCTCTTATGGAGACTCGATGGCTCATGAGTGGGCTAGCTAGACCTAGACCACGGGTGCTCAAAATTGACTGCCCGTTGCATTTGCCTTGAGTGAGTAAAAGTGACTCAGTCATGTCCAACTCTTGCGACCAACCTCATGGACTGTACTGTACAGGCGCCCCTGTCCATGGGATTCTCCAGTCAAGAATACTGGAGTGAGTGGTCACTTCCTTCACGAGGGGACCTTCCCGACCTAGGAATCGAACCCTCGTCTCCTGCAATGCAGGCAGATTCTTTATGGACTGAGCCATGAGGGAAGCCCAGATTTGCTGCAAAAAATGGCTTTGACTGTGGGTGTGTAGAAACCTCCCATTTGCCTTGGGGAGTGAAAAATCTTTCCGATGCCTAGCTTCTTCCCTCAGAGATTCTGATTTAGTTTAGCTTGGTGTGTGATCTGGGCCTGGAGATAGTTCCCATGAGGTCTCATATGAAGCTGAGCTGTTGACAAGCTTGACAACCATGGATCTAGACTTCTAATCTAGAGCACTGCTCCTCTGCATGTTTCAGGAGTTTTTTTCCCTTAATTTATTTTTAATTGAAGGATAATTGCAGTATCGTGTTGGTTTCTGCCATACATCATGGATAAGCCATGGATACACGTCCCCTCCCTCCCAAGCCTCCCTCCCAGCCCTCGACCCACCAACCCCTCTGGGTTGTCACAGAGCCTGGTTTGGGTTCCCTGAGTCATACAGCACATTCCCGTTGTCTATTGTGCACGTCAGTGTGTGTGTTTCTGAGCTGCTCTCTCCATGCGTCCTCCCCTCCTGCCCTTCGTGTCCGTACGTCTGTCTCCTGTCCGTGTCTTCACTGCTGCCCTGCAATAGGCTCATCAGTACCATCTTTCGAGATTCCATCTGTACGCATGAATATGTGATATTTGTTCTCCTCTTTCTGACTTACTTCCCTCTGTATAATAGGCTTTAGGTTCATCTACCTCATTAACAGTGACTCAAATGAGTTCCTTTTTTATGGCGGAGTAATATTCCTCTGTATATATGTACCATGGCCTCTTTATCTGTTAGTGTGCTGATGGATATCTAAGTTGCTTCCATGTCCTAGCTATTTTAAATAGTGCTGCAATGAACATTGGGGTACATGTGTTTTTTCCAATTATGGTCGGCTTTCTTTGGTTTTGCTGCTCCTAGCAGTGTGTCAGTTGCCTTCTAGAGAGAGTAGATACATGTATTTTGAGATTTGGAGGTTGTTTTCAAAATGAGTGTCCACTGTATAAATGCATAGATGTGCCCATGTATATGTGTGTGTATAGACCCTTGAAGGACCGAATGCTACCCTTTGGCTGAGTCAACCTCACAGCAGAGACAGTAGCCAGGGTCTCTGCAACACTGGGCAGCTCGTCCTCTGGTCTCACTCTCCTTGTGATCTTGCAATTCACCTTTGAGTCTCTCTTGTATGTGCACGTTCAGGAGTTCAGTTGTGTCCGATTCTTTGTGATCCCATGGACTACAGCCCACCAGGCTGCTTTGTCCATGCGATTTTCCTAGCAATAATACTGGAGTGGGTTGCCATTTCCTTCTCCCGGGGATCTTCCTGACCCAGGGATCAAACCTGTGTCTCTTGTGGCTGCTGCAATGGCAGGCAGATTCTTTACCGCTGAATCATTTGGGAACCTCACCACTTTAAAAACTCTTTTCTGATTTGCCACAGTTTCCTCTGGACTGTCACTTTCTTCTTATTCCCCATCCACCTAAAGAACTTTGCTTTACCTAAGAGAGAGACCCTTCTGACATTTCATTTGAAATTGTTCAAGTTTTGCTGCCTTCTAACCCCACCTTGGTTTAGTGATTATTCGAACTGCTTAATGAAGCTGGGCTGATGGATCCCACTTCTTCAGTCTGTGCTGCTGGATAACACATAAGTTCTGTCTGAAATTCCCTCTCATTTTGGCTTTGGGGCTGCAAAATACATCAGTTGCTCACTTTAGTGATTCAGTAGACACTCGAGAATTCCAGAATCATCTTTTCACATATTGTAAGAGAGAAAAGTATTCCTACAGGGGAGATTTCCCTTTTTCTTTTCAGACCTGCTTTCTTAATTTCACTGGTCAGGGGTAAAGCAGCTTGCTTCTTCTGCAGAGGGGTACCAAGCATCTGGAGAGATGGAGACATGGCTCATCCAGCAGAGTTAAAGACTCTCTGGTCCAGTAACCTCCCACCCATCGCCCATCTCCTCTCCCTGCTGCAGATCACTGGGTCTAATTCCAGAGGCCTCCTGCTTAAATACAAGCTTGGTGGTGCTCTGACCCCTATTTAACCTTGAGTCTCTCCCTCACTCCCAGATTCACATCCCTGGTATCCAAGAGTCCCCAAGAAATAATTTTAGTCTCATTGTCATCACTGACTGCAAAGATCCTTCCTGCAATTAATCGCACTGAACCAATTGCTTCTTCACCAAAGACAACTACTGAAATTTTTTATGAAAGTTCAACTCTTTTGAAGGTAATTTCAGGTAGACAAGCATATTCCTTAAATCAGCTTTTATCTCCTTCAGTTCAGTTCAGTTCAGTCGCTCAGTCGTGTCCGACTCTGTGACCCCATGAATCGCAGCACGCCAGGCCTCCCTGTCCATCACCAACTCCCGGAGTTCACTCAGACTCACGTCCATCGAGTCCGTGATGCCATCCAGCCATCTCATCCTGGGTTGTCCCCTTCTCCTCCTGCCCCCAATCCCTCCCAGCATCAGAGTCTTTTCCAATGAGTCAACTCTTTGCATGAGGTGGCCAAAGTACTGGAGCTTCAGCTTTAGCATCATTCCTTCCAAAGAAATCCCAGGGTTGATCTCCTTCAGAATGGACTTATTTTTTCAGTTGTTAATATTAAAAAACTCCACGTCCATTGTGTTGACAATTTGTTTTCTCCCTGAGTGCGTCTGTGGCTCTGAGGAAAGGCTGGGCTCCCCCTCTCCTCCAAGTCCCCTGCATCCATCATTTCTCCCCTTCTGCCACAGCAAGACCACTGCTGGGATGTGAGCTTCTGAATGTCCAAGAAGTTATCAAACTCAATTTCCCCCACATACTCAGGGAAAATTGTGAGGATGGGTGACAAGAAGGAAGAGGATAAAAGCAACTCAAACCCAGGACCATGAATCGTGGGCCATCCATGACATCGTGTTGGAGGACTGCACCCCTCACACTGGGCCACGTGCTCACAGTCTGTGACGAAGCCTGCACTCAATGGCCCACCTGGAGCCTCCTGCAGGGTCTACAACACTCACACACCCGTGAAAATAGGAACTCCATGCAATACATGGAATCTTTTATCTATTTGATACAAAAAATCGGAGCTGAAAGTTAGTATCTTTTTACCTGGGGACTTTCCTGGTGGTCCAGTGGCTAAGACTGAAAGCTCCCAGTGCGGGGACCGGATTCAATCCATGGTCGGGGAACTAGATCTCACACGCTGCCAAATGAAGATCGCGAATACTGCTTAAGACTCGGCATAGCCAAATACATAAATACATACATACATAGAAGTCTTTTTACCTGAACAGGTAGTGGGTGATGGCTTACTCATTTCAAGTTTCCCCTACTCTTGTACCTAGTAGGCACCTTGTTCTTCTCTTTGTTTTTAACATTAAAAAATATTGTTTAATGAAAACTGCAGTTACACTTGTAACATTTTAGGCCCATGGACAGCTATTTTTTGGGGTGGATAATAATAAGAGGCAACACTGCATATTTGAAAAACATGGGTTTAGTGTTATACCAACTGTACCACTATGACCAACGAAACCAACAGCACCACTGTTTTATGCATGCGCCACGTGGGAGGTACTACGGAAAATTTTTACATATGTTAGTTTACCAGCTGTCACAACAATTCAGTGAGGTAAATGCCATTATCGTTGCCATTTTACAGATGAGAAAACTGAGATCCGGAGTAAGTTGCTAAGGTTATTCAAGATGAGGCTGTGAGCTTTGTCAACAGATGTTCTCATTTCTAAAATAGGGGTATTCATAACTTTTATGAGACTCATATGAAAACACTGGCAGTAAGAGTGTTAAAAAGCACTGCAAAAAACATTTTATTCATTCAGCTGCGCCAGGTCTTAGCTGCAGCAGTTGGGACCCTCCATCTTCGCTGTAGCAGGCGGAATCTTTAGCTGCGACACGTGGGGTCCTGACCGGGGACTGATCCCAGGCTCTCTGCACTCGGGGCTTGGAGTCCCAGTCACTGGGTCACCAGGGAAGTCTCCCCTAAAGAGCACGTTCTGATTTTTTTTTTTTTTCTGTCTTGGGAGTTTACAAACAATGCAGTCTGCCAAGTTTAGAGGGAAGGATTTTCTGGTCACCACATAATAAGATTATACCAGAGATTCTATCAGCTCATCTCCCTGTTACACATTTGGCAGCACCTTAGGCATGGATGACAGACAAGCCTTATGCAGTGTTTAAGGGACTAGGGCCGGTCCCCTAGAGAGAGAAAACTGGGCCGACTCTCCCTCAAGTGCACCGCAGCCACAGCTGCTTCTGAAGCTGACTAGGCACAGGCGTGCAGGGGACAAAGGGGTTTGGAGATGTAGGTTTCTGTGTTTTCAGGTACGCCATCACCCTTAGAATTCAAGATGACTGCTAGCAAAAGACAGCTTGTCATTCACGGTTGCCAGGCTTCCCCCCGTGGCTCAGGGGCAAAGAATCCGCCTGCAGTGTAGGAGACACAGGAGATGTGTGTTCGATCCCTGGGTCAGGAAGATCCCCTGGAGGCGGACATGGCAAGCCACTCCAATTCTTGCCTGGTGAATCCCATGGACAGAGGAGCCTAGCGGACTGCAGTCCATAGCATCGCAAAGAGTCAGACACGATGGAAGAAACTTAGCATGTACGTTGCCAAGAGCAGGCGGACATATTGGGTGAGGACCACATGGGTGACAGAAGGAGAGGGAAGAAAGCAGGGGCTAGAGCCTCTATTGTGGTTCCCATGGGAAGAGTGAGCAGGATAAGCAGACTTGAAATCGGCTATGTGAATAATATCAGTCAGGCTCAAGGTGTAGCTGTGGCCCCGAGTTATCTGGTACCTGGCCCGGGGGGGTTAGTGCAGGAAATACTGACCTAGAGGGTAAAATCCCTGCAAGAGCCTGATAAACAAGGTGGTGGGGTGTGGGCTTGTGTTGCTTGGTTTGCACACGAAAGGCACACTTAGAGGGGAGTTGCTGCTGCTATCACCAGGATTAGAGAGCCCTTCTGTCCCTCCTGGGTATGCAGGGGCCCAAGATAACAAGCCATCATAAAATACAGAAAATGAAAGCCATGGTCGGTACATAGAGATTCTGTATTCTAATCCAGGGAGACTCCTTTCTTCTTTGTTCTAAGAGAATCAAGGGGTATATGGAGTCCAGTAGTGAGAACAGATGGAGCACAGTAATCACGAGAGATGTGTGCTGGGACAGGGCTGGGCTCGGCACGACGCGGAAGCACCAGAGACTGGCGGGTCACGGAGAACTGGAGGAGGTGATGTTTGAACTGAATACGGGAAGACTCACAGAAGCTGTGACGATGAAGAAGAAGAAGAAAGGCATTCCAAGCAGAGACAGATACATCTGAGGAGCTGGAGGCCTGAAACAGGGAAACGACAGGATGTAGTTGGATGTGGCTGGAGACCGGAGGACACGGGGCTGAGGAGGGCAGGGCTGGCAACGGTCTGTCAGTGGAGGATGAGGGGCGACATGGTGATTCTGTAGGTTAAACTAAGGAGTTAAACTTTACTGTGAAAGCCACAGGAAACCGCTAAAGGACTGAATAGAAGGGGGACATGAACAGATTTGCCTCCTGGACAAACTCATGGGTGGCAGGGAGTGCGTGTGTGTGTGGGGCTCTATGCAAACCAGCACAGGAGACTGCAACAAGCATCCACACACAAAATCAGGAGAACCTGAATTTCAGGGCTAGAGGAGAAAGGGAACAGGCGGGACAGATACAAAGGCAACCTGAGTTTGGTCAAATTAAAATCCCAAGTGAAATTTAAATGACAATAAAGACATGTTTACTGACCATGAACTGAAATTTGGGACATGGTTTATTCCTCAAATTAAACCTGATTGTTTCTCTCTGCCATACAGATTTTTAGGTGAGAAAGAACATTATCTGTGTCTGCAATGCAACAAAATCTTATTGGGTTAAGATTCAAGCACACACCTAGAAATGAACATATATCATGCATAAACAACAGGATACTTAGCAACATCTAGAGAACTAATGGAGTATTTAGAATTCACCTGGGTATCTGGCGTTGGCGCAAAAACGTGAAAAAAATAATCATTCAACTGAAGTTTCTGGGAGACTTGGGTTCCAATCCCATCTTCACCAGCTATGTGATTTGGGACATGTCGTTTACCTCTTATGAACATGAATTTCATCATCTGTGAAAACGAAGGTGTTGGATTAGGGCAACTCTAAGGTCCTGTGGTTTTTCCAGTAGTCATGTATGGATGTGAGAGTTGGACTGTGAAGAAAGCTGAGCGCCGTAGAACTGATGCTTCTGAACTGTGGTGTTGGAGAAGACTCTTGAGAGTCCCTTGGACTGCAAGGAGATCCAACCAGTCCATTCTGAAGGAGATCACTCCTGGGATTTCTTTGGAAGGACTGATGCTAAAGCTGAAACTCCAGTACTTTGGCCACTTCATGCAAACAGTTGACTCATTGGAAAAGACTCTGATGCTGGGAGGGATTAGGGGCAGGAGGAGAAGGGGACGACAGAGGATAAGATGGCTGGATGGCATCACCGACTCGATAGACGTGAGTTTGAGTGAACTCCGGGAGTTGGTGATAGACAGGGAGGCCTGGCGTGCTGCGATTCATGGCATCGCAAAGAGTCGGACACGACTGAGCGACTGAACTGAACTGAACTGAAGGTCTTTTCTATTCTAAAGCCTATGGTTAGATATAGCTTTTGACTCCTCAGAAACAGAGGAGAAGGAAATGGCAACCCACTCCAGTATTCTTGCCTGGAGAATCCTGTAGACAGAGGAGCCTGGCAGGCTACAGTCCATGGGGTCACAAGAGTTGGACACAACTTAGTGCACTGTCTTACCCCAGAGATCCTGCCACATATACCACAAAAACCAAACATCCCCTAATGACCTTGGCCCCACTGTTCCAATCACTCCCGGGTGGGAATTCAGGCACATGTCCCCAGAGGTCACAGACAACATACATACGGTTCTGGTATGTCCCATATATTACCCTTTCACGTCCCAAGGAAGACATTTTCTCTTAGAGATTTTCATTTAGTGTATCTTTAAAAAATCTTGTGTTAAGCTTGCCTCCATCTTTTTCTTGGGTAAGGACAACCCAAAAATGGCCCTTTTGTGTCTGTGATGTTGCCATTCACAGCTTTTCCTGATAGGCCTAGTACAATCTTGAGAACAGGGCTGCTGTATGCTGAATGTCAGCGGCAGCTCTTAGCTTTGCCTATCTTAGGTAGTTATGCTGTGCATTTTTTATTGGTGTACCATGTTTGATTTGTCCCCAATACCTTTGAAGTTTTTCTGAGAAATGAAATAATGCAACATGAACTTATTAAAATACATTTTAAGCCTTTTAGAAAAAAAAAAAAAAAGAAACCTCTGCAATCCATCCAAGTGATTTTAATTCTATTTGGGCAATTAGGGTAATGCTCTAGCAATCATGATTAAATTTCAATTTTGCCCTATGTAATGTGACCTTAGGTATACAGCTTAGTAATTCTGGTAATTTGTGGATATAAGATTAATCCTTTTAATTCTTTACAGTAGAACTTACTCTAAATGTAGTTAGCTATTTGCTCAACCTCTGAATTAATTTTACCATACTTAATATAAATCTCCCCAAATCAGCTTTTCTTTTCCCTTTATACAATTAACTGTGTTCTGAGGAGTTCCTACTGATAAGGCAAAGGGGGCTTCAAATTACTAGGTAATAGTTATTTGGGACCAGACTGTATCCATCTGTCACTTCTCACTGTTACAAGACGGGGCAGTGGACAAGCTGCTCAAGGTCAGCAGCTTCAGGGTGGAAGGTGGATCCTGTCAGTTAATCATGTTGCTAAAACTTCTGAGATCTTCAAATGAGATTGGCTTACACCCTGGGAGAATCTGGTTCAACTGGGATTTCCTTTTGTTACTCGAGCCTGAAGACTCAATGAAAAAAAGATCTTGAACTTCCTCCAGGACTCCACTGCACAGAGCCCCAGAGAACAACAGCTGCTGCGGTGTGGGGGCTTCAGTGAGTTCAAGTCTCCCACCAAAGCAACAGTAATGTGGCTTCCTCAATTTAAAATCAAAGACCCCAATTTTGGTGCGCTTAGGGTTGATAACTTTAATCCCCGAGATTCTTCTTTCTAAACTTTCCTTCAAAAAAATAAATAAATAAATAAACTTCCCTTCATTTGTAGATTGCAGTCCTGGCGGGGGAGAGTGTCTGCATTAAGGGAGATGTGTCCTTCAGTCCTCCTCTGATACTGTCTGACAGAGAGGGATGGAGAAGCATCAAGAGAAACTCGAGGGAAGGGTACCATCCGAGGCTGAATGTCTGTTTAGGGCTTGCTGTCTCTCTCTCTTCTGTCTGGGTTGTCTCTTTGAGTGGCCGATTTCCCCACTTATTCTTTCCATCTCTCTTGCTATTTTTTTCTAGGTTTTACTCTATTGGGCAGTAACGCCACTAATTATAGAGTACATCCATGGCCAAATGTAGGCAGGTCTAAGGGTCCCTTCAGGACAGGAAATAAGAAGAGAAAATAGAGGGAGATTTCTTCTTTCAGTCTTTACTAGAAGACTCCAAACTCATCCTGTAGAGTCATTCAACACTCACAGAGAAATAAATGCTTATTGTGAAAACCTTAATTTATACTGGCAACCCTCTCCAGTGTTCTTGCCTGGAGAGTCCCAGGGACGGGGGAGCCTGGTGGGCTGCCGTCTATGGGGTCGCACAGAGTCAGACATGACTGAAGTGACTTAGCAGCAGCATACACATAACAGAAGATTAAGGAATGTAGCTCCTTCCATGGAAATGTTTATTTGGTTTTTATAGCTAAATAATCTTTTATGTATGTAAAAAGTAAAAGGTTATTTTTATGCTGATAGATTTAAAAACCAATGGATTATGTAACAGTTCCTTCAAGTAAGTGCCTCACAAGAAAATTTATAACCTGAAACCTTTAAGCGCCATGTGGTGTTTTGTGTGTCGAACTAATAAACTCATTAAAATAACATTGGGTAAACCCAAACACAACACAATGAAAGTTCTAACACAGCCCACATTAACCAACCAACTTTAAAATAATATCTTTGTTATGTGCTAAGGTTAAAAATTCAGCAAATTCTTTATATTTTTTCCACTTGAGATCATGTGTGGTTTTGTACTTTCCTGAGAAGTACACTTTTGTGGCTTTTTTGATCAAAGGAAGGTTATTTTTGCAGAGCCATCTTTTGTAGAGGTCCCTGTTCTACTTAATCAAGGTTTCAAAAAAAAAAAAAAAAAAGAGCACAAGAATATTTACTAGTTTTTTTTTTTTTTAGAGAAACAAAAATTCTTAGATTCTCTTCTTAATGCGGACTCTGGAAAGGAAGGCATGCATGTAAGGTTAGTCATCATTTGGTGTGTATGTGTGTGAGAGAGAGAGACAGAGAGAGGGCAGAAGAGGAGGTGGAGGAGAAAATAAAGGAATTTGGCTGCAAAATTGAGTAACAGTTTGAAACACTTGGCTTCCAGTAGTGAAAGATGAGCAACACTGGGGAAAAGGCTGGACTAACAAGGGACCACTTGAGGAAAGCTTAATCTCAGCTGGCAGGCTGATGAGCAAGGTCAGCTCGGTGCACGCGTTCTCAGCTGGAGCTGGGCTCCCATTGCCAGGACAATTGTCTTCTGCATTTCAGCTTCTGAAGTGAACTGAAGGTGCCTTCACAGGCAGCTCCTCTTCTCTCCCCTGAAAAGGGCTGGCCCTCCACTGCCATGCCATGTCAATGTGTATCATTTCCACCCATTCCACCGAGCAAGTGGCACAAAGGAAACTGTTTCTTATTGGAGTGTTGCTGTGTGTGTGTGTGTGTGTGTGTGTGTAACATGCATGTGAGATGGCTTTCTTTCTCCTTGACCATCACAGTCTCTGTTAGAAGGTGAGGTCAAACTCCTGTAGCAAAGAAGGGCAAAATGAACGTGGAAAAATGTGTGTATGTTAAAAACGAGACACTTGACAATTAGAGATTGCTGAATAAATTTTTACATATACATGCTCTTTCATATTCTTTTCCATTCTGGTTTATTACAAGATACTGAATATAGCTCCCATGCTACTCAGTAGGATCTTGTTGCTCACCTATCTTATAGGTAGTATATAAGTAGTTTGTATCTGCTATAATTTTAAAATTATTATTGTTCATAGAACACTGAAGTCAAGCATACTGTTGTAAGAGTTTTTAGAGATTATATCTCAAAGTAACCTAAATTTTCTAAACATCAGTTCTTACTTGAGGAGGTGTTCTTTATGCTGACTATGCTTTATAATTAATTGGTCAACTATTGGTTTTTCATGTCGACTTTGTAATATAATAAATGATTAACACATAGGTTTATAGCAGCAAATGAATTGAAGGACTGAAGAAACTAAATGAAGAGTTCAGTTCTTCTTTGTTTGAAGGAAGGGACTTTTCTCTGTCTTATCCAGATTTCTAATTTACACAGAAGTCTTGTCTCACTGGCTTAATTGTTAAACCATGCAGAGCTTACATAGTGATCGGTAAGTAGATAAAACCTTGAAATAATTCTCTATTCTGAATCAAATAAATGATGTCTCAATTCATCTTATCTTACCAGTTTTGAAGGTAAACACAAACTTAAATAAAATTGGCCTATTAAGAAAGTTCATGTCTCTTTTTAAAAAATTAATTTTTATTGGAGTACAGTTGCTTTGCAATATTGTGTTAGCTCCTACTGCACAGCAAAGTGAATCAGCTCTATGGATACACCTCTCTCATATCCCTCAGAATTGAGAAACAGTTTCAAAGAAGTTAGCTACTTTATTTGATGCATAGATCTGGTCACAGAAAAAAAGAGTTTCATTTTCAACTTGGAAGTTATTAGTCAGTTGATCACTCTTTATAATACTTGGGCACCACCACAATTTATCTTTGACTTGGAGACCAGAGAAATCGTTTCTGTGGATATAGGAAAAGGTAGCTACTAAACTTAACATATTGGCTCTAAGCTATATAATATTATTCTCATCTTATTAAAAGCCAAAGACTACATTTCCTAGGATTCCTTGAAGGAATATTTCTCACATGAGGGCTCCATAAGTTATGTCCCTAAGAAGAAAAATGTGCTGAAGTATTTCAACACTAGTTACAATTACTGTGAGGCATAACTAAACATTAGAAGGCTGGTTTCTTTGTTTTCTGATAAACTAGCCCTAAAGATAATTTCGAAGAGGCCCTAAAACATTTTGAGCCTTGGAAATAGTTTTGCAATAAGCTAACAGGCCACTCGAGACAGGTATGAGAATAGTACCTGTGTCAAAAGGTTGTCGAGGGGCATGGGATTGAGTAAAGTAGCCCCATAATGCTGGGCACTCAAAAAGAATAATATGAATGTCAGCTGTTATTTTTACAATAATAAAGTAATTTAGACATGTAAATTCTGGTCTGTCTGTTAAACAACTCATAGCATCATTTAAGATAAGTAGAATTTAACTATATTTCCAAGGGGGCTGAGCTGTAATTGTGGGATACCAGCAGATTTGTGTTGTTCTGTTACTTGCAGACAATTGTCATCTTTCTCTGAGCCCTTTTAGCCATTAGGATTTCAGCGGCTGGTTAAGCCAATTCTATTCAATTCAACATTACAAGTATTTACTGCTGCTAAGTCACTTCAGTGGTGTCCGACTCTGTGCGACCCCATGGACTGCAGCCTACCAGGCTCCTCCGTCCATAGGATTTTCCAGGCAAGAGTACTGGAGTGGGGTACCATTGCCTCCTCCTCAAGTATTTACTGAGCATCCCTTAATCGCCAGGTACTGGTCTGAGCAGTTGGGAAATAAAGTGAAAAATTTCCTAGCCTGGAGGAGCTCACAGTCTAGGGAGGAAGATAAACCCTGAAGGAAAGAGAGCACATCATTACCTCCTTGAGAAGTAATCCATCTGATTTTAAGGCGGATGGTTTCATGGACAATGGATGGTTCTTTTGCATACGTTCAAAGTAAATTCCAGCTTCCCTAACCCATATTAAACATTGAGATTTAAATATTGAATAGATAAAACCTTGAAATAATTCTCCATTTTGAATCAAATAAATAATGTGTCAATTCATCTTATCAAATAAATGATGTGTCAATTCATCTTAAATATTGAGAATGAGGATATGAGAAAGGACTCCTGCTTCCAAAGCACCTTAAAAATATTTAGTTAACCAGTGTGTGGTTAATGGATGCTAGCTAGACTTACTATGGCTATCATATCATGATTTGATACAAATATTGAATCATTATGTTGTACCTGACACTAATGTTATAGATCAATTATATCTCAATTAAAATTAAAGATTTTTTTAATTAAAAAATTTAACCTAATTCGAACACCCTGTTAACCATCTTTTAGTATTACTACTAGGTACATTATTCCATTTGTTTTTGAAATCAAATGATTAACATTCTTCTACCTACTACTTTCAAATAAGACATTTCCACTGGACTCAGTGCAAAAAAAAAAAAAAAATTAACTTGAAGAAGTGGGAAAAAATGCCAGAGATTTCAAAAATGAACGTGCTTCCTACAATGTCATCTATGGAGAAACAAAATAATTCTCCATTCTGAAGACATTTATGAAACATTCCACCTTATAGCGTATGCAGTGTCTCCTTTTCCCACAGCCGAGGAATTCCATGGGTGAAACTGAACATGTAGTTGGTTATCTATGATGACTGAGCATCAAAGAGTCATAGTAGGTTGGAATTCATGGGTAATTTAACAAATGAAATTCTAAGATACATACAAAATAGCAATAGGACTAAATTACCAGCTTGTTATTTTTGATAAGTAATCTATCAGCAGTGACTCTAATGCCAGTCTGATTCATCTTTCTACTAGAAAATGAGACTGTATAAAGTGAAACATTGCAACAGGAGTGAGGACATTGAATCTCATAGGAAGGAATTTGCCTTCTCATGAAGAATTCAATTTATCAGAAATATCCGTTTGTGGGGTGTTCACAAGGAAATGTTCCATTTTAGCATTATTCTAAATTTATATAAATAAGTGAATAAAACCAAAAGAATTACTTGACAAAATTGTTCAATGCAGTGCTCATTACTGTTTTTTGTTTCTAACTTATGGTATATGATTTGGTTTAATGGGAAACATACTTAGATTTATAGCTAAAACAACTTCCATGTATAAATTCAATAGAAGAAATATAAACATGTTTTATTAAAGTAAGTAGATATTAGGTGCCAGTTGTAAAACTGTAAATATTCTGCAATGTCTTTAATTTTATGACAGCTAATTGTTTACTTGGATATTATGTCTATACCTTTGACAGTTACATACTTTGGAAATTAAAAACTATCAAACAGTTCAAACTTGACCCTGAGAAATTACAGACTAGTTTTGTGTTTCTAAGCTTTTTCAAGCACATTCAAGTAGGAACGGTTTCATTATTAAAATATACTTTTGTTTAATTACAAAGGTTAGTTTTTGATTCCAGTCTTCTATTAATAACTCATTTGTGATTGCCACTTCTGTTGCTGATCAGAACTCCACCTTTACTTTGAAGAAAACATGTAAAGAGAGAAAAGATTGAATATCTGATTGAAGATTATGCTAATTATACGTAAAAATTCAGTATTGTCACACAAACTTGGCCATGTATGTGTTGAACATAGTCAGTAAAATATTTTTTTGTAAATCTATACCATTAAGATTGCTTGAATTAGAAACACTATCTCAAAAAAAGAAAAAAATCACTCAGACTAACTCAGTCAACTAGTTTCAATAATTATCCCCCATAACAAAAACACTACTAGGAAAACCCAGACATCCTGGAGAAAAAGAAAGAATATTAAAATGCAGAAAAGTCACTGATATCATTATATTTTAAATGAATTTTGCAAGTATGTTGTAGAGCACACTATAGTTTGCAACTGACCTAAATTTTAAGACTGTTGTAACAACTAAGGCTTTTGCAACCATCTCTAAAGTACAAAAATTTCCTTCATTTACAATAGTTTTCTTTGCTTGAAGGGAAGTAGAAACATATTAAAAATTTTCATGGAAGATTCTGAAAAGGTTCTTTAAATTTGAAAGTGTATCTTAAATGCTTTGAATACATGTATGACACCAGGGCCATCGCTAATTAGTTATAACCGAGGTTTTTGATTGGTTTTTATTAAAACTAGTTTTACCAATTGTGTGTAAAATTAAATTTTGTTAGAAAGTTACATATAGAAAAATAACCAAATTGATAAAACTTAAAAAAAATTCTTTCTCCTGATAACTTTGTTTCATGTGACATGTATTTGCCTGTGGCTGAAATGTTCATGTTTTTAAGCAATTGCAGGAAAAAACTCAGTTTTCATTTAAAAATAAAATGACTGTTCAAGAAAAGTACGTTTACTACATTAGGAAGTTCATTAGGATTTAGTTTTCTATTTGGATACTACACTAACTGGATGAAAGATATATCAAAGTGGTACACGGAGCTTACTTCTAAGACCCTATTAGCAAAAATGTCCAATTTGATGCATTGAAACAACTTATCTATAAGATTAGCTACTAGAACTACTTCATTTCTGACAGATCACTACTGGTAGGTTGAGATGTATTAAACACTGGAAACAGTTATCATCTGTTTTTATGTCTTAATCTTGGTGTGTTCCTTATTTTCTGCTAGGTGAACATAATTAGAGGAAGAGAGAATAAGAGAGAGAGGTTAAGGTTGAAAATTTCCAGTGCTTCTACCACGCATGTTCAGTGGCCCAATTACAGATTCACTGGAGAATGCAGTTCAGTAAGAAAAGAGAGTTAATATTAATGTTTGGACTGGCTTAACGTTTAGCTTTTCTAGGGAAGAAAGATTATAAAACTGTACAAAAATAACTCTAACCGTCTATAAAGAGGTTTAGGAAACTTTCCTTACCTACGAGTTGGACTAGCCAGTTATCAGATTGTGGCAAATCTATTTGCCAAATGTGTACAGCTGCAACTTGCCATCATCAAGCTGTTTGAAGAAAATGGAATGCTTGTTCTCTTCTGGAGAGGGGAGGAAGATTAAGAGATAACATTTTGACTCGAAGAAATGGTGATAACTTAGTACAAACAATAAGAGATAGTAGTATGGCCTCTCACTCACATTAGTCTTTGCATACAGTAACTTTCTCATCAAAGCTTCATTACCACTGGGCCCTCCGTGGAGCTGGGCTATAACTTCATGTTCCTTTTCAAGAGCAAAAAGAAGTCATCTCTTAAAATAATATAACCAGTAAAATACAAGCTTATTTATTCAGATATGAATAAATAAAGATTTCTCTTTCAGGGTGTGAGTGCGCAAGCGAAGGAGAAATGGTCACTTAATGCTAGGGGTAACCAAAAGAGGGCACCGTCTGCCCTGCATGTCAGCAGAGTTCCTGAAGTTGTCAAAACAAACCCCTCAAGCCCCAAACCCCTCAAGCCACTAAGGCAGAGCATCCAGTGGCCTCTGGCATTATGTCTTAAATATGGAGACCAGATTCTAAAATTGCTTATTATGGACAACAGTCTGGTTATTTACTTCAGGGCTGATTTCTACATTTAGCCCTCACATTCCCTGAAAAGTTAGCCATTAGATACAAGTATTTGGCATCACTGTGACACTTTTCACAGACATGTTGGGTTTTAATATTATATAAAACACTAAGAAATTTCACTTTAGGCCAGATATAGGCTGTCATCAACGGCACAAGAGAAAGCTGACAATTAACTTCCTAATGGTATCTTAACTCTTAGGGAGTATCTATAATGATAGCCAGATAGGAAACAGTGGCAGTCAGACCTCCCCAGCACACGGAGGAAGCAGTTAAATGCATTTGAGGTATGAGGGAAATGACTGGAAGCGGTATTTTATGTCAACTTTTAGTAACAGAAGCCTAACAAATGAGAAGAAAAAAAAAAAAGTCCTGACATTTATTTTCTGTATGCTTAAGGAGTTTTCTAACAACTGTATGGTTTAAATAGAGTTTGGGGGGATTGCACACCTCCCTCGTATATAACTAGTTTCTGCAGGGTGACGGGCAAGAGCAGTTCTAGGCTCTTGAATGCAACTGCCAACCACTAGCAGAAATGCACCACGCAGAAGAATACGTGATTCCTGAAATACTAAACTTAGCAGTTAAATCCAGAGACTGGAGGTAAGTAGTATAGACTGCTTTGTAGTAGAGAGAGCTGTTTAGGAGGAGGAAATGTGAGTTCTTAAGAGAATGATCACTTAGGGGTGTGAATTTCCATTGCTGAAAAAAATATCACTGCATCATGCAACAAGTGCCACTGAAGGGAAACCTTGTGGGGAAATAGATTAATTCTATAATCTTTTCAGATAAGGAAAGCAGCCAAAATAGTTTTATGGTAGGTGAGGAGGGGAACTGCCACCTATTAATACTAAAATCTAGCAGGATAATCCCTCCCTTTCAACACAAAATCAAAGCAAGCAAAAAAGAATTTTTTTTTCCCTCACTCTGTCTCTAGAAAAAGAATCACTATCTAGTGTAAAGCGTTGTGCAAGCCTCTTCATGTTTCTTCCCTCCAGAAAACAACTAAACAGAGGAAAGACCGAGTTCACAAACATTCCAGTTTGCTCCTGCCAAGGAACATCAGAGAAGCCGAAACTGGGACTGCCAGGGTTTGGGGTGGGTTCACCGGCGCGCCTGGAGTTAAAACCCAGACGTGTAACCTTGCGGTCACGAGTGCCTCTTTTCCCGAGTGGTCCCGACCCCTAGTCTCTCTGCCCGAAGGAAGCGAGCCTCAGATGGGGAGATGGACAGTTGTCGCCTCGGTTCCCAAGAATCGGGGTCCCCATGGGTCACCTCATCCACCCAGCCACCTGTTATCCTCCAGGCCTGGATTTTCCGGAGACAAAATTAAGAAACGAGCCACTGCCTCGTCTCCGCAACTGGGGCTTTGGAGGCTGTGATGGGGGACGGGGCGGGGGCGGGGGTGGGAGACGGGGTGGTAGGATCCCCGAGGGATGACAGAGAGCTTCAAGTCTCCACCTGGGTGTGGGCGCCGCTGTTTACCCGCTCCGCCGCCTTAAACCCACTTCCCTTTCCTCCCCGGGAGGAGGAGATGGTTAAAGATTACAAAGTGGCCGCGGGTACTTCAAAGGGCGGCTCGGGCAGCCAAAGGTAAAGATAACGTTCTGGCAGCTCTAATCGGGGTTTGTGGTTGCCACATTTTAATCACTTCATTTAAAAAGGGGGGGGGGGAGGGGTAGAAAGAACAGAACGGAACAGAAAAAGGTTACATCACGCGACCGCGCAAGGGATGAAGAGTAAGTTCCTTTTGAGCTGGACAAGTTGCAGTTCTCCTTTGGGGAAACTTTTTCCAGCCCATCTCTTCGCGGAACGTGACAGGACAAGGAGGCGGAGGTTGGGGCAGGGACAAATTGGGCAGCTTGCCCTTGGGTTCCAGGTTCAGGGGCACAGATGTTCACATTGCAGACAAATGCCTGCAGTCGGAGGAATTCGCGCGGCGACCTGCCTAGATCTGGACCGCAAAGCTGCAGCGCACCAGCGCTTTCCCCAGGGTTGCACTTGGAGCCGCCGTTTCTCTGCAGGGCCCAGAAAGTGTCGGCGCGCTACCCCAAGACACGTGCGTTTCCCAGGGGCCCAAACACGCCTGACCAAGCCGCCCTTGGCAACCTCGTCCGCCCCCTCCAGAGCACGCGGGAGCCGAAGAGCCCCCAAGACGGGCGGAGGGCCCGCCTGCCTCCCTCCCTCTGCTCGCTTCCCGAAGCAGAGCCGGGGCGCACTTACAGGTAGGAAGTGAAGACACTGAGGTTGGAGGGCAGCTCCGAAAGCCCCAGGTCGGAGCAGTCCACCCTGAGCAGCATCCTGCCGTCCGGCTCGCACTGACAGTGCGCGGGGCACCCCCGCAGCAGCGTGCCGGGCCTCGGCGAGCCGCCCCCGGCCGCCAGCTGCAGCAGGACCGGCAAGGACAGGAGAACGCCGACCGAGGAGGTGTCCATGGTGCCCGGGCAGCGGGACCTCGGCGGCGAGAGGGGAGGGTCGGCCGGGCTGCAGACCGTGGCGCGCCAGGCGCAGCTCGGCGGGTTTCTGCGGCTCCGCGGGCGCGGGCAGCGCGTGGCCGCCAAGGAGAAGCGCCGCGGGGCCCGGCCGGGTCCCTGCCGCCGCGCGGGGTCCAGGAGCGGCCCTGGCTGCAGCCGCTGCAGGGGCCGTGAGCGCTGCTGCTGCCGGCGGCCTGCTCGGTGCGGAGCAGCATCTCCGCTCGCACGCTCCTGTTTTAAAGCGCTCCAGCCCGAATCGCGCGCCCGGTGACGTCAGCGCAGCCGGGCCGCCTGGCGGCCCCCGCCCGGCCCCGCGGCCCTCCTCCGACCCCCACCCTCCCTCCCCGGCTCCGCGGCGGGAGGCGGCTGGCGGCGCGAGGTGCAGCAGAGTCCTCAGCGCTCCGGCTCTGCCCACCGGCGCGGATCCCGGCGCTCCGCACCTCGTGAGGGACCCGGGACCCTGCTCCCTCCCGACCCCGGCTGCCTCCGTTCTCTCTGGCTTGCGGGCCTCCAGGAGCCGAGAGCCGAAAGGGACCTGCTTCAGACGAGTACAGACGGACACGCAGGGGCCGAAGGATGCTGCACGCTTCCCCAGAGCCCACTTCCGAGAATGGAGGGGCTACATGGGGTACCTAAGGGGGAAAAAGGAAAAAAAAAAAATCCAATCCAGAAAAATAGTCACACTAACGGGGTAAGGAGGCAAGCGACTCCAGGCAAAAGATGGGTGACCTTTTTGATCCTTAACTCAAGCCGCCCGATCTGGCTCGCCTTTTGCCCTAAAATCGAAACGCTGGGCTAATCGCTAAATAAATACAGCTCGTAAGCAAGCACTCCAATGTTGTCTAACCCATGGGGTTAGATGTGCAAGTGACTTTTTAAAAAAGTGATTTGGGATCCTCTGGAAGTCACCTTTAGTGACGCAATGCGGGACAGATGTTTGCTTTTGTTCGGCTGCCTTTTCATCCTAAAATGTCCCAGGGTTTTCTAAATAAGTGCAGTCCCACCCAGATGTGAGAACCATTGTCAGAGCAAATTGCGACCTCTCGTACTCTTCAAAAGCGACCTGCAGTGAACCTGCGGGGGCCAGGAGGACAAGGACGCAGGGCTTTCCTGGGGGAAGGCCTCGGTGCAGAAGCGATCGACGTCTGCAGACCCCAGTGAGTGGCTGAAAAATTTACGGCCCAAGCCTGCCACTTCAACTCACAAAAATGCACAGTTTTCACTCTGGGCACAATGCCTGCTGGTTTCATGAAGAGGGAGAACGCTTATGGCTTTGAAGGCCTCTCAGCCTTCTTCCACTTAGTTCATCCTGCTGAGTTTCCCATATAAACTTCTGAATTTTACAGCTGGAAAGATTTTGTCGTTGTGTGTATTTACTCTCCTTTGTTTAAGAAGTGGTCCGCAAACCTGGCTGACGTCCTGTGGAACTTTAAAAAATATCTAGATTCCTGGACCTAAGTCAGTATTCTGAACATGCTCTTTTCTATCATGAATCCCATCATTAGCGAGTTCTTGAGTCCTTGGATTGGATGGAAGGAGAGAGTGGCTAAGCTTTGTATATACCCCATCCTCTTCATTTTGCAAATAAAGACATTGCAGCCCAGAGATTTGGGAACATTTGACAGTGGCTGCTGAAAACTGTGAGTGAACCCTGGTTTTGGGATATCAGTGCAGGGCCTCCTTCTTTCTTGGTCCTTCACTTGTCTCTTTGCACATCATGACCACTACCGTACCTCTGCTTATTTTTTTTTTTTAATTTTATATTGGAGTATAGCTGATTAACAATGCTGTGATAGATCTTCTTTATCCAGTCCGCCTTTGCTAATTTTTTTATTCTTGCTTCTCCTAGCCATTCCTGCCACATTTATCGAATGCCTACTGATTACTCATTTTCTTTCTCTTTAAAAAAACTTAGCCCCAGATTACTTATTTTGTAAGAAAGCAATTCAAGACTTACTTTTTCTGTAAAACCTTCTGTAACCATAGTCTATATTAGTCATCAAGCAACAAATCTTTGTAGAACAGCTACAGTTGTAATACAACAGTGGCCCAGTTACCTCTCTTCCATGGAGCTTGCAGTCTAAGGAAGATCACAGACTCTGCACAGAAATTCTAGGAATCTCATTGAAAGTGTATCTTCTAAATATCACACAACTGAGCCCTAAAATTTTCTTGAATGCATATGTGTTTTGCTTTCCCAACTTTATTGTGATAGCTTTGGAGACAGGGACTAGGGCACTTGTCTTTATGCGGAGGACCCCTACAATGGACTCACTGTATCAATGGAATCAGTGGAAACTTAACCGATTTTTACTGACTGACTGATTTATCAATGTAGGCATCCAAATATGATCGTGTCCACCATCTTGCTAAGGGTTTTTGTCAATAGTTTCTACGACTTCAGGGTTCCAAAAAGACTATAGCACTTTGGTCACCGAATGAATCAGGTAGAACTAGATTTGAATCTAGATTCTGACAGTATGACCGGAAGCACAGAATGAGCCTGTATCAGTCTCTGTAAAGAAGGATTATTATTCACCTACAGAGTTCTAAACATGGAAATGTCTGAAACTTGGCCTAGAGCAAATTTCCCACCTGTGTCTGTGCCTTTCCTCTTCTGTTCAGGGATTGAAGCTCGTTAACAAATTTATGTAAAGCAGAGGGATTTCTGACTCAGTTACAAAGGGGAAAGACAGGTATTCTGGAAGAAGCCAGGTGTAATGAACATTTTTTTTTCTTTTTTTCCACATGCCCAACATTTCTCCTCTTTCTTTTTGGTTAATGCATGCCACACTTTTCCTTTGGGAAACACTTCCCAAACCTTAGGTGACTCTGGTAGAACTGTCGAACATGTGTCCCAGTTTCCTGCCCCTGGGGTAAGTATATGACCCCAGCAGAGCAGTCTGAATCCATCTGAGGGCTTGTCATGAACCCTGGGATGAGAGGCTCTTTTCTGGCTTCATGAATTCAGGACAAGGAAGCCTGGAGCTCGAGAGCTCACCACAAAGTGAACATCAGCTTTAGTGAGGAGAAAAGCAAAATCCTAAGGTCCTCTTTTGAATGTCTGATTTTAAAGCTGTTACTACACCATCACCTCCCAATTGGATGAACCAGTCAATTTTATTTTGTTTGTTAAGGTAACGAGTAAGGATTTTTCTGTGATCACTTGCAATCAGAGATGCTTAGTAAAGACATAAAAGTCCAGGAAACATGAATACTTGAGTGTGACCTGATGAAATTCAAGGTCTTGCAGACCTTAAAACGTATGAGTTGAAAATAAGAATAGTTCTTTTAATGGTAATTTTGTTGTCTGAATGCACATGTTAATTACTTTACCTTAGGTAATAAAATGAAAATACAGCAAAGCAGATTCCTGTGTACTACAAAGAAAAAAGAAAGTGCTAGTAAGGCCTCTGGGTAGCAGTTTCTAGTAGTGGACAGGAATACTGGAATGCGTGGCCATGCCCTTCTCCAGGGGATCTTCCCTACCCAGGGATCAAACTCAAACTCATATCCTCTACATCTCCTGCAGCGGCAGGTGGATTCTTTCCTACTAGCTCCACCTGGGAAGCCCCTGTACCCTTTCCCAAATCCTCCGGAAATTCTAAACATACAGAGACTTAAGCTGCATAGAATCTTAGACTTGTTTTATTGAGAAAAAAATTCACATATTTTGGTAAAGAAAACAACTAAAGTCTTTTTGGACTGTCACTGGAACCAGTTGGAGCAGAGAATGGTGTGTTTTTATGTGAACAGTAGGGACAAGTATATATTCAACTTTTCCACCTTAATATATATATATATATATATTTCTAGTTTCTCTCAACAACCAGTTACACGCATACATACTGGTGATACATCAGAGGAAAACAACTCCACCCCTTACATGTAATAATGTTAGTAGGGTGAAGTAGGTCCATTTGGTGTTTTGTCTGGGTGAGATGTTTGTATTATTCATGATTTTGGAAGGTATCTGACTGTTAATGAGTTGGTGTGTAATGGGAATATCTCAAGCCAGGACTGTAATCCCTTTGTAGTTCTTAGACTAAGTTCCTAAAGTCAGTTCTGGTAAAGTACAGTCTGGTACGTGTTTCTGGGCTTTCTAAACAGATGATTTCCTAATTCTTTAATCTTTGATAAAAGTCCACAACTAAAAACATTCGTGTACACCACATGAATTACTAATAAGCTTAGTTGAAGCATGCCAGGATAATTTAAGTTAACAGGTAAGTCAATATTTCTTTTACAAGTATAGTGAAATTGTGTTTACACAACTGGTGGGCTATTATGGACTTATTTAACTTGTTTGAAAGAGTATAGAGTCCATTATTTGTCCTGCTCATTTTACATTCATGATATAATCAGGCTTATGCTGAATTTCTTCACTTCCTTTTACCAACAAAGTCTAATTAATTGAGAAAGGAGGGGGATTTAAGAATAAAGATCTATTTTCTTTCAGAATTATTTATTTAGCAAGAAAGCATTCATTCAGCTAATTCATTACTTTGAAGCAGCCTATTATATAATATCAATCGGATCTGTCTTTGATATTATCCAACATAAAGGAAACCTTTAAATATATCCACATGTTCACAACATGCTAAAAGAAAGGACAGTGGTACATGGTGTTATAATTCTGTAGCTCATTTTGATTTCCTTGTTTTATTTCGAGTGTGACAGTGAACACAGTCTGCTGTGTGGGCCATCTACTTTCTGGGAACATGTGTCCAAACTCACATGTAAACCAGGAGGAGGTTTTCTTTTCAAACTAAGAATCAGATTAATGAGGAAAAATAATAAAACACAATTAAATGATTTTCTTGTTTATTCCTATGCTTTTAAAATTCTGCTGAATATCCCCTTAGTATACGGAGAAGGCAATGGCACCCCACTCTAGCACTCTTGCCTGGAAAATCCCATGGATGGAGAAGCCTGGTGGGCTGCAGTCCATGGGGTCGCTAAGTCGGACACGACTGAGCGACTTCACTTTCAGCTTTCGCTTTCATGCATTGGAGAAGGAAATGGCAACCCACTCCAGTGTTCTTGCCTGGAAAATCCCACGGACAGGGGAGCCTGGTGGGCTGCCATCTATGGGGTCGCAGAGTCGGACACGACTGAAGTGACTTAGCAATAGCAATAGCAATCCCCTTAGTATACAGACAGACTCTTCCTTATACCCATCGTGATGACTCTTTTTATGATTTCTTTAGAACTACACTTTTAGAATTTTTAACCATCTGTCATGTCCACATGCTCAGACAGAGCCCACACCATGCTTCCAAATGATGAGATCCTGGCAGGTTTCCATTGGCAGAGATGCCTCTCCCAAGGCCTCATGCTAGAGTATATTCAGATCTCTGTTCTCTCAACTGCAATTCTGAAACCCAGTGAGCTCTGCAAAAGGAAAGGTTTTCCGAAACAAATTTGGTAGCACAGTGTGAATGGAACTGATGAATTTGTTTATATTTTTTTCCCCCATTTCATGTTATTATTTGCTAAGTTTGCTGCAGAAATGTTGATGTGGTTGATTGCAGGCTGCTTCTTCAGACTCGAGTGGGTTTTTATATAATACATGGGGCCATTGTTCTAAATATTTTAGACAATGTATGGACTATTATTCTCAATTTTAAAATCACCCCATATTCTGCATTTACAGCATCTGTGACCTTGAGATTTTTGGCAAAGGGATTATATACCTATAAATCATCAATAAACTTTGCAATAATCATCTCATAAATAATTTTTAGAAGAAAGACAGGAAAGAGGAGCATTGGATGAGGCAAAGGTAGGAAGTTCCATTGCAAGTAAAACCCAAAGCGAAGTGGTCAGCTCAGGTGAGTGAGCACTTGTTACTGGACATGTCCCCCTTTGCAGAGTACAGGGCACAGCTTCCTGTTTCTTCCTCTGGGTACACATGTAGCTGGTAGAGACCAGTCTATATATTAGGAGCTCTCTGTCTCTCAAACACTAGAGGATTAATAACGATTGGGAAAAACATTTCGGGAAAGAAAAACCAGAGGTGATGAACAGATAGTAATAGTAAAAAGTAAGAAGGAATTGTTTAGCTCACTTAGAAGAACAAATTTATGGGTTTTATTTCATGGACATGTCAAATTTACAGAGGAAAGTAAACAAATTCAGAGCACGCTATTTCCCCAAATGCTTTATTTTGATAAGTCTAGTGCATTTTAATTGAGTACACATAGTAGCATTTCACCGCAGTTACAGTCTCATAAAGCAGGGCAAATTATATTGCACAAACTTTGTGGCTCAAGTCAATGAGTCATAATAAAACATTGCCCAGATTGCTACCATTAAAATTTACAGAAACTTTTTGTTGAGTGCTGTTAGGTTTGTGGATTAATAAAAGAGCCTGTTTATTTTAATTTTTCTTTAACAAGGACTAAGATTTTGATTGTAAGTTTCATTGACTTTTCTCCTTTTGCATAGATTTTAGATTGTACTTGGCAGAAAAAAATCTCATTGCAGCTTTAAAAATATATTAATATACTAAAGACATTTTCTAAGAGGTGATCCCTGTCTTTTTCTTGCCATCCCTCACTCTCCTTTGTTCACATTCTTTCTGTTTTTCCCTACTCCCATCTTCTCTAACTTCGCACCAGGGTCTCTGGGAGTGGGTGGAATGGTGTGCAGGTCATTGGCTAGGTCACCAATGAGAAGGGTCACAGGACATGGCAGCAGAGCATAGGTTTTGAGTCCTCACAGGCCAGGGTTCAGATCTCTGCTCTGTCATTTACAAGCTGTGGGATTTGGAGCCACTTCACCTGTGAGCCTAGTTTCTTCGTCTGCAAGATGAGGACAGTTGTACCATGTCTGCAGAGCTTGCTAGCAAATGAGACCTGATGTATTACAGGGCCTCCCATGCAGTGAACACTTAATATATGGTAATAATAAGGAGCTTTCCATTCTTTTCTTGAGGTTTTCCTTGAGAAAATTTGTTCAACTCTATGGAGCTAGGAGGATTGAAACAGGCAAATAGACTTTTCACTTTTTTCTTTTGCTAATGACATGGTACTTTGAACATTTACTGTGGTTTCACAGGAAAGTAGAGAGTTTCATAAAATTTTGAGATTACCTTGGTTAGGGACATTTGCTAGTAAAATAGTCTGAGTTACATTTATTAGGCCTCAGTTTCTACTTTTAATAAATCCTCAATTCCCAGTTTTAATTGTAGCTGTTGTTCATTTGCTAAGTAGTGCCCAGCTCTTTGCGACCCCATGAACTGCAGCACACCAGGCTTCCCTGTCCTTCACTATCTCCCATGGTTTGCTCAAACTCATGTCCATTGAGTTGGTGGTGCTATCTAACCATCTTAACCTCTGCCATCCCCTTCTCCTCTTGCCTTCAATCCTTCCCAGCATCAGGGTCTTTTCCAATGAGATGGCTCTTCTCATCAGGTGGTCAAAGTACTGGAGCTTCAGCTTCAGCATCAGTCCTTCCAATGAATATTCAGGGTTAATTTTCTTTAGTATTGACTGGTTTGATCTTCTTGTAGTCCAAGGAACTCTCAAGAGTCTTCTCCAGCACCCCAGTTCAAAGGCATCAGTTCTTCAGCACTCGGCCTTCCTTATGGTGCAACTCTCACATTGGTACATGACTACTGGAAAATTATTAGTTTTAATTAGAATGTGTTTATCTGCAGACATCTACTGCACATTCAATAGATGCCAAGCACTGGAAACATGGGGATAAATGCATATGGTGCCTGCTTTCAAGGAATTCACCACTGAGTTGAGAAGACAGACATGGAAAACAGATAAGTAAAATGCAGGATAATAACAGGGATAAAAAAAATGCTCTTAGAGTAATAAGGAGGGAGGAACTAACTCTGCCTCACAGAAAGGCTTCATAGGAAAGGTGATGTCTGAAGCAAGTTCCTGAAGGTTCAACAAGAGTTTGTTAGGGAAGAAGAGTGAAGGGCCATCCCTCGGAGTTTGATGAGGACAAAAGGTAATTCTTAGATGGTGATTAGCCTGGCTCTAGTTTAGGGTGAAGATATGTAAGCTTGGGAAACTGGCAGAAAGAGATGCTGGAAAGACACACTAAGACAGAGAGATTGTGGAAAAGGTGTGATGTGCCATCTTATTATGCTTGGGCTTGATCCTGGGTACAACAGGGGACCAGGGCGTCTTTAAGCAGGGGAATGATGCTGTCTCATTTTATCTTTGGAAAGAGAGGAACTTTAAAGTCAGCACAGAGCACTGTGAGAGCAGGAGTCAGAAGCTACAACTGATTTGAGTATATGCAGATTTGAGCAAGAGGTGACAAACACCACAATCAGCGTGGAGCACTGGACATGGCAAAGAAGTAGCTGTTAGGTTCCTGAGATATTTCAGGGGCAGAATCGGCAGAACTTGGTGTCTGTGGTACCTAGAGGAAATGGAATTCTTGTAGTGTCTTTGTGGCTTTCAGCCTTGGAGACTATGTAGAAGATAATTATTTACCAAAAAAATATTTTTTACCATTTTTGAGTCTTTATTTGTGCCAAGTGCTGTGCTAAATTACTTTAATGCATCTCATAAAATTTATTCCTCTCAACAACTAATAAGGTAAATATAAGGATCCTCTTTTAAACAAATAAGGAAAGTGAGGTTCAGAGAAATTAAATAACTTTCCAAAATCTCTTTGCAAGTAATTGACAAAGTTGACATTGTATCTATGGCCTGCTGCTGCTGCTGCTAAGTCGCTTCAGTTGTGTCTGACTCTGTGCAACCCCATAGATGGCAGCCCACCTTACTTGGGCCTATTGGACTCCAAAACTACACTTTTAAGCCCTGGAAGAGGATCAGGTTTTGAAAAGAAGATAATAAATTTAATTTTGGGGCATGTCAGGTTTGCAGTTGAGAAAAATTTTCAAAAGGGTGTTGACTATAACATGAACTTTTGCAGATTTATATCTTTCTTGATGTAGAGTCTTTGATATGAGCCAGAGATAAATTCATTCTTGATCACAGGCTTAATGCAGAGGCCTCTGTGTTTGTGTTGCTCTCTTTCATTGATAGATCAGATGCAAGGCTCAGAAAACCCCAGACTTAGGAGCTGTGATAATATCCTAATCAATTGTGATGGCAAATGTTTTCGGCAAGTGATTTCAAAGGTTCTCTATTCTACTTGAACCTTTCCCAGTCACATTATGGCTGAAATTTGGTGCATTTTGAAGATGTAGATGCCTTTCCCCCTTCTGTGAATAATATTACCTAGGTAATTTTTAAAAATTTCCTTTCGTAAACTCTCATTTTTCTTGATCCTTTTTGTATCATCAGGCCATAATGTATTAACCTAAAGCATTCTATGGGCTTCTCTGGTGGCCCAGTGGTAGAGAATCTGCCTGCAACACAGGAGACACAAGAGACACAGGTTCAATCCCTGGATCAGGAGGATCCCCTGGAGGACAGAATGGCAACCTACTCCAGTATTCTTGCCGGGAAAATCCTGTGGACAGAGGAGCTTGGTGGGCTCCAGTCCATAAGGCTGCAAAGTCAGACACAACTGAAGCAACTGAGCAAGAACAAGGCATTCTATAAATGCTTCTCTGCTGGGTCAGTTACAAGAGAAATACAAAATAGCTGTAGAAATATTGAAAATAAACAATTATAGAACAAAACTAAAACCTGTCTCTTGAAGACAAGAGCTGTTAACATTTTATCTATTTCATTTCAGTGTTCTAATTGCATATATACTTTTTACCAAATTGTGGTAGTTTTCCACTTATAATGGGAAAATATTATCTTCCATTAATACTATTTGTTAACACTAGCTTTTTTTTTTTTTTTTTGGTCTTCATGATAGTTAATTCTCTCCATCCCACAGGAGAGGAAATTGATATTCAACTTGAAAAACTTCCCTAAGTATGACCCTGTTCAATATACACTTTGTGACCTCTCAGTTTGGCAAGGAGACTTCAAGATTTAGACAAAGAACTGTAATAGAATGCAGTGTATGGGAAGTCTGTTAGAAGTTCAGAGGTGATAGGAGTTTGGAGGCAGGAGGGATATGTCTGGCTATTCATAGAATCAGGGAAGGCTTTATGGAGCAGACTGCATCTGAGATGGATCTTAGAGGAAGGGTAGTAATTTGACATTGGAGAAAGACATTCTAAAGCAGGGAACAGTATAAACAAAGGGATGGGGGCAGAAAATCTTAGCACCTATTTGGGAAATTGTGATTAATTCAATTTGTTTTACTTTTGGGCTTTAGAAAGTTCTTTGTGCAAAGCTATAAAACTGAAAGTTAGAAGAGGACTGAAGTTCAGATGCTTTGTAGATGGATGGGTAGGAAAGGAATTATGCCTTAGGAAGCTAACTTTGGCTTCAGGGCGTGGGGCCAACTGAAGGGAGAAGGTGGCAGAAAGACTACCAATTCAATGTATACTTACTGGGCTCTATTGCAGGCTGGGTATTCCAGCTAGAAGAATACAACAAAGTATCCAAGCTGATTGGTTGGGAGTAAGGTGGTGCTATTAGAAAAATGAGCAAATTTGGGAAAGAAGAGTCCAGATTTATGTCTTTTGAGTTTGGGTGGCCCAGGGTATTCAGGTTGGTGCTTCAGAGAGGGGAGGGCTGGATAATTCTCATATTATATTTGAGAATTCTAGTTGATGGGATGGTCATGGCTGAGACTGATATTGAAAAGTGATGGATATCAGTATGGTAATTGGGGAAATTATGGAGGAAGTAATGGTAGATAAATATCTTAAATTTACTGACTATCCATCAGGCAATGTTCTAAGCATTTTACAAGCTTTATCTCATTTAATCCTCAGAACAACCCTGTGAGATAGATGCTGTTTGCTTCTCCACTTTGTAGATATTCCATATTACTTGGAGATGTGGGTTAAGTTCCAGATGACTGCAATAAAGTAAGTCACACAAATTTTTTGGTTTCCCAGTATATAAAAATTATGTTTATATCATACTATAGTCTATGAAATGTGCAATAACATCATGTCTAAAAAGCTGATGTACATACCTTAATCAAAAAATACTTTATTGCTAAAAGATGGTAACCATCATCTGAATCTTTAGTGATTCATAATCTTTTTGCTGGTGGAGGATCTTGTCTCAGTGTTGATGGCTTCTGACTGATCAGGATGGTTTTGCTGAAGGTTGGCATGGCTGTGGAAATTTCTTAAAATAAGACAACAGTGAAGTTTGAAGCATCAATTGTCTCCTCCTTTCACAAACAATTTCGCTGTAGCTTGTATTGTTGTTTGCTTATAGCATTTACCCACAAGTAAAGCTTCTTTCAAAAACCAGGATAAATCCTCTCAGATCCTGCTGTTGCTTTGCCAACTAGATTTATGTAATATTCTAAATCCTGTGTTGATTAACAATCAAGTTCACCTTCTCAAATGGGCATGGTTGATACACCCAAAACAACCACAAGAGTAACATCAAAGATCTCTAATTAAATATCACCATAACAAACACAACAATAATGAAAAAGTTTGAGATATTGCAAGGATTACCAAAATGTGATACAGAGACATGAAGTGAGCAAGTGCTGTAGGAACAACAGTGCTGATAGACTGGCTTGACACAGAGTTGCCACAAACCTTCATTTTTAAGAAAAAAAAAAAGGTAATATCTGCAAAGTGTAATGAAACGAGATATACCTGTGTAGATGGGGAGGCTGGGTCTCAAGATCACACAGCTGGCGAATGTTCGATCTGGGATTGACCTGTAGCAAGCTGACCCTGAGCCTGTGTAGTCAAGCTCTTCTTTACCCCTGGCCTGGGAAGATTCCACGCGTTGTGCAGCAACTAAGCACCACCACTGGTGAAGCCTGCATGTCCCAGAGCCTGTGCTCTGCAACAAGATAAGCCGTCTCAGTGAGGCGCCTGCGCGCACCGCAACTGGAGAGAAGCCGCCATTTGCTGCAACGGGAAAAAGCCTGCACACAGCAACGAAGACCCAGGGCATCAAAAAAATAAATAAGTCTTAAAAAAAAAAAAAAAAAAAGAAAGAAAAGGGGCATTGAAAGAAAGCCCAGAGAGGCTGCTACCAGGAGACTGTGTAGCACAGAGTCAAACACTGTAGGCACATGTGTTGACATCATTGTGGGTAGGAAGCCGATGTCAGGGAAACACTGAGGCTGCATCTCTGTGATTGGAAGCATTGTTTGGTTCAGTGGCTTAGCCAGAAAGACTATTCAGGAGAAATATGGTTATTGAGCAATTGCTACCTGGTTGGTTAATCACGGTCTGTGTCTACATTTACATATTCTTAGTTTTCAACACTAAGGCTAATCACTTATCAAGGGGAATTTGACATAACCTCACTGTCTAATCATTTTGAATAGCTCGGGGAATAACTCATTTGCAGGAGAGAAAAGTCTGAGTCATATGCTTTTTGTTGAAAAGAAATATGTTTACTAATTTAGAGTATGGACAAAAAAGAAAGCTACAACTGGAAATGGGTTTAACAAAATTGCATTGAATTAAGCACATGCCTGAAGGAAGGTTACAGATGACTTATAATTATTATTTCAGTGGTTTTACGGGTAAATTTGCAATTCCAAAACCACCTTCCTTAAGGCTCTCCTCTTAATCTAGTTCAATAAGAATTTATTGACTATTATTACAGATTTAAGCTGTGCCAGGCACCAAGAGTGCTATAAAAGGGATATTTACTTATTTATTGAATAAACATTTACTGAGAAGTTACTGGGTCTGGCACTGTATTTGGTGCTGAGGTTAGAGTGGTGAGTAATGTGGAAACGATCCCTGACCTCCTGGAGCTTATGGTCTAGTGGGAATGACAGACATTGATTAAAAACAGACACACCACAAATAAAAATTTGTTTACAAACTGACCTGAGAGCCGTGAATGATCTTTTCGGGAAACAGGACTTATCAATGAGAGAATAAGATAAAATGACAAGCAAAAATTAGCAACCTTGTCCAGAATGATTTTTATGCTATTAATTTATTTAGTAAACTCTCTTTTCATAGACAGATGAAGTAAACACTATTCCAAACACTAACAACGTTATTATCCTTCTCATTTAGGAGGACAGTTTTACTTTCATTCACCTTTTTCCTTTAGGCATTTTTTATCTCTATTTTTCCTTTGCTTGTAAAGCTGTACAATTGTGGTAGCTTTTTGGCTGAAGGTTCATTCATGCTAGTGACAAACAAAAACAGTGGAGGAGGGGGTCATATTAGTAAGGTCTTTAGCACCTCAATTTCGGGGGTGCTTTGAATGTTGTAAAACTGTGTGTCATGGAGACAGGTGGGTATGTGAAGTAGCTGAACTTCCTCAGATACTTACTGTCTCTTAGAAGCAAGACCAATATTTTCTTCAATGTTAAAAAATGTCTTGAGTGACTGCTTCATTGCCAAGTCCCCGTGGACAGTCAATTGTTGATCGACATTAATGTTGACTTCTAATGTTGGCTGGTGCTCTGTATTTGTCTACATAAGAAACGTCAGAAGGGATTGTGCTTTTCCATGAAACCAAACCTGTGAGAATCTGCTTTTCATTTTATTTCCAAATGCTTTTCAACCTTCCCACTGAGCTTGTGTTCATAGCCCAGAACAGAACATGTGGCAAAAATCTGGCAAATCTTTTTCAGAGGAAGAGGTGTCTTAGTTACAAAGAAAGAAAAGTGAATATCATGGACTTTGGAAATGGAGAAAAACTAAGAGAAGAGATCATTTTGAAAAGAAAAAAAAGAACCTAGCTTATTCTGACGTATAAATGGAAAGTATAATATGATTTCTAAAATTAACTTGTCTTTTCTTAGAAACTATCAAGATAGGCAACTTTTTTCACTAAAAGTCATTTAAAATGTAGAAGTTTTTGTTTATTTTACATAATGTGGATAAGACAAAGAAATTTTTTAAAAGTTATAGAAAGTCTGTGGTGGAAAAGTATTAAAAAAGAGTAGTTCTTTAAGTGGTAAATTTAGAATAGTAAAGGAAAACATTTATTGTAGTAATAATATTTAGTTACTGTCTCTGACTAGTAGACCATCAGTCCTTTTGTCGATTGACTGGCTATTGCTCTAAGATGACTTTTTTTTTTTTTTTATACTTTACAATACTGTGTTGGTTTTGCCATACATCAACATGAATCTGCCACGGCTGTACACGAGTTCTCAATCCTGAACCCCCCTCCCTTCTCCCTCCCCATACCATCTCTCTGGGTCATCCCAGTGCACCAGCCCCAGGCATCCTGTATCCTGCATCGAACCTAGACTGGCAACTCGTTTCTTACATGATATTATACATGTTTCAATGCCATTCTCCCAAATCATCCCACCTTCTCCCTCTCCCACAGAATCCATAAGTCTGTTCTATATATCTGTGTCTCTTTTGCTGTCTCACATTCATGGTTATCGTTACCATCTTTCTAAATTCCATATATATGTGTTAGTATACTGTATTGGTGTTTTTCTTTCTGACTTACTTCACTCTGTATAATCGGCTCCAGTTTCATCCACCTCATCGGAACTGATTCAAATGTATTCTTTTTAATGGCTGAGTAATACTTCATTGTGTATATGTACCACAGCTTTGTTATCCATTCATCTGCTGATGGACATCTAGGTTGCTTCCATGTCCTGGCTATTATAAACAGTGCTGCGATGGACATTGGGGTACACGTGTCTCTTTCAATTCTGGTTTCCTTGGTGTGTATGCCCAGCCTTGGGATTGCTGGGTCATAAGGCAGTTCTATTTCCAGTTTTTTAAGGAATCTCCACACTGTTCTCCATAGTGGCTGTAGTAGTTTGCATTCCCACCAACAGTGTAAGAGGGTTCCCTTTTCTCCACACCCTCTCCAGCATTTATTGCATGTAGACTTTTGGATTGCAGCCATTCTGACTGGCCTGAAATGGTACCTCATTGTGGTTTTGATTTGTATTTCTCTGATAATGAGTGATGTTGAGCATCTTTTCATGTGTTTGTTAGCCACCTGTATGTCTTCTTTGGAGAAATGTCCATAGGTGTGTGGATTTATCTCTGGGCTTTCTATTTTGTTCCATTGATCTATATTTCTGTCTTTGTGCCAGTACCATACTCTCTTGATGACTGTGGCTTTGTAGTAGAGCCTGAAGTCAGGCAGGTTGATTCTTCCAGTTCCGTTCTTCTTTCTCAAGATTGCTTTGGCCTTTCGAAGTTTTTTGTATTTCCATACAAATTATGAAATTATTTGTTCTAGTTCTGTGAAAAATACTGCTGGTAGCTTGATAAGGATTGCATTGAATCTGTAGATTGCTTTGGGTAGTATACTCATTTTCACTATATTGATTCTTCCGATCCATGAACATGGTATATTTCTCCATCTATTAGTGTCCCCTTTGATTTCTTTCACCAGTGTTTTATAGTTTTCTATATATAGGTCTTTAGTTTCTTTAGGTAGATATATTCCTAAGTATTTTATTCGTTTCGTTGCAATGGCGAATGGAATTGTTTCCTTAATTTCTTTTTCTACTTTCTCATTATTAGTGTATAGGAATGCAAGGGATTTCTGAGTGTTGATTTTATATCCTGCAACTTTACTATATTCATTAATTAGCTCTAGTAATTTTCTGGTGGAGTCTTTAGGGTTTTCTATGTAGAGAATCATGTCATCTGCAAACAGTGAGAGTTTTACTTCTTCTTTTCCAATTTGGATTCCTTTTATTTCTTTTCCTGCTCTGATTGCTGTGGCCAAAACTTCCAGAACTATGTTGAATAGTAGCAGTGAAAGTGGGCACCCTTGTCTTGTTCCTGACTTTAGGGGAAATGCTTTCAATTTTTCACCATTGAGGATAATGTTTGCTGTGGGTTTGTCATATATAGCTTTTATTATGTTGAGGTATGTTCTTTCTATTCCTGCTTTCTGGAGAGTTTTTATCATAAATGGATGTTGAATTTTGTCAAAGGCTTTCTCTGCATCTATTGAGATAATCATATGGCTTTTATTTTTCAATTTGTTAATGTGGTGAATTACATTGATTGATTTGCAGATATTGAAAAATCCTTGCATCCCTGGGATAAAGCCCACTTGGTCATGATGTATGATCTTTTTAATGTGTTATTGGATTCTGATTGCTAGAATTTTGTGGAGGATTTTTGCATCTATGTTCATCAGTGATATTGGCCTGTAGTTTTCTTTTTTTGTGGCATCTTTGTCAGGTTTTGGTATTAGGGTGATAGTGGCCTCATAGAATGAGTTTGGTAGTTTACCTTCCTCTGCAATTTTCTGGAAGAGTTTGAGTAGGATAGGTGTTAGCGCTTCTCTAAATTTTTGGTAGAATTCAGCTGTGAAGCCGTCTGGACCTGGGCTTTTGTTTGCTGGAAGATTTCTGATTACAGTTTCAATTTCCGTGCTTGTGATGAGTCTATTAAGATTTTCTATTTCTTCCTGGTTCAGTTTTGGAAAGTTGTACTTTTCTAAGAATTTGTCCATTTCTTCCATGTTGTCCATTTTATTGGCATATAATTGCTGATAGTAGTCTCTTATGATCCTTTGTATTTCTATGTTGTCTGTTGTGATCTCTCCATTTTCATTTCTAATTTTATTGATTTGATTTTTCTCCCTTTGTTTCTTGATGAGCCTGGCTAAAGGTTTGTCAATTTTATTTATCCTTTCAAAGAACCAGCTTTTCGCTTTGTTGATTTTTGCTATGGTCTCTTTTGTTTCTTTTGCATTTATTTCTGCCCTAATTTTTAAGATTTCTTTCCTTCTGCTAACCCTGGGGTTATCCATTTCTTCCTTTTCTAGTTGCTTTAGGTGTAGAGTTAGGTTATTTATTTGACTTTTTTCTTGTTTCTTGAGGTATGCCTGTATTGCTATGAACTTTCCTCTTAGCACTGCTTTTATAGTGTCCCACAGGTTTTGGGTTGTTGTGTTTTCATTTTCATTCATTTCTATGCATATTTTGATTTCTTCTATGATTTGTTGGTTATTCAGAAGCGTGTTGTTCAGCCTCCATATGCTGGAATTTTTAATAGTTTTTTTTTCTGTAATTGAGATCTAATCTTAATGCATTATGGTCAGAAAAGATGCTTGGAATGATTTCAATTTTTTTTTTTAATCTATCAAGGTTAGATTTATGGCCCAGGATGTGATCTATCCTGGAGAAGGTTCTGTGTACACTTAGGAAAAAGATGAAATTCATTGTTTTGGCGTGAAATGTCCTATAGATTTCAATTAGGTCTAACTGGTCTATTGTATCATTTAAAGTTTGCGTTTCTTTGTTAATTTTCTGTTTAGTTGATCTATCCATAGGTGTGAGTGGGGTATTAAAGTCTCCCACTATTATTGTGTTGTTGTTAATTTCCCCTTTCATACTTGTTAGCATTTGTCTTAATATTGTGGTGCTCCTATGTTGGGTGCATATATATTTATAATTGTTGTATCTTCTTCTTGGATTGATCCTTTGATCATTATGTAGTGTCCTTCTTTGTCTGTTTTCACAGCCTTTGTTTTAAAGTCTATTTTATCGGATATGAGTACTGCTACTCCTGCTTTCTTTTGGTCTCTGTTTGCGTGGAATATCTTTTTTCCAGCCCTTCACTTTCAGTCCGTATGTGTCCTTTGTTTTGAGGTGGGTCTCTTGTAGGCAATGTATATAGGGGTCTTGTTTTTGTATCCATTCAGCCAGTCTTTGTCTTTTGGTTGGGGCATTTAACCCATTTACGTTTAAGGTAATTATTGACAAGTATGATCCCATTGCCATTTACTTTATTGTTTTGGGTTAGGGATTATACACCCTTTTTGTTTTTCCTGTCTAGAGAATATCCTTTAGCATTTGTTGGAGAGCTGGTTTGGTGGTGCTGAATTCTCTCAGCTTTTGCTTGTCTGTAAAGCTTTTGATTTCTCCTTCATATTTGAATGAGATCCTTGCTGGGTACAGTAATCTGGGCTGTAGGTTATTTTCTTTCATCACTTTAAATATGTCTTGCCATTCCCTCCTGGCCTGAAGAGTTTCTATTGAAAGATCTGCAGTTATCCTTATGGGAATCCCCTTGTGTGTTATTTGTTGTTTTTCCCTTGCTGCTTTTAATATTTGTTCTTTGTGTTTGATCTTTGTTAATTTGATTAATATGTGTCTTGGGGTGTTTCACCTTGGGTTTATCCTGTTTGGGACTCTCTGGGTTTCTTTGACTTGGGTGATTATTTCCTTCCCCATTTAAGGGAAGTTTTCAACTATTATCTCCTCAAGTATTTTCTCATGGTCTTTCTTTTTGTCTTCTTCTTCTGGGATCCTATAATTCGAATGTTGGAGCATTTCATATTGTCCTGGAAGTCTCTGAGATTGTCCTCATTTCTTTTAATTCATTTTTCTTTTTTCCTCTCTGATTCATTTATTTCTACCATTCTATCTTCTATTTCATTAATCCTATCTTCTGCCTCCAGAAGTAGCTATTCTACTATTTGTTGCCTCCAGAGTGTTTCTGATCTCATTTATTGCATTATTCATTATATATTGACTCTTCTTTATTTCTTCTAGGTCCTTGTTAACTTCCCTGGTGGCTGAGACAGTAAAGCTTCTGTCTACAATACGGGAGGCCTGGGTTTGATCCCTGGGTTGGGAAGATCCCCTGGAGAAGGAAATGGCCATCCACTCCAGGACTATTGCCTGGAAAATCCCACAGACAGAGGAGCCTGGTTGGCTACAGCCCATGGGGTCGCAAAGAGTCAGACACGACTGAGCAGGTCCTTGTTAAACCTTTCTTGCATCTTCTCAATCCTTGTCTCCAGGCTATTTATCTGTGATTCCATTTTGATTTCAAGATTTTGGATCATTTTCACTATCATTATTCAGAATTCTTTATCAGGTAGATTCCCTATCTCTTCCTCTTTTGTTTGGTTTGGTGGGCATTTCTCCTGTTCCTTTACCTGCTGGGTATTCCTCTGTCTCTTCATCTTGTTTATATTGCTGTGTTTGGGGTGGCCTTTCTGTATTCTGGCAGTTTGTGGAGTTCTCTTTATTGTGGAGTTTCCTCGCTGTGGGTGGGGTTGTATCAGTGACTTGTCAAGGTTTCTTGGTTAGGGAAGCTTGTGTCGGTGTTCTGGTGGGTGGAGCTGGATTTCTTCTCTCTGGAGTGCAATGAAGTGTCCAGTAATGAGTTATGAGATGTCAATGGTTTTGGAGTAACTTTGAGCTGCTTGTATATTGTAGCTCAGGGCTGTGTTCCTGTGTTGCTGGAGAATTTGCATGGTTATGTCTTGCTCTGGAACTTGTTGGCCCTTGGGTGGTCCTTGGTTTCAGTGTAGGTATGGAGGTGTTTGATGAGCTCCTATTGATTAATGTTCCCTGGAGTCAGGAGTTCTCTGATGTTCTCAGGAGTTGGACTTAAGCCTCCTGCTTCTGGATTTCAGTTTTATTTTTACATTAGTCTCAAGACTTCTCCTTCTATACCACACCGTTGATAAAACATTTAGGTTAAAAATGAAAAGATTCTCCACATTGAGGGACACCCAGAGAAGTTCACAGAGTTACATGGAGAAGAGAAGAGGGAGGGGGGAGTTAGAGGTGACTGGAATGAGCTGAGGCGGGATCAAAAGAGGAGAGAGCAAGCTAGCCAGTAATCACTTCCTTATGTGCACTCCACAGTCTGGACTGCTCAGAGATGTTCATGGAGTTATACAGAGAAGAGGAGAGGGAGGAAGGAGACAGAGGTGGCCAGGAAGATAAAAGAGGGGAATGAAAAGGAGAGAGACAGATCCAGCCAGTAATCAGTTCCCTAAGTGTTTCCACCGTCTGGAACACACAGAGATCCACAGAGTTGGGTAGAGAAGAGGAGGGAGAGGGAGGAGACAGAGGCGAGCTGGTGGAGAAAAAGGAGAGTCCAAAGGAGGAAAGAGCAGTCAAGCCAGTAATCTCGCTCTCAAGTAAAAATGGGTACTGAAGATTGGGTTTTTGAAAGTACAAAATTGATAACAAATACCAAAAAGCAAAGATTAAAAATCTAGAGTAGAGGTTGGATTTTCAAAAATACAATATTAAAGAAAAGAAGAAGAAGAAGAAAACAAAGTCACAAGAATTATTATTAAAAAAATGTATGAAGTTTCCTTTAAAAATAGGGTCTTTTTTTTGAAAAGTAATAGTAGGTTATAAAAATGAAAATTAAAGGAGAAATAGAGGACTGAAAAATTTAAAAAAAGTTAAAAAAAAGAAGAAAAAGAAAAGAAGAAAAAACAAACAAACAAAAAAAACCCAAAAAAGAATGATCATAAAAATAGTAAAGATATATTATCTAGGACTTTCTTTGGTGTTGTTGTGGGCAGTGTGGGGTCAGTTCATTTTCGGGTAGTTCCTTGATCCGGCTTATATTTCTCAAGATCTATAGGCCCCTTCCTATGTAGTCGGTACTAACGACAGTTTTAATCTATTGCACCTGTCACTTCCAAGGCGGTTCCCTCTGTTTTAGCTTCTTCTGTTTGCTGGTCTCTTCAGTGTCTGATTTCCGGCCTGACACAAGGGGGGTGGTGGTGGACACTTTTTTTTTAGGTTCACTTGTTGAGTCGCGCTGTGGAGAGGCAGGGATGCTGCAAACAAATAACACTGGCGTGTGTTTGCAGTGTCTCAGCCACACTGGGCCTGCCCCTGCTCACGGTCCACACAGCTCAGGCTCTAGGTTGCTCCACCAGAAACCGTCTGAGGCCAGCCCTGGGCTGCATGCACCTCCCAGGTCTAAGCCGCTCAGGCTCAGGCACTCAGGTAGTCCTCAGAGGCGCAGACTTGGTTGGGCCTGCGTTTTGTGCCCTTCCCAGGTCCGAGTAGCTCAGGTGTTTGGCAAGCGCGGTCGCTGCGACTTATCACCTGTCCTGTCCCTGCTGCTCAGTTTTCTGGGTGTACAGCTGGTGCACCTTCTCAGGCGGATGATGACTGACCAGAACCCCTAGAAGTCTTAGTTAGCAAAGAAGCCTGTTTGCAGTTTGGTAGTTAATGTCTCTCTGGGGCTGCTATTGCCCCCTTCCGGCCCTTCCGGCTCTGGCCGCCTGTCACTGGAGGGGTGCGGTCTGCAGCTGGCTAATTCTGTTCTGTCCTTTGTTCTGTGTGTGTTCCTGGCAGTGTCTTCTGTTAGAGCTTTTCGCATGGTAGCTATCCCACAGTCTAGTTTGCTAACCCAAGTTAGTTCACTCTGGTTACACTTGGGGCATTCGGACCCGATCCTTAAAAAGCCATGCAGCCCGCGCCTCCCTGCCCAGCCCCCGCTTGCTAGTGGCGGATGCAGGCGTCTGCGCTGCTTCTCTGCCGGGAGAGTTACCATTGGGCTCGTAATCTGAGGGTTCTAATTATCTATTTATTTTTCCTCCCTGTTATGTTGCCCTCTGTGCTTCTAAGGCTCGCCACAGACTCAGCAGTGAGAGTGTTTCCTGGTGTTTGGAAACTTCTCCCCTTTTAAGACTCCCTTCCCAGCAGAGAGCTCCCTCCCTACCTCTTTTGTCTCTTTTTTTGTCTTTTATATTTTTTCCTCCCTGTTTTCGAAGACAACGAGCTGCTTTTCTGGGTGCCTGATGTCCTCTGCCGGCGTTCAGAAGTTGTTTTGTGGAATTTACTCAGCGTTGAAATGTTCTTTTGATGAATTTGTGGGGGAGAAAGTGGTCTCCCCGTCCTATTCCTCCGCCATCTTAGGACCGCCCCCTCTAAGATGACTTTTTATAAGAATCAGGATTGCTTGACATTCTAGAGGGTAGTAAAAATCAAAACCAGCCACTAAAACCCCTATAGTGTGATTAGCAAAAAAATTGTGAAGGAATTTCCCATGTCCTGTTATTTCTTCTTCTCTTGGCTATTTCACTTAGGTCCTAGATTCTAAGATGAAAAATGGATAGTTTTCATTTTATTAAAAACTCTTAGGAAAAAGGGGAACTGCTCTCTGACTTCTAATTTAAATTCTTGTGTACATTAACTATAATTCCCCAAAAGTGCTGTTTGGCAAAACACATATTATGTTGTTATGGCAAAGAGAAACAAGGACGGAAATTGTTGAAACAAAAAGAGCAGCATATTACCAAGATTTAAGTAGTGGTATGATGTGTAAACTAAACTTAGTAAGATGCTGTAAAAGGAACATGTTTGCCTGGTGAATTATATTTATCTATGTATGAATATACATTTATGTATATATATACATGTGTACATATATAAATTTATACAGAGTATACACAAACAGAGCATGTTAAGGAGCCAAAAATTATATATGCTACATCATAGATTTTGTTTCATAAACAAGCTGTTAAATTTAAAATTGATCAACTTAAATGCCAAAAGCCTTAAGACTTCAATTATATTTAGGAGGCTAATTTGCACATTCTATCCTTGGCCTTGGAAAACCATCCCTTCATCATTTTCATGTATTCAGTGAATAGTTATTGAGTGCTTGCTATGGCAAGGTGGTGTTCTTGGCTCTGGAGGCACAGCAAACAAACAAAATAGACACAGATTCTTGCAACTAACATCCCAGAGTAAGTTTACATTCTGGAGAAGCAGACAATGAGCAAATTGACATATAGAGAATCAGTATATATAGACTGTGTGTGCATGCATGCTCAGTCGCGTCTGGCTCTTTCTGACCCCATGGACTGAAGCCCTCCAGGCTCCTCTGTCCATGGAATTTTCCAGACAAGAATACTGGAGTGGGTTGCCCTTTTCTTCTCTAGGGGATTTTCCTGACCCAGGGTTTCAATCTGTTTCTCTTGCATCTCCTGCATTGGCAGGCAGATTCTTTACCAGCTGAGCCACCAGGGAAAAGCAGAAAGATAAATAGAATGTCAGGTGGTAATTTTCAAAAATAAGGCAGGAAGAAAGAAGTAGGGAGTGTAAGGGAAGGGAAGGTGAATCGCAGTTTTAAGTAGAATGGCCAGGGGAGGGCTTACTGAGAGGGGCCATCTGGAGAAGACCTGAAGCAGGTAGGAGAGTGGGTCATGCAGGCATCGGTACTTTCTAGGGAGAAGGCCCTTTCTGGGAAGAATAAACAGCATATGCAAGGCCTCTGAGTGAGCAGGGGCAGGCCCACCATGTCTGAGGGACAGAGAGAAGCCCAGCGTGGCTCCAGTGCCCTGAGGCAGAAGCAAGGCTGCTGTAATCTGAGTGATGGTTTGGGCCAGGAAGTGAGGACAAGTGGCTGGATTAGGAGCTGGATGCTGGAGGTGTTCTGAAAACAGAGATGCCAGGATCTGCTGATAGATTAGATATGGGGTTTGTGAATTCAAGGTTTTTGACCTGAGCAACTGGAAGGACTGAAGTTGCCATAATTGAGATGGGAAACGCTGTGGGAAAGAAAAAAAGGTTGGAATTGGACATGTTCCTTTTGAGAGCATATTGTATGTCTAAATGAAACATTGAGTTTGTAGTTGAATATATATGTCTGGCATTCAGAGAAGCATTCTAGACTGGACATTTAAAGCTGACGCTTGTCAGACCGTTGGAGGCATTAAAAGCCACAAGATGTTTTGAGATAGATCATTAAGGCGGTGAGTGCAGATAGAACAGGGAAGAGATCTGAAGAGTGAGCTTGACATACTCTGAAACAACCTTATAAAAGCTCTGCTATAGAGGTTGGGGTACTGAAGTATTAACAGCAAGGTTAGGAAAAAGAATGGCCAGCATGGGAGGAGGAAAATCAGGAGCAAACGGTGTTCTGGAGGTCACAGGAAGAAGATATTTCAAGTGGGAATGAGTGAGCAACAGTGAATATGCTGCTAATAGATTTAAGACGAAGAGGGAGAATTTGTCTGTTGGTTTTGGCATTGCTCAGATCATTTGTAAATCTTAGCAAGAGCAGTTCTGATTGGTAAATAGGAACAGCCTACTTGGGCTGCATTCATTTATCCTATTTGAAACAGAAAAGTAAGTTATCTATGCAAGAATATCTGAGATAAAACACTCAAAACTATTTTTGTGCAAAAGACCTAAAACAGATATGGAGACAAAAAATAACAACTGACATTTATTCAGCACCTACTTGTGCCAGGTACTGTGCCAAAGTGCTTTGGAGGAATGATTTTATCTGACTTTCACAATAAATCTATGAATTAGATGCTATTATCTCCATTTCATGAGTGAGGAAATTCAAGTTTGCCAAGTTTAAGGGACTTTCCTAGTCATGTAACAAGTAAGTGATAGAGCTCAGGTATTGGAAGTATTTTCATAATGCCCTTAAACTGACCGATGATTTTGTTTCTAAGTTGTATCTATTGCTTTTGGAAATTAATGGCCTCATTCTTTACAAACTACTTTTTTCATTTTGTTTATTCCATTTATTTCATGTCTTTATTTTTCCAATATCTAGCACTTCTGCAATACTGAAAATTTATAACCAGTTGCTTTGATAATTGTTTGATTTTTTTCTTGATGCAGAGAATTACCCAAAACATTTCTGTTTATTGAATTTGATTGATATGGTCAATCAATGTTAAATGTTAAAATACTATTGAAAGCCTATATGGGAAAGAATCTATAAAAGAATGGATATATGTATAACTGATTCACTTTACTGTACATATGAAACACACAACATTGTAAATCAACGATACTCCCATAAAAATTAAAAATAAAATAAACCCAGAAATGTTGTTGAAGAGAATGTAATTTTCTAGAATAATGTCCGTTTTTTCCTACAAAAGTTTTATTTTGAGGAACTTGATTAAATTTTTGGAAATACACTCTTTTTTAAAATTGAAGGATTGCTATAGACAATATTATATAAGTTACAGTTATACAGTATAGTAATCACATTCTAAAGGTTATATTCAACTTATAGCTATTATCAAATATTTACTATATTCCCTGTGCTGTACAACATTTCCTTGTAGCTTCTATATATACCTACTAGTTTGTATATTCTTAAAGTAATGATATGGAAAGTAGCTGAGCATTGAATTTGCTCATTTCATGTTTATGACCTCTCTGTGAGATGGATATCATTATTATCTACATTTTATACTCAGGGAACCAGAGGTTTGGGGAAGTTGAGTAAACTGCTCAAAGAAACAACTTGTAAGTGGTGGAGTAAGGATTGACCCCATGTCCTCTGAAATTACATTCCATGCTCTTTCCACTACAACATGCACATAAATTTAGTTAATTCCAAAGCTTGGCTTGAAACATTATATCTTTCCTCATCTGTGTAAAATTGATTACCCTCATTTGATGCACCATTGTAATTCTAACAGCTGGTGCAACAAGGGCTCACGATTTTAGGAAGCACATATACATGTTTAAATTAGACGTGTTTTTTCTGGGAAACCTGAGTACATCGATTCTTTTCCTTTATTAAGATTGGCTCTACATCATTTCAGAGAGGGAAAAGCAGCATTGCTGTTTGCTTGGGTGTGTTTTTTATAGTTGCTGATTCTCATTGAAGGTCTGGCTATGATTGGTGTTGGCAGAGAACTAGGGTACAGAGATTATGCCACGGGTTCTGGAACTTGCCATGAAATGGGCCCGAGGGTCTGCCGTTGTTTTTCTAGAATGCCTCTTAAAACTTCCCAGCAGCCCTGACTGTCACATCCCATTCACAACAGAATGGGTGGTTTCTTTCAACTAACATGCATCACCTGCTTCTACTTTTGAGACTTTTTAATCAAGTTTCCACTCTATGACCAGAGCGGTCTAATACAAATACAACTCTGGCCACCCACTTGTGTGCTTACCATTCGTCAATGGCTCCCATTATATTTAAAGTAAAATACAACCTCCTTCCTATAGCCCACAGCCTCTTACATGGCCTGGCCCCTGCCCTCCTCTCTAACCTCTTCTAGCACCATGTTCCCTTTGCTCATTAGGCTCCAGTCCAGGCCTTCTTGAAACTCCACCAAGGCTTTTCTTGACCCAAGATGAACATGGTATTTCCTCTGTCTAGAACATTCTTGCATCATCAGTGGAAGTACTAGCTCCTCAGAGACCTCTGACCGCCCAATCTAAATTAGACACTGCTGGTATCATTTTTCTAATTACCTTGTGATTTTTCTTCAAAATACTTATTATAATTTTGGATTAAATATTACTTTTGTTGTTCAGTTGCTCAGTGGTGTCTAACTCTTTGTAACTCCTCGACTGCAGCATGCCAGGCTTCCCTGTCCTTCACCATCTTCTGGAGCTTGCTCAAACTCCTGCTCATTGAGTCGGTGATGTCATCCAACCATCTCATCCTCTGTGATTCCCTTCTCCTTCTGCCTTCAATCTTTCCCAGCATCAGGGTCTTTTCAAAGGAGTCATCTCTTTGTATCAGGTGGCCAAAGTACTGGAGCTTCAGCTTTAGCATCAGTCCTTCCAATGAATATTCAGGGTTGATTTCCTTTAGTATTGACTGGTTTGATCTTGCAGTCCAAGGAACTCTTAAGAGTCTTATCCAGCACCACAGTTCAAAAGCACCAATTCTTTAGCACTCAGCCTTCTTTATGGTCCAACTCTCACTGACTACTGGAAAAACCATAGCTTTGACTATACAGACCCTTGTTGGCAAAATATTACTTTTATGTTTGTTAAATATTACCTTTACCCCCACCTGAACATAGGCCAGGAGGACAGTTTCTATACTTGCTTCCCCCCCCCGCCCCCACTGCCTGGCTAATAATAGATATTCGATAAAATTTCTTGAATAAATAAATGCCCTCTCAAAAGCTGTTTTTGTAGCTTAGAATACAACAAAAATAGCTAGCATCTAATTTTCACTAAAACTCTAAGCACTGTGATAATGTTACAGATGACTAGATTCCAGGTCTGGAACAAAGACAAGATGTGCATCTAGGTAATGTGTGATGATGAAGAGATTTTATGGATATGAGGCTAACTCTTTGTTCTTCTGTTGGATTTCATTGACTGCCTCGAAAGCAAATGACAGGGAGAGAAAACAGATGTATTGGATCAAACATCACAATCTCTCCTATTATAATCTAGATATTCTTGTGTTATGAAGAAAACGATGTAATTGAAAAGCTGAGATGTGTAAAAGGATCAACGTGGGATTGTTTTAAACAGGTGAATGTTCAACTTTTCACTCCTTTTGGTGGGGATAAATAGGGATCAAACTTTATTTTCTCTAAATTTGAAAATCTGTTCTCACAGTGATTTGTGAGTGGGAGCGGACTGGGTAAATCTATCGTTTGAGCTCCCCCTGCTGGTGATGAGTGATGTTTTTAGCAGAAGACAGAGAGGAGTCTCTAGAAGCTCAGACAATAAAGCGTCTGCCTGCAGTGCAGGAGACCCCGGTTCAGTCCCCGGGTCGAGAAGATCCGCTGGAGAAGGGATAGGCTACCCACTCCAGTATTCTTGCCTGGAAAATCCCATGGACAGAGCAGCCTGGCGGGCTACAGTCCACGGTCTACAGAGTTGGACACACAAGAGGAAGAGAGTGCAAGCAGTATTGCTGAAAGCTGGGGATGGAATACCTTTATCAGAGCTGCTACACTCCCCGTGGTACATGTAGGAAGCACAAATGTTGAGATTTATATGCCATAAAGCTCACTTGCTTAAAATGTACAGTTCAATAGTTTTTAGTATATTTACAGAGCTGCACACTCATCACCATAGTCTAATTATAGAATATTTTCATCACCCTCCAAATAAAACTTCTGCCCATTAGCTATTATTCCTTATTCCTCACTCAACTCGCCCTTGCCTTTAGCACCTGGCAATTACTAACTAATCTTTTTGTCTGTCAACAATTTTGGGCATTTTTATTATGGATGGGATCATACAATAGGTAGTCTCTGGCAACTGCCTTATTTCACTTAGCATAGTGTTTTTGAGGTTCACTCACATTGTGGCACATACCAATATTTCATTGCATTTTATTGGAAAATAGTATTCCATTTTATAGACATACCACACTTCAATTCAGTTCAGTTCAGTTGCTCAGTCATGTCCAACTCTTTGCGACCCCATGAATCGCAGCATGCCAGGCCTCCCTGTCCATCACCAACTCCTGGAGTTCACCCAGACTCACGTCCATCGAGTCCGTGATGCCATCCAGCCATCTCATCCTCTGTCGTCCCCTTCACCTCCTGCCCCCAATCCCTCCCAGCATCAGAGTCTTTTCCAATGAGTCAGCTCTTCGCATGAGGTGGCCAAAGCACTGGAATTTCAGCTTTAGCATCATTCCCTCCAAGGAAATCCCAGGACTGATCTTCAGAATGGACTGGTTGGATCTCCTTGCAGTCCAAGGGACTCTCAAGAGTCTTCTCCGACACCACAGTTCAAAGGCATCAATTCTTCGGTGCTCAGCCTTCTTCACAGTCCAACTCTCACATCCATACATGACCACAGGAAAAACCATAGCCTTGACTAGACGGACCTTAGTCGGCAAAGTAATGTCTCTGGTTTTGAATATGCTGTCTAGGTTGGTCATAACTTTTCTTCCAAGGAGTAAGCGTCTTTTAACTTACCTATTCATTAATTGATGGACATTTGGATTGTTATTTCTACTTTTGGGCATATGAACAGTGCTGCTAGGAACATTAAATATTAGTGTACATGTCTTTATGTGGACATGTACTTTCAGTTCTCTTGGCTATATACCTAAGAGTAGAATCCTGGGTCATATCTGTTTAACATTTTGAGGAATTGTCAAACTGTTTTCCAAAATGGGTGTACCATTTTACTTTCTCACATACATGTGCTTTTGCATAGATTTGAAAAGTTTAACAAATGCCCTTTATCAATTACACACTCTTCTATTGTACTTATGTACTTTTACATTGTACCCATTTCCTTTTTATTGTTGCTCCATCTATTTCTTCTTCTCTGTTAGTGCTGTGAAGGGTCTCTAGATTTTTCCCCCTGTAAAGATGAGTGAGGTAATGTCAAAGTTCTTGCTCAGTTCAGAAATATTAGGTCAAGATGAAAAACCCAAGTACCATCTTGACTGCTAGGTTCCTCAATGAAATTACTGTAAAACTTCCAGAGAAGCATATCGCCGTGGTCTAGAGTGTGGACTCTGGATTCGGATCATCGGTTTAGATTGCTTTTGAAATATAACTTTGTTCATTTATGGTTGTGCTGGTGCACGGCGTTTCTCCAGTTTCGGTGAGTGAGGGCTCCTCTCGGGTTGCGGGCGCGCGCTTCTCGTCGCAGTGGCCCCTTTCTCAGCGGAGCGCAGGTCAGGGGCCAGGCAGACTTCCGTCGCTGCGGCACGTGGGCTTGCTCTCCCTGCTGTGTGTGGTGTCTTCTCAGATCAGGGATTGAATTCGTGCCCCCTGCATTGCTGGGCAGGTTCTTTACCACTGAGTCACCAGGGACGTCTCAAGGGTTTAGATTTTGGTCTTACCACTTCCTCATTGCATAACCTTGGGCAAAGATTTACTGATACTTTTCTAATTCTCACATATGAAATGGGGATACTAACAATAGAAATCTAATGGGATTGTTATGGAGACCAAGTGAGAAGAAAATCCTTCGTAGGGTGCCCAGTACATACATCAGGATCTCTCAGTAAATACTGGCTCTCGTTGAGTCTACATTATTCCTTTTACCTGGCACTGGAACTACAAGTAGGTCTGTAAGTATAGAGATTGCTCCTGGAATGGGCACTTCATGAAGCAGGGGCTCCTTTAGAAAGCAGGAAGAGAATAAGATAAACAATCAAGGTGGCTGTTATTGTATCAATATCTCCATCAGTAGAATCTTCAATCTGTGTCTTTATCTTCAGAGGCAAAGTGCTCAACCATGGCAAATATTTTGTGGCATTGAAGGGCTGAAATATAGTATGAAATAAAAATTTGCACCTATTAATATAACTCCTCTAAAACTTGTTTTTGGGGGTCATCTACCATATTTAAAATTTTATAAAATCAATGAGTCCTGTCTACATAAAATACTAAAATGTGTATATACCCCAAATTTGCATAAGTTTTCAAGGTAGTTGTGTCCTGAGGCACTGAAAGCCATAGCAGTCCATGTTAACTGTCAACACATTAGATATGAAAGATTATTTATTTAGTTTCTTTTAGGCATCTGGAGATTCTTTTTTACTTTAAAATGTTTTATTCCCATTCTTCTCACAAAACTTGGGAAAATGTATGCAAATCACCATGCTCGCACCATTAAAATGGTCAATCGATTGTTTTCCTCTGTACTTTAAAAGAATTATATTCATGAAATTTAGAGAAAGATAATATGAATCTCAAGTTCTTGGCACAATGGAGACGAAAATGATACTCAGAGAAAAATGCATGGTTTCCATGTACGTAAAGGTTTTTGAGCTTAACTGTGAGGATACTAGGCCTACGTTATGAGAGCGCTGAGCATCTTGTACATGAAAGTAAGAGAGCAGGGTGAAGAAGATGATGCATTTTCTCTATGCTGGGAGGGACAGGGAGGCAGCATGAGTGGAACCCTGTGGTCCCTTCTGAGGTTTCCAGGAGCCTGCTGCTGCTGCTGCTAAGTCGCTTCAGTTGTGTCCAACTCTGTGCGACCTCATAGATGGCAGCCCACCAGGCTCCCCTGTCCAGGAGCCTAGAGAGCCGTGAATAGCCCAAGATCATTTCCGAGATCTTGTTGCTCTATCAGATTCTCAGAAACTGTGAAGACAGAGGAGATGAAGAATGCCTAGTGCTTTGGGGTTCATTGCTTGATGGCTGAGGATTTCCCATTTCATTTCTAGAACTTGAAGTATAGGGTTGAGATTAGACACGGAATGAGGCACTTTTTTCATCTTTACATAGATACTAATAGAGGAAGATGGTACCTCAATATTTTTCCGGTGTTCCACCCTCTTCTTAAACTACCATTCTATTACTTCCTCAGTTCTTTGCCTGCTTTCCTCCTGTCCAGTCCCCTGCTTGCACCGTGTAAGACTTACCCTTGCTATACCCAGGAGCTCTCACTGGAGCCAATGTCTAATGTCTAGTCTTCAGCGATGTGGCCAAGGTTTTGCTCTTCACTCTTTTACCCATAAATCTAAGATAAAACTCTGACTTCTAAATCAAGAAGCTAAATCTTGAATATATGGGAGCTCATAGAAAAAGTTGTATGATCATTTATTAACTGGAATTTTTTATGACTAAATATGTTACATTTACTCTCAGGAAATTGAAAGTTATAAACTGCAACTCCAATCTACTGTGAATAAGATGATGACCAAAGGTTTTATTTTACTTTTCATGAGGGCTCTTTGGACCTGTAATGCAAGAGACGTTTCAAAGTTTGGATCACCCTCAAAAAGAAAATGCCAAGTATGTTAAACTGTGCACTTAGTTCTCAATGCAGAGGAATGAACCCAAGAGGCAATGAACTAACGCAATTTCTCAGAGCTCTAAAGAGCATTTGCAATTAAGACACTGTGCTTGCTGTGTATTGGCCGATTCTTTCTCCCGGAAAGCTTTGTTTTTCTGTGAAACTGAAAATCCTGCCATTGATCTGTACTCACAAAACCCTCTTAATTTAAACAGGACTCCCAGAGGTGGAACAACAGCAAAACGAAGAGACTCAATTTACCAAGCTTGGGTTACAGGAAACATGTTTAATAGCAGACAGTTCCTGTTTTCATTGTTTTCCATCTAAGTTCCTACAAAATCAGATTGTCTTTAAATAGATGCTGCTGCCGCTGGGACAAGGTTCAGTTTCACATCCCTAAAGAAATAAAGAGTTTTGTAAAAAAAATTCACTCTACCTTGGCCTCACATATAATGGGCTTAGGTCAAGCCAAAAGGATCAAGATGGACATCACACTGAAATAGCAATAGAATAATGACACCAAAGATGTGAAACACATACTTTTAAAGACTTTTTAATGTAGCCCTCAATAACCAAGGAATGATGGCTGGTGGAAGGAAGTGAAAAGAGATTTCATTTAGAGCAACCTCATTTTGTGTTTTTTTTTTTTTTTTTTTTACAGATTGGTTTTGAAGATTTCTAAAGAAAGAAAGGAGGGGAAGTAGTTTGAGAAAACTGTCACTTAATGACTGATTCCATTGTTCAGAAAGATTCTGAGTTTGGCAGGATTTCTGGAATTTTGCCTTGAAAGAGATGAACTTTGACCAAGCAGTAATAATGCTAATACTGAAGCCGAAACTCTAGTACTTTGGCCACCTCATGCAGAGTTGACTCATTGGAAAAGACTCTGATGCTGGGAGGGATTGGGGGCAGGAGGAGAAGGGGACGACAGAGGATGAGATGGCTGGATGGCATCACTGACTTGATGGACGTGAGTGTGAGTGAACTCCAGGAGCTGGTGATGGACAAGGGAGGCCTGGCGTGCTGCGATTCATGGCAAAGAGTCGGACACGACTGAGTGACTGAAGTGAACTGAACTGAAAGCTAATAATAATGATGATGAGCTAATATTTATTGAGAAAATACTGTGTGCCACAGGTCCAGGCATTTTCTGTCTCTACAATCTCAGTTAATATAATAACAGTTCATAATGTTTGGATTAACGGTCTATCCTGGATGAATGGACAGTATGATAGTTAAGGAAAGGTACAGTGTTTTGGGCTTCCCTGGTGGCTCAGCTGGTAAAGAATCTGTCTGCAGTGCCGGAGACCTGGGTTTGATCCTTGGGTTGGGAAGATACCCTGGAGAAGAGAATGGCAACCCACTCCAGTATTCTTGCCTGGAGAATTCCGTGGACAGAGGAGCCTGGTGGGCTACAGCCTATGAAGTTGCAGAGAGTCACACATGACTGAGCAAGTAACAGTTCACAGGATTTTAGTTCTTCTCCCCTCGTGAGCTAAGTGACCTTGAGTAAGTTATCTCTGAGTCTTGATTTCTTTGTCTGTAAAATGGTACCCTGAGGCCTGCCTCATCAGTTTTCAGAAGCAGTAAATAATGCAGGGCAACAGTGAAGACGCAGACTGCCCTACACTTTGAGTACACGAGCTCCATGCGATGTGGACCAGCGCACGTGCAGCAGCTGTGGGAGGGTGTTCTGCTCTCCCAAGACTCGGAGATGCAGGACTCCTGGAGCAGCTGCCCTCTAAGTGGAGCGCTGGGTTATGGACGGAAATGTCAGGAGAAGGTGAGGGAGGGGTGTGCTAGGTTGGAGGATTAGCATGTTCATAAGGATTGCCTGTTGTTGAGAAGCCTTGACACGGGAAGGGGGAAGGTTGAGAGACTAGCCACAGAAATAAGTTCACCCAAGTCCTGGAGGGTTTTGGATGGCATTCTAGGGAGTTTGAACTTTCTCCTAAAGTCAGAGGTAGCCAGTGAAGAGTTTTAAGTAGGAGAGTGACATAATTAGATTTGTTTTTTGATGACGTTCATTCTCTTCTAGATTGGAGGCACTCTCTGTGAACAGAGACTCTTTCTTGACCCCGTGTTTGAGCAAGTCCATGGCTTTGGCCTCTTTGGTTTGGGAGCTGTCATCATGTAAAGCTAACAGGAGTTTGACTCTTGCTGTTATAGCCTCTTGTTGCTTGGAATTGCTTCCTTATCTGAGATGAGTGGGGTGGCTCAGAGGGTGGAAAGCAGCATCTCTGCTCTTGGATGAGGCGTGGTCCATGGGGTGGGCCACCGGAATACATTTTTTTCTTGAGTTGCCTTATGGTTTATTTGTGGTTTATGTGCTCACTATATTATATACAGCTGAAATTTCATCTCAGGTTGACATTCAGCTTTCTTCCAGACTGCAACCATTTCTAAGAGGTGGTTGGGCAGAGCAATTCATTTTCCTATGTTAATCTAAGTAAAACAATAGTAGAGAACATTTGTAGACATCCTGTCTCTTCTTACCCTCAACCTGGGTGCTTGTTATTTGAATAAAACACACGATAAAATCCAATTGCATGAGTGAGTGTTTTTGGAGTGGGAAGGGTTATCTGTGCTTCTGCTTGCTGTGAATAGAAATTGACTCCATTTTATGATCACAACCTTATATTCCTTGAAAAATTCAAGAAAGTCATCTTTTAAAATAAAATTAGGTAGTATTGTCTTTCTAGGTCATATTTTATTAAGTGATTGGCAATTACTATTTTTAAAAGTATTTGTCAAAATATCAACTCCTGCATAGTTACAAGGTTGGATATAAGAAAAATAAAAAGCCACATTGGACTGTTGGATTTCTAGTGAAGCAAGCATTTCAATATTGAAATCAAGAATATGCTTATTTTGAACTCTATATGTTCTAGACTTGTGGTAAAATTAGAAAGTTGTTTCTATATCCACAAATGATAATCTGTATTCAAAGTATACAAAGGGCATACAAAGGGTATGTAATTTTAATTTAATTTTAAGAGGAATTAAATGTCAAAGGATTATGATAAAACTTTTATTGGAAAATTTTAGAATTTCTTAAGAAGGAAAACTATGTATAATGGAAATCAAATATATTTATTTTGAGTTATTGGTGAAGTGACTTAGCACTCTTGGAGCATTTTGTGTTTTACTAAAGCTGTTAAATCCCATCTGGTCTTTGTAAAGTCTTTTACTATCTCCTGCTGGGACAGGCAGACATTGGTTTGCATTATTGTGTATTCCCAAAATATTTTACAAAAGTATCTAGTGGATTTATACCAACTGTAACAGGATGATAGAAGACCACATTTCCATTATAATACCTTCAGAAATGGAGACAAATGTCATCAGGTCACAAAAGATCCATCAGTTTTACACTGTGTGACATTTGGAGAAGAATGTGAATGATTAGTGGTTTTCAAAAGTTGTTCGGAATTCAACATCCTGTGTAGATATTACTTGAAAAATGTTTATAGGTTCTGAGTCAGTGAGATACAGTTTATTCCTCCATGGAATTCACTCTAGAATGTGTGGAATATTGCCTTGAACCTTAGTTGTTCCAATATATTCCCCGGAAATATCAGGGAATTTTTTTAGTGTTTATTTACTTAGTGTCAATAAACAGGTTGTTCTGCTTCCTTGAGTGATTTTTATGGTTTTATGACCACCCTACATCTATGGAAATCAACAAGATCTTTGTATGGAGAAAAAATAATTTAATTCAGCAAGAATTTATTGAATACCTTCCCTGATAGCTCAGTTGGTAAAGAATCCATCTGCAGTGTAGGAGACCCCAGTTTGATCCCTGGGTTGGGAAGATTCCCTGGAGAAGGGAAAGACCACCCACTCCAGTATTCTGGCCTGGAGAATACAATGGACTGTGTAGTCCATGGGATTGCAAAGAGTCAGACAAGACTGAGTGATTTTCACTTTCACTTTCTATATTCAAGGCAGTCTGATAGGCATAGGGAGAAATGGAAAAAGCTTAGACATCATCACTGTCTTCAGACAATTTATAGTCTAGATAAAAAAAGAAGCTAAGAGTCAGTAGAACCAGATAAAAAAACAAGATAAGTTTCAAAAACGAAATGTAATGAAGATGTTATAGTATTACTGAGAAAGGATTGAGTAAATTTGATTGTGTGATTTAAAAAAAGCACCATGGTGAAAATAAAACAAGCCTTAAAAGATAAGTATAATTTTAATTTAAAGGAAGAGGTAGGTAGAGATCAATATGGGTAAAGTAAGTAGCACATTTTCAAATTTATTATATTCCAAGGTAAAGTCATTTAGAAGTCATAATGCAGTGAAAAGAATTGGTGGATAGACATCTGAATTTTAATCTTGGCTTTGGAATTAACAGTGTAAACATAGGCAATGCTCAGCTAACATGTACTGAGTACTTATTATCAGGCACGGCTTTCCATCCTTTACAAGCTGACAGTCAAGGTATCTAACAGTATGCATTTTAGCTGGAGGAAATGGGAAGAAGTAAGTACAAAAATTAATGAAAAAGATCCCAAAAGGTACTAACTAGTACTAGAATAAAATAAAGTTGGATAATGTGATAAGATGATAATGGGCTGCTTTAGGTTATCATGAGAAAAGACTCATCTGAGGAGGAGGTGACATCCAGTTGAGACCTGAATGACAATGAATTTTCCATCTGAAGTTCTGTGTAATGGACTGTAGCTACCAGGCTCCTCTGTCCATGGGATTTTCCAGGTGAGAGTACTGGAGTGGGTTGCCATTTCCTTTTCCAAAAGATAGTTCCAGAGCAATACTAAATATTATCTTTCTAGTCCTCACTCCCTGGACTCAAGAAGAGAGCAGGATGTAAATTGGAGGGAAGGCAGGATGATAGCCTGGTTCTAATGAAAGAACTAGTATTAGTAGGGCTAGGGTGTTAAACCCCAGGGCTGGACTGAGGACAGGGAAGCAGGTAGAGGAAGCATCATGGGTTGGTTAGTAAGTAAAGCACATTAAAATGGTTGCTACATTTGTTTATATTTTCCTGTGTATCAAGGTCTGATCAATGAATTTCAGTCATTATTGAGCTGGGGCTTCCCTGATAGATCAGCTGGTAAAGAATCTGCCTGCAAAGCAGGAGACCCTGGTTTGATTCCTGGGGTTGGGAAGATCCACTGGAGAAGGGATAGGCTACCCACTCCAGTATTCTTGGGCTTCCCTTTCGGCACAGTTGGTAAAGAACCTGCCTGCAATGCGGGAGACTTGGGTTTGATCTCTGGGTTGGGAAGATCCCCAGGAGAAGGGAAAGGCTACCCATTCCAGTATTCTGGCCTGGAGAATTCCACGAATTGTATAGCTGTCCATGAGCTGACTGTCCTTTTGCTTTCATAGTAGTTCTTCCAATATCTTTTTTTTGTAACCTTGTGGCTAATCCACTACCTGCCTTTAAAAAGTGGTTAGTTGTTGTGACATCTGGAAGATGTATTGCAGAAATAGTTGGTATCTCTGCTCCCTCTGATTTGGACTGTGATTTGTGCTGACTTTTATGGATGGAGAATAAGAATGAGATGAATTATATGATAAAAAGGGCACTGGACTGGGGGCCAGGCACATTGAGTTTTAGACAGTCCCAGTTCTGCCAGCTGTGTGACCTGGGATAAGACATTTGATCTCTTTGGGCCTTGGTTTTCTCCTCTGTATAACTAGTGAGTTGGATGATTTATGTGACTGAACAGTTTGTAGCACGCTAAAATCTAGCCCATTGGAAGACTGTGGATTATAATTGAAACACTGCTTTATAACAGTGTTATCAGAAGGATAATGGCTGCAAATAATAGTGGCAAGCACATGCTGAGAGTGGCTTTAAGAATAGGAAAAATAATATAAGAAAAACATTCTGAGGTAGAGTGGCTTAGATTTCATTAATAACATTTATTGCTTCCTAGGATTATTATGGGTTTCCCAGCGGTGCTAGTGGTAAAGAAGCCATCCTTCCATGTAGGAGACATAAGAGATACAGGTTTGATCTCCAGGGAAGATCCCATGGAGGAGGGCATGGCAACCCACTCCAGTATTCTTGCCTGGAGAATCCCAGGGTCAGAAGAGCCTGGTGGGCTGCCGTCCATAGAGTAGCAAAGAGTCAGACACAACTGAAACGACTGAGCACGGATGCAGGATTATTATTCTATGACCTACTCTGTAGATGTGTCCACTGAGAAACAAGAAGATGATTTCATTCGTGCATGATTGCAAAGTGAGCAAGTTTTACCTGCAAGGTTTACCCTCCCAGGCTGTCAGTCTCCAGACCATACTCTTGGTTGCTCTGTCGCTTCCTTTCGGTCACTAAATCAGGATGCTTTCAGTTCCAGTGTTTGATTTGTTTACTGATATCAAGATTGAGTGGAAAACCATGTGGAAACTTGAAAACTAGTCACCAGGTGGACTACCAAGTATCAGGCTGTGGGCAGGGACTGCTGATCTGGTTGTGACTGGAGAAAGAGCTCTGTTTGACATGCAGTGACAACCTTTGGACGCTAGAAGACACTCTGCAGACTGTGTGCATCCTTAGGACAGCAACTGCCTTCACTGAGGTTAAGTCTTCAGATGGCTCCATGTTTTGTGGACTCAGCAAAGAGGCTCCTTTTACATTTGGCCACTGCTGCAGTTCTGTGTTGCGGGGGACGCTCCGCAGAAAGAGAGAGGCAGTGGAACTTCCCTCAGCAAAGCCGAGGGGTCCCGAGGAGAGGTGAGCCTGCTGTCCACCAACCCAGCCCCTCGGCAAGCGAGAGACAATCAGACGCGACAAGGGTTCCGTCTAAGCAGTTCCGCTTTATTGTTGGAAGCTCTTGGTTTGTAAAGGCAAGCAGGGAGGGGTTTGCGAGGGACTTTCCATAGTTGCACCCAATCACATTAAAGGTCAAATCATCATGTGCCATCATTATAACAGGAGTCTATGGTGACCACACGCTGTCTACGTGCACAGAAATCAAGAGAGCCAATCAAAAGTTTTGACAGACAACTTAGGCCGCGCCCTCATCTCTTCCGCCAGGCGCCATCTTAGCTCTAAACCGCAAAGCTAGCCCTTCTTTTTTAAGGTTTCCCATTTAGGGCCCCGCACTGTGTCATGAATCTTGTCTTCGTCTCAGGGCCGCCACCATGTCGGCATTGTCTTGCAGACCTCAGCGTGGCCTCCCTCGGCACTTTGGGGCCTGCCCCTTTTCACCCAAGAGACCTATTCTGTAGGCGAGGCTCCAGATATTATATTTCTAGTTAGGCTGAAGGTACCCATCTCCCCACTGGCACATTTGTTTTCAGGTAACTGCCTGTGTTCTACATTTACTTAAATTGAATTATAGCTTTCATTCATTCCTCTGTTCATGAGTAATTATAATAATTAACTGTTAGGAAAAAAAAATCCTAGCATTGGCTAGTGCTTTTTTATTTACTTAATGAGTAAGTCTAGGCTTGTTCCTATTGATATTAATTAGTACAATTTCTAAAAAGTCTTTAAACAAAGTCTTCAACACATATGGAAGCTACAGACGCCACTAAGTGATGAAGATGGCGAATATTCACAGTTAAAATTCAACCAGACAAATTATAAACAAGAAATGTGAAGGTTTTTTTTTTTTTTTCTGGATAATAGTCAATTCAGTTGATAGGTTCTTAAATATACTGGCCATAGTCATAGGGTAGAGAAAGGCAGAATGACAGTAGAAATCCTGCTGTGTCACTTCAGTGGGTGGGGCTTCCCCTGTGGCTCAGCGGTAAAGAATCTGCCTGTGCTGCAGGAGACGTGGGTTCGATCTCTGGGTTGGGAAGATCCCCTGGAGGAGGGCATGGCAGCCCATTCCAGTATGCTTGCCTGGACAGAGGAGCCTGGTGGGCTACAGTCCACAGGGTCGCAAAGAGTTGGACTCTCCTGAAGCGTTTTGGCACACATGTACTTCAGTGGGTGCTGGTGTGAGGGTCCCTGGAGGCAGGATGGAGAACAGCCATGCTTTTCTAAACTTGCAGCTGGGTCAGCCTGCAGGAAATTCTCAACTACTGATGCCAGTACTGACTCAGGTTTTTAAAATGAATCAGACCTTCCTTTTGTTAAAAATTGTAGCATAGCTTTATACCTAGGGTGCTTGAAGATATGGCATCTACGAAATTATTAACCGGAACTTTTTATGAAGATAAAAGTATAGATTTTAAAATATATTTATAATTTATGAAGTCTGCAGGAACCTATTATGATAGCGTTCACAAATTTTTCTTCTAAATTCTGGCCTTAAGTGTGACCTTATTATACCTTAATGCTTTTTTAAAAGCAGTATTTATTTATTTAGGCTGTGGCAGGTGGCATGTGGGGTCTTGTGTCTTTCATTACAGCACATGAACTTAGTTGCCCTGCGCTGTGTGGAATCTTAGTTTCCCATCCAGAGATTGAACCCTGTCGCCTGCATCGCAAGGTAGATTCTTCACTGAACCACCAGGGGATTCTCTACCTTAATTCTTAATTCCATTTGTTTTAAAAGAGCCTTGGCTCTTGTATTGGACTAGTTTACCACCCTTTATTATGTGACTTTGGAAGTCAGCTTGTCTCTTCCTTCCATCAGACTCTTCCCTTAACTATTGTTGTCTCTATCAGACACTGGGTTTGGAGAAGCTTCCTGTTGCAGAGACCTCCCTATGTAGTTGTTTTGTAGCCAAGTGAACTTGCTGTTGATATCACAGCATATCTAGATACAACCGAGGGCAATGAATTGTCTCTCGAGGTGAGCGGCAGGAGATTATGGTGCAGGACTCCTCCTTCTGTTTGATATGATCGTAAGCATTAAAGAACTTTAAGACAGATAGTAAATCATTCTTTTTGAATTTTCTTTTGATTCTTCTGATTAGTTCAAAAGAAAGACTTCAGTTCAATTCAGTTCAGTTGCTCAGTTGTGTCCAACTCTTTGCAACCCCATGAATCACAGCATGCCAGGCCTCCCTGTCCATCACCAACTCCTGGATAATTGATGCTTTTGAACTGTGGTGTTGGAGAAGACACTTGAGAGTCCCTCGGACTGCAAGGAGATCCAGCCAGTCCATTCTGAAGGAGATCAGCCCTGGGATTTCTTTGGAGGGAATGATGCTAAAGCTGACACTCCAGTACTTTGGACACCTCATACGAAGAGTTGACTCATTGGAAAAGACTCTGGTGCTGGGAGGGATTGAGGGCAGGAGGAGAAGGGGATGACAGAGGATGAGATGGCTGGATAGCATCACTGACTCGATGGACGTGAGTCTGAGTGAACTCCGGGGTTGGTGATGGACAGGGACTTAGTTTAGCATTAATCAGATTGATTATATTCTATGCAGCCAAAGATGGAGAAGCTCTATACAGTCAACAAAAACAAGACCAGGAGCTGACTGTGGCTCAGATCATGAACTCCTTATTGCCAAATTCAGACTTAAATTGAAGAAAGTAGGGAAAACCACTAGACCATTCAGGTATGACCTAAATCAAATCCCTTATGATTATACAGTGGAAGTGAGAAATAGATTTAAGGGTCTAGATCTGATAGATAGAGTGCCTGATGAACTATGGATGGAGGTTCATGACATTGTACAGGAGACAGGGATCAAGACCGTCCCCATGGAAAAGAAATGCAAAAAAGCAAAATGGCTGTCTGGGGAGGCCTTACAAATAGCTGTGAAAAGAAGAGAGGTGAAAAGCAAAGGAGAAAAGGAAAGATATAAGCATCTGAATGCAGAGTTCCAAAGAATAGCAAGAAGAGATAAGAAAGCCTTCTTCAGCAATCAATGCAAAGAAATAGAGGAAAACAACAGAATGGGAAAGACTAGAGATCTCTTCAAGAAAATTAGAGATTCCAAGGGAACATTTCATGCAAAGATGGGCTTGATAAAGGACAGAAATGGTATGGACCTAACAGAAGCAGAAGATATTAAGAAGAGGTGGCAAGAATACACGGAAGAACTGTACAAAAAAGATCTTCACGACCCAGATAATCATGATGATGTGATCACTAATCTAGAGCCAGACATCTTGGAAAGTGAAGTCAAGTGGGCCTTAGAAAGCTATGAAGAAAGCTAGTGGAGGTGATGGAATTCCAGTAGAGCTGTTTCAAATCCTGAAAGATGATGCTGTGAAAGTGCTGCACTCAATATGCCAGGAAATTGGGAAAACTCAGCAGTGGCCACAGGACTGGAAAAGGTCAGTTTTCATTCCAATTCCAAAGAAAGGCAATGCGAAAGAATGCTCAAACTACCACACAATTGCACTCATCTCACATGCTAGTAAAGTAATGCTCAAAATTCTCCAAGCCAGGCTTCAGCAATACGTGAACCGTGAACTCCCTGATGTTCAAGCTGCTTTTAGAAAAGGCAGAGGAACCAGAAATCAAATTGCCAACATCCACTGGATCATGGAAAAAGCAAGAGAGTTCCAGAAAAACATCTATTTCTGCTTTATTGACTATGCCAAAGCCTTTGACTGTGTGGATCACAAGAAACTGTGGAAAATTCTGAAAGAGATGGGAATACCAGACCACCTAACCTGCCTCTTGAGAAACCTGTATGCAGGTCAGGAAGCAACAGTTAGAAGTGGACATGGAACAACAGAGTGGTTCCAAATAGGAAAAGGAGTACGTCAAGGCTGTATATTGTCACCCTGCTTATTTAACTTCTATGCAGAGTACATCATGAGAAACGCTGGACTGGAAGAAACACAAGCTGGTATCAAGATTGCCGGGAGAAATATCAATAACCTCAGATATGCAGATGACACCACCCTTATGGCAGAAAGTGAAGAGGAACTAAAAAGCCTCTTGATGAAAGTGAAAGAGGAGAGTGAAAAAGTTGGCTTAAAGCTCAACATTCAGAAAACCAAGATCATGGCATCCAGTCCCATCACTTCATGGGAAATAGATGGGGAAACAGTGTCAGACTATTTTTTGCAGCTCCAAAATCACTGCAGATGGTGACTGCAGCCATGAAATTAAAAAACGCTTACTCCTTGGAAGAAAAGTTATGACCAACCTAGATAGTATATTCAAAAGCAGAGACATTACTTTGCTGACTAATATCCGTCTAGTCAAGGCTATGGTTTTTCTGGTGGTCATGTATGGATGTGAGAGTTGGACTGTGAAGAAGGCTGAGCGCCGAAGAATTGATGCTTTTAAACTGTGGTGTTGGAGAAGACTCTTGAGAGTCCCTTGGACTGCAAGGAGATCCAACCAGTCCATCCTTAAGGAGATCAGCCCTGGGTGATCATTGGAAGGACTGATGTTGAAGCTGAAACTCCAGTACTTTGGCCACCTCATGTGAAGAGTTGACTCATTGGAAAAGACTCTGATGCTGGGAGGGATTGGGGGCAGGAGGAGAAGGGGATGACCGAGGATGAGATGGCTGGATGGCATCACTGACTCGATGGACGTGAGTCTGAGTGAACTCCGGGAGATGGTGATGAACAGGGAGGCCTGGTGTGCTGCAATTCATGGGGTCGCAAAGAGTTGGACACGACTGAGCGACTGAACTGAACTGATGTAGCATTAAAGACTTTTTTTCTTGTTCTTTTTTAAATCTTTAAAGGTTTTTTTTTTTAAAGAGTTGATTTTAAATGAAAATATAAGTAAATAATAATGTAGAAATACAGAATGCATAGACATATTTTAAACATGTGATAGTTATACCTGACTGATTAAAGCTTGTGAAATAGTGATGTAATTGGTAAGGGCACAGGCTTTGGACTTGAAGACTGTCTCTTCTATTTAGTCTATAAGATATGTGGGCATGAAATTCTCTCTAAAACTCAGTCTCCTCAACTCTAGAATGGGTTGATAATTTTACCTATCTCATATGGTTAATTTGAGGATTAAATGACATTTAGTATTAAGTTCTTAGCACATTATAAGCATTCAATGAATGTGAGCTTCCTCTACTTATACTACTGAGGCTTCCCTCATGCCTCAGATGATAAATAGTCTGTTTGCAATGCAGGAGACCCAGCTTCGATACCTGGGTTAGGAAGATCCCCTGGAGAAGAGAATGGCTACCCACTCCAGTATCCTTGCCTGGAGAATTCCACAGACAGAGGAGCCTGGTGGGCTACAGTCCATGGGGTCATAAAGGGTCAGAAATGACTGAGTGACAGACATGAGGCACTGCAGCCAAATAACTTGCTAAAGTTTCTGTGAACACTTACACTACTATTTCTTTTATCTGTATTTTTGACCAAATCATATATAAATATTGAGCAGAAATGAAAAATTACAAGTAACAGGGATTTAGGCTTATCATTGTAGTTTTATTTTTATGAGCACAATACGGCCCTCTATTTCTCTTTAGATAACTTAGTGACTAGAATGCATTGAATTATGATTGGTAAGTTTAATGAGATCTCTGAGGGTAGGAAAGGTTAAGTATGGGGTAAGTGGTAGAACAAGAGAAATTTAAGAAGGAAAACACAAAATCAGGATAACTCTTAGGCTGACCTTGAGGAAATAAGTCTAACTCCTCCAGGAATTCAGACAACTGACTTGAATTACTTTTTTATTCTCCTTATGTTAAGTAGATTTTATTTCTCCTGTATTAAATTTAAGGACATTTCTTTAAGTATTTGTTCTATTATATTATAATCTTCAAAAGTTTTCTGTATTAATTAGGTACAAGTGATATGTAATAAAATGTGCTACACTTTTTAAAGTCAAATAATTATAGAAGTTAGTCCATGATGCAGCATAGTAGAGTGACTTTTGACTCTGTTCATGCAAGTTGCTGCTTGTATCCATTCAAAAGTAAAAATAAATTTATTATACTAGTCTGTAGTTTTATTATTCAATACTTACAGTAGAATTTATTGTAAAGTGGATTAATTAAGATGACATAAATAGCATGCTAAGACTATCCGAAGGTAAAAGGACAGTCTTTTCAACAAAAATATGTTGGGAAAAATGGATATCCACATGGGAAATAATGAAGTTGAACCCTTACCTTACGCCATATATAAAAATAACTTGAAATGGATCAAAGACCTACAACTTTAATCACTTAGAAGAAAGCACAAGGCAAATGCTATTGGATTTGCATGACTTTGTGTTTGGCAATGACTTCTTGGATGTAACATCAAAGCCATTGGAGACAAAATAAAAAGTAATAAGTTTGACTTCATCAAAATTAAAAACTTTTGTGCATCCAAAGAAATTATCAGCAGAGTGAAAAGGCAATCCATTGAATGGGAGAAATATTTGCAAAACATATATATGATAAGAGGTTAGTATCTTGAATTTGTGAAGATCTTTCTACACTTCAACAATAGAACAACCCAATTAAAAAGTGATCAAAAGACTTATATAGACGTTTCTCCAAGAAAGATATACAAATGGCCAATAAATATATGAAAAGATGTTCCACTAATCAGTAGGGAAATGCAAATCAAAACTCGAGTGAAGTGCTATTTTACACACATTAAGATGACTATTATCAAAAAAAGCCCAAACATACAGAAATAAAAAGTGTTGAGAAGGGTGTGGAAAAATTAGAACTTTTGTGCATTAGGGGTAGGAATATAAAATGGTACAGTTGCTGTAGAAAACAGTATGCAGTGCCTCAAAAAATTAAACATTTCTGTATTATCTAGAATTCCACTTCTGGATATACACCTGAAACAAAAGCAGAGACTGTAACAGATGTTCATATACCCATGTTCATAGCAGCATTATTCACAATAGTCAAAAAGTGGCAGCAACCTAAGAGACCCCGATGGGCAAAAGGAGAAACAAAATATGACACATTAGATGGAACATTATTTAGTCTTAAAAAGGAGGGAGATTCTGATACGTGTGCACCGTGGCTGAAACTTGAGGACATTATGCTAAGTGAAATAAGCGAGTTACAGAAGGACAGACTTTGTATGACTCCACTTATATGAGGCATCTAGAGTAGTTAAATCCATAGAGGTAAACAGTAAAAGGATGACTACCATGAACTGCTGGGGTGAACAAGAGGAATTAGTGTTTAATGGGGACAAAGTTTCAGCTGGTGGAGATAAAAAATTGTGAGCTTTGATAGTGATGGCAGTTGCACAACAACGTGGGTATACTAATGCCATGGAGCTGTACACTTAAAAAGGGCGAAGATGGTAACTTTATGTTATATATATTTTAGCACAATAAAAACATAAAAATCACTGTACGAACACGTTTAATACCTAGTCTTGAGCTGAGGGAAAAGATATTTCCATAAGCAGTACAAGACTTGTTTTTTGCCCACAAGGAGCTCAGGAAGTTCCTGTAAAAACCCCATGTCATAAATGCTAAAGATAATATACTGACTTCATGTATGTCACAATCATTTGTTGAGTTCTAAATGCAGGGTGGTATTTAGTTCCGAGGGAACTTTAATCTTGTGGGAGAAGAGAGACAATGAGTAAAATAAGTAAACTATAGTATGTTTGGAGGTGATTAGAATGATAAATGAAAGAAGAAGAGTAATGCTGGAAAAGAGAGTAGATAGTGCTTTTGGCTGGCGGCAGGGAAGGTCTAGTTCTAAATAAGATAGCAAGGAAAAGTTTTACTTAGCAGGTGACACTTGAGCAAAGACCTGAAGAGTTGAGAAAGAAAGACATGGAAAATCTGGGGGAAAGATGTTTTAAACAAATGTGCTCCGATTGGCCTGGAGGGAAGAAGGAGCCGTGAGTGCGTGGTGAATGTGTGGCGAGGAAGGGGAGAGAGGAGACCAAGTGTACTGTGAGTAGGCGCTGAGGGAGAATCGCATGGTCTTTGGCTTTTTGTTCCAAATGAGAAGGAAAGCAGCTACTGGACTGGAGGTTTTTAAGAAAGTGGTATGACCTGATTTCTGTTTTAATAGGGTCCTTCTCGCTGTCAGACTGAAAATAAACTCTGGGTGGGTATATTGGTTTTCTATTGGTGCTGTAAGCTGTTGCTGCTGCTAAGTTGCTTCAGTTGTGTCTTACTCTGTGCGACCCCATAGATGGCAGCGCACCAGGCTCCCCCGTCCCTGGGATTTTCCAGGCAAGAGTACTGGAGTGGGTTGCTATTGCCTTCTCCGGTGCTGTAAGAAATGAGAACAAACTTACTAGCTTAAAATAACAGGAACTGATTGTCTTACAGTTCTGTAAGAAGTCCCACTGGGCTAAAATCAAGGTGTCAACAGGGCTAAAATACATTCCTTTTGGATTCCCAGGTTGCTCAGCTGTTAAAGAATCCGCCTGCAATGCAGCAGACGCCAGTTCCATTCTTGGGTCAGGAAGATCCCCTGGAGAAGGGATAGGCTACCCACTCCAATTCTTGGGCTTCCCTTATGGCCCAGCTGGTAAAGAATCTGCCTGCAATGTGGGAGACCTGGGTTCGATCCCTGAATTGGGAAGATCCCCTGGAGAAGGTGGCTACCCACTCCAGTATTCTGGTCTGGAGAATTCCATGGACTGTACAGTCCATGACGTCACAGAGTTCTACATGACCGGGCGACTTCACTCTCTCTTTGGGAACTCTGGAGGATAATCTGTTTCTTTGCCTTTTCTAGTTACTGGAGGCTGTCTGTATTCCTTGGCTCCTTCCTTCATTTTTAAATCTTTCTCATCTATTTCTTTCACTTATAAGACCTCTCATATTTACATTGGGTACATCTGGATAATCCAAGATAACCTCTCTATCTGAAAGTCTTTTAACTTAATCACATTGGCAAGTTCCCTTTGTCATTACATGTAACACACTTTTAACATATTCATAGGGTTTAGGGATTAGGATGTGGACATCTTTGGGGGAGGCATTGCCACAGTCTACCCACTGCTCCCTAAAGATTAACATCTACTTACATTCAAAATGCATTCACCCAATCCCAACATTCCCCAGTATCTCAACCTATTACAGCAGCAAGTGAAGTACAAGTAATCTAATCTCATCTAACTTCATTAGCTTGAAGTCCAAGATCTCATAATCTAACCAGATATGTGAGATGCTCATCTGTAATCCATTCTGAAGCACAATTTCTCTCTATGTATGAAATTGTGAAACTCAAGAAACAATGAGCTGGTGCCAAAATGCTGTTGTGAGGCAGACATTGCAGAAGTTACAGACCTTGTCACTCAAAGGGTGAGGAAAGTTGAAAAAAGAATCCCCAGCCCCAAGCAATTTTGAATCCAGGAGCGTGGCTGACATTGTGTTTTAAGACCTCCGAATGATCCACGTGGTTTCTGGTTCTACCCTGTAGCTTTGTGGCTCCACCTTTGAAGTTGTCTTTATTTTTTCATGAAGGATAGCATGTACTTGGAACGGAATAGTTTTATCAGTCTGTTTTCTGCTTGTGGAAAACTTCCTTTTTTTTTGGTCCTCTTTTCAAACTGGTTCTGCTTGTCCAAATTGGTTCTGTGTGTATAAAATTCTTAAGAATCTTGTGGGTCTCTTCGTGTATGTCTTGGAATTTATTCCATGAGGCAAGAGGTTCTTCCACAGGTCTTTCCTAGATAATCCCATATTTATTTTCAGCTTTTGTTGAGCTGGCTGAGGAGAATCTGTGAACCACATATTTAAATTTTTCAAAAAATTTTTTTCAACTTTTAACCCTTCTAAGGCACTAGAGGGCTTCCCTGGTGGCTCAGAGGTTAAAGTGTCTGCCTGCAATGTGGGAGACCTGGGTTCAATAGAAGGTGTAATAATACATATTACACACATATAAATACTTACCTGAGGTATGATTAATATACAATAAAATTTATAAATTTTTAAATGGTCAATATATTTCAAATTATTTAGTTTATTTTAATTAGAGGATATTTACTTCACAAGATTGTGATGGTTATAAATAAAATTTATAAACTTTAAGTGAACAGTGTGGTCAATTTTAGCATGTATATGTATCCTTGTAACTACCACCTAGATCACACTATAGAACATTTCAATGTCTCTAACCTTTTTTTGTACCTTTTAAGTCAATTCATTCAGCAACTTTCCAGAGGTAATGATTATTCTGATCTCTATCACTATAGATTAGGTCGGCCAGTTCTTGAATTTCACATAAATGAACTACACTGCACTCTTCTGTGTCTAACTTTTTGGATTGGAGTAATAGTTTTGAAATTCCTCCCTGTGCACTTGTGCCGTGTGTGTGCTTGTGTGTGCACACATATGTGCATGCACGCCCCTTTTCACGGCCAAGTGTTTCTCCATTGGCTGTATTTGGAAAGTGAAGCCAAGAAAAATCTCTGACGGATTAGACGTTGGGTGCGAGGGAACAGGAAGAATTAAAATGACTCCAAGGCTTCTGGCCTGAGCGCCTAGAAGTTGCTATTCACAGAGATAAGGATAGCTCTGAGGGGAGTGGGTTGGGAGGCAGGCAGTTTAGACTGTCAGGCACTGAGTCTAACGGAGGTGATGAGAAAACATTTGGTTGTATGAGTCTGGAGTTTAGAACTAGTAAATTTCGGCATCCCGGGCCTTTTGATGGTCTTTAAAGCCCTGAAAGTTGAAGTAATTGATGTATATAAAGATGAAAGAAAGTGGAATGATGCAATGCTCCTGTTAAGTGTTACGAGATCAGGAAGTTGAGAATGAATCAGCAAAGTTGATGGCGAAGGAGGAATCTGTGACTAAGAGGAAAAATAGCAGTGTTGCTACACCGATGTTGGAGTCCTATGAGGCATTGTGACAATGCTCAAAATTTATTTTATATTTATTTTAACATAAAATAGTTTTAATATTTATTAAAAAGTTTATGAACAACTGCACTAATACCGTTTTTCCAGGAATACAACTAAGGAACTGGTGGCTATCACACAAGTGATTAACAAATTGTATTGCTAGTAATTTTAAAATGAGTAAGGATCTATTAATCAATCTTCTTTTATGATGACTGCTTACCTTGGACTTCAGTTTGATTCTTGGGCTTTGTTAGTCCCTGAAACTGAGCTTCTCTCATGAGAAAATTGGCTGTGGTAAGATTCTCAGGAAGCAGATTATAGAACTAGAGACCCAAGAAAAATATCTCATACACTTACAGCACCAAATAGAGGTTTTAAAAAACTCTTGCAGTTCCACACGTGAACAAATAAGCTGTGCGTTTAGATATCCCTCAACTTTCTGAGGGAGTAGGCAGTTTTTCTTTAAATCTCACTACAAATTAAGATTTAGCTGGAATAAAATTAAATGATGCACCTGGATAAGCTAAGTCTAGGCTAATTTCCACCCCAATATCCACTGAGTCAGCCAAATGACATCCCAATTGTTCTGAGTTTCTCTCAAGCAGTGATTGTCAACTCTGTTCATATCATGGCTGGCTTCAGTTTTTTAATGAGAATAAATGGCTCCTGGAACTAGGCAGCTACCATTAAATTTCTTTCGGATGTGATTGTAAGCAAACTGCAAACATAGAACCTTGTACTACTTATGATATGTTTATGGAATTTCTGATGCTAATGATGAGAATACCAGGTATGCTAGTCTGATAGATAAATTGTAAGTGGGAAGTTATACACCAAGTCATACTCTCCATCTTAAACATTTTTCCGATTTCCCATAGCTGTTTAGTACAGTGGTGCTATGTGACCTTCATGCCTTCAGAGAGGAAATGATAAAGAAAATGACTCTCAGCAGATTGACTGATGACTTGTTAATGAAGACAGTGTAGCCTGTTTTAATGGAAGAGCTGTCAGCTGCATTTCATATGTCTGATTGTGTGGTGTTGTGACCTTAGGTACAATTCCTTGTTGGTTTGGTTGGCAAGTGGTTGTTTCATTAAACTGGTTTTTTGAGGTAGATGAAAGAGGGCATTAAATTCCCTGGAAGGGCTGTTCCTCCTGTTTTAAATATGTTTGAAAGTATCTTTTATTTATTAAGAATGAAGTCATTGCCAAATAAAGATCTGAGCAGTGTCAGCATGAATTTTAGGTATGATTAACCAATAGATACCTTTTTGTACTTTATCATTTCTCTTTAGCTTTCTCTCTCTTTCTCTCTCTCCCTGTGTGTGTGAGAGAGAGGGAAAGAGAGAGAGAGAGGAGAGGTATGTTTCTTGAGGAGTAGCTGTGAAGATATGGAAAGTTGCTTTCTTTTATGGAAATATTGAATATCAAATAAGGAACTAGGAAGGATATGTTTTTCTACTCCAAAGATGTAGGGACTTGAAATGCATTTAAAAAAATACCCCATAGAGAATGCTGATTAGATTATTTGGTTTTACACTGTAGGTCTTGTATTTTCATAGTCTAAGTGTCTGACTCAGAGTAGTTGATCAATAGATACTTATTGAATTTAACTGGGGAATTAAATCGAGCTGGCCCAGAAATCTCATCATCATTAGCTTCTTTTGCTAGTTTATTTACTAATTAATTCACCTGTTCAATTTTTTTAATAGTTGACACCTGATATCAGCTAAATATATAGCATATTTTATAGTAAAACATAGTTGAGTATGCTAGGTCTCATGAAAAAATATAAGGAAATATGATCTGATCCTTGACTTCTAAAAGGTTTCCCTGGTAGCTCAGTTGGTAAAGGATCTGCCTGCAATGCGGGAGACCCTGGTTTAATTCCTGGCTTGGGAAGATCCCCTGGAGAAAGGATAGGCTACCCACTCCAGTATTCTTGGGCTTCCCTTCTGCATCAGCTGGTAAGGAATCCGCCTGCAAATGTGGGAGACCTGGGTTAGATCCCTGGGTCTGGAAGATCCCCTGGATAAGGGAATGGCTACCTACTCCAGTATTCTGGCCTGGAGAATTCCAGGGAAGTGAAGTCGCTCAGTCGTGTCCGACTCTTTGCGACCCCATGGACTGTAGCCTACCAGGCTCCTTTGTCCACGGGATTTTCCAGGCAATAGTACTGGAGTGGATTGCCATTTCCTTCTCCAGGAGATCTTCCCGACCCAGGGATCGAACCCAGGTCTCCCGCATTGTAGACAGACGCTTTACTGTCTAAGCCACCAGGGAAGTAATTCCAAGGGGGTCTCAAAGAGTTGGAAATAACGGAGTGACTTTCACTTATACTTTCAGTTTGATTTATAAGGGTTTATAATTTCAAGTGAGAGATAATATAATAATATGGCATATACATATTCCTATTAATGTTCAGTCCTTACTAAATTGAACTTTAAAACATGATTTGGTTGATTTAATTCCATAGTCTGTCTAGTCGAAGCTATAGTTTTTCCAGTAGTCATGTATGGATATAAGAGTTGGACCAAAAAGAAAGCTGAGTGCCAAGGGACTGCAAGGAGATCCAACCAGTCCATTCTAAAGGAGATCAGCCCTGGGATTTCTTTGGAAGGAATGATGCTAAAGCTGAAACTCCAGTACTTTGGCCACCTCATGCGAAGAGTTGACTCATTGGAAAAGACCCAGATGCTGGGAGGGATTGGGGGCAGGAGGAGAAGGGGACGACAGAGGATGAGATGGCTGGATGCATCACGGACTCGATGGACGTGAGTCTGGGTGAACTCTGGGAGTTGGTGATGGACAGGGAGGCCTGGCGTGCTGCTATTCATGGGGTCGCAAAGAGTTGGACACGACTGAGCAACTGAACTGAACTGAGCTGAAAGAATTGATGGTTTTGAACTGTGATGTTGGAGAAGTCTCTTGAGAGTCCCTTGGACTGTGAGGAGATCCAACCAGTCAATCCTAAAGGAAATCAGTACTTAATATTCATTGGAAGGACTGATGCTGAAGCTGAAACACCAGTACTTTGGCCACCTGATGCGAAGAACTGACTCCTTTGAAAAGACTCTGATGCTGGGAAAGATTGAAGGTGGGGAGAGAAAGGGACGACAGAGGATGAGACGGTTTGATGGCATCACCAACTTGATGGACATGAGTTTGAACAGGCTCTGAGAGTTGGTGATGGACAGGAAAGCCTGGCATGCTGCAGTCTATGGGGTCGCAAGGAGTTGGACATGACTGAGCGACTGAACTGAACTAATTAACATTCTCTTTCTTCTCCTGGATTCTCTTACTTTTTTTACTTATGAGAAGATTATACATTGAAATTATGGTCCATTTTTTCCTCCTTATATAGTCTGTTATGTAAATTAGAACTTGGTTTTGTGAAGAGCTGAGTTTGAATCTTAGAGGATAAACAAAGATGATATTGAAAAATTTTCAATAATCTGGAACTCATGATCACCAACCAACCTTTTCTGAGCCCTTACACTAGACACATATAACTTATTAACTGCTGGATCAATGGAGAAGTCCATGGATCCTGCGGAGAAGGTGGAGAATTGAGGTGGGAGGTGATTTGGAGTGCTTGGAGTGCTTAGGCAGTAAATCTATATGGAGTTGTCTCAACATTTAAATACCTGATAAGAATATGCCATTGTATGCCTACTGAATATTAGTCCTCTGTATGAATTTGACTTTTCTCATCTGTAATATAAGTAGAAAATATACATTCATATAGATTCTGCTGGCATCATAGAGTTTTTATGAGATTCAAATAAAATGTATGTGAAATAATAATAGCATTAGGTCAAGCATCATTGTAAATGCTGTCATCACAAAAACATACAATTTTCACAAAAATTTTATGAGATAAATTTATTAATCTCATTACAACAACCCTACGAGCAGGCTTTTAGATACATTTATATACATTTTACAGAAGGAGAAAATAAATTTAGTGAGAGATAAGTAACCGGCTTAAAATCACATAGTTAGTTCCTGGGTACATATGGTGTTCAAATACTGATCTTCCTCGAAAATGTGAATATTAAAACTTAATATATAATAGTATATTATACTGAACTAATAGTTCAGTATTTAATAGTTGCACTATTTAATACTATTAAGTAGTTCCACTAGTTACACACCTTATGTACAGTGATGCAGAACTTGTGTCTATGGTTCAAACTATATATTATTTCAGCCTTTTTGCAGATGACTGCTGACATTGTTTCTTTATCCCCTGATCACAATTTGGCAAAGGGAAATGAGAAAACCCAGGATGTAAAAGCACAATTAAACTATTTTAAGTTGGATAATGTGTTCACATTTTTAGTTTAGTTTGGAGCTTACTGTTATATTGGCAAGAAATTCTATCTCCCAAAATAAAGTTTCTGATTTCTTTATTAATAAACATACCATTAGACATTGTATTGCCTAAGTGGCAGATCTGGTAAGAATGTTCAAACATCATACTTAACAGAGAGATCTTAGAAGCCTTTCCTTTAAGATCAGTAACAAACAAGGATGCCTGCTATGACCCTTTCTGTTCAACAAAGGACTGCATGTCCTGGCCAATGAAGATGAGAAGTAAGAGAAAAAAGGGATAAGACTATAAGTGAAGAAACTAAACTGTCAGTATGTGTAGATGAATTGATTATTTACATAGAAAACCCAAGAGAATCAACAGACAAGCTATTAATGCTAAAAAGAGAGTTCGGCATGGTTGCTTGAGCACAAATCAATAAGTAAAAGCCTAGAATCTGTTTACACCAACAGCCAGTTAGAAAATGTGGTAGGCTATAATATGATATTTACAACAGTCAAAGGTAATAAATAAAATGTCTAGGAATTGACTTAAAATGCAAGTTATTATGAATAATATTTTAAAACTTTAAAAGACACAAAAGTAGATCTGAGTAGGAAAAAACTTAGATAATGTTCTATGTCAGTTGTACCTCAGTAAAACAAAGATGAAAACAAGAAACACATAAAAATTGAAAAAAAAAAAAAAAAACCCATCAGCAGTTAATTGTTCAGTTGCTCAGTCGTGTCCAATTCTTTGTGACCTCATGGCCTATAGCCTACCAGGCTCCTCTGACAATGGGATTTTCCAGGCAAGAATACTGGAGTGGGTTGCCATTTCCTCTTCCAGCGGATCTTCCCCACCCAGGGATGGAACCCTCGTCTCCTGCATCTCCTACTTTGCAGGCAGTTTCTTTAGCTCTGAGCCAACGGGGAGCCCCAGCAGTGATTTGCTGCTGCTGCTGCTGCTAAGTCACTTCAGTCGTGCCCGACTCTGTGTGACATAGACGGCAGCCCACCAGGCTCCCCCGTCCCTGGGATTCTCCAGGCAAGAACACTGGAGTGGGTTGCCATTTCCCTCTGCAATGCATGAAAGTGAAAAGTGAAAAGTGAAACTGAAGTCGCTCAGTTGTGTCCAATCCTCAGCGACCCCATTGACTGCAGCCTACCAGGCTCCTCTGCCCATGGGATTTCCCAGGCAAGAGTACTGGAGTGGGGTGCCATTGCCTTCTCCAGCAGTGATTTGGGTACATGCAAATCTACATGTAGCTAAACCAATTCTTAGAAAGAAGAACAATGTGGGGAATATCTTGCCAGATGTTAATATATGTTATTAAGCTTCATGGATCTCAAAGAGTCAGACACAACTTAGCAACTGAACAACAGTAACAACAAGCTGTAGTAATTCAGCGTGATACTGGTTCTGTGTGTGTGTGTTCAGTTGCTTCAGTCGCGTCCGACTCTTTGCAACCCCATGGACTGTAGCCCACTAGGCTCTTCTGTCTGTGGGATTCTCCAGGCTAGAATACTGGAGTGGGTTGCTGTTTCCTGCTCCAGATACTAGTTCTAGAAATGCCAAATAGACAAAGAATAGGAGACAATCTAAGACAAATCTGTGTGTGTATGTGGACTTGTTGAATTGTTGGTAGATCATTGAGGAAATGGTAGATTATTTAATAAATAGAATTTTGAAAACTGACAAAATATTTGGAGAAAAATAGCTCCCCAACTCATTCTATGGCATAGTACAAAAACAATCTCTCATTGGAATAAAGATCTAAAGACAAAAGGCAAAACTATAAAACTATTATAAAGTGATGTCGGAGAATGTCTTCATGAAAACAGCAGGGAAGAATTCCTTAAATGAGGTGAAAAAAAAGCACAGACCATAAAAAATTGGTATAATAGATGACATGAAAATTAGTGATTTCCTGTTTCATGTAAGACACTATCAATAGAATAGGAGAAGAGGTTTGGGATGAACAATCAATAAAGGATTCAAACATAATATAAAGCGACAATTCACAGAAGGGGAAAGCTAAAATATCTATAAAGCATATGAAAAGAAACTCAACTTGGATAATTGCACATTAAAACTTTATCCATGAGAATGGCAATGATTAAAGAGTTGGATAACGTCAAGTACTGCCAAGGCTGTAGGAATCAAGAACCCTTCATCACTGCTGGGTGAGGTGTAGCCTGGTGCAGCCGTTCTGAAGATTAAGGGACATAAGGAAGATTCAGGAACACTGCATGTGTATATACTCACTGCCATAACGATTCTGTGGCTGGATATATCCCTCAGAGGAAATCTTGCACAGGGAAACAAGGAGACATGAATGAGAATAATCTTTTCAGTATGGTTTGTGATAGAATTTTCTAAACTTACTGAATGCTGACTTCCTTTACTCTTAGAACATCTAATTGGATTGGAATTCTGTAGCAAATACAGGGAAATAGTGATTTTAGTGTATTTCTTAAATTTAAAATGATACTCCATTAGAATGGGGCTTCCCTGGTGACTCAGATGCTAAAGAATTTGCTTGCAGTGAAGGGTTAAGTGCCTCAGTGGGAAGATCCCCTGGAGAAGGAAATGGCAACGTTAATGAGCAGAGGTATCTTTCTACATCACTATCAAACAAGATTGGTTTGTTTGGCATAAAATGATCCATTTATTTCAAAGTAGTATTATACTCAATAAAATAGCTCAAGACTTGTGCTGCAATTCAGTTCAGTCACTCAGCTGTGTCTGACTCTTTGTGACCCCATGGACTGCAGCACGCCAGGCCTCCCTGTCCATCACCAGCTCCTGGAGTTTACTCAGACTCATGTCCATTGAGTCGGTGATGCCATCCAACCATCTCATCCTCTGTCATCCCCTTCTCCTCCCACTTTCAATCTTTCCCAGCATCAGGGTCTTTTCAAAAGAGTCAGTTCTTCACATTAGGTGGCCAAAGTATTGGAGTTTCGGCTTCAGCATCAGTCCTTCCAATGAATATTGAGGACTGATCTTTAGGATGGACTGGTCAGATCTCCTTGCAGTCCAAGGGACTCTCAAGAGCCTTCTCCAACACCACAGTTTAAAAGCTGAGCGCCTATGGTGGATTCATGTTGATGTATGGCAAAACCAATACAATATTGTAAAGTAATTAGACTCCAATTAAAATAAATAGATTTAAATTAAAAACAAAAAAGAAGCTGAGCACTGAAGAATTGGTGCTTTTGAACTGTGGTACTGCAATTAAACCATACCAAATGTAATTCATCATAGTTTGAGAGTTTGTTAAACTCTGAAGTATAGTATTAATGACACAATTTGCCATCCCTCTCTCTGATTATATAAGGTGAAGAGTGAAGAGATCATTTACTTTTGAGAGGTGTATTGATTAGGGGGATGACCATGCAGGAGACGTAAGAGATGCGGGTTTGACCATGGATTGGGAAGATCCCCTGGAGAAAGGAATGGCAACTCACTCCAGTATTCTTACCTGGAGAATCCCAAGGACAGAGGAGCCTGGTAGGCTATAGTGCATAGTACAAACAGCTGGACACGACTGAAGTGACTTAGCGTGCACTCAGGAAGTGCTTACTAATGAATGCTTTAGAAAGATGCTAGCTAGTTGAAAATTGCTTTAAATAGAGATGGAGTATTTGTGGAATCATGTTTAAATATGTCCTTTAACATCGTGTTAAACAGACTTTAATTAATATACATAATACAAATTAGGATTATGAACCAAATAGATATTGCTAGTATCTCTAGAAAGTGAAATTGTTAGTATTTATTTTTTCTTTATACCTTTCTGTATCAAGTAAATCTTTTATAACTAATATTTACTGAGTTGTAATCAGAAACACAATAAAACTTTTTTCCTTTTGAAAATAAATGGCTTATTAATTTATCTATTAACATAAAGAATAAAATAGTAACTATTTTCATCCTCCATGTAAGTGGAAGAATGCATTACACTTTTAATTCCTTCTCTCATCTCCTCCCACTTTTGAGTTTTTATCAAAAGAACATGGGGTTTTTAGATTCAGAATATTATTACTAATTTTTTAGCATCTTGTATCATATCTTTTAAAACTTTTAAAAATACACTTGAACATTTTATGATAATATTAACAGCAATTAGGTAATACATTGTGTTTCACTCCTTGTTTCAGGATCTAATGCTATGTGACAAACCACTTCAAAAGTTAGTGTCTTAAAAATCACCAATTTGTTATTATCTCGAAGTTTTCTGGGTTGATGGGGCTCATTTGGGTGGTTGTCACTGGGGTCTCTTATGTGTTTGCAGTTAGAGGCTGGAGGTTGAAGTTATTTGAAGGCTCAGTGGGGCTAGGTGTCCGAGGTGATTCATGCGCCTCCACATAGCCCCTCTCTCTGGTGAACCCTCCTGATCCTTCCTACAGGGAGCTCAGGGCTCCAAGAGGAAAGAAGTAGAAGCTCCCATATCAGTTAAGGGCTTTGTGTGGAACTAGCATAATGTCAAGTTTATAGTTTCTATTGGCCACAATAATCACAGATCTAACCCAGATACATGATTGTGCAGAAACAGATTCTACCTCATCACCCGAGAACAGCCGCAAGGCCACATTACTGAAGAGTTTGTGGGAAAGGAAGTAATGTTGCAACCATCTTTCAAAACATCATAGTTGTTCATTGAGTTATCTGTTTTGCTTTTTTCATCCTTTGATTTAAGTCTCAAGTGGTTGGAATGCTTCTTACTGTAAGTATTTCACAGAAATGATATACTTCCTGAATCTTTATAAAACCTTTTTGCCCTTAGATGTGAATGATATTTTGAGTGAATTCAGAATCCATAGATCACAATCTTTATCTTTAGAAGCATTGAAAGCTTGCAGTGTTGTAGAGATGGCTGTTTCTAAACATTGTTTTCTTTGCCCATTTTCTACTTTTTCCGTACCTCCCATGCCCTGTCTGGTCTGGGTATGTATAGTTTCCTTTTTCCTAAAAACCTCAAATTCATTGATTTTATCAGTAAATGTCTAGGTTTATTCTTTTCTACATGAATTTGATCTGGTGTTTATTAATCCATTTGGACTATTGAAACAAACCTTCTCCTAAGGCAAACTTGTTCCATAATTTCTAAGGATGTTTATCATATCTTTATATGTTCTATTTCACTTTCTGCCATAAGGCTGGTGTCATCTGCATATCTTAGGTTATTGATATTTCTCCCGGCAATCTTGATTCCAACTTGTGCTTCTTCCAGCCCAGTGTTTCTCATGATGTACTCTGCATATAAGTTAAATAAGCAGGGAGACAATATACAGCTTTGACGTACTCCTTTTTCCTATTTAGAACCAGTCTGTTCTTCCATGTCCAGTTCTAACTGTTGCTTCCTGACCTGCATATAGGTTTCTCAAGAGGCAGGTCAGGTGGTCTGGTATTCCTATCTCTTTCAGAATTTTCCACAGTTTATTGTGATCCACATAGTCAAAGGCTTTGGCATAGCCAATAAAGCAGAAATAGATGTTTTTCTGGATCTCTCTTGCTTTTTCGATGATCCAGCGGATGTTGGCAATTTGATCTCTGGTTCCTCTGCCTTTTCTAAAAGCAGCTTGAACATCTGGAAGTTCATGGTTCACAGAAAGTGAAGAGGAACTAAAAAGCCTCTTGATGAAAGTGAAAGAGGAGAGTAAAAAAGTTGACTTAAAGCTCAACATTTAGAAAACAAAGATCATGGCATCTGGTCCCATCCGTTCATGGGAAATAGATGTGGAAACAGTCGAAACAGTGTCAGACTTTATTTTTTTGGGCTCCCAAATCACTGCAGATGGTGATTGCAGCCATGAAATTAAAAGACTCTTACTCCTTGGAAGGAAAGTTATAACCAACCTAGATAGCATATTCAAAAGCAGAGATATTACTTTGCCAACAAAGGTCCGTCTAGTCAAGGCTATGGTTTTTCCAGTGGTTGAACTGTGAAGAAAGCTGAGCACCGAAGAGTTGATGTTTTTGAACTGTGGTGTTGGAGAAGACTCTGGAGAGTCCCTTGGACTGCAAGGAGATCCAACCAGTCTATCCTAAAGGAGACCGGTCCTGGGTGTTCATTGGAAGTACTGATGCTGAAGCTGAAACTCCAATACTTTGGTCACCTCATGTGAAGAGTTGACTCATTGGAAAAGACCCTGATGCTGGGAGGGATTGGGGGCAGGAGGAGAAGGGGACGACAGAGGATGAGAAGGTTGGATGGCATCACTGACTCGATGGACATGAGTTTGAGTGAACTCCGGGAGTTGGTGATGGACAGGGAGGCCTGGAGTGCTGTGATTCATGGGGTCACAAAGAGTCGGACACGACTGAGCAACTGAACTGAACTGAACTGATGTTCTATTTCTACATAGAATTCCTATTACAAGCAAATTGTACCTTGTGGATTTGCTCTCTATATCTGTTGTTTTTGCATCTTAAAGAACAAAATCACAGATTCAATTTTCTGTATTAACCTCCTTTAAAATTTGATACCTTTGTGGTGATAATGATTTTCAATGAAACTATATTTACATACTTAAATTATTCCTCTTTTATAGATATACTGTATTTTCAACGCTTGCTTGGAATACAAGTAAGACATTTGTAATGCTGTCTCTCACTTATTTCAGATCTGTTTAAAGAAAAACATTTATCTAGTGCTTCAGATCCCCAGCCCTCTTTAAAACTACTAAATAATGTCTTAAATTGAGTGATCTTTCTCTTTTTTGCAAATTCCCACACTGGAGATGCAGGGGTTGATGTTTCCCCATCATTTGAAGTTAAGAATTTTGTAGATTATATGGATTATCATTCAGAGCTTTCAGATGCTAACAAAAGAATGAAACATTTATTTGTTGTCCTTGCTAATCCAGAGGCTGGTTGGCAGACTCAAGGAGGTGTGGCTCCTTCTCCCTTTCAAGTTCAAAATGAATGCCACTTCTTCTGAGAGGCCATTGTTGACCCTTTCATCAAAAATGATCTATTCCAATTTTTCTCTCTCTCTTAAGGTTTGGCAAACTACAGTTCAGAGGTTAACTCTAGCACATTGCTTGTTTTTGTAAATAAAAGTTTATTGGAACACAGACATACCTATACATGTGTATATTGCCTGTAGCTTCTTTTGTGCTGAGATAGCAGACTTGAGTCATTGCAATAGGGGCCACATGGCCTGCAAACCCTAAAATATTTACTATATAACCATCAGCAGAAGACATTCTCTTGACTCCTGCTCTATCTCATCATCCTATTTGTTTCCTTTATGCTGTGTATGACACTTGTAATTGCTTTATGTATTTCTTTGGTTGTTTATTATCCAACCCTGCAAGGATAAAAGCTTGTGAGGCCAGTCTACCTTGGTCTACCTTGTCCATCTATCTCTGTATCTTCTATAGTGGCACAGTGTTTGGAATGTGATAGAAACTAAATATTTGCTGAAAAAGTAGATTTTTTTAAAATGTGGGAGCTTCTCTGATGGCTCAGACAGTAAAGAATCTGCCCACAATGCAGGAGACCTCGGTTCGATCCCCGGGTTGGGAAAATTTCCTGGAGAAGAGCCTGGCAACTCAGTCCAGTCTTCTTGCCTGGAGAATCGCCATGGACAGAGGAGTTCATGGGATTGCAAGGAGTCAGACATGACTGAACAACTAAGCATACTGTTCTACTCATTTCACTAGGAATTTGGGAGCAAGATCGGGGGAGTTAAGGATATCTTGGCTCAGTTAACATATTAAGTTGGAAGTAGGTAACGGGAATACTTAAGAGTATGAAAAAAAGCAGATTTAGAAAGGAAAGTTTCTAAAGGTAGAAGAGCCTGAAAGCTATGAAGAAACCAGTAGGATTTCAATGGCAGGGAGTACAACATTTTATATATACATACGCTATAGAGAGATAGAATTTTAGAGTCTTAAAAATTGCCCTCTGGATTACAAAGAGCCCATTATGACATAGTCAAAGGCTGTTTTGGTGCAGTGGCTGGGAGCTGTGTTAATTTGCTAGGGCTACCATAACAAAGTGCTCCAAACTCAATGGCTTAAAATAACAGAACTTTATTGTCTCACTGTAGAAAATAAATCAGAAGTCCAGACCTTACAGGTCTGAAATCAGAGTGTCAGCAGGGCCTTGTAGACTGCTGGGGAGGATCTTTCCTCCCTCTTCCTAGCTGTAGGTGGTGGCCAGCAATCCTTGGCGCTCCCCGGCTTGTTGATACAACCTTTCTTCCATCCTCACTTAGTGGTTTTTAGGTATTCCTCAGTGTTGCTATGTTTCCATATGGCCTTCTTATAATGATAACAGTTATTGGATTTATGCTGTGCTGTGCTTAGTCGTGTCTGACTCTTTGTGACCCCCATGGACTATAGCTCACCAGGCTCTTCTTTCCACAGGGATTCTCCAGGCAAGAATATTGGAGTGGGTTGCCGTGCCCTCCTCCAGGGGATGTTCCCAACCCAGGTCACCTGCATTACTGGGTGAGGCACCAGGGGATTTAAGACCCACCCTAATCCAGTATGACCTCCTCTTAACTTCATCTGCAAAAAGCCTATTTCCAAGTGAGGCCACATTTACAGGTACTAGGCGTTAGGATTTCAACATATGTTTGGGGGGACCCAGCAGGAGGCTGAGAAGTGAATGCTGCAAGTGAAGACAATGAGTAAAGTCTTCAAAAATCTTGGTAGAGAAGAGGAGGAAAATATAGCAGTAGAGAGAGACACAAGGTTTAGGAAGATGTTTGAAGGGTTAAAGGAAAGATTCACTAGAGGGAAAATTAAAAGTTATAGGAGAGAGAAAATGTGACCATAATGAAGAATATGATGAGAAGACGGGAGAGGACTGTGGTTGACTCTGATTCTTCTCCCTCAATATCCATTCTTCCACTCTCTGCTTCCCTTGATTTTTAGCTGTGTTCATGTAATTGTTCATATTAAGAATACATTTCTTAGTTTCTTTGTAGCCACATGGGCCTTGTGGTTACATTCTGGCCAGTTAGCCAGTGAGAGAGAAGTTGATGCTTTGTGTATTGGCTGGAATGCATGCACATTGGCTGGAGTTCAGTAGTTATCTTGGACCATGAGGTGGAAGCCATAATTTGAGAATGGACACATATGTCGAAAGGGACTGTATCTCTGATGATTGTCTAGGGGAAGCACACTGACTGAAAGCACCCACCCTGGCCAGGCAGCATAGTTACCATTTGCATAAGTTGTTTTATGACAGGAGGTCCTGGTAAGGAACAGGGAACTAATAAGCCTTCACCAACCAAAAGAGTTCAGGAAAGGTCAAAAGGAGACACCACCTGTCTGACCACCTCCCAGAATCCTCCTCTCTGGCATCCATCTTGGCTGAACAAGGTGTGCACCACCAGGAAAGACTCTGAGTCAGAATGATTGGCTAAGGACAACCCAGAAACTAATCCCATCACCATGAAACCCAAGACTGCAAGCCATTCGACAGAGCTGTTCTCCTGGGTTCCCTTAGCCCTACTACTCTCCACTCGGGTTCCCTTTTCCAATAAAATCTCTTGCTTTGTCAGCACATGTGTCTCCTCGGACAATTCATTTCTGAATGTTAGACAAGAGCCCAGTTTCGGGCCCTGGAAGGGGTCCCCCTTCCTGCAACAATTGGAGAGCTGTTAAATTAGTCCTGATTTGCTTATGTAAGGTCTTAGCTTTTGCAAAAGAAAAATGCATTTTGTATATTTCTTTCCCTTGTGGTTGAACTTAATTGTGACAGAACATAGATAGATCTAGGGTATGGTGTGAAGATTAGGCTCAGTTCAGGCAGAAGATAACCTAATTCACTGAAATAGGAGGGAAGAATGGAATAATGGTTGTGAGTAAAAATTCACTGGTAAGTAGATGGTAGGAAGTTTATGAGTTCCTATCTTTAAGGCATCTGTAAATTAAATTAGTTGTTGAGAACAACAGAAGACAGATTTCAGTAGAGGAGGTCTGACGTTTGACATAGTGGAGATTTAACAAAAAGCTGTGAGGCCTGAGAGAGAGCTAATAAATAAGGGTTTGGGAGTGGTATTGAGATTAGAGACAATGTGATTATAATAGTCAAGTGAATTTCTCTTGTGTTCTTTGGGATGGGAGAAGGTTTGCAGTAAAGGATCAGTGACTAGACTTATGCTTTATGGGAATAAATACGGAACCAGGGAACTTTATAGCGACATTTAGCTGTTGTCTATCCAACCTTTCTTATATGATAGGTGGGCTACATGAACATGCCAAAATGTAACAATTCAGACTTCACTCCAACTGTAAAAGGGACTAACTTGGAAGACTTGACCCTTGAAAGTTCCTGAACACACTGGCAGTGTGTGGGAGGAAGTGGGTAGATGCCACTTCTGAGCATGTTGAGAAGTGAAGAAATGCCCTAACATATCACAGGTTATACCATTATCATTCAGGGCAAAGGGAATTAATCTAATAGGGCAGGTAACTTACTGCTGCTCCGTGCTTTATTCTATTCAGAGTTATTAGGACTTTTTCTGCAAGTAATACAATGTAGTGAGAAAGTACAGTAAGTTCTACTTCAAAAATTTTTTGAATAGAAAGAAATCTTTATCAGACTAATATTTTGTTTTGGTTTTATCACTGTGGTAAAAAAGTATTATCATTTAGAGACAAAAGGAAACATCTGAGCAAATAGTAATAAAATGACAATGAAATTTGTGTTACAGATTTCATATTTGGCAGTTTTCAAGATATAGTTTGAATATATGTTATCTCATTTAATCTATAAACATCACTGCAAGGTAGGTTTTATTATGAATACTTAACTTAAAATAATGACACTGAGGTGCAGAGGTTAATGATTTTTCCAGGATATGTAACTAACAAATACTAGAATCCAGTTTTTCCTCCAAGGTCCAACGAGTGCGTTTCGCCAGATTCATCCTCAGTTTGATGATTACTCACAATAAGTAATTAGTCTGGATAGCTCCACCATGAAGTAGGCAAGGTTTTCATTTTCCATGAAGGTTCTCCAAGAGTCTGAGAGTTTTTCCAATTATTATTTAAAACTTCAATTTGTGGTTTGTGGTTGTTAGTTCAAGGCAACATAGCCACCTAAAATGGAACCTCTCTTCTCTTGAATTTGCTCTATTTTCTAAAGCCTATAAATATTAAACTCTTGAAGATTGTGCTTTGAGGGCCTGTTGAATGAATAAAATACATCACATTCATGTTGGCCTCTAGAGGTCACAAATGCAACAGAATCTCGTTTCCTTCTCTTCTCTTTAGAAGTGGTTTTGACAGCCCACAACCCACAATGGTTTTGATGTATGTGTGTGGTCACTGTAATTCTTGTGATTCTAATGATTGTATTAGAAGAATAAGTTTGCTTACAAATGTGTCCAGAACCTTACCTTTAAAACCAGCATTCTATGAATATTAATAGCCTTGGAGAACAGGGAAAAGTGATAGAAAGGGATTTCTTTTGGAATCTGCAAACTTTTTTTAAAAATGCAGAAAGAGAGGATGTATTCTTTTGAAGAAGACCAGTTAGAATTCTTTGCTATCACTTTTGTGTACCAATGATGAATAAAAGCACTTATTTTATAAATATATGCAATAGAAATATTTGAAAAATACTTCATGGATTTGTGTATAAAAATAAATGGAAAAGTATGGTTAGTGTGTTATTTACATAAAGTAGTTAAAAGTTATAATTTAAATTGGTTAAAATATTATGAAAACATTTTATGAAACCATAAATTTGGTGGTCAGTAGAGCTTCGAAGTTTTAAATATTTTAATTTTATAGTGTTTTCCTAATGAAAATCTCTACCACTTATTGATCATTTATGACCCATAAGGCATCATACTAAATGCCCTTTAAACATATTATTTCATTTATTTTCACAACAACCCTATGTAGGCCTTTTGCTAAATTTAAAAACTGATGCTTTTTATTTGCTTGTTTTTTTTAAGGAAAGGTTTTCAACTCTTTCCCATTATATTTTAATTAAGAGAAAGTAAGCATAGCTATTTCAAATTTTAAGTGATTATTTTAAATGAAAATATCTGTCAATCAAGTACATAGATTCGCATTGAGAGAGAATTTAAAAGAATTCCAGGTCAATTTGGGCAGTTAATAAGGCATATGATTATTACTGCTATATCACTACCCTAGTTTTTGCTTGCTTTATGCTCCCTAGAGATTACTTCATAAAGCCACTCTTCAGTATTTTGCATGTTATGAATTGCAATAAAGAATAGTAGGCACTTAGTAGTAATACCAACCAGAAACCAATGTTGAAAATTATTCAATATGCTGTTTTTACAGAAGAACTGTTAAGACTCAATGAAATGAACAGGTATCAAAGGGAACTTGTCTTCTCTCTCTGAGCTTGCACTTCAGTGTGGAAGGACCATGTCTGGGCTTTGAAGTTAAACTGAGCTGACTCCTTTATCTCAGGCAGGTTATTTACCCTCTGTGAAAGGTGATAGTTATTTATTCTCAGCACAAAGCTGCCAGTACAGTAACTGTGCAGCCTTCCTCACCCTTCTTCTTACCTTTTTTGACAGGTAGTTGTTAACTCTTCAGTGCTTTGGGGTGGAAGGAAGGAAGGCAGCTGTGAGGTGGAGTCTTTCCTGCTCTCCCATCACTACTTTCTTCCCAGTGGAGGAGGTCTATTAACTCTCAGCAGTCACTCTTTTGTAATTAGATGATTGGAGAAGCAAAGGGATCATGGTGACTACTTGCCGGCATCTGGCTTAGTTGGCAAGGACAGTTTGGATGAACATACCGTGTGAAGAGTCAGTCTTGTATCTTATGCCCCAGGGGTCTCAGAACAAATCTTCAAATAATGAAAGACAATAAAAGAGAAATACTATTTGTAAAGTGGACTAACAATACAGCAGAAGAGATGTGAGACCAGGTTCCAAAGCTAGACTGCCTAGGTTTTTGTCTTTGTTATTCATTTATTTGAGGGTGCGGGCTCTTAGTTGTGGTATGCAGGGTCTGGGCCCCCAGAATTGGGAGCACAGAGTCTTAGCCACTGGACCACCAAGGAAGTCCCAGATGACCTGGGTTTACATTCTACCTCTGCCCTCGCCAGCTGTGGAACCCCTTTGTAAATTGCTTAGCCTTTCTGTGCCTCAGTTTCTTCATCTTTAACATGGTGATTATTAGAGTCCTTTCCACATGGGTTGTTGTCAAGGTTCCATGAGTTAATATATGTGAAGAATTAGAACAGTATCCCACACTGTTAAGTACTACATGAGTCTTTATCACTGTTATGAATGATTACAAAATAAACCAGTGCAAATGTGAGTAACTAAGTTAAGAAAAGTTTAAATTACACTCATTAAAAAATGTCATTAATGTAGACTACTTCCTTTCCCACCTTGAATTTTGATCCTGGTATTTATAGGTTTGAAAAACTGAAAACAATGCACAGTGATCAGAGTGTAAATTCCAGGAGACGAAATAGAGCGGAACCACCGCACTTAACAGTTTTCACACCAAACCTAAAATGAATCCAGGTTTGCCTTAAATTGGCACCTTTGTTTGGTTTTGTTTGGTTTTAAAGAATCAGGTGGTCCCTCCCTAAAACACTACATAGTTTTTTATATTTCAAGATATCAGATGAAGTGTCAATGTTTGAATGAAGACTAGGCCAGATGATTTTGTTGTAAAAAATAGACTTGATTTGCAAAATGCAAAAGCCTCTGAAAAAGAGGACTAAATCTTGCCAAATCTAATACTATAAAGACACACCTTTGTTTGGCTTTTCTTTTCCCCTTTTCTTCCCCTGCACTCTAATTTATGTGAGGGAAATGGCAACCCCCTCCAGTATTCTTGCTTAGAGAATCCCATGGACAGAGGAGCCTGGTCTATAGGGTCATAGAGAGTTGGACATGACTGAAGTGACTAAGCACGCACGCACGCACACTAATGTAAGAAAGCAACTTGAAAAATAGAGTAAGACTGGAATTTAGACTGCATTTAATTTCTTGTTTATGGATAACTTCCCATACATCCAGACAAATTTTTACATGGATATGCATAGCTATTTCAAACTCACATACTCTGTTAAAACTTATATCCTCTTTTAAAATGCTATCATTTGTAGAACTCCTCTAGTTCCATGAAGAGCACTGTCACTCAGCCAGTTTTCCATCTTGCTACCTTTGAGCCAGCATTTTGATCACAGCATCTTGTTAAATCTACATCTGGCACAATTGTGAAGACTATCTTTTTCTTTCCTAGGACTAGCCTCGTCTCTTACCCCTCTCTGTCCTACAGGTTTTGCTCTGCCATGTTGGGTAGTCTAGGTACTTTCATGGTTTGGGGCCTCAAATCTAAAAATTTACAACAGATTGTTTTAACATATTGTTTTTGTTACTTTATAGAATCTCAGTTTAATTACACAGTTCAGCTTCTCTCTCTAGCCATCCTGGATATCTTAGCTTGTCTTTGTCTCCTAAGTATTGTGTGTCCTAGAACATGATAGCTGTTCCATGAATGTTTGTTAAATGAATGGATAAGCTGCCCAAGGGTGTCATTTGCTCATGTGCTGAAATGATTTCACATAAGGTGGTGTCAACTATGAAGTAGTTCTGAGAGACAAAATGTTAGGCATAATTTATTTGAACTGATGGCTGGGAGGGATTCTAGTTTCAGAAGCATACACATTTTGATAGGGAATTAAAGATTTGAAGAGACGTGTTAGTGAAGACCAAGTTTATTTAACACGCAGACGAGATCATACATGTGTCTCAGTCATTTCAGTCGTGTCCGACTCTTTGCGACCCTGTGGTCTGTAGCCCTCCAGGTTCTTCTGTCCATGAGATTTTCCAGGCAAGAATACTGGAGTGGGTTGTCCTGCCCTCCTCCAGGGGATATGCCTGGCCCAGGAATTGAACCTCTGTCTCCTGCACTGCAGGCAGATGCTTTACCACTGAGCCACCGGGAAAGCTCCAGATGAGACCTGCAAACAGCTATTTTTTTAATGTGACAGGAAAAAAAAAATCTAGCCTCATGTGCAAGCAAAATCCATGGCAGAAGTGGGCTGGTATCCCCCTGGAATTTGTTCTCCACCTCCCCTGTTGTTGAGTCATTGCTGGGAAGCAGTGACCTAGCCAGCCGTCCAGGTGTTGGTGGGGCTGTGTCCTTGTTCCCGCCAGTGGGTGGTAGGGAAGCTGAGTCACTCCACTTCTGGACTAAGGAGGTTGACAGTGGTGTGCCTTCTTTATTCTCCGTCCCCGATCCACCAGCTGTCATCTGAAGATGGTAAGACTTCAGCAAGTGACAGAGAGACAAGGTGGACAGAGTGTCCTCCTGCACTGCTGCTGTTGTAGTTCCTAAGCATTAATGTTTGTTATGTGGAGTCGGGGTGTTGGACGATGAGCCCTGATTCAACAAAAGACAACAAGGGAACTGAAGGAGAGAAGCTTACTCAGAGCTCCTGGAAGAACTGTCAATACATGTTATGCCTCAAGGACCTCGTGGAGAGGCCAAGAAAGGGTTCAGGCAGAGACAGCAGGATTGGGGGCATATGCTTTTATTAGGGTCTACAGGTAGAGTACTTTGGGATTCCAGGGCTGGGATCAGGTTCGTCAGTTCAGACTGGTGAAGAGTGGGTGAGACTGCTTGTCACAAAATGACTGGGGACCATGTAGGGACTGATATCTACTTGTGACTCTATGGGCTGTTGTCTCAGGCATGGGCTGGAGGCAGGGGCTACTGTCAGTTAAGGCTCCTGCAGGCTGCTGAGCCACACAAAACATACGAAAAGGCAGTGATATTGTACAACCATCAAATGGAGGGAAGCTAACTTCAAACCACCAATGTGCACAATGCACTCTTACAAGAACACGATAGACTTTTATGAGCTTAGGCCATCAGAATTGTAAGGTGTTTGTTATAATGTTGCTGCTTTTGTGTGTATTAAATGGGCTAGAATTTCTCTAATATACCAATTCCCATGTGTTCATATCAGTTCAGTTCAGTCGCCCAGGGTGTCCGACTCTTTGCGACCTGATGAACCACAACACACCAGGCCTCCCTGTCCATCACCAACACCCAGAGTCGACACAAACCCATGTGCATTGAGTCGCTGATGCCATCCAACCATCTCATCCTCTGTTGTCCCCTTCTCCTCCTGCCCTCAATCTGTCCCAGCATCAGGGGCTTTTCAAATGAGTCAGCTCTTCCCATCAGGTGGCCAAAGGACTGGAGTTTCAACTTCAACATCAGTCCTTCCAAAGAACACCCAGGACTGATCTCCTTTAGGATGGACTGGTTGGATCTCCTTGCAGTCCAAGGGACTCTTAAGAGTCTTCTCCAACACCACAGTTAAAAGCATCAATTCTTCTGCGCTCAGCTTTCTTTATAGTCCAACTCTCACATCTATACATGACCACTGGAAAAACAATAGCCTTGACTAGATGGACCTTTGTTGACAAAGTAGTGTCTCTGCTTTTTAATATGCTGTCTAGGTTGGTCATAACTTTCCTTCCAAGGAGTAAGCGTCTTTTAATTTCATGGCTGCAGTCACCATCTGCAGTGATTTTGGAGCCCCCCCAAAATAAAGTCAGCTACTGTTTCCACTGTTTCCCCATCTATTTCCCATGAAGTGATGGGACCAGATGCCATGATCTTAGTTGAGCTTTAAGCCAACTTTTTCACTCTCCTCTTTCACTTTCATTAAGAGACTTCTTAGTTTTTCAGTGCTTTCTGCCATAAGGGTGGTGTCATCTGCATATCTGAGGTTATTGATATTTCTCCCGGCAATCTTGATTCCAGATTGTGCTTCCTCCAGCCCAGCGTTTCTCATGATGAATTCTGCATATAAGTTAAATAAGCAGGGTGACAATATACAGCCTTGACGTACTCCTTTTCCTATTTGGAACCAGTCTGTTCTTCCATGTCCAGTTCTAACTGTTGCTTCCTAACCTGCATACAGGTTTCTCAAGAGGCAGGTCAGGTGGTCTGGTATTCTCATTTCTTTCAGAATTTTCTACTTTATTGTGATCCACACAGTCAAAGACTTTGGCATAGTCAATAAAGCAGAAATAGATGTTTTTCTGGAACTCTCTTGCTTTTTCGATGATCCAGTGGATGTTGGCAATTTGATCTCTGGTTCCTCTGCTTTTTCTAAAACCAGCTTGTACATCTGAAAGTTCACGGTTCCCATATTGCTGAAGCCTGGCTTGGAGAATTTTGAGCATTACTTTACTAGCGTGTGAGATGGGTGCAATTGTGCGGTAGTTTGAGCATTCTTTGGCATTGCCTTTCTTTGGGATTGGAATGAAAACTGACCTTTTCCAGTCCTGTGGCCACTGCTGAGTTTTCCAAATGTGCTGGCATATTGAGTGTAGCACTTTCACAGCATCATCTTTCAGGATTTGAAACAGCTCAACTGGAACTCCATCACCTCCACTAGCTTTGTTCATAGTGATGCTTCCTAAGGCCCACTTGACTTCACATTCCAGGATATCTGGCTCTAGATGAGTGATCACACCATCGTGATTATTGGGGTCATGAAGATCTGTTTTGTACAGTTCTTCTGTGTGTTCTTGCCACCTCTTAATATCTTCTGCTTCTGTTAGGTCCCTACCATTTCTGTCCTTTATCAAGCCCATCTTTGCATGAAATGTTCCCTTGGTATCTCTAATTTTCTTGAAGAGATCTCTAGTCTTTCTCATTCTATTGTTTTCCTCTATTTCTTTACATTGATCCCTGAAGAAGGCTTTCTTATGTCTCCTTGCTATTCTTTGGGATTCTGCATTCAAATGGGTATATCTTTCCTTTACTCCTTTGGTTTTTGCTTCCCTTCTTTTCACAGCTATTTGGAAGGCCTCCTCAGACAGCCATTTTGCTTTTTTTGCATTTCTTTTTCTTGGGGATGGTCTTGATTCCCGTCTCCTGTACAATGTTATGAACCTCCGTCCATAGTTCATCAGGCACTCTATCTATCAGATCTAGTCCCTTAAATCTATTTCTCACTTCCACTGTATAGTCATAAGGGATTTGATTTAGGTCATACCTGAATGGTCTAGTGGTTTTCTCCACTTTCTTCAATTTGAGTCTGAATTTGGCAATAAGGAGTTCATGATCTGAGCCACAGTCAGCTTCCAGTTTTGTTTTTGCTGACTGTATAGAGCTTCTGCATCTTTGGCTGCAAAGAATATAATCGATCTGATTTTGATGTTGACCATCTGGTGATGTCCATGTGTAGAGTCTTCTCCTGTGTTGTTGGAAGAAGGTGTTTACTATGACTAGTGTGTTTTCTTGGCGGAACTCTATTAGCCTTTGCCCTGCTTCATTCTGTACTCCAAGGCCAAATTTGCCTGTTACTCCAGGTGTTTCTTGACTTCCTACTTTTGCATTCCAGTCCCTTATAATGAAAAGGATATCTTTTTTGGGTGTTAGTTCTAGAAGGTCTTGTAGGTCTTCCCATAGAACTGTTCAACTTCAGCTTCTTCATTGTTACTGTTCAGGGCAAAGATTTGGATAACTGTGATATTGAATGGTTTGCCTAGGAAACGAACAGTGATCATTTTGTCATTTTTGAGATTGCATCCAAGTACTGCATTTTAGACTCTTTTGTTGACTATGATGGCTACTCCATTTCTTCTAAGGGATTCCTGCCCACAGTAGTAGATATAATGGTCATCTGAGTTAAATTCACCCATTCCAGTCCATCTTAGTTTGCTGATTCCTAGAATGTTGATGTTCACTCTTGTCATCTGTTGACCACTTCCAATTTGCTTTGATTCATGGACCTAACATTCCAGGTTCCTATGCAATATTGCCCTTTACAGCATCGAACCTTGCTTCGAATGTGTTCATATATTGACTCTATAACAATATTCCCTGTCCCTTCACAGGTTGGCAATATGTCTAATAAATTTTTGTACCTCCCATAACACTTAGCATAGAGCTGATCACATACTTTTCAATTCATAGGTATATATGTTTATAAAACTGTGGACATTAGATAAGATGATTGAATGTTGATTTGAAGGAAACTGTCTTCTATGAAGGGGCTTACCTGGTGGTAAGGAATCTGCCTGCAATGCAGGAGACGCAGGTTCGATCCTTGGGTCAGAAAGATCCCCTGGAGTAGGGCCTGGCAACCCCCTCCAGTATTCTTGCCTGGAGAATCCCATGAACAGAGGAGCCTGGTGGGCCATGGTCCACAGGGTTGCAGAGAGTAGAGCATGACTAAAGCGACTGTGCGTGCGTGCACATCTGTGAAATATCTCCTGCTATCTTCTTAATACATAGAATGGTCATTTGAATTGGAAAATCTTCAAACCTAGTTGATAGGTTTTTTCTTTTTATAACTTGGATTTTTTTTGAGGCATTTTCAGCCCAAGTTCGACTTTACAAAGCACTTCCTGATGACGTTACCTCATATCTCCAAAGGGAGAAATAATTAATCCCTCTTTTAAACTTGTAAAGACATCTTTATAAATAACTACAACCCTGTGTTGCTCTTAGTTGCTTGTGTATCTGTCTGTCTCTAATCTACTATAAGCTCTTTGAAATCAGGCACCATGTCATATGCATCTTTTTATTTCAATAGGCTAGAAATTCACTAATTACAAGACTTGCTCAGTGGTGCTTACTGCCATACACTTACTAGTGAGAAAGGAATAGATGTTTCAGTTCTTATCTTTCTGTATTACTTTTTTCCCCTAAACTAAAATGGCTGAAGAAAATTGTGATTTTTATCAAAAGCAAAAATATCTGAAATGAGATCAAGATAGTAAAATGAAAAAATTTAAAATATATTCTCATGTCCATATGCAAATCCTAAAATGTGAGAACATTTTAAGATAAGCTGAGTGTTGAAGAATTGATGCTTTTGAACTGTGGTGCTGGAGAGACTCTTGAGAGTCCCTTGGACTGCAAGGAGATCAAGTCAGTCAGTCCTAAAGAAATCAGTCCTGAATATTCACTTGAAGGACTGATGCTAAAGCTGAAGCTCCAATATTTTGGCCACCTGATGAGAAGAACTGACTCATTGGAAAAGACCCTGATGCTAGGAAAGATTGAAGGCAGAAGAAGGGGATGACAGAGGATGAGATGGTTGGATGGCATCACCAACTGGATGGACATGAGTTTGAGCAAGCTCCGGGAGTTGGTGATGGACAGGGGGGCCTGGCGTGCTGCAGTCCATGGGATCTCAAAGAGTCAGACACGACTGAGCTACTGTACTAACTGACTGACTATTTCTAGAGACGAACTCATAAATGAGAGAAGAAGAGCAAGACCATCACATATTTAAAAACCGGGTATGACACTGCTTGTTAACTCTCAGCATTTTAATTTATTGTCTCTTTTAGTATTTTTTAGAGAGACAGAATGATAAAATAGAGCATGACTAGATTGTGAGTCTTGATTCTACAATGGACTGGTTATATATTATTGGAAAAATTAATCATTTAATCTTTCTGAGTATGAATCAACTTTTTATCTTTGAAATGGGATTGTTACCTCATACAATCTAATTTTATGGTCTCAAGATGGATTTTTGAGTGTAGGATGATTAAAAAAATGTGATGATCAACTTTAAATGTTTTGTCTAGTATTTATTCTACTCAAATATATGATCTTCAAAAGTTTGCATTTTAAATATGTGCAATCACTTTAATCTTGTGGCTTACTTCCTTCTTGGTTTTCAATTGCTAACTGTTTAAATAATGTAATTTAAAAATTATTTTGATTGATTAAAAGTACATTAAAATATAAATCACTTAGAGTTCTCTCATCCAAAGAAAGAAAACACTGTGCATATTTTGTTATACATCCTTTCAGTATTTTTATTGTACATATCTTAAAAACTGTAACTGTGTGATTGAAGACAGGAGGAGAAGGAGACGACAGATGAGATAGTTGGATGGCATCACCAGTTTAATAGGCATGAGTTTGAGCAAGCTCTGGGAGTTGGTGATGGACAGGGAGGCCTGGTGCGCTGCAGTCCATGGGGTTGCAAAGAGTCGGACACGACTGAGCGACTGAACTGAACTGAATTGACTGAACTGTGTTCTAGGTAAGCATTTTATTTCTTTTTCTTCTTCCTTTTTTTGATTATAACATTATCTTTGAAGCATTTTCATTACTCACTGATTTGATTTTCTTTTTTTTTGGTATAGAAGATCCAGAATTTATTTAACCATTTTCCTGAATTTACTGTTTAGTTAATTAGTTATTTTCACTTTTAAAAAAAAGCCATTTTAAATAGGTTTCATTTACATCAGGTGTTTATAAAAGCTGGTCATGAAATATAGTAAAGTGTATAAAAAATAGAAAAGACTAAAATTTCTATATTCTTAAATTAATTTTCTATACATGAGAAGTAAGCCATCTATTTAACTTACATTTTGTTTTTAACTAAGAATTCCTTAATTGCTACAAAAGGAAAATAAACTAGAAAAATCAAATAGCATGAGAGTAACTTTTATGGATTAGGAAGTGTTTTGAGAAACCCTCAATAAGTGATTGGCATGGTTTATGTTCTACCTTTTAAGAAATTATTAATCCAAGATGAAGTGAGTCAAACTTATTATATAAATCACAATAAACCCATTTATATAATTTTCTCTCAAAATTTTATTTAATCATTATCTTTATATTTCTTTATAATGATGAATAATGGATAGATAGGATCACTTGTAAAAAAATTCCTTTGTGTTCATAATATTTTTTTTGCCAATGAGGATTTCATTATTTGTATTAAATAAATACACATTTCCAAAAATTGTTCTGAAAAAAACAGCACATCCTGATTAAAAAGTTATTACTACTGTGTTATTTAAAGAGGCTGAACACTCCAGGGAACTAGGGGTGTGGTGTGATGGAAAGGCAGAGTTCCAGAACTTAGAAGCACTTTTTATCTTGGCTTTGTAACTATTTAGCTATTTGATTATGAGTGAGCAGACCTCCTTGTGCTCCCACATTGGGCTCATTAAAGGATTTGAAAGCCTAATCACTCAATTCCCTTTCATCTCTGAAATTTTTGTAAATCTCTTATTCACCTTCTCGGGATTTCTTTGGAAGGACTGATGCTAAAGCTGAAACTCCAATACTTTGGCCACCTCATGCGAAGAGTTGACTCATTGGAAAAGACTCTGATGCTGGGAGGGATTGGGGGCAGGAGGAGAAAGGATGAGATGGCTGGATGACATCACGGACTCGATGGACGTGAGTCTGAGTGAACTCCGGGAGATGGTGATGGACAGGAAGGCCTGGCATGCTGCGATTCATGGGGTCGCAAAGAGTCGGACAGGACTGAGCAACTGAACTGAACTGAACTGAAGATGAGAAAACAGTTTGTATCAGAAAAATTTGATTCTGATCTCTGATACACTGATGGCAAAAATGGCTCCAATTCTCTCCCTCTCCCTGATTCGTACCCATTGCCATATGGTGTTGGGTTTCTTCCTCGTTTAGAGGTAGAATCTATTTCCCTGCTTCTAGAATCTGAGTTGGCCTTTGATTTGCTCTGGCTGGCAGAATGTGCTAAAGTGAAGCTGTGCCCAGTTCTGAGCCAGGCCTCAATACGCTTGTTGAGCTCTCACCCTCCCTTACTAAGCCTTCCCACTGCCTTGAGAATGAGCCTGTTGGAGGATTAGACATTGTGTCGAGCAGTGCTGAGTCAGCCCAGCTGTCATAGCCAAAACTTTAACCCAGCCGAAACAGATGATACGTGACTATGGGAGCGTGAGTGAGTCTAGCTGAGATCAGAAGAACCATTCAATCACCAGCAGAATCCAGAACTAAAAAATTAGTTATTATTTAAACCCTTTGAGTTATATAGTTGTTTCTTATGCAGCAAACAAATACCTTGTTTCCTTGTGGCAAATGGATACTTGATATATGTACTTAAGCTGTGCATGTGCTCAGGCAGGTCCAACTCTTTGTGACCCCATGGATGGTAGCCTGCCGGACTCTTCTGTCCATGGAATTCTGCAGGCAAGGATACTGGAGGCCATTGCCATTTCCTACTACAGAGGATCTTCCTGACTCAGGGATTGAATCCACATCTCTTATTATGTCCTGCGTTGGCAGGTGGGTTCTTTACCACTGGCACCACCTTGGACACGTAATCGAACTATCAAAAGTATACAAAATCAGCCGCATACAAAATGAACCTAAGTCAACAGTTTCGTTGAATATGCCAAAAAAATATTTAAAATCTCAGCAATACAGGAAAAAAACCCCAATTGTTACCGTATCTAAAAAATTTTTTTGCTAAAATATAATTTCTTTGGGGAAACAAATACTTGCTGGGAAATATTAATGAAGGAATTCACTGATCATGGCACTGAAATCACTTACTAAAATGCTGTCTTTTTTAATGAAAGTTTCTGTTCATCTGCCAATTGCCTGGCACAGAGAGACACTCAGCAAATATGTGTTGTTGTTGTTTTTCTTCATTTTAATTATTAATGCTGTGTTTCTGAATTTCACAAGTGTGGTGGGTGGAATTTCGCATTGTTGCATTGAATTCTATACTTAGGTTCCGCCAGTATTTTCGCATACTGATGTGTGCAATCAGGGCAGAAGATATTTAAATTGACATATGGTTTTTCTGCAATCAGAACGAGAAACAGTCACTTTATTTTGTGGCTTTCTGAAAAGTACACTTCTGTGTGTGAACATCAGGCTTTGTTTTCAAAGACTGGAATGGCTACAAAAGGAAAGAAGGTCTGTGGTTGTTAAGACAGATGCTGGGCTTACAGTAAGAGTAAATAGGATTTTGTGGCTGGCACCTAATTTTTGGTGAAGATCAAAAGGGCAAAAAGAAAATCTGCTCACTGCTGAGAAAAGGAATCTGGGGCCTTTTAAATAATAAAAGTGTGGACCAGATACAGCAGTCTTGCTGGGAGAGAGTCTTCTGGTGCAAGGGTTCCCAAATCTGAAATGCTGTGAGGACTGTCTGAAGACTGTCTCAATCAAAACTAACAGAACCTTCAACTCGACCCTTTAGTGGGGCCCAGCCATCTGTGTGCTCTAAAGACTAACTGGATGATTTCATGATTTCGATAACCAGGCATATCTCGGCTCTAGCAGAGGATAAGTAGGATATGGTAGCTACATGTGTTTTTTTTTTTTTTTTTCCCTTAGGGCAGGACTAATTTTCTGAAACCTCTAGATACAATTTGTTTTTGGAGAAAAGAAAGGCATTATAGTAAGACTTTTTTGAAAAGATAGATTAGAAAAAGAAAAGGAGGACTTCCCTGGCCATCCAGTGGTTAAGACTCTGGGCTTCCAGTGCAGGGAGCATGGGTTAGACCCCTGGTCAGGGGACTAAGATCTTGTATGCCACACGGCATGGCCAGGAAAAAAAAAAAAGAAAAGGAAGTCAGGTATATAGGTATATTTTTTTCTGCCCCTGAGTATTGAGATTTTGTTGTTGTTGTTAAGAAATATACTAGCCTCTGTTTGTGGAGTCTAAAAATGTTGACCTCATAGAAATAGTAGCATAATGGTTACCAGGAGTTTGGGGGTAGAGGAAATAGGGATATGTTGGTCAAGGGTACAAATTTCCACTTATAAAGTTAGTAAGTTCTCCAGAGAAGGAACTTAGGATTACCAGTGGAGAAGAGTTGGGGGAGAGGGATAGGTTGGGAGTTTGGGATTCACATGTACACACTGTTATATTTAAAATAAAATGCCTTTCCTGGGGGAAAAATGAAGAAGTTCTGTGGCTGTAATGTATAGCATGCTGGCTGTAGGTAATAATAATGTAATGGATATATGACTGTTGCTAAGAGTAGCTTTTCAGGGTCCTCAGCACAAACAAAAATAGGGCTACTATGGGAGGTGGTGGACATGTTAATGAGCTTGATTTTGATGCTGTTTAGTCACTAAGTCATATCTGACTTTTTGTGATCCCATAGACTGTAGCCAGCCAGACTCCTCTGTCCATGGAATTTCCCAGGCAAGAATACTGAAGTAGTTTGCCATTCCCTTCTCAATCCCAACCCAGGGATTGAATCCATGTCTCCTGCGCTGGCAGGCAAATTCTTTAACACTGAGCCACCAAGGACGCCCAATGAGCTTGATAGTGGTAGTCATTTCACAACGTGTATGTGTATCGAAGACCCCACTCCAGTACTCTTGCCTGGAAAATCCCATGGATAGAGGAGCCTGGTAGGCTGCAGTCCATGGGGTTGCGAAGACTGAGCGACTTCACTTTCACTTTTCACTTTCATGCATTGGAGAAGGAAATGGCACCCCACTCCAGTGTTCTTGCCTGGAGAATCCCAGGGACGGGGGAGCCTGGTGGGCTGCCGTCTATGGGGTCACACAGAGTCGGACACGACTGAAGCGACTTAGGAGCAGCAGACCTTAAGTATAGGCAATTTTTATTTGTCTATCCTGCCTCAGTGGAGCAGGAAGAAAGTCATTTTAAAAAAGCTAAGCTGAATAAAGAAACTGTACAGATCTCTTCTTATGATGAATTTCTGTTATAAATCTTTAATACCAGCATTTCTCTTTTTAACCAGAAGGGCAAATTATTTATTTTGGGCAATTATAATTCTGATTTCCTTTATTTTGCCCCCTAAGCATCTTATGATAGGGATATTGTGTAAACGCCTTTTAAAATAGTGTGCTTATCATTTCACAAGGCTTATTTGCAATGTCACCTTGTTTATTTTATACTGAAAGTTAAAAACTCTTTTTATAGCCAATAAGTTATCATCTGTGACAGTTGACTGCAAAAAGGGAGAATTTCTGAAAGAGAGGGAAGATATGAAGCCATTCTGGGAAAAGTTGGTCTGAAAGCAAGTTCTAAAAAACAATAATTTCTCTAGGGACAGAGGGTTGAATCTTATTAGAACATTGGCTACATTCATTAAAAAAAAAAATCAACTGCCAAAGTTTTAGCTAAAACCACTGAAAACTGTCAATAATCAATTAGGTGGCAGCCTACCTGACCTCGGAGAAGGAAATGGCAACCCACTCCAGTGCTCTTGCCTGGAGAATCCCAGGGACGGGGGAGCCTGGTGGGCTGCCGTCTATGGGGTCGCACAGAGTCGGACACGACTGAGGCGACTTAGCAGCAGCAGCAGCAGCTACATGACTCGATGAAGCTGAAAAATTAAAACAATTTGTGAGTGGGCACACACAGAAAAGCAGCAGTTCTTCAAGATGTCTTTTTCTATTTGGAGTACTTTTTAAAGGAGCAAATATATGTAGGGCCATAGCCCAAGTTTAATGCATCTTTTAATAGTGTTTTGAACCAAGAATAAATTCCCAAAAGATAAACCAGTGGATAAATCAAGAATAAAAGACAGAGATTAATCTTGGGTGTGAAATAAAATTGAGTTTCAGTTATTCAGAAACTGTTTCTCTACTGGCAAGTTACTTTGTTTCCACACTGTTAGGTGTGATTCATTTTGTTATTACAATTGATCTAGGATCCTTTCTTGGTTCTTGAAATTTATTTTTATTCATACAGGTTAACAGATTTAAATATCCACTGTGTGCCAGGTGCTGGGGACCCACGAAGAGGTAGTTTCCTGACCTCATCAACCTTTGGTTTAGATCAGGATCATTAAACTATGGCTACATCTGGCCTGTCACCTGTTTTGGTAAATAGTGGCTCAGCTGGTAAAGAATCTTCCTGTAATGCGGAAGACCTGGGTTTGATCCCTGGGTTAGGAAGATCCTCTGGAGAAGGGAAAGGCTACCCACTCCAGTCTCCTGGCCCGGAGAATGGACTATATAGTCCATGGGGTCTCAAAGAGTCAGACACGACTGAGCAACTTTCACTCACTCATTGAGATGCAGCCATTCATTTGTTTACATATTGATCAGGGCTCCCTTCATATTACAATGACACGATGAGTAGTGATGCTGGACAGGTACTGCATGGTCTTTTCCTAAAATACTTAATATTTGAAAACGTTTGCTGACCCAGGACGAAGTTCTTTCTAAAGCAGTAAATTCAGAGTGGAGAAAGTAAAGATAAGACACAAAAACACCAGGGGTATATGTTTTTAAAAAATCACTGTGTCATATATATATATAGGCACTAAAAAGTTTTTAACTGGTTAAGAAATATTTTTTGCTGGCCAGCTCAAGTAGTTACAACATCATGTTAACAAGACCAAGAGCATATTCTTGATCCTCATATGGGGCAGTTATCGTCCCTCTACTTACTAGCATCCAGACTATGAATATGGATTTAATTAGGCCAGTGAACTGTGCTGTGCATTAACAGTGCTGGTTATCAGGGTGACAGGTTGAAAGCATGTGACTTAATCAGTACAAAATTTCCAACACAGCAGAACAAATAAAGCATATCACTTTCTGAAGATGTGCTTATAGTGTCTTTGTGGGTTAAACTTAGAAGTGTTGAAGAAGACTAATGGCAGATAAAGAGATGGGAATACCAGACCACCTGACCTGCCTCCTGAGAAACCTGTATGCAGGTCAGGAAGCAACAGTTAGAACTGAACATGGAACAACAGACTGGTTCCAAATCGGGAAAGGAGTATGTCAAGGCTGTATATTGTCACCCTGCTTATTTAACTTATATGCAGAGAACATCATGAGAAATGCCAGGCTGGAGGAAGCACAAGCTGGAATCAAGATTGTTGGGAGAAATATCAATAACCTCAGATATGCAGATGATACCACCCTTATGGCAGAAAATGAAGAAGAACTAAAAAGCCTCTTGATGAAAGTGAAAGAGGAGAGTGAAAAAGTTGGCTTAAAGCTCAACATTCAGAAAACTAAGATCATGGTATCTGGCCCCATCACTTCATGGCAAAATAGATGGGGAAACAATGGAAATAGTGACAGACTTTATTTTCTTGGGCTCCAGAATCACTGCAGATGGTGACTGCAGCCATGAAATTAAAAGACGCTTGCTCCTTGGAAGAAAAGCTATGATAAACCTAGATAGCATATTGAAAAGCAGAGACACCACTTTGCCAACAAAGGTCCGTCTAGTCAAGGGTATGGTTTTTCCAGTAGTCATGTGTGGATGTGAGAGTTGAGCTATAAAGAAAGCTGAGTGCTGAAGAATTGATGCTGAATATTCAATGGAAGGACTGATGTTGAAGCTGAAACTCCAATACTTTGGCCACCTGATGTGAAGAACTGACTCATTTGAAAAGACCCTGATGCTGGGAAAGATTGAAAGTGGGAGGAGAAGGGGACGACAGAGGATAAGATGGTTGGGTGGCATCACTGACTCAATGGACATGAGTCTGAGTATACTCCAGGTGTTGGTGATGTACAAGGAGGCCTGGTGTGCTGCAGTCCATGGGGTAGAAAAGTTAGGCATGATTGAGTGACTGAACTGAACTGAATAACAGATAGAAAAGAGACTGCAACCAAAAATTCAGCACCTCTAAAATAGCCTTTCTGCTCAGTAGGAGTGACTAATATCTCAGCCAGATCACTATCTCCTTGGAAGATATTTTAATTGGGAAAAATCAAGGTTCCCATCTTGTAAGACAAAATTAAGGGACAGTGCCACCACCCTATCACTAAACTGCTGGTTTAAGAATTTCTGGTACTGCCCCTGTAACTGTGAACCACAAGGAGAAAGCCTGCTATTAATTTTGGGCTGTAAACAAAAGGGTCCCCAGGGAGGTTGTGGTCCTTACTGAATTTCTTGTCTGCACAGGATGGTGAATCCATCACTACTTTTGTGCTGCCAAGACTGCATCTGTGGAAGCCTGCCAACCCTGCAAGCATATAGAGGATGCATCTAGCTTTTCACTGCAGTGCCCTACCAGAGAGGAACACTGGGCTTCTTCCAACTCTGGGAAACTGGGGCTAAAAATATTCCTGACTTCCTTATGTGACCCATAGAGAGACTAAGTTTACTGTATATGTGAAATGACTAACAATTGATTTTAAAGTGGCTTGGACAAATGACCTCAATGCAATGCTTTGGCTTGGGAGAGAAAGTGAGAACATGAACAACTCAATTTCATCAAATCATCAAGGAATGCAAGATCTCATTTTCTTCAATTAAGTTAGTTTCACTTGTTCATAATTTGACATGATATCAAACTCGATGAAATATATCAATTAGTTTTTAGTAAATAAGGATGACTAACTCAAACAAATGGTTCACTTGATCTGGGAAAAATCTAGTCAATACTTAGTAAAAGGCCTAGAAAGAGAAACAACATCCTAGCAGATTAAAGTTATTTAAAAAGATCAAGCCTGGTGATTTGGGCAGACTATCTGGTTTCAGGACTCTGGCCTTTAATCTTGGCGTAGAGAGAACTCATTGCTGTCATTTCAAGTTGGCTTCCTGCCTTTGCTTTGTTTTGAGAGGTTTTTTGGTTTTGTTTTTAACAAAAATCTAATATCCTGATTGATGAAATGTTTAACTTTCTCCATTTTCTTTTTCTACTTACAAAAGGGTCTGGTATTCTGGGAAATTCAGTTCAGTTCAGTCACTTAGTTGTGTCTGATTCTTCTTGACCCCATGGATCACAGCACTCTAGGCCTCCCTGTCCATCACCAACTCCCGAAGTCCACCCTAACTCATGTCTATCGGGTCGGTGATACCATTCAACCATCTCATCCTCTGTAATCCCCTTCTCCTCCTGCCTTCAATCTTTCCCAGAATCAGGGTCTTTTCAAATGAGTCAGTTCTTCACATCAGGTGGCCAAAGTATTGGAGTTTCAGCTTCAACATCAGTCCTTCCAATGAATATTCAAGACTGATTTCCTTTAGGATGGACTGGTTGGATCTCCTTGCAGTCCAAGAGACTCTCAAGAGTCTTCTCCAACACCACAGTTCAAAAGCATCAGTTCTTTGGTGCTCAGCTTTCCTTATAGTCCAGCTCTCACATCCATACATGACTACCGGAAAAACCATAGCCTTAACTAGATGGAACTTTGTTGGCAAAATAATGTCTCTGTTTTTTAATATGCTGCCTAGGTTGGTCATAACTTTTCTTCCAAGAAGTAAGCGTCTTTCAATTTCATGGCTGCAGTCACCATCTGCAGTGATTTTGGAGCCCCCAAAATAAAGTCAGTCACTGTTTCCACTGTTTCCCCATCTATTTGCCATGAAGTGATGGGACTGGATGCCATGGTCTTAGTTTTCTGAATGTTGAGTTTTAAGCTAACTTTTTACTCTCCTCTTTCTCTTTCATCTAGAGGCTTTTTAGTTCTTCACTTTCTGCCATAAGGATGGTGTTATCTGCATATGTGAGGTTACTGATATTTCTCCCAACAATCTTGATTCCAGCTTGTGCTTCCTCCAGCCAGTGTTTCTCATGATGTACTCTGGATATAAGTTAAATAAGCGGGGTGACAATATACAGCCTTGACATACTCCTTTCCCGATTTGGAACCAGTCTGTTGTTCCATGTTCAGTTCTAACTCTTGCTTCCTGACCTGCATACAGATTTATTTCCTTAAGAATACCTCCATAATAAAATCAATACTACTTATTTAAAAGTGTCAATATAGGGTTATGTATATAATTGATGAGTTTCCCTGATGGCTCAGTGGTAAAGAATCTGCCTGCCATGATGGAGTCATGTGTTTCTCTGGGTCGGGAAGATTCCTTGAAGAAGGAAATGAATACCCACTCCAGTAGTCTTGCCTGGGATACCCCATGGACAGAAGAACCTGGCAAGCTACAGTCCACTGGGTTGCAAAAGAGTTGGACACGACTTAGCAACTAAACAACAGTAATATAATCAATGATCAATATAGAGGCTGCAAAGAACAAAGAGTTTTATCTGAGGTCTTATGAATTTCAATTTTGGAGACACAGATCTGGATAAACTAAAAGAATGTTCCGGGGAAGAGAAGGAATCAGAGGCTTATAAAGACAAGAGTCATGAGGCTGTACTTTGACACAGGAAGGAAAATACTTGTCCTTAAGGGACAGGCTGTCTGTCATGAGTTGTTTTCGGTTAAGGGTCTGATAATAGATAGGCTGTCACAAATTAGTTTAGGGTAAGAGGCTGATAAGTATCTTGAGTTTCTGACAGAGGTTCTGAATGTCTTCCTTAGGACAATAAGTTGTCAAAAATTCATGTTCCATCCTGGCTAAGATGTGCATAAGTCGCACTTCCTCAATGGCCTTCAGGTTCCTTTTTAAAGAGCTCTCAGCAGTACCACCTCCATTTGGATTTTCCTTTCACAATATGAAAAAAATTCTTTTTTCTCCTTCCTCTTCTTATAAACTTATTCTTAGTGGTGGTTCTCCATAGTTCTTACATCTTTCAGACCCCTGCTCCATCTGGCTGAGCTGACAACTAGGTAGTCCCAGCTTTTCATCCCTCCTAGAATCAGGGAAGGATACTTTCCCTGACATTGTTTTCCTCTTTTTATAAAATTGGAATTATTATAATAACTAACTAGTTTTGTCATTAGGGTTAATAATACAATGCAGAAAAACACTTAGCAGAGTGTCTGGCACATAGTAAGTATTAACTGAGTGAGTGGAGTGAGTGAAGTCGCTCAGTCGTGTCCGACACTTTGCGACCCTATGGACTGTAGCCTACCAGGCTCCTCTGTCCATGGGATTCTCCAGGTGATAGTACTGGAGTGGATTGCCATTCCCTTCTCCAGGGGGTCTTTCTGACCCAGGGATCGAACCTGGGTCTTCCGCATTGTAGATAGGCGCTTTACCCTCGAGCCACTGAATTTCAAAGTCTAAAATAAAATGTGGCAAACATTTCTCTATTCAAACAGTGATGGTGATTGAGGAGGTGTGCCCCTTGCTGGAAATTAGAATTTATGGGTTTAAATCTCAATGTGTGTGTATGTACTCAGTCATGTCTGACTCTTTGTGACCTCATGGACTGTAGCCCACCAGGCCCCTCTATCCATAGGATTTCACAGGCAAGAATACTGGAGTGGGTTGCCATTTCCTCCCCTAGGAGATCTTCCCAACTCAGGGATTGAACCCTGGTCTCCTGCATTGCAGGAAGATTCTTTACCACTGAACCACCTGGTAAGCCTTAAATCTCAGTATGGAATTCTACAATTCAGGAGAATCCAGCCTATTTTTCTGGGCAGGAATAATTTCTGCTCCTCTGCAGACCCATATTTCTTGGCTGTGATGGGATGCTTTGTCCTGAATGTCAGGCTGAACAAAGAGGAAGTGAAGAGCCCTCATCTTCCCCAGACAGGAGAGTGTGGCCTAGATGTTCTAACCATTCAATACAGTTTTTACATTATGTCTAGAAACTGATTAGGAGGCATGATGATAAAGACCTAGAGAGGCTAGATATGGCTACTGCAATATGTATATGTATTGTGAGTCAGAATAGGCATTTTGTATAATGTGATAGAATCTGGGAAGGTAAATTATTCACTTATTGGTCTCTCAGTCATGTTTGACTCTTTTCAATTCCATGGACTGTAGCCTGCCAGGCTCCTCTGTCCGTGGGATTTCCCAGGCAAGAGTACTGGAGTGGGTGCTATGCCCTCTTCTAGGAGATCTTTCTGACGCAGGGATCAAACCAGCGTCTCCTGCATTGTAGGCGGATTCCTTACTGCTGCACCCCTGGGGAAGACCAATCTCACATGTAGTTGAAGACAGAAACTGTGCAAATGATCTTGCATAATTACAATATTAATCATTCATAACCTCAGAAAATCCCTGCTTGTTTACACTGAACTAACCCATACCCTGCCTCTCACTCCTGTTACCTTTTGTCCTAGGGAGATAGACTTTGACATGAAAATTTGCCTGCAGAAGGTTTATTTGGGAATGTTGTCAGGAACTGCATCTATAAAGAGAGGAGGGAAGCTGGGCTGGGCAGTGGGAGCATTTGATCTGTGATGCATTGGCACCGGAAATCCCAGTGGCTCCCACTTGGCACTCTGAAGCTGGGATGGCACTTTATGAATGACCTGAGCTGAGCCTTTGGGGGCCTTCTCCTCCACGCACTGAAGACAGCTGCCTCTGGAACAGCATGTGGCTTCGGGCCATCCTCTGAAGGGGCTCTTCTGTGACCTGCTAGTGGGCACAATGCTGGTGGCTGTGGCAAGTGGGCCTCCTGCAGGTTAGCTCATCATACAATTGCATTCTCCACTGTGCCTTCACAGCTTTCTTCTCCTACTTCCCTGCTTTAGTCTAGGGGACATAGCATTCGTGTTTACTGGGCATCTTTTGTGGGCCTGGTGACACATACACTGTTACATGTATTATATAAAATGTATATGTAATTTTATTTAACCCTGTAGGGGAATGAAATTTGCTACCTGAAAATGTGTCTTCTAGGCCTGAGGATCGTTTTTAAGGAACAGAAGATTCAGGAAGTCTTTATTTTTATTTCTTCCTTAGTTGCCTAAAGGTAAAGGTACATTGTCATCATGTTCAACTCTTTGCGACCCCCTGAACCCCTCTGTCCAAGGGATTCTCCAGGCATGAATACTGGAGTGGGTTGCCATTTCCTTCTCCAGGGGATCTTCCCGACCCAGGGATCCAACCTGCATCTCTTGTGTCTCCTGCCTTAGCAGGCAGATTCTTTACTGCTGAGCCATCAGGGAAGCCCTTAAAAGGGCCGGGGAGTCAAACCCTGGCCTCCCCCTGACAGGTGGGGATACTCACCACTATACTAAAGAGGACAGCGGCAGAGGATTTAAATAAGGGACTTCCCTGGTGGCCCAGTGGCTAAAACTCCGTGATTCCAATGCAGGGGGCCCAGGTTCAATCCCTTGTCAGGGAACTAGATCTCACATGGTGCAACTAAGAGTTCGCATGCCACAGCTGAAGAGCTTACATGCTGCAATGAGGACTGAAGACCCCCTGTGCTGCAGTAAGGGCAGGCGTGGGCAAATGTATAAACAGATAAAGAGGAATGTGAAGAAATACATTTAAAAAGAGTTTAGACGGAGGACCCTTCCAGAAAAGCAGCTATCATTGAAGTTCACTATAGTGTTACCTAACTGTAGTGCGCAATGCCAAAGAATGCTCAAACTACCACACAATTGCACTCATCTCATGCTAGTAAAATAATGCTCAAAATTCTCCAAGCCAGGCTTCAGTGATACGTGAACCGTGAACTTCCAGATGTTCAAGCTGGTTTTAGAAAAGGCAGAGGAACCAGAGATCAAATTGCCAATGTCTGCTGGATCATCGAAAAAGCAAGAGAGTTCCAGAGAAACTATCTATTTCTGCTTTACTGACTATGCCAAAGCCTTTGACTGTGTGGATCACAATAAACTGTGGAAAATTCTGAAAGAGATGGGAATACCAGACCACCTGACCTGCCTCTTGAGAAATCTGTATGCAGGTCAGGAAGCAACAGTTAGCACTGGACATGAAACAACAGACTGGTTCCAAATAGGAAAAGGAGTACGTCAAGGCTGTATATTGTCACCCTGCTTATTTAACTTCTATGCAGAGTACATCATGAGAAATGCTGGGCTGGATGAAGCACAGGCTGGAATCAAGATTGCCAGGAGAAATATCAATAACCTCAGATATGCAGATGACACCACCCTTATGGCAGAAAGTGAAGAGGAACTAAAAAGCCTCTTGATGAAAGTGAAAGAGGAGAGTGAGAAAGTTGGCTTAAAGCTCAACATTCAGAAAACTAAGATCATGTCATCTGGTCCCATGGGAAATAGACGGGGAAACAGTGGAAATAGTGGCTGACTTTTATTTTCTTTTGGCTCCAAAATCACTGCAGATGGTGATTGCAGTCATGAAACTGAAAGAAGCTTACTCCTTGGAAGGAAAGTTATGACCAACCTAGGCAGCATATTAAAAAGCTGAGACATTACTTTGTCAACAAAGGTCCATCTAGTCAAGGCTATGGTTTTTCCAGTGGTCATGTATGGATGTGAGAGTTGGACTATAAAGAAAGCTGAACGTCGAAGAATTGATGCTTTTGAACTGTGGTGTTGGAGAAGACTCTTGAGAGTCTCTTGGACTGCAAGGAGATCCAACCAGTCCATCCTAAAGGAAATCAGTCCTGAATATTCATTGGAAGGACTGATGTTGAAGCTGAAACTCCAATACTTTGGCCACCTGATGCGAAGAGCTGATTCATTGGAAAAGACCCTGATGCTTGGAAAGACTGAGGGCAGGAGAAGAAGGGGACAACAAAGGATGAGATGGTTGGATGGCATCACCGACTCAATGGACATGGGTTTGGGTGGACTCGGGAGTTGATGATGGACAGGGAGGCCTGGCATGCTGCAGTTCATGGGGTCACAAAAAGTCGGACACAACTGAGGGACTGAACCGAACCGAACTGAACTATAGTAGACAGGAGGAGTCCAGCAAAGTCTCTTAAAATTCCTTGTGTCCCACTGTTTCTGCAGGAACCAGAAAATATTTATTTTCAAACATTTCCTTTTCCATCCGCATGCCAGTTGCCTTCCTCTGCTTTGAAGTACCAAATCACTACTCCCAAGACCCTCTGTTGTTTTTAGCTGAAGATATGATGTTTAAGGTGAAGGTCTTGGCCATTTTGGCGTTATTCAGTTTTCCTTGGATCTCTTCCATGTATGTGTTACTAAATTTTTGTCTAACTTTCTCTTGTTTATCTGTCTCATTTAATTCTAAGACCAGCCAGAAGAACCTAGAAGGATAGAGAAAAATGTTCTCTGAAATCCCTCAAAACGGTTTTAAGAAGGAGGAGGAGACCAAATTTTATAGCATAACTTAATCCAAGGTGGTAAGAATCAGAGCCGGCTCTCCAGTGGCAAGCAGGTTATGGGCAGAAGTCATGCCCCTCCCCCAACACGGCCCCACCTCTCCCTGTCTGTCTCACCTCCGCTCCATTTACAGGGTCTAACGTGACTGTTTCCCGTGCTCCCTCAGCAGTGAGCTCGAAAACACACTTTACTTTGTAGCTTTTTGAAACTGTGTTTATTTTATTTTAAAATACCTACATTATTCCTTTCAATACACTGTATTTAATTTGCAAGGAGTTATACAAGTTAAAATATGGTAATCATCAAGGATCTATAAATATTAAGGTGAAGACAAAATAATTTCATTATGTTTTTTGGAAGTTCACTAATTTAATTTTGACCCTCTTTGTCAAAAATCCTTAAAATTTTTAAAAGACATATCTTTAGACCTCACATACTGGGTCATTAAATTCTATTTTACCTTAACTTTTGGTAATGACCTGAATAAACACCTTTTGTAAGTAATAGCAAGCAAAGAAGTTCATCTGAATATCTTAAATTGGGAATTAAAAAAAAATGAAGATAGTAAAGTGATGTTAGCTTAGTAATAAATAAAAGGTAATTTTCTTTCCTTGATTTTTTTTTTCCTCTGTGAATTTTCGTAGTAGTTTCTAACCCCAAACAAAAAATAGTTGTTATTTTTTTAAAGAAGTACCCACGGGAGAAAATATTTCTTGGTCAAATTCTTTTCTTTCAGAGCTGTTGACACTTTCATGAATTTTATATCAATTTCCAGTTCTTTCTTCTCCTCCAAAGAAATTGTTAAGATATCTTTGAAAAACTTTTGTGTGTTAGTCCTACAACATATCTCTAAAATATATAGTTGTGAGGGAATTCCTTGGTGGTCCAGTGTTTAAGACTCCATGCTTCCACTGCAGGGACCATGGCTTTGGTCCCTGGTTGGGGAACTAAGATCCCACATGCTGAGTGGACTGGCCTAAAAATAGAAATGAAAAGAAATAAATAAAAATAAATATATAAATCTTAAAATATATAGTTGTGAATCAAACTTTCAAATCAGTGATTTCTTTTCCTACTGTAAATGGTAATGTAATTCCTTAGTATTCTTTGCACACTAAAATTTCAAGTCCCATATGTTACTGGTTTTCTTTACCCATCTATCAAATCAAGAAATCCTGCTTATTATAGAAATGCCTCTGTAGAATGTTGAAAAAAATCCTGTCACTTCTTTGGTCCATGGAAGGACCTGTCTTCTGTTTTGTGCAATTCCTTACAGAGAGTAGATTTAAGAAATGAAATCCACCTTTCAAAGTCAAAGTCAAAGTGGTGCTCGACAGAGAAATGCGGCAGAATCCATAGCCAACCTGCCACTTTTTCTTCCATTCTCAGAGCAATGGCAGAAGGGGACTTTAGTTCCTAACTTAACAGATCGTTTGCTTTTTCAGGTAGTTCACTTTTGCTCCTCTCACTCGGAGCTAGACTCCTTGGCAGTCTGTCCTCAGGAGAGTTCCCTAAAGATTTACTTCTTGCAGACTGGTTGTTCAATATTATAGCAATATAACTTTTGGAAGGCTCTCTTTGTTTCTTTGATGCCATGTCCTTCTCCATTCTTTTATTACATTTAAAACCAACAGCATTTTTTTTTTTTTTAGTACCTTACTGGTTAATCATTTTCCATCAGTGTCTTAAAAAAAGAGAAAGTGTTTTTGACTGTTGACCACCCTGATTAGTAAAAACACTGTAGTACAAAATGATTTAAAGTTTGTGTGCTTTAAAGACCAAGCAATTAAAAATATCCTTTGTTCTTGGTTTTCTGTGTAGGAAAATGTTGAGGTTAATTCACTGACCATGTGGGATAATTTGACTCTTAATCAGTAAATTTAAAAGATCTTTCATAACATAAAAAAGATCCAGCCCTGCCAAGAACAAATGACTGGCACTGAAATTCCTTTGTTAGCTTAAGTCATTGATATGTAAAACAAAAGAAAATTCTTTGGCAGAAAACAGAAGTATGTCCAGATGGTTCCTATCTATGTTCTCATTGATTGTATAATTAAAATCCCCTTTAATCATCAGAAAAATTGAGATAGAATGTTTGTAATAGAACAGTACTGTGTTTTCAAGAAATACTTATTCTGTGGTAGGTTCACTAGTAATGAAGCACTGGCAGTGACCGCTTTGTGGATTTGCCTTGTACAGAAAAGACACCCATACACTTCACCAGGGGTGTGACTGCCTACTTGTAGCATTATGCTGGTTGCATCAGATAAGATTAAACACCGATCTATTAAAATGAATATGAATTAGCAATGATCACCCAATTTTCATGTTAATATTTTTCCTTATCTGAGGCAGGATTCACTTCTTTGATTAATTAAGAAGTGAATTAATTTCATTGTGAGGTTAGTTACTAGTGAAATCACTAATAATAGTAAACTACTTATGATGACTTATGTTATCATCAATTATGGGATAGAATTTATATTCTGTGAAATGATGGTTCTGTTGATCAACGTGAATGATATTGGTCAAAAGAACTACATTCTTCTGTCTTCCTTCTAGTCTACATCACTAGGTTGTATATTATCGCTTTATACCTCTAGAATGTGCATGTATATGCATGGTTTTAGTTGATGGGTGGCTTTATCTTATCAGGCTGAGGGACTACGTAGAACTTGGTGGTGATCTTCTATGACATATCTGTGTCTAGATCCAGATCTAGAGCTCTTTGTCTCCTTTGTTTATAAGTGGTGTCACTAATGATTTTAAAATGGAAAACAAGCAACGTGAATCATTGTGTAGTTTCCAATGGGTAATGACTCATAGTCATAAAGACCAAAGACCCAGGAGGGCAGGATAAAAATTGTAGATTCAAATAACTGCTAGGCTTATGAAGTAATTACTGTAAGTTGTGTGCAGGGCTAACGACTTCACATGCTGCTGCTGCTGCTGCTAAGTCGCTTCAGTCGTGTCCGACTCTGTGCGACCCCATAGACGGCAGCCTACCAGGCTCCCCCATCCCTGGGATTCTCCAGGCAAGAACACTGGAGTGGGTTGCCATTTCCTTCTCTAATGCATGAGAGTGAAAAGGGAAAGTGAAGTTGCTCAGTCGTGTACGACTCTTAGCGACCCCATGGACTGCAGCCCACCAGGCTCCTCCATCCATGGGATTTTCTAGGCAATAGTACTGGAGTGGGGTGCCATTGCCTTCTCAGGACTTCACATAGATGACCTTATTTAACAGCCAGAGATGGGTACCATTATTATCCCCATTTCGTGCACGAGGAGAGCAGAAGCTTAGGGAAGTTAGTTAATTTGGAGGATCTGCAATTCAAATCTGAATAATTTAACATGAGAGGCAACCTCTCAGTCATTACATTGTTCTGCCTGGAAGTAGGACTTTGAAACATCTGTATCAAAACCAGGGGACATTCCACAAAGGGGATCTGAAGTCTGAGGCAGTCTGTTGGTTTCTTCCCTCTCTCAGTCTATGCATGAGAGCAAAACGCATTTTTTCTGTTAAAAAAATCTGAATTTGGGGATTCATACAGGCTCATAAATATGTTTCCAATTATATTAATACTTATATAGAAACTAATCTTGATGATTTTCTGGTGTTATACTTTCCAGTCTAGTCAGTAAATTTTCTATCCATTCAAGGGACTAAGTCACTATAAAACTGATTTTGTGTAAATTATCAAATGATAATTTTTATTAAAACTCTTTTGAGAACAGAGTCTGAGATTTTCTTTTTTTCTTTTTTAATTGATTAATTAATTAATTTTTAATTTTACTTTACAATTCTGTATTGGTTTTGCCATACATTGACATGAATCCACCACGGGTGTACATACGTTCCCAAACATGAAACCCCCTCCCACCCCCCTCCCCACAACATCTCTCTGGGTCATCCCCGTGTACCAGCCCCAAGCGTGCCATATCTTGCATCGGACATAGACTGGCAATTCGATTCTTACATGATATTATACATGTTTCAGTGCCATTCTCCCAAACCATCTCACCCTCTCCCTCTCCCTCTGAGTCCAAAAGTCTGCTATACACATCTGTGTCTTTTTTGCTGTCCTGCATACAGGGTCATCATTGCCATCTTTCTAAATTCCATATATATGTGTTAGTATGCTGTATTGGTGTTTTTCTTTCTGGCTTACTTCACTCTGTATAATCGGCTCCAGTTTCATCCATCTCATCAGAACTGATTCAAATGTATTCTTTTTAATGGCTGAGTAATACTCCATTGTGTATATGTACCACAGCTTTCTTACCCATTCATCTGCTGATGGACATCTATGTTGTTTCCATGTCCTGGCTATTATAAACAGTGCTGCGATGAACATTGGGGTACATGTGTCTCTTTCAATTCTGGTTTCCTCAGTGTGTATCCCCAGCAGTGGGATTGCTGGGTCATAAGGCAGTTCTATTTGCAATTTTTTAAGGAATCTCCACACTGTTCTCCATAGTGGCTGTACTAGTTTGCATTCCCACCAACAGTGTAGGAGGGTTCCCTTCTCTCCACACCCTCTCCAGCATTTATTGCTTGCAGATTTTTGGATTGCAGACATTCTGACTGGTGTGAAGTGGTACCTCATTGTGGTTTTGATTTGCATTTCTCTAATAATGAGTGATGTTGAGCATCTTTTCATGTGTTTGTTAGCCATCCGTATGTCTTCTTTGGAGAAATGTCTATTTAGTTCTTTGGCCCATTTTTTGATTGGGTCGTTTATTTTTCTGGAATTGAGCTGCAGGAGTTGCTTGTATATTTTTGAGATTAGTTGTTTGTCAGTTGCTTCATTTGCTATTATTTTCTCCCATTCAGAAGGCTGTCTTTTCACTTTGCTTATATTTTCCTTTGTTGTGCAGAAGCTTTTAATTTTAATTAGGTCCCATTTGTTTATTTTTTGCTTTTATTTCCAGAATTCTGGGAGGTGGATCATAGAGGATCCTGCTGTGGTTTATGTCAGAGAGTGTTTTGCCTATGTTCTCCTCTAGGAGTTTTATAGTTTCTGGTCTTACATTTAGATCTTTAATCCATTTTGAGTTTATCTTTGTGTGCGGTGTTAGAAAGTGATCTAGTTTCATTCTTTTACAAGTGGTTGACCAGTTTTCCCAGCAACACTTGTTAAAGAGATTGTCTTTACTCCATTGTATATTCTTGCCTCCTTTGTCAAAGATAAGGTGTCCATATGTGTGTGGATTTATCTCTGGGCTTAACTCCCTGGCACAACACTCAGTGGATGGTAGACACTCAAAATGTATGCTACTCTAGTTAAAGTGGTATGATGGGGTAGTGGAATGGACGTTGAATGAAGTGTTAAAAGGTGTCCCTAGTATGGAATCTGTGAATCTCAATTTTCATCATTTATGAAATAAGGATAATATTATTCTACTTATTTAAAAGAATTTTATGATGATCAGATGAAATTATATATATATGTATATATGCGTGTATATATATATATATATATATGTGCTTTGTAAAACTGTAATGTAAGATACTAGTTCTTACTAGTATGGGGCTGGGGCTAGTACTAGTACTAGGCTGTTACTAATACTAGTGCTATTACTAATACTAGACTGGGGCTTCCCTAGTGGCTCAGGTGATAAAGAATCTGCCTGCAGTGCAGGAGACCTAGATTTGATCCCTGGATCAGGAAGATCCCCTGGAAAGGGAATGGCAACCCACTTCAGTATCCTTGCCTGGAGAATCCCGTGGACAGAGGAGACTGGCGGGTCACAGTCCATGGGTTCCCAAAGAGTCTCACTTGACTGAGTGACTAATGTGTGAGATGCTAGTATCACTATTGGAATTAAATGTGTAGTGTTCAGGGGACTGTATTTAAAACATATATTTTCCCACAATTGTTTGGCTTTAGTACAGACTTTATATTACATATGAGTGATAAAACTGAATCATATGTTTTTCCCTTGGAACATGAGGAAAGTTGAAACTCAATAAAACTTTTGTGCTCTTCCTTGCTTAGGTCCCAGAGTTACTGTGTTTTCTGAGCATGTCACAGAGTGACATGGAAATGCATTCTGCAAGTATTTGAAAGAAGGATAGAAAGAACAACAGAAGGACCAGAAAAAGTTAAAAACCAAATAATGAATAATATTTTATGTTATTTATCTGGGGAAAACAGAATTCAAGTTTGGAAGTCTTTTTTTCTTCCTTTCCAAATGTTGCCATATCTGTTTGGCTTAGAATGAGCAACACGTTAACAATTAAAAACAGATTAGTGCTAGAGAAAGAGTCCTTCACAGCAACCTCGGATTCCCTTTGGTTCTATGTAAGAAAAGCTTCACTACTCTCATGGGCATAAGCTTCTCATTTTGAAAAATGCTTGGTTGAAATGTGCCCTGTGATCCTGAGTATTCTCCTTATTAATGTACCTCATATATTGGATGTGTTGTCGAGTTTATTTGGATCCTCTCTAAGTGTTAGCAGTGAAATTATCTTGGATTGCTTTCTTTCAAACATGGCTCTTTCATCACTGCTGGATCAGAGGTTTTTATTGCCAAATGACAGGACCACATATGTGGGGTATTTTCAGGCAGCAATAGATGGTGATGCAGCAAGGGTAGGAAATAAAGCCCTAGGTTTTGGTAATGTACTGAATGGCTTACTCTTTTTTCCAAGAAACAGATCCAGAAACAAAATGTTTTCTCCTGAGTTTAAATGAAAAGCAGATACAACAAAGGCTTTAAACTGAGAAATAATAGATTCACTGGCATCAGGTACTGAAGAAATTGCACATTATTTAGACGTCTCAAAAAAATTGGCTATTCTTGTTAGCTGGGGGTCCAAAAATTCTCTGGAAATTATTGTCTCTGTTAACCATAAAACTACTAAACAGTTTATTATTGTCAAATTCACTTAAAATGAATAACCTTGATCTCTAAGTAATTCCCTTTGGGGAATCTCCTGCGGTAAGAATATATTTTAGAAGTCCATTGCTAAGTATTTCAATAAATCAATATGACTGAGGAAAATTTGATATTCCTATGGAAATTTCCATGCTTTCATTGCTCTTTCCATATTACTAAGATTAGTGATTCCCATGCTAAAGGATCTGGGACTAACATTGTCTCAGTTTAAAGTATAGTTTATGAATACTGATGGAAAGAATGTTACTGTGGAAATTCATGTGTTTTCTTTATAAGCATTATCTATCTTCTTACTCTCCAAGTTTACCTTAAACTCCTGTCAACCTAAGTTAGTTCTGTTATCCAATCATAGATATAGTCTATATATTTACCATGAGAGGGATGCAGGCTCCAAATATTTGTTTAACGCAATTTTCTGATGGAAACATAAAATTTTTGTTGAGATAATAGAGAGATGCTATAATACAGATTTTAGTGGTAGGTAAACAGCCATCCCAGGACCAAGGAGCTTCCTGGGACATAGGACAGTTCTCTGAAAACTTTAACAGTCATCCTGTGTATTAATAATATACATTAAAGATTATATGAAAAATACCTAAACCAATAGCAAAACATTAATTGTGAAATATATATCCCAAACAGGTCTTCATTTTTTAAAGGATTGACAATAGGATTGAACTAATTCTTTGAAATGTTGCTTATTTAATTGTTGATCATCTTAACAAAAAATAATTGAATATTTCTGACTTTAAAAATATAATTTAGTTATTTATTTATAGTCTACATTTAGCCTAGATTTTACTCTGTTCAAGCTATAGAATTTGTTGTAAACTCCTTATATTATTTCTTAGTTTTCATTAAAACATATGAACTTACTGACCAAGAACCTCATTAAGAAATATTTTTTGATAATTTTCCAGTTGCTTATTTTATATTTTGAGATGTTTACTTTGAGAAGTCACTAAACATATTTCTACTTCTTTGTAAGTCTGTAAGTTCCCCTTGTACTGTTTTACTGAGAACCCGAGTGACAAGATACATTTTGTCAACATCCCTTGCTCCTTTTTCTTTTCCCAGAGCTTTGGCTTGTGAAACAGGCTTGATGAGTGTTGCCTTTCTCTTACAGATAACTCTGCTCCCTCTCATGAAATGTTGTAATCCAACATTCCAAGGAGCTTGAACTATCCCAAATAGTGAATATTTTAAGATTCATTTGGTGAGACACAGTATATGAGGCAAAGAATACCTACCAGATTTCTGGAGACTTTGAGCTTGGAGGAACTATGTCAGATAAAAAACTCTCCTTTCTTAAATTTTAATCTAAAGGGCTTTCCTTCTTTCCGTGTTGCAAAGAATCAATTTTATCCTGCAGGAGTAAAGTGGGCCATAATATTGAACATAAAAGGTTACAAAAGCTCATTAATCACTCTGATTAACTGGTCCATTTATTCCTGCTAATCAGACATGGAAATCACAAATGTGTTGAACGCCCATTTCATTCCTGAAGGCACCAAAGGAAAATAAAAATGGAATTGGTATTGCTAAGAGAGCTGTCTAAAACAGAGCCACAAGACTCCTGAGGAAATATGACTTATGCATATCTCAGCTGAGATGAAAACTGACCTTGGACCACGTGCTGTCTTAATGTAGGCATCCAGAACACCTGGCCAAAGTTCCAGAAGCCAAGATTACCAAACCCTTACCCTAAATAACTCATGACAGCCTATCTGTTAAGGACAAATATTTCCTTTCTTGTGTCAGAGTATAAACTCATGACTTTTGCCTTTGCTGCTGCTGCGTTGCTTCAGTCGTGTCCGACTCTGTGCGACCCCATAGACGGCAGCCCACCAGGCTCCCCCGTCCCTGGGATTCTCCAGGCAAGAATACTGGAGTGGGTTGCATTTCCTTCTCCAATGCATGAAAGTGAAAAGTGAAAGTGAAGTTGCTCAGTCATGTCCAACCCTCAGCGACCCCATGGACTGCAGCCTACCAGGCTCCTCCATCCATGGGATTTCCCAGGCAAGAGTACTGGAGTGGGGTGCCATAGCCTTCTCCGACTTTTGCCTTTATATGCCTCTTTCTCTCTTCCCCAGAACATTCTTTCAATTTTACTCATACCTGTATCTCCCCAATTGCAACTTTTAAGACTCCAAATAAACTTTTTCTTACTTTTTGCAGTGTTCTGTGTGTTTTTGCTTTGTTTTTAGTGTTTTTTTTAAATGTGTGGTTTTTTCGTTTGTTTTTGGTTATCAAAGGAAATGAGAGGAAATGGAAGGTCTCCCTGTTAGGAACTTATGGAAATAGATGTTCTAATATTATACTCAACATTCAGAAAACTAAGATCATGGCATCTGGTCCCATCACTTCATGGCAAAATAGATGGGGATATAATGGAAACAGTGACAGGCTTTACTTTTTTGGACTCCAAAATCACTGCAAATGCTGACTGCAGCCATGAAGTTAAAAGACGCTTGCTCCTTGGAAGAAAAGCTATGACAAACCTAGACAGCATATTAAAAAGCAGAGACATTACTTTGCCAACAAAAGTCCATCTAATCAAAGCTATTGTTTTTTCAGTAGTCATGTATGGATGTGAGAGTTGGACTATAAAGAAACTGAGCACCAAAGAATTGATGCTTTTGAACTGTGGTGTTGGAGAAGACTCTTGAGAGTCCCTTGGACTGCAAGGAGATCCAACCAGTCAATCCTAAAGAAAATCAGTCCTGAATATTCATTGGAAGGACTGATGCTGAAGCTGAAACTCCAGTACTTTGGCCACCTCATGCGAAGAACCGACTTATTTGAAAAGACCCTGGTACTGGGAAAGATTGAAGGTGGGAGGAGAAGGGGACAACAGAGGATGAGATGGTTGGATGGTATCACCAACTTGATGGACATGAGTTTGAGTAAGCTCCGGGAGTTGGTGATGGATAGGAAGGCCTGGTGTGCAGTCCATGGGGTTGCAAAGAGTCGGACACAACTGAGTGACTGAACTGAACTGAATATCATGTGACAGGGGATGGCATATTAATGGATAGAATTAGTTGTGACTGATTTTCCCTTTCTTGTGTAGATCATGGGCTGTTTTGCCATACTGCACAGAATCAAAGCCTCAGCTGCCCTCTGTGGTCTTCTTTTCTTCTTCATTCTTTACCAGTGAATGTACAAAAAAGGGCAAAGGCTATAAAAATGGAAGAGATATAATTATTATTATCATATTTTAAAAGGCAAAGAGTTGAACTGCACGTCATATACAGTGTCAGATGAAATCCTGCTTTCACTAAGAACTATTATCATTTTCTTTTTGGGTCCTATGTAGGATCAAACTCTCAGTGTATATCAGTACATATGTGTACATATTTATGTGCATGTATGCTAAGTTGCTTCAGTTGTGTCCAACTCTTTGCAACCCTAGGGACTGTGGCTTGCCAGGCTCCGCTGTCCATGGGCAAGAATACTGGAGTAGGTTGCCATGCCCTCTTCCAGGGGATCTTCCCCACCCAGGGATCAAACCAGTGTCTCTTAAATCTCCTGCATTGGCAGGCAGGTTCTTTACCACTAGCTCCACCTGGGAGTCCCATACATTTATGTATATGTATAAATATATACATACATACATACATACATATATACATTTATATATCTCTCTCTATATAACTATATTTTAATATCATATGTAATTATATTTTAAATACTTTAGTGTTAATTATATTTTAAGTATTTCAGTTTTATGTTTTTGGAAATTTAATATTTTAATATTCTTATTATAGTACATATTTGTCCAATGCGAAAAGACACTTTTTAAGTCTATCACAAATAGTTTTTCATCACACTAATTTATATCTACAGATCTGGCTATGGATATATTCCTCAAGTCTAAAATAGAGAAATAGATAGGTAATCTTCTGTAAGGAAATAAAGCTGATTGCTAGCTCTCAGCAGTATTTCATGATGCCTTTCCTACTAAAATAATTCAGTTGTCTCTGCATGATTTCTCCCTGACAGTTGCATAAGAAATGTTACCTGTTTTTGCCTTCTGAAGACTAAATTTGAGTTTTTCTTTTGGGCAGTAATGGGAAAACTAGGAAATGTGAATTTTAATCCCTAATGACCACCCTTAAGGTCATTCTTTTTTAATGGTTAATAGTCTTCCTTCTAGTCCTAAGCATTATATAACAAGCTATCTATACCCCAAGAAATGTAAATCATACACTGTCTTTGTTTAGAATGAAAACATCTTTCTTCTTTAGCAAATTGTGGTTTCACCTCATGCACTATTCATTCCCACCTGTCAGCAGTTTCTCAAATGGACCCATGGAGGTAGCCTGAAGTGGTCAATGGTTAGCTGTTCTCTGGACAGTTATAAATACACAGTGCGTATAGCTCAGTACCCATAATCAAGGACACAGTGCCAAAAGTAATTATCCATCAGGGCTGTGCAAGAGTAAAAGTTGGCTAAAAAGGCAGTAAATAAACATGACCTTTCCTTCTGATGGCATCTTTTTTCAGGCATACTGTTTCCAAAGAAAGGGTAATAGTTCTTCACCAGACTTTAATGCTAAAGCAAATTAACCATCCTTTACTTGTGGGGCCCAGAGAAAAGAATTCTGAGTCTTTCTCTCTTACTTGTTTGGATAAATGAATTAGACATGAGAGATCTCTAAGAATATCTGTCTTTCAGAATTTCTATTGAAAAAGAAAAGCTGAAGAATTTGACATCTTTGCTAGTGAAATACATAAAAGCAGCACTGGAGGAAGTGGTCCCTAATCAGCCCTAAGTCTTTCATGTCTTCTCAGCTTCTACTGAGCCTGCAGAAGAACCTGCTGTTCTTTGACAAATTGTATGTGTGTACGTTGCACAACATGATTCTTAAAGATGTACAATGTGATGATTTATTATATGTACACATTGTGAAATAATTGCCACAGTGTTGTTAATTAACATGTCTATTACCTCCCATAATTACTCTTTATGTGTTTGTATATGTGGTATAGTAACAAATTTCAAATACACAATTCTCAAATTTCTTAGCATCTACTATCTTGGCAATTGTAAATAATACAATATTATTAACTACATTCATATATGGACTTGGAGAAGATATTTGCAAAACATATACTTGATAAGGAGTTATTATTCAAAATTATATAAGAAACTTATACAACTCAAATAACAAGGACAACAAAACCAAATAACTTGATTGAAAAAGGGCCAAAGGACCTGAATGGATGTTTTTCAAAGAAGACATACAGATGGCCAACAAGTATCTGAAAAGATGCTCAGCATTACTTATCATGAGGAAAATGCAAATCCAAGCCACAATGAGATATCACCTCACAACTGTTAGAATGGCTATTATCAAGAAGACTAGAGATAACACCGGAGAAGGCAATGGCACCCCACTCCAGTACTCTTGCCTGGAAAGTCCGTCCCATGGACGCAGAAGCCTGGTGGGCTGCAGTCCATGGGGTCGCTAAGAGTCGGCACGACTGAGCGACTTCACTTTCGCTTTTCCCTTTCATGCATTAGAGAAGGAAATGGCACCCCACTCCAGTGTTCTTGCCTGGAGAATCCCAGAGACAGAGGAGCCTAGTGGGCTGTCACCTATGGGGTCGCACAGAGTCGGACACGACCGAAGCGACTTAGCAGTAGCAGCAGCAGAGATAACACATGTTCGCAAAGATGTGAAGAAAAGGGAATACTTGTGCCCTGTTGGTGGGAATATAAATCAGTGCAATCACAATGGAAAACATTATGGAGGTTTCTCCAAAAACTGAAAATAGAACTACCACACGACCCAGCCATTCCTTTGCTGGGTATATATCCAAAGGTAATGCTATTCTTTGAATGTGCCAAGATCCCGTGCTGAGCCTCAGAGACTTTGTGTTTGCTGTTCTTTCTGCCAGGAACGTTCCCTCACCAAATCTCAGACTGGAGGCCTTGCCTTGTAAACCACACTATTGGCTTTACTGTTTCCACTAGCACACTTAATGGCTTAAGTCTGAGATTACACAGCTGTATCCACTCACTCGTTTAGTATCTGTCTCAGCCACTAGAAGGTAAGTTCCACCTGGGCTGGAGCTTTGTTCAATTTATAACTGTATCCCTGTCGTATACAATTCAAATGCTTGACAAATGCTTGTTGATGAATGAATGAATTTAAAGTAGAAAATGTCATATAGCTCTTTCACCATAAGAAGGAAATACTTATTTTTCAAGTTAGAAGCACAGAGAATCTATTTCTGGCTTTAACATATGCCAAGATCAGGTGAGAAATTGCAAGTTGCTTATAATAGATACTTGATGGGGAGTTGTATTGGAATAAAAGTCCAACTGGGGAAGAAAATGACTCTCTTCCTAAACTCCTAAGATCTCAATCAGAAGCAGATCCTGGGTATAACGCTTCCTATGCCAGCAATCAATGTCATCATCACCACTACAGGAACACATGTGTTTTGACCAGTGAAACTGCATCTCTTCTAGTGATACCTACAGGCAGCAAGGGAGAAGCAGTGGTGACTGCAAGTGAGAAGAGCGTGAGCAACAACACAGAGATTGTGGGGCCGTCTTGGCTCTAAGTGTCTTCTCAGTCTCGTTTTAGCTAATCTCGAAAGAGCATATCAGTGATAACTCACTATTTCTTGCAAATATTCTTCCCTCTTGCCTTCTATGAAGATAAAGTTTTCTGATGTTTGTCTCCTGCCCTGTTATCTTAACCAATTCCGCTTCTCTTGTCTTCCCCTTAAAAATTAGTGTTTATCAGAATTCTACCCTCTGTTCTCTTCTCATTCAAGTCCTACCTAATAGCCTCCCTGTCATCTTCATGCTAACGATAATTCCTTAACATATGCCTCTAGCATTGGCATTTCTTTCAATTCCTAGGCTCAAATGTCCAACAGTTACTTGATATCTTTGCATGGATTTTCTTTAGGTACCTCATGACTATGATGTCTCAAACCAAATCTGTTATATTGTTTCTTCTTCTTTTCTCATTTTCTTTTCTTTTAAAATTTTTTTTTGTTTTATTTTACTTTACAATACTGTATTGGTTTTGCCATACATTGACATGAATCCGCCACAGGTGTACATGAGTTTATTTTCTAGTCCACTTCAAGGAGCTATCTGCTTCTTATCCCATATCTCACTAGCTGACTTCTTATTTTTCTCTTCCTTACCTTATTTTCAGTCACTCTGAAGTTTAGACTTTCATCATTTCCTATGTTGGCTAATGTAATAACCAGCATGTCTTCTGATGTCATTAATTCATTTCCCTTTCCTGCAAACTCCTTGCTTTTTATTCCCCTGGAAGAGATTACCAGTTTCTTTATGAAGGCATAGAAATTTTCCTTAAATCTGGTTCCCAAATATCTTTCTAGCTTTATGTGCCTCATAGTCTCACGCGCAGTCAAACCATTTGCGCCCCTTGGGTATCCCTGTGTCTGTCTCCTTTGTGACTTTAACCACACCTAGGTCTCAGTCTATGTGCCTTTCTTTGATTCTTTACATTTAAAAAATCCCATTCATTCTTTGAGATGATGCTTAAACATCTAACTATGAAGCTTCCCTTTGCACTCTGAGAGCTCATGTCCCTTTCTCCACTTATTTAATTCTACCTTGTGTTAGGATGACTTTCACCCTCACTAGACTGCAGTCCCCATTCAGATCAACTGTCTTACCTGTTTCTCTGATTCCCTTCTTAGTGTCTTCTAGTATAGTGTCTTAAACATCAGTTCAGTTCAGTAAGTCGCACAGTCGTGTCCGACTCTTTGTCTTAAATATAGTAGACGTTAAGTGCTCCTTAAAAATGACATTATGTTGTATGTCTTGGGCTCATAGTACAGTGCCCATTCTAAGTGATGGCTGATAAGCAACTGAAGGTTCATTGTCTCATATTTGTAGGATGCCTTCATAATCTCTGCATGAGCTCTTCATGTTTGGCAAAGTGGTTAAGACATGGGCTATGAAATTAAGCAGATCTGAGCTTGAGTTCTAGCCTTGCCACAGACTAGTTCTGAAACCTTGGGCAAATTACTGACCTCTTGTAAGCTTCAATTCATTTACATACAAATGGGGCGTAATAATATTAGATAAGAATATCTAAAGTAGAGGGGTTGTTAGGACTGATGAAATATGAATAAAAAGTGCTTAGCACAGTGACTAGCCCATAGAAATCATTTCAATAGAAATGACTTATTATTTCAAGCTTCTAAATAGTTACATACAGTCCAAAGATATCTTCATATTGAATATTAGTGGAGAGCATACTTTCTGTCTTCAGAATTAGATTATATGTGTCTCACGATACAAAGTCTTTGGTTGTGTAACTTCTTAATATGCTTCTTGTCACTCTTGCCTTTTGTCTGTGGTCTTTTGAAAAGGCAAGACAAACAAGTATAAACATTATTCATGGCATAAACAATGCTCATCAATGATATGAAAACAAAACAGTTGTGACCTGATATGGATTGCAGAGACAACACACTAGAATCACCAAGATTGTCCTTTTTACTTTCTTTTTGAACAGCCATTTAAAGCTAAATTAATTTAGATTGCTGAAATATAATCTTGGCTCCAGTTTCTGGCATTCCTAAAGCCAAAAAAAAATTGCAGTTTAATTGGCTTCCCTGACTTTGGCAATAAATGGTATAATAGATTTTACTTAGGAAATCTTGACATTTCCAAAAGAATCATGATTTTTATTTTTAACAATCTATAAAAGACCATGCTTAAGCCTAGGAAGAGAGAGAGAGGAGAGAGGGGAATCATGAGAGAAGTATATGTTCTGGCTCTGGACAAGTATAATTTTTGGACAAGAAATTGGACTGAGGTGGTGTTTGTAAGACAATTTAAGCTTCATAAAAGAAAACTGGCATTACAAACATGGCATTATTATCTGCATATGTGTTTATGTGGCATCCACCAATATGCTGTAAAAGAATTTAGAAAGATATATTAAATTGATGTTATTGAACATGAGTGGGTATCAGCTTAACACTCTGAGGAACACTGTATGCTGGAATTTCTAAGGAGTCTCCAGAGCTGTTTAATCAAGTCCTTTTCTTGGCCCAGAAATACACTGAAGGTCTACAAGAAGATGGCTTATCTGGGGTCATCTAAAGGTTTTCCACAGGTAAAATCTGTTGGTTGATCTCAGTGTATAATAATCTTTGCTGGGAAAAAATGTGTTCACTTCCTGAAAATGCTAGCTCTCTTTTAGTTATCATCAATGTGAGGTTACTATTTTTGTGCTTCTCTTACCTGAACACCACTGTCTTATTTGTACGCACACTCAGAAATTGCTATTAAAAAGTAACTAGAGGGACTTCCTTGACAACCCAATGTTTAGGACTCCATGCTTCCAATGCAGGGGGCCCGGGTTTGATCCCTGGTCAGGGAGCTAGATCCCACATGCCACAACTAAGAGTTTGCATGCCACAACTGAAGATCCCCAAGGCACAGCTAAGACCCAGCACTGTCAAGTAAATCAATATTAAAAAACTAGCTAGACTTTGTGTTCATTTCATAATATATATGTATATTGAATAATTACATTGTACACTGAAACTCATATAATGTTATATATTAAGTATATCACAATAAAAAAAGTAATGTATGTGCATGCAGATAGGTAAAACGGATGAAAATATTTACATGGAAATGGGAAGTTTTCCCTTTCTTTACCCTTCTCTTATTCCTCAGAGAAAACTTTTTGATCTCAGGATCCTTTTAGACTCCTAGTAGTTATTGAAGCCCCCAAAGTATGGCACCCCACTCCAGTACTCTTGCCTGGAAAATCCCACGGACAGAGGAGCCTGGTGGGCTGTAGTCCATGGGGTCGCTAAGAGTTGGACACAACTGAGCAACTTCATTTTCACTTTCATGCATTGGAGAAGGAAGTGGCAACCCACTCCAGTGTTCTTGCCTGGAGAATCCCAGGGATGGGGGAGTCTGGTGGGCGGCCGTCTATGGGGTCGTGAACACGACTGAAGTGACTTAGCAGCAAAGAACATTTCCTAACATGCTAATCATATTGATGTTTATCATATTAGAAACTGAGAAGGCTGAAAAATATTTATTAATTCATTTTAAACATTAATGATAAACCCATTACCTATTAACATTAGACATACCACTTAATGAAAAATATCAAAAAAGATCTTCCATGATAGTGAGAAGAATGGTATTGTTTGTTTTTGTGCATCTCTTTAATGTCTGGATGAATACAGATGAGGATCCTTACCTCTGCTTCTGTGTTCCGTCTGTCGTAATATTACACATCGTGTGGCCTCTAGAGAAATCCACTGTGCGACGATGTTAAAATAAGATTGAAAAAGGCAACATTTTGGTATTATCAGGAATATAGTTTTGACCTTGTGGATTCCCTGAAAAAAGTCTGTGGACTCCATGGGTTCTGAACCATGTTTGGAGAATTGCTACCTCAGACAAAGTCATTTTGACCATTTCTGGATTTGTCTTTTCTGATAATGAATTATCAGTGTTAAAGATTATGCTTATACCTTTAGTTGTTTACTTTCTAGTTAAATGTGTATCTGATCACTCCCCACTCCTTAAGCTGTCTCCTGATCATTGTTAGACATTTCTCTTTCCTTCCAACTATACAAGATAAACACTTTGGTGTGCTTCCATGTTCCCCTCCTCCATCTCTTTTCCTTTCTCTTTTCAAAATCAGCCAACTGTACTAGTACTTTACATGGTTAAGTTTTACAACTTTTGAATTCTTTGCCATTGTTATAAATAGAGATTTCATGTCATTTCTTTAAATTGAATTTAAAATGGAAACTGATAAGAAGCATGTAAAATATGACAATTATGTAAATATTTCTATGTCTAAAAATCCACAGAAAAAGAAACAGGATCTTACATCCCTAAATCTGTACTGTTTGGAAGCTCTGAGCACAAAAGTCAAGTAAGTTGTCTTTTTCAGATGCTTATTACTCCCCAAAATGACCTTTTTTTTTAGTGGCTCTGTGGGGTTTATGGGATCCTAGCTCCTTCACAAGGGATGGAACCTGAGTCCTCAGCCATGGCAGTGCAGAGTCTTAACCACTGAACCACCAGGGAATTCCCAAACAATGACATTTTAATATGCTTCCTACTTGCATCATAAATTTCTTCTACCGTTTTAAATTCCTTTTAGAGTTTCTAAATGCCTTTCTTTCTTTCTTTCTTTTTTTTTTTCAGAAAAGAACTTCTGCTTTATAAACTGTGTTCCTAGAATAATTCAATTTCTTCTTAATAATTATACCATTTGTTAGATACATCTATATGGGTCCCAGGCCTGCTGTAGAAGCTTCATTCTGGGTTCTTTTTTATTGTATGTCTTCCTTTGGTTTCCTTTGTAATTTAACTGTAATCTATCTTCAAGTAATATTTTTTTTTTCACAGAAAGGGAGATAAACCTACTGATTATCTGTATATACAAAAAGCCTTTATAACTTCTGTACAGTTTGATTGGGACTTTGGCTAGGTGCAGAATTCTAAGTGGAAAATAATTCTCTGTTTTATCTGAGAAGGTGTTGCTTCGTTAGTTTCCAACATGCAGTGTGGCTAATGAGAAATGTGATATTTTTCTTCCTTGTGGGTTTGTTCCTCTGGATACTTTTTGGTCATTTTGTTAGTCTTACTATTCTGAAGTTTTGTGAAATGTTCCTAGGTGTGGATGTGATTTCATTTATCCTGCTCGGCAGCCAGTGATACAGTGTAATTTGAAGTCTTTTGTTTTGGTTCTGACATTTTTTTTTTTCTTTTTTTAAATTGTTTCTTTCTCTTGATTTTATGTTTTATTTGTTCTAGAATGCTTATTAAGTAGAAATTGGATATCCTTGATTGATTCTATATCTTTTGTCATTTTTCTCATATTTTTAATAATTATACCTTTTTTTTCTTTACTTGTACATTACCTTAGCTTTTTATTCTAGCTTTCTAGTGAAAATTTATCTTGGCTGTCAGATTACTATTTTCCAAGTGCTCTTTCTTCCTCATTATTCATTTTTAAGCTTTTTCTTTGTTATACAACTTTTCTTGATATTGACAATATTAATTAAAAATTCTCTTGATTAGGTCTGAATTATTTTTGTTTCCTCTGGGGTCAGTTTTGTTTGTTCAGCTTGATCCTTTTTTTTTGGTGTTGCTGGTCTTCCTCACATGTCTGTTGACCTTGGTTTTCTGTTTATATTTGTGAATGCAAAGTTAAGGTTTGATTCATACAGATTAGTGCTTTGTTGTTTGTCTGACTTTCCTAGCCTGTTTCCTGAATGAGAGAGGTGACTGAGCTCTGTGTAACATGGGCAGCTTGTTGACTGTTGATCTCACTTTAGATTGTAGAGCCTTCGAAAGGGGAAAGTAGAATTCTCTACTCCAATGCTCACAAGACTTGCCAAAACAATGAGGGCTCTACTATGTAGTTCCAGTATCTGACTTGGAAGACTTAGTTCCTTTGAAGCAGATAGCTCAATTTCGTCACAGCATACTTTTCTGCTTTAGCTTGAGTACATAGGACTCTGCTACACAGGAAGGGCTTGGACAGTCACTCAGTGAAGGCATTCTGCAAACAGCTCTTCAACCCACCATCTTGCTTTCTCTCCTTTAATCTCTCTGTTTATTCTTACTTCTGCTTTATATTGGCTGTCTGGGTTAGGATAGGGCTGGAAAGAGAGTTCAGCAGTGAGGAATTCTATTCCACTGATGTTTTCTTTTGAGGATCCCTATACTTGTAATGCAATGTTCCTCAGTGTATTTTTGGCCCCAGCTAAACAAGGTGGTCATTAGCTTTCCTTTCAGCCTGGTTTAAAAAGCATGTCTAGTCAATTCTCATTTCTACTTATAGACAGCTTTTGGAGTCCCAAAACACCAGATGGGAATGTAGGCAAGCACATCTAACTGACAGATTAATTGGTGAAACATCCTGCTGAAGAATTCTTAAATGGTTTGCCCTTTATGTTTCAAACATTATCTGAGGAAACCTGACACTGAGACCTACAAACTTGGCTCCATTTGAGAGCAGTGTGGAATCCCCTAGAGGTACAGGGAGGCTCCAAAAGCAGTCCTTTGGAATATAAGCTGTGCTTTTGGGCAGAGAGAAAGAGTTCTGCAGATTAATTAAAATGAAACAAACTGATTTAATGAAAGCACATACTTAAATTTTTATAGCAGCCTTCTAAAGTGACGCTCTGAATGATGTACTTAAGCCTTTACAGACAAAACACAAAAGTTTGCCAAATGATATTTTTAGGAAGCATTTAATGAGTGCCAGGACGCCTACAGGATACTGAAAGGAGGGTAACAAATGTTGCATTTTATCGATGTCAGTAATAGTTTGTAAACCTCAGACGTGACTTCACACCCAGAGGTTGCTTCACTGCCCAGAATGAAAAGCTATTTTCAAGGGAACTCCTGGCACCCGTTTTAAGAGTTCTAAGTGCATGGCCACACTCTGAGGCTTCGTGTGAAGGGCAGAAGTGGCAGCTGGTGAGTACATAAGCCTCTCACCTCTGGAGGTCTGAGTTTATAACTTAGCTTTGCACTGGCCATGAGAAACAATTTACTTGGTTCGTTCTCTCCCTGCTGAGCCTCATTAGAAAACCACCACTCCATTTGGCTCCTTCTGCTCCAGCTGGCAGTGTCTGTTGAAGGGCAGGCCAGGGGTTGGGTAAGCAGGGCTCGCCTGAGGTGTCCTGGCTCTGCAGAGTGGGATCCTGCCTGCCACCTGCCTGGACGTGTGCTCGCTGCAGGCCAAGCGCTATCAATCCTTCTCTGTCAGGAACATGACATCCATGTCAAACTTTTCAAACTCTTCAAACCCATTCGTTAGGAATTTGCTCTTCTGAAGCTGGAAAGATGTAAAGCCTGAGACTAATTGGTAAGTAAAACTGTCGACTTTTCATCTCCCCACGACATCGACGTCCACAGACTCCCTAGCCATTTGTATGTTATGATTGGTTTTTGTTTGTAGGTTGGCAGTGAAGTGTGAGTGTTTAAGGTTTTCCATCTGAGACTAAAAATAATGGGAAGAGTGGAAGCCTTCTGAAACAGTTTAAAGGAAAACAAAGGATTATCAAAGCTATATTAACAAGTTCTGCTTTTTCTGCATCGTGAATCCTAAGGAACATCTCAATCCAATGATGATGTGATTCTCACAGGGTTTTCTATTTGAGATTTAAAGTTTCCTTATGAACTTTTATGCTGACCATACCAGGATCCCTGCTGAGACCCAGGCAGGTAATTGCTTTCTGTCCTTTTCTTCTGCAGTCACCATCCATTCCACATCCTCTCTTGTCTCTGCCCAACTTGGCTGCTGTTCTTGAACATAAGCACGCTGGCCTTTTCAGTTTTAAAACTGTCTCCAAATTAGCCTCGGGCCTTCTAAACTCTTATTAGGAATTAAAAACCCTTTTCTGGAAATAGAATAGAAAATTGCATGTTTTCACGAAGTCAGATCAAAGAACCAATGGGGGAGGGAATCTCTTTTTTTAATTTTGGGAACAATTCAGGAAAAATTAATTTCAATATTTTAAGGGAATATACCCTGTTTGTCCCTTGACAGATGTGTTTTTAAGAAAAGGGATAAAGGAGCTGTCATTCACTTTGCTGCTCCAATTCTGCCCTTTGGGGAGGGAGAGCAGAAACATTTAAGAAGCTGAGATTCAAAGGGAGAGAACCACAGAGGATACAGTATCTTTGAGGTTACATTGTGTGATCTGCTAGAGGCAAAGAAGAAAAGCTATAGGATGCTATAAGATGTGTTTCTACTAGCAATCTAAAAGTGTCTCTCGATGATATTTTCAAATTCTCACAGTGGAGTAGAGAGTAGGTTAGAGGAGCAATCAGTGTTCATTCCTTAAATGTCACTTCCTTTACTAAACCTGTTGTCACCAAGAAGCCCCCCAAGATTGCTCCTCCTCAGTTTTGAATTTCCATCTCTACCACATACTGATTCAAAAAATATTTACTGAGCAGCATTTGTTTACTAGGCACTGGTCTGAGTTCTTGGATATAGTGATAAGTGATAAGTAAAGTAAAGCTATGTACTCCCCTGGGGTCTCAGTGATAGAGAATCTGCCTGGCAGTGCATGAGATGTGGTTTCAATCCTTGTGCTGGGAAGACCTTCTGGACAAGGGAATGGCAACTCACTCCAGTATTCCTGCTTGAGGAATCTCATGGACAGAGGAGCCTGGTGGGCTACAGTCCCAGGTCAAAGAGCTGGGTATGACTGAATGATTAAATGACAAACTAGACATGGTCTCAGCCTGGAAGAAGCTTACGTTCTAGTGGCAGAGACAGTTTATGTGTTCTCAGTTTCATCATCCTTGTAAGAGTCTTTCATCCTATTTGCAAGCTAACAAGTTAACCTGCTGGAGTTTCACGAATCTTGTCAGAAGAGATGAGATACCTAGATCAGAGGTAAAGCACTCATAGTAATAGGAATTGCAGTGGAGTCAGCATTTGTGTGGGCTTCCTGGTAGCTCAAAGAGTAAAGTGTTTGCCTGCAGTGCGGAAGACCTGGGTTCAATCCCTGGGTTGGGAAGATCCCCTGGAGGAGGGAATGATAACCCACTCCAGTATTCTTGCCTGGAGATTTCCATGGACAGAGGAGCCTGGCAGGCTGCAGTCCATGTAGTCACAAAGAGTCAGACACAACTGAGTGATGAACACTTTCACTTTCCTCAAGGCCCACTTCCTGCAGGGTGAATGTGAAGAAGGCCAGATGGTGCTTGGAGAGGCAGGTGAGGACTGCTCCTGTTTAGGAGTTTAGGAGCCTGAGTCCACCATAATGGGCACCAAGCATGCCTGGCCTTTATTTTGTGAGACATTATCTTTTATGATGCTGCAAAGCAAGCATGCATGCCCCTTCCCCCAGAGGCAGACCCTATCTCTGCCTTCCAAGGCTGTTAACTATATAAACATCCTTGAACATGTCATCTGGAACAGAGAGCAGTGGATGCCTCATTTGCAAGATGTGCAAAGACAAGGGAAACCCGTGGAGAATTCTTTTCCAACAGTTCAGAGCCATGGCATGATTTGTCAGATTAGAGACAGCTCTACCTACAGGGGTGAGAAGCAGGTTTTTCAGATGCTGCCTCCAGGGGCTTATGGAGGTGACCGCAGTACTACGTGGGCATGTATTTGGGTAGGACAGAGGGGAAACAGGGCTGAGCCAAGGATATTCTTGATGTGTCAATTCAGTTGGCAGCTTCCAGGAAACTCACAGCCCTAAGACAGCATGAAACATTAGCTAGGTGTCTCATGGTTCCAAGGTTGGGCTGCAGGTGTCAGAGAGGCTGGACACCAGGTGATCAGGCAGCCACCCAGGGTGGTGGCTGAAGGACTTGGAGGAGAGATGAGAGCCAGGCATGGAAACATTGCATTAAAAAACCCCTGTTTATACAATGGAGTATTACTCAGCCATTAAAAAGAATACATTTGAATCAGTTCTAATGAGATGGATGAAACTGGAGCCGATTATACAGAGTGAAGTAAGCCAGAAAGAAAAACACCAATACAGTATACTAATACATATATATGGAATTTAGAAAGATGGTAATGATAACCCTGTATGCGAGACAGCAAAAGAGATACAGATGTATAGAACGGACTTTTGGACTCTGAGGGAGAGGGAGAGGGTGGGATGATTTGGGAGAATGGCACTGAAACATGTATACTATCATGTAAGAAACGAATTGCCAGTCTATGTTTGATACAGGATACAGGATGCTTGGGGCTGGTACATGGGGATGATCCAGAGAGATGATATGGGGTGGGAGGTGGGAGGGGGGTTCAGGATTGGGAACTCATGTACACCCGTGGCAGATTCATGTCAATGTATAGCAAAACTAATACAGTATTCAGTTCAGTCGCTCAGTCAAAATAAAATAAAATTAAAATTTAAAAAAACCTGTTTATGATGTGAATTAATTTAAGTAAGTGTCTTGTGTTGGCCAAGATGTGTTTTGTTTGAGCCTGATATACAGGAATTTAGAAATAGCTATATAGATTTTCTTGAAAAATGGTAAAACAAAATGTGCTTCTAAGCTGTTTGTCAAGTTTCAGCCTTAGTCAATTTTTACAGATGAGTTTGAACCCCTGAAAAACAAATTTATAATAGAAGGGCTGATGTAGACATTGACTTAACTTGCAAAAATGTGCCATGGAAGCTGAGACAGACAGACATGGAATTTTGTAGGAAGAATTTGATAAAGGTTCATTTGATATGATGATAAGTTTGAAACAGTAGTAAAACGAAATAAAAATAAGAAAATATTACTGCTGGTGAGAAGGCCATATAAAATGAGTTATAATGTCTCAATCAGAAATCCAAGAATACAGGATGTATATTTCCTGAAATGTTCAGTGTGTATCTTTCTGGAGTGACAAATTAACCTAATGTAAATTGACATTCTTGGACCTTCCTATCCGAATTTCTCCTCACTAATACTGTTAACAAAATAGTAGCTGTATAATTAATTTTCTAGGCTAGCTAGGAGAGAAGCTACAATGTCTTTGTTTAGTCTTATTTAATTTTTTTCTTTTAATCCCTCTCTTGTATAGTCCCTGTGCCAAAGCTTGCCATATGTGTACTAGAAAAGAGTATTTGATTTAATTTTTTTAAACATCTACAAAGTTCTTTTGCTACATTGTTGTGTTTGATCCCATTTGTTCCTAAGAATTATGAATACACTTTGCAGGAAAGTGTTAGTCACTCAGTGGTGTCCTTCTCTGTAGCCCGCCAGTTCCTCTGTCCATGGGATTCTCCAGGCAAGAATACTGGAGTGGGTTGCCATTCCCTTCTCCAGGGGATCTTCCCAACCCAGGGACTGAACCCAGGTCTCCTGCATTGCAGGCAGATTCTTTCCTGTCTGAGCCATAGAGGAATTATTATCTCCCTTTTACAGATGGAGAATCTGAGACAGGTAGAACCTCAGGGATTGCCTAGAGCTATATCACTAATGAGAGCATATGGTAATGAATTGTCAAACAGTGTTCCAACTTGGTTCTTCCAACAACATTATTATGTAAACAGTTTATTGTTGACATGGTAATTTCTAGTTTAGGTTACCATTACAATGGAATTAGCTCCATTAAAAAAGCAATAAAATATGTAAACACCACACGGAAGTGTTTTCCGTGGTTCAGTTTTGTAAGAGGAAAATATACCAGTTCTGTCAATGTTTCAGAAAAAAAAAAAAAAAAAGAAAAGAAAGAAAAGGAGAAAAGTAAGGAAAAAAAAAAAAAAAGAAATGCCAGGTGATGTCAGAGATTCTTTTTGGACCTGGTCTATGAAAACTTAAGAAGTAGGGGCAAAACTGTTGGAATTCAGATCACTTTCTACTTTAAGAAAATATACATCCAATTTTACTGAAAAATTAGGGGAAAACATAAACAGTTCATTTATTTAGTACATGCAGCTTAAGAAAGCAAATAATTTAAATAAGGAGATCAATTTTAAGTACTCAGATGTTGAATGTATTTAAACAGATTTAATTCTAACCCACACAGTCTCTTGAAAACTTTGTCTATTTATTGTTTTGGCTGCCGGGTCTCCATTGCTGCCTGGGCTTTCTCAGTCGCAGAGAATGGGGGCGGATCCCTAGTTGCCCTGCGTGGCCGGCTCACTGCGGTGGCTCCTCCGTGGAGCCCGGCCTCCAGGGTGCAGCGGCTGCAGTAGTTGTGGATTCTGAGCTCTAGGGCACAGGCTCAATTGTTGTGACTTAGCTGCTCCCCAGCACATGGGATCCTCCTGAATCAGGGATCGAACCCGTGTCTCCTGCATTGGCAGGCGAATTCTTTATCACTCAGCCACCAGGCAAGCCCCTAGCCCATACAATTTTGAATGAATTCCCTTCCAGTTTTAAAAGTAAAAAAATCTGGGGGCTGATTTCATACTAAATACAATGGTAACCGACATTTTCATGGTGAAGAAAACTTTACCATCATATAGGTATTAAATTTAGCAGTAGTGTAGCAGACAGAATTAGAAAACTGTGTCTGTATTAACATCATCATGATTTTTAAATCTTTATGCAAAGAAAGTTGAAGTCAAAGGGATATAGCTGCTATACCTCTTCTTCTACATGGAGAATAATGGCAGTCATAAAACACAAAATAGTATGAAATCATAGAGATTCATTCTGTTTACATTTTTATTTCTGACAGTGACTAAGGGATAGATTAGTCAAATCCTTTGTTTCCCGAAATGGCTCTGGTAAACTTAAAGACACAGAGAAATATGAAAGGTATAATTTGTCTCATCTTGAGCATGGGAAAGGTGGGAGTAAGGTGAAATTTAATAAGGCTTATAGGAATTTATCAAAGTTTGCAAATACTACCATGGATATTTGTATGGTTCCCTGGTCCCAAATACATGCCTTATCAGATATCCTAGGGCTTAAAATTTCACCAAAGGATTTATTATTTTGGGTTTTAAGTCCCTTGGGTCATTAAGAATCTCTCTGGGAGGAATAACACCCAGTATTGGGCCTGATACACAGTGAATGCCCAATAAATGTTTCTAACAAAAGGTTTATACCCTTCTTATGGGGATTAGTTGACAGCAAAGTGAGAGAAAGTTAGGTCCTCAGTTAAGAGCAGGGGAAGAAATAGAGAGAGGACCTCTGAGAGTACTCCTCAGGGGCCAGGAGTGAGGATGTGGGAGATGAAAGGAAGCACAGAGAAAACCTGTGTTCAGGTCGCAGATACACTGAAGCTTGCCTTTCTTGTACATAGTCTGTCAGAACTTATTTCCTCTTCTTTTTATTCTTTCTCCTTTACTAATTTTCACTTTTATATCCTCCTGTTCCCTTCCTTTTCTTACTTATCTGTCTAGTCCCCAAAAGGATTTAAAGGTGTACTAGAGGTCAGCTAATTAAAATCGTAGGTATCACCAACATTTGGATAGATGGGAAACTAGAATTATTTCAGATAGGCTTCAGTTCAGAGATGTTTTTTCTTGTACAGATTTCTATATTGTTCTTATTCCTAATTCCTATCCTCATTGCATTTTCAGGATATTTAGGGACATTAAACACCTTTAGAAATAGTGCACATTTTATTTTAAATTCACAGAGGAGCAGCAAACTTGCCTTACCATCCGTTTATTTTTTTAGTCTCATAGTTAGCTTCAAATAAATCTTTATTGATGCCAAAGTGTGGTGAGATCACTTCTTAATACTTGAAATAAAAAAGACAGCTCAATTTATTTATAAGGGAGAACTATGCTTTCAAAGTCTCCCTGAGAAGAGTAGACTGCTGATATTATGCAGAGTGTTGAACAGCATTGACTTACTTTGAGAAGCATAAGTAGGTTGACATCATCTCTTTAAGCATAATTACTCAAGTGAGATTGTTGCTGAGTTGTTGGCATCCAGGGGCATGTATCTGTGAGTGAGTCTCTTTCTCACTGGCAGACTTTTTAAAAAATTAATTTTGTTTTAACTAAATTTTTGCTTGATTTGCAGTGCTGTGTTTCTGGTGTACAGCAAAGTGAGTCAGCTATACATATACATGTATCACAAAAATATTTTGTTTCTATTTTAAAAAATTTTGTATGTATGTGAGATGACAGATGTTCTTTAAATTTATTGTGACCATCATTTCATGTTGTATGTAAGTGAAATCATTATGCTGTACACATGCAACCTATAGAGTGCTACATGTCAGTTATAAAACTGGAGGAAAATAAAAGTGAAAACAAAGGAAAAGGGAAATTAAGAAAGAAGGAGCCTCAGAAATCTTAGGGGTTCCCTGGTGGTTCAGGCAGTAAAGCATGTGCCTGTAATGTGGGAGACCCAGTTTTGATCCCTGGGTCGGGAAGATCCCCTGGAGAAGGAAATGGCAACCCACTCCATTATTCTTGCCTGGAGAATTCCATGGGTTGAGGAGCCTTGTAGACTACAGTCCACGGGGTCGCAAAGAGTCGGACACGACTGAGCGGCTTCACTTCGCTTCGCTTCACTTCAGAGCCCTTAAAGAAATAAATAGATGGTTGACTACAAAAATTAAATTCCTGTATATGTTCAACTATATCATTAGAAGAGTCAAACGACAAATTTGGAGAAAATGTTTTCAATACTAATGACAAAGGGTTATTATTGCAAACCTTTAAAGTGTTGCTACACATTGATTAACAAAAAGACAAAAAAGCCTAATGGAAGAAATAAAGTCAAATGTTTAATAAATACTTTAAAATATAATCACACTTACTACTGATGAAGAAAATACATCATAAAGCACTAATAAAATATTTTTCACCCATTATATTGGAAACCATTAAAGAGCTTAATAATATTAATATTCACATATACCTGGAGTGAGCTCATTTTATCTTTAGGAAAGTTATTTGTCAGTAAATTCCTATTTTGGGATTATGTCCAAGAGAAATATTAACATTTGTCCAACTGCATAAAGAAACATACACAGTTGACCTTTGAACACTGCAGGTTTAAGCTGCACAGGTCCATGTATACACAGATTTTTTTCGATAGTAAATACTATAGTACTACACGATCCACCTGTGGTTGAATCCACAGATGTGGAACTGAATTTATGGGGGGATCATGTATACAGAAGACTGGCTATATATGTACTACATGCAGATTTTCAACTGCAAGGAGGGTCAGTGCCCCAAACCATAGGTTGTTCAAGGGTCAACTGTATATGGATGTTTGTAGTGGAAACACCTGGGAAAAAATCCTGAAGTCTATCCATTTAGAGAATTATTGAAAATATTTATTTTAAAAGTCCACGCTGTGGAATATTATGCAGATATCAAAACAGAATAAGGTCAACTCAATTATATATATGTGTGTATATAATATATATTCATCTGCTAGCATGTCCTAGATACATTTTAAGTGAAATAAAACAAATTGCAGAGTAAATATAAAAGATAATCCAAGTTAAAAAGATGAAGTAAACAAAAATCAATATGTAGATATATTTGTTGGTGAATGCCTTAATGCATACAGAGACAGGTTTGGGAGATTAGATACCACACACAAAACATTGGTAATCTCTTGAGATGGGATTGATTGGGGGTTTTTGTTGTTGTTCAGTCACTAAGTTGTGTCCAACTCTTTTCTTAAAAAAAAATTTATTATTTATTTATTTTTCTTACTTTACAATATTGTATTGATTTTGCCATACATCCACATGAATCTGCCACGGGTGTACACGTGTTCCCAATCCTGAACCCCCCTCCCACCTCCCTCCCCATACCATCCCTCTGGGTCATCCCAGTGCACCAGCCTCAAGCATCCTGTATCCTGCATCGAACCTAGACTGGCGATTCATTTCTTATATGATATTATACATGTTTCAAAGCCGTTCTCCCAAATCATTCCACCCTCTCCCTCTCCCACAGAGTCCAAAAGACTGTTCAATACATCTGAGTCTCTTTTGCAGGGTTATCATTACCATCTTTCTAAATTCCATATATATACGTTAGTATACTGTATTGGTGTTTTTCTTTCCAGCTTACTTTGCTCTGTATAATAGGCTCCAGTTTCATCCACCTCATTAGAACTGATTCAAATGTATTCCTTTTTTTAATGGCTGAGTAATACTCCATTGTGTATATATACCACAGCTTTCTTATCCATTCATCTGCTGATGGACATCTAGGTTGCTTCCATGTTCTGGCTATTATAAACAGTGCTGTGATGAACATTGGGGTACACGTGTCTCTTTCAATTCTGGTTTCCTCAGTGTGTATGCCCAGCAGTAGGAACTCTTTGCAGCTACATGGGTTGCAGCACGCCAGGCTTCTCTGTCTTTCACTATCTCTTGAAGTTTGCTCAAATTCATGTCCATTGAATTGGTGATAACTACCTAACCATTTCATCCTATGCTGCCCCCTTCTCCTTTGCCTTCAATCTTTCCCAGGATTAGGGTGTTTTCCAATGAGTTGGCTCTTTACATCGGGTGGCCAAAGTATTGGAGCTTCAGCTTCAGCATCAGTCCTTCCAATGAATATTTAGGGTTGATTTCCTTTAGGATTAACTGGTTTAATCTCCTTGCAGTCTTTATTGTTTGCTTTTTAGATATACTACTTAGGATAGAGTAGTAAAAAACAAACAAAATGGATATTTATTCATTGACAAATAAATCATGTAAAATATTTTAAGATGTTAGGCTGCTTAGAAAGTTAGGAACTCCAGGTAAAAGAATAAATGCTACAATCTGAACAGGTACTCTAAAGGGATTTCAAGAACCAAGAGAAGGAAGAGAGATAATAAAAATCCTATGTATTTTTGACTTCCTATGGACCATAACTTGAACACTGTTATAATACTAGATAATTAGTTATTGAAAGTGAAAGTTGCTCAGTTCTGTCTGACTCTTTGCCACCCCGTGGACTATACAGTCCATGGAATTCTCCAGGCCAGAATACTGAAGTGGGTAACCTTACCTTCCCAACCCAGGGATTGAACCCAGGTCTCTTGCATTGCAGATGGATTCTTTACCAGCTGAGCCACCAGGGAAGCCCAAAACTAGATAACTAGTTATTTCATATTAGTTATTACATCCTACATCTATGTATTCATGACCAACATGAATGAGTATGTATAAAAAAGCAAGAAACAGACGATCAGGAACCTTGAAGACTGACTGTTGATTTATCTAGTGGTGGGGAGCTAGAATTACTGGTCCTGAGTCTTCTGTCAAATACAACCTCTGGTTCTTATCCAGCTCAGCAGATGTAGTATTAAAGTATTCTTTGAATCACAAGAAGTTAACCAAAATAATTATCATGAGAAGTTAACAATGAGGAGATTGTGATTCAAGAGGTTCTAACTTGCCAGTGTTCAGGTGAGTCAGTGGTAAATTTGGGATGAGCCCCAGACGATCTTTTAAATAAAATTCTCTTTCTATTTCTAAATTTTAGCTACTAAGATTAGCCCTTCTAAGATTATGCCTTTCCCTCCAGCAGGCCATAAATAAACCAATACAGAATTGTAAAGTAAAAATTAAAAATAAATAAATAAATTAATTTAAAAAATAAAATAAAATAAAATAAAATAAAAGTGAGTACATGTGATAAGACTACTTGTTTGATTTTTTAAAATGCCTAAAGATTGTCTCATTATTCATAGCTATGGTTTTCAGTTTGCTATCTATAGCCAGTGTACAAACTGACTAGATTAGCAGAGATTTAAATCTCACAGATATCCTGTTCCTGTTTTTTCCTGCACTGACATTTTAGAGATAACAGAAATGCAGTGTAGGTAACCATATGGATGCTTATCTGAACTTTCTAAATGTGGATGGTTAATTCATTTAGATTCTATGCATGAGTTTAAAATGAACAGCCTATCATGAAGTTTAGGCTCCCTTAAGAAGATCCTAATGGATACCTAGTTACCCTTATATTCATGGAACATTTGACTTTCCTAGTAAATGATCATTTAGAAGAAATGTTTACATTTAAGGGAATATATCTCTTAGAGTGTGTTTTTTCTACTTATATTTCTAGTAAAGGCTCTCATGTGTCTATATCATGAGGCAGGCATATCACATCAACCACTGGAGGGTGAAAGCTAGAATAAAGCTACCATTTGTATGTATTTTGAGTTTGAGCTTTTTTTTTTAACATGGGTATAAAAAAAATATTTAGGAGCACTGAAGAAATGGCTTTAAACTCAGCCCCCTTTTCTTAATTGGAAACAGCTTTGCACAGAAACGTTTACTGGTGCTCGTGGAAATGACTAGAGTCTAGGACAGTCTGCCTGTTTTTGTACTGACCATGAGCTAGGAATGGTCCTTATGTTTAAAACAATTGAAAAATATTTTTTAAAAGAATATCTTTTGACACATGAAAATGATAGGAAATTTAAATTTCAGTATCCATAAATCACACAGACCCATTCATTTGTTTTTGCATTGCCTATGGCTGCTTGGTAAAGAACCTGCCTGCCATTGCAGGAAATATAAGAGACACAGGTTGGATCCCTGGGTCAGGAAGATCCCCTGGAGGAGGGCACGGCAACCCACTCAGTATGCTTGCCTGGAGAATCCCATGGACAGAGGAGCCTGGTGGGCGACAGACCACGGGGTCACACAGAGTTGGACACGGGTGAGCAACGTAGTATGCATAGCACGTGCGGCTGCTTTCATGCTGTGATGGTGAAGTTGAGTATACGTGACAGAGACTGTATGTTCCTCAAAGCTTAGAACATTGATGGTATGGTTTTTTACAGAAAAAAATTTGCTGTCCTCTGAATTAGAAAATTCCTTAGTGTATTCGTTCTGAGGACTTGTTTATGTTTGGTTTCTTTTGTGGAAACCTGAATGCCATTAATTGATTCATTTATTCAAACTTTTATTCTTTCATTCAATAAAACCTTTATTAAGAACTAAAACTGAACCAGCATTAGGAATAGAGAGATGTGTAGGACAAGTTCTTCATCCTAGAGGAGATTGTATGAAATGATTGTATGTTATTTAGACAGTCATACTAAGAATTTTACAAAGAGATACTGACTTGGGCAAAGAAACATAGTAATATTAGATTCTCACAATTGTTTCCTCAGAAGAGCTCTGTCTCAAGGTTTGGTGCAGTATGTGCAGACTGTGAACTTTTCTCTTTACCCTCTTTGCTAGCATCCTTTTCCCTGCCCGCATGGTTACACAATGTGTTCCCTGCTCTCTGGAACATGAGATGAACACTGTGCTTCCCTATTGTGGCAGTTTCAGTTCAGTCGCTCAGTCGTGTCCGACTCTGTGCGACCCCATGAATTGCAGCACACCAGGGCTCCCTGTCCAGCACCAACTCCCAGAGTTCACTCAGACTCACGTCCATCGAGTCAGTGATGCCATCCAGCCATCTCACCCTCTGTCGTCCCCTTCTCCTCCTGCCCCCAATCCCTCCCAGCATCAGAGTCTTTTCCAATGAGTCAACTCTTTGCATGAGGTGGCCAAAGTACTGGAGTTTCAGCTTTAGCATCATTCCTTCCAAAGAACACCCAGGACTGATCTCCTTTAGGATGGACT